>NC_045573.1:11354038-11969230 GCF_009819795.1 Aythya fuligula
TGGGATGTGCCACAGCTCAGAAGGCGTAGCACATACCAAAAGCTGTTAAATCCAGCAGTGAGACACAGCATCACCCTGCTGTTTGCCCTTCAGCCTGCCACAAGGCAGAGTTCTCCCCTCCCTGCTGCCAGAGCTTCTGCAAGGATCCCAACAAACAAAGGAGCCTACCACGTCCTGCCACACATCTGACCAGCTTAAACCACAGCGACCTGCTGTGGGCACAGATGAAAGCTTGCAGCCAGTAACTGAGACTGTGCTCATCCCCCAGTGCAGCTCAGTCACATTTTATGACAGAAAAACACTGAGGGAAGTATCAAGAGGACACAAGCTTACAGACATGTCTGGCCACTCAGCACCGTGCGGCATCTCTGGGTGAGATGGGGAATGAGTGAGGTGCAATGCACTCAAATTGACTGAGGCTGCTTCAAAGTGAGAGTTTTGCTCCCACTGCTGCTTCAAAGCCATACAGCCCGTGGCAATCTTACAGCAGTCATCTCAGTTTAGCCTCCAGGACTCAGCTGTGGTGCTGGTGTGTGGGAGGAATTCCTGCCTGATACCAGCCATGTCTCCAGAAACTAGCAAAAGAGCTATTCAACCTAGAATCCCACACAGCAGAGGCAGAACCCCCCCCCCCCCCCACACACACACACACCAGAGCCCCTCCATCTGGCCTCTGACCCAAACCACTATGCCCAGGCGAGCAGTGGGCTGAATTAACCCAGGCCTAAAAGCTGGTCCAGGGCTGGAAGCAGCAGCACCTACATCTACAGGGGCTCAAGGGATGCAGTACCTGCATGTTAAACCTGAAGGCTCTGTTGGCCTCTTCCACGATCCGCTCCTTACAGCTCTTGTCCAAGTCCAGCGCATTCAGCCTTGCTCTGTACAACTGCTTGAACTGCTGTGCATTAGAAACGTTTTCAAACACGTAGAATTGGATCCCTTCGTCAGTACTGGGTAACTTCAGGGCCCTCTGGGCTACCTTCTTCAGCACCTGGCCACCTGAGAGGTCCCCCATGTAGCGTGTGTAAGCGTGAGCCACTAGCAGCTCAGGCTCGTGCTGCCCCACATGGTGGATTCTGTCCACATAGTGCTGCGTCGCCTCTGAGCACTGTATCTTCTCTTTCCAGTCTTCTCCATAGAAATATTTCATGTCTTTGATCAATGCTTCTTTCCGGTGAAGCTCTAGAGGGAAATACAGAGGAGCAAAGACCGGGTTGTCCTTATTGCGATCCATTTCCTCTTCCAGAGCAGAGTACGTGAAGTAAAGTGCCACAGTAGCCAGCTACGGACAAAGCACAGCGGATGTGAGAGGCCATTCACTTGAGAGGCACACGACACCTTGTGACTGCCCCACCCCTGCACAGAGTTGGGGTAATCGAGGAGAAAACCCCACGGCTCTACACAAAACCTGCCTGGAGAGCCCATACCAGGCACGTGTCACTTGAAGAATCTTTTCTACCAGTGTTCCTAACAACACTGCCTACAGAGCAGGAGCTAAGAATTAACCAAATGCTGCCAGCTGCATGCTCTGGGCCTCCTGTCACCTTGTTGGCAAGGCACAGGGACTGAGTTCATCCTGAAGGTACAACCAGCACCAACAGCCTCATGCTAGAGAATACCGAGTGTGCCAAGACCTTCAGGATCAGACAGTGCTACCTGTACCCCCAATCCCACCCCTTCTGTTCAGAATTTTATGCAAAGTCAAAGATTTAGCTTTGACTAAGACAGAGACGAGCTTTCTCTCCAGAGGCTGAAATCAGTGCCATAAACACACCCAGACTTCACTCCTGAGCAGCTCACACCATCGGTGTCTGTGTGGCAGCTGCACCTGCCCCGAGCAGCCCACACACACGTGGCCAGATGCCCAGCACTTCCACCCAAGTTATTCTGGGCCAGCACACTTCAGCTTGCACCAGTTATTGGGTACATCAAGGAGCTCCACTGCCAAAGAGCACAGCCACACTCACCTTGAAGAGCTCCTTCTTGATCCGTCCTTTCAGGAAGTCTTTGACGAACTGCGTGTTCTCCGCACGGTCATGGGATTCCTTAGTCCCATCCTTCAGCAGCTCTGAAAGGTCGGTGGGGCTGCAGGCAAGCAGGGAGAGCTCCTTTCACTCCACCACCAGGCACAGCAAGCAGCTTGGCCCTGCTGCATTTGGAGGGAGCCTCCACCCCCACCAGCCCAGGGCAGCCATCCTGGGGGTCCCTCAGCCCATCCCAGGCTGCAACTGGCACCACCTGGAAGTGATGGGGGCAGCAGCCAGGCACCCACAGGCCAGCCAGACTTGCCAGTGCGAGAGGCCTGATCCTTACCAGAAGCTCAGACCCAGGATGCCGAAGCAATTGCCAAGAATCCCCAGGTGCTCGCACTGTTACTTTTGCTCCTCACCCCTGTGAGCCCCAGCAACACTGAAAAAGGAGACCTTGAGTGTATCAAGGGCAACTGCCAGGGCAGCCTAAAGAGCCCAGGAGCCTCAGCAGTATCGCTCCTTTATCTCTGCAGATGAACACACAGGCAAGACCTTAGCTTTTCTAACTGGGGCATCAGTGGTATTGTATTAGTTGCTGAAGAAGAAATGAGAACCCAGCAACGGAACAGGGCAGGAACATCCTTAAAAAGCTTACTTATCCTGCATTACACTGGTTTTGCAGGTTTTCATAAGCTCTCCTTCTAGAAATGTATCATCTCGGATTACAGCCACTGCACTACCTGAAGTTAGGTACAGTTCTCAACACCTACGCTCACAAAATTATGCCACAGTGCATCTTGAACATGCTATCTGTAGCAAAGCAGTCCTAAAAACTGTGTACGTCAGCTGTAAGAGAGACTTTGAACACTCCATACTCATGCATCCAACAGGCTAGAGAAGGCCCAGACACAAGAGGAGTGCCTGGAAGCAGAACAGGCTGAGTTTCATGAGAAGTGACTCCAAGAGAAGCAAACCCATCCATTCAGGTATCCTGGGAGCCACCCTACTCGCCCTTCTCATCTACATACCTTAAGTTTTTGCTTTTAAAACATGATTGATGGACTGCACTGAGTGCAACTGCATCACGTCTACAAGCTGGCAGCTACTAATTGTACGGAGGGACAAGCAAACAGTTGTGTACCGCTGAATAAAGTAACATCCATGTGTGTTCTGCAGAACATCACCTTACAAAACAGCCCCAGTCTCTGTAGGAATAAACACAACTACTTATTTCCTTTAGCTGTAGGGCAGCCTCAGTCCCAGCTGGACTTGTTTCCAGCTCAGCTTACTCAGGCTGCTCCGCATGCACTTTTCAGAGCAGTCGTGTAGCTACTACAAAGGCTGGAGGAGAGCGTAACTGAGGAAGGAGGCTGACACTGTGCCTGCCTCTGTCTTTTAAGCTGACCTCCAGGAACAGCCCCTTGCCTAGACCAGCGGGTGTTCCGCAAAGAGAAGGGATGCAGCTCACTGGAGCAGAGTTCACCCTTATTTTGGAAGAGTCATCTTTCAAAACAAGACGCTGCTGTCACATGAGGCTGTCCAGCAAGCCATGAAAGGCCAGTTCACCTTGGCGGGGAAGGCACAAACAAGACTGCTACATGGCCAAAGCACTTCTGAAGTTTCAGTTCGATAGCAAAGCCTAAAACACCCCCTGCTTGTTGACAGCCCTGGCCAGGTCACTCCTTGCCACTCCTTCCACCCTTTCAGTACACTGTTGATTAAACTGCACGTGCATTTGATTAATCACCTATTCTAGTCCCTCACTCCCTTTCAGACGTGGAGAAACACCGCTCCTTTACCTGGGAGCTCTCCTGCCTTGCCCAAGACCGTGCCTGTGCCATGTTGTAAGGCAGGGCCAGCACTACTCACCTGACGTTGTCATCTTCCATTTCCTCATAGCGTAAGCTTTCCCCTTCGTCTCCCCCTTCTGAGCTCTCCACAAGGGACGGCATTGCTGGTCTGTGGTGGGGATTAGGCACTCTGAAAGGCAAAGTTGGAGCGGGATGTTAGAGGGAAGCTGCCTTAACGAAAGGGATGGGTAGGAAGCACCAAGCAGCCCAGCAGGGAGTCCTGCAGCTGCACCACACACGGGGCAGCAAGGAGCAGCCACCAGCCCTTTTCACTGCACACCAGGACACTTCCAAGAGAACAGCCTTGCTCGTTCAGTTCAGCTCCTCCAAACCTCATCACTAACCCCCAGCCAACACCCCAAGATATCCACGTTAGCAACCGGTACTGAACTTGGGAGCAAGCCCCTTTCCACTGCTGCTACCAAACAGCTCATCCAAAGCTGGAGTTGGAGTCTGTCCCAAAGCAGGGGCAGACCCCACTGCTCTGCCTTCCCCAGGCTGTTCTCCACAAAGCATGAGAGCAGCTACTATTGAGCACAGTGAGCTGCAGACAGTGTTCCTGCTACCACTCAGACACTCCTCTCCCACCAAATAGGGTTTACTTCAAACCCCAGAAGCAACTGCAATTTCCCCCCCTCTTTTGCAAAAGAAAAAGCCCCTGCGGAGGTAGCAGGCTGCACGAGAAGCACCCAGAAGCAGCAGCAGGTGTCTACCTGGCTTAGCCCAGCTGAACACTCTGGCTATGCCACAAATCCAGCCACATCATTTAGAAAGTGGAGCTGTAATCAGTGCCGTGCTGATTACACCACCGAGTTCCAGGCAGCCTTGCCAGATGAGCCAGGCACTGAGCTCCCTGCTGGCTCTCCAGGAAGCCCTGGCTGCTCGGAGGGACCCCTCCTGCCCTCCCAGCCTGGCTCCCCCCTCCCTGCGCAGGCTGCACCCGTGGGCTCACCACTCAGCCCGTGTCTGGAGGCCAGGGAAAGAGATGAGATCGACAGCTGCAGGCACGCCAAGCAAGTCTGTGCAGAGCCAGAACAGGGAGATCACCTGGTGGCTCCAAGCTCGCAAAATGCTAACACAAAGAGCACTAGTTATAAATTAACTGCCCCAGCTTCCAGCCCTTGGGTTACAGCTACCCTCACGGCCCTGCAGAGCAGCAGGAGCTGGGTCTGAGCTCATCCCCAGGTGTGGAGGAGCAGGGCCCTGCCCCAGCTCGGGGACACAGCACCAGGGCAAAGCTTTTACCCATGCTGGGGCGCTCCGTGCACTCACTGCCACAGGGCCTGCCCTGGGTGGGAGCACAGAGCAGTGTCCAATGGGTCCAAACCAGGCTGCTTTGGGACAGCAGCCAGCCCCACACGGCAGCGAGAGCCTCGGAGGTGTTCTGAGCACAGCCACAGGGACATGAGGGGATGCCTGCAGTGCTGCAGGTTGCCTCAGGCTCAGATCGAAGCCTGCCGCGGGCATGAGTGGGACCAGGCTGCCTGCACAGCAAGCCAGACAGCTCGCTGCCGACAGAGGGGGGAGCTCTTTATGGCAGCCTGGCTTTCTGCTCAGCTCTGCCTTCAGGCCTGGCACTGCCCGAGAAATGCAGATTCCAAATCTAAGCCAGAGGAACTGGTTCTGATTTGTCTCATCCCTCCCAGGAGCTGCAGCCCCGAGGCAGGGCGTGCTGTGCAGCTTTCCCAGCCCCGGATGCAAAGCAGCAGGCACCAGGAGCCACGAAGGGCGCTCCAGCACCGCTCATCCCTTGGAGGAGGTATAAGGCAGAAGGTGACCCCAACCCGAAGAAACACACAGAACAAACTCCAGAAATTCGGAGGCAGCAGTGGTCAGAGGCTCCCAGCCCACTGCAGACATACACAGCACAGCTCCTGAGCTCAGCTCTCACCAAGGCAAGCCCCATGTCCCTGAGCACACTTTGGTAGCACTTGCCAACACCGGCGCTTTGCTCGCCAGGCTATGCAGAGAGCACCTGAGGGGGCTCACGGGCACTTGCCCCGAGCTGTGACCAGCGTTGCAGAAGCACAACCGCTCAGCAGGGTGAGCTGTTGTTCAGGTTGCACTGCTCCCCTCAGAAGGGGTTAGCACACAAGAAGTCATTTAAGGACCTTGGCACGCTCTCAGACCCACACCTCGCGTGCCGTTATTGTTAAAGCTCGGGTTGACGTGCTCACCTCCACAGCAAAACATCCAGCAGGGACACCAGGCCCTTCAGCACAAGGTGAGGACAGCACACGTCCAGGAAAATAAGGAAGCTTACATGTAGATCTTCCTGATACAGGCTCTAGCACAGACAGCTCCCTGATGAGCCACAAACTCAAGAGACAAGTCAGCACCAATCAAAACCCCGTCCTCTTCCATATTAGGATCCTGAAACTTGGAGGTGGGGAAAAATCAAAGCATTATAACCCACCTCACCACAGACCGCTGATTTTAGTCAAAACAAGCAGCTGAAATCCGATGACATGGTCACTGGTCAGAGCACTGGCTTCTTGGGCCATCCCTCTCCTTCAAAGGAGGCAGTGTCCTACATGCTGAGAGGGAGGTTTGAGGAGCTGCCTGCCTCCACTTCGGAGGCCAGAACACGGCTTCGTTTGCTGGGAGCAGCTCTGTGCTCATCCAGCCCCTGGCTGATGTTCAGGGTAAACACATACCTCCCCAGCACCCTGCTTGGGAGGAGTCCAACAGCCACGAGACCTGAGGTAGCGGGGCAGGAGAAGTGGAAAGAAGTTTTGGTACGGGACAACTCAGCACTCCAAGCATTTGTTTTCCAATAACAGCGCTAAAGCTCTCCTAGAAAATGTCCCCATCTCATCTAGCCAGCACTTGCTTTTCCCCTACAGACACCTGCACAGCAAGCTTCACACCTGAGGTGCGCGGCCGTTGTTCTCAGCGTAGGACAATGCCTAACCCCGGGCTGACCCTGCCCTTTGAAGGAAGTCAAGGGACAGCACTGCAGTAGGGAACCGAGACTGGAAGTCCTGGCTTTGCTCAGGCACTCTCAGAAGTTCAATAATTCACAGAACACCCACTCAGTACAGAGTTCACAGTTGCTGTTCAACTAGCACGCGACTTGAAGGTGCTTCCCCAAACGCACACAGCTTGCATCCTTGTGCTGAGAATCAGCACAGCACGGCTGGACATACCCAAGCGTCTCAAAGGTGAGACAAACCCCACAACTCCAGGCCTAGCAGCTGGAAGCCATCACCAAGGTAACCTGGCAATTACACGGGAAGAGCTTCTCACCTTCCTCTCCCTCTGGTGAGGTACTCTCGGCTGGTGGAAATGGAGACCCACAGCAGAAGTCACGGCGTTTCCCTGACCCCACACAGCCAGCACCTCAAGCCTCAGGCGCTCCCAGCGGTGCCCAAGCACACACGGCTCCTGCCCCCCTCCAGCTGCAGTCACCTCAGCGAGTTCATCGTGGAGGGAAGCTCCCGGTGACCGGCAGCGCTTCACCTTCTCGTGTGGGCCAGGCAGGGGGCGGCAGGGCACAGCGGGACAAGCACCAGGGTACCGAGGAGCCCAGCGGGCACACAGCTGGACGTGCCGGGACCCCCAGCAGGCCGGCACCGGGCCGTTACGGCCCCACACGGACGGGCACCGGGAGACCGGAGCACGACGGCCGCTCCGCCCCACGGAGGGCAGCGGGAGGCCGCGAGGCCTCGGTGCTCCCAGCCCCGCTGAGGGCCGGCCCCGGGATGTGACGGGATCCCGGCGGGGCCGAGCCCGAGCGCCTCGGCCTGGTGGCGGCGGGCCCCGGGCCCAGCACCGGCGGCGAGTCCCGGCCGCGCCCCCCCCCCCCCAGGCTCCGCCGTTACTTCAGGGGCGGCCCCGGCCCCGCCGCGTTGCCATGGGGACGGCGCAGCGCACGCGCACCACTCACCGCCCCTCCGCTGCCGCCGCCGCCGCTCTCGCGCTGCCCCGCGGCGCTGACGCGAGGCGCGGCCCGGCCGCCCGGCATTTATCCGCGGGGCGGCGGCGGCGCGGCCAATCAGCGGCCTCCGACGGCCCGCGCGGGGCCGCCGATTGGAGGAAACGCCGGGCTCTCGGGCCCGCCCCCGCTGTGGCCGCCTCAGCGGGCCGCGCAGGCGCAGTGTAAGAGGGGGGGCTCCTGAGGGGCGGGCGGGCCCCGGCCGTGAGGGCGGCGGGAGGGAGACGGGGCGGCGGCTGAGGGGGGGTTTCGCTTTATTGGTGAAATCTGCACCCGCGGGGACGTACAGCGTCACAACGCGCTTCTCAGGGGGAACAGCCAGCCCCCAGCACCGTCAGGGGGCTCAGGAGGCCCGCAGGGGCTGGGGGACGGCAGCCAGAGCCCCCCAACGGCGCAGGGGTTGGGTGGTGTTTGGGGGCTCTCTCATGCCCCACTTACTGCCCCTGTCAGTTCTCCAAACCTGCCCGGAGAACAGGCCGGGTATTGCCCTTCCTCAAACACACCGCGGAGGCACCCCACGCTGTTCCTCCTGTCTCCCCTCAGAGCCATCCCTCCGACCACCACCTCCTCCCCCCACAGCATCACGCCTCCAGTTCAGCTCTCTGCACTCCCCTTTCTTCCACCTCTGCTTCTTAGGATCTGAAGAGTCAACTTTCCATCCTCCTAAAAACAAATCGCTTTCACTCAATCAATAGAGTGAAGGGAGAGCAACACCGGCTTTTCTCCCCGGGGATGTCCCAGGGCACCAGAGCTAACCGCACCCTGCCCTCAGCCCTCCTGTGGCTCCCCGGCCCTGTGGATGTGCTGGTGCCGCAGCAGCGCAGAGCTGACGGTGAAGCCCTTCCCGCAGTCAGCACAGGCATAGGGCCGCTCCCCAGTGTGGGTGCGCCGGTGCTGGGTGAGGTGGGCGCTCTGCCGAAAGCTGTCCCCGCAGTCCGCACAGGCGTAGGGCCTCTCTCCTGTGTGCACCCTGCGGTGGCGGAGCAGGGCCGACCTCCACAAGAAGCTCTTCCCGCACTCGGTGCACTCGAAGGGGCGCTCCCCGGTGTGGAAGCGGCGGTGCTGGATGAGGTGGGAGCTCACCGTGAAGCTCTTCCCGCACTCGGTGCACCCGTAGGGGCGCTCGCCCAGGTGGAAGCGGCGGTGCTGGATGAGGGCAGAACTCACCGTGAAGCTCTTCCCGCACTCCGCGCACTCGTAGGGCTTCTCCCCGGTGTGGACGCGCTGGTGCTTCATCAGCTCGGAGCTCTGGCTGAAGCTCTTCCCGCACTCTGCGCACTCATAGGGTTTCTCCCCGGTGTGGACCCGCTGGTGTCGCGTCAGGGCTGAGCTCACGCTGAAGCTCTTCCCGCAGTCACTGCACTCGTAGGGTTTCTCCCCGGTGTGCACTCGCTGGTGCTGGACGAGCTGCGAGTTCCCAGAGAAGCTCTTCCCGCACTCGGCACACTTGTAGGGCTTCTCCCCGGTGTGGGTGATCTGGTGCCGGATCAGCTTGGAGCTCATGCTGAAGCTCTTTCCACACTCGGTGCACTCGTAGGGCCTCTCCCCGGTGTGGACCCGCTGGTGCTGGATGAGGTGCGATCGCTGCCGAAAGCTCTCCCCGCAGTCGGAGCAGGTGAAGGGTTTCTCTCCAGTGTGGATTCTCCGATGCTGGACGAGGTTGGAGCTCACCCTGAAGCTCTTCCCACAGTCCCCACATATCGTCAGTCTCCCCACAGCGGGGTTTCTCTGCTGGATGATGTCTGGCAGCCTCCTGAAACTTTTTCCACGCAGCGTCACTCGACTTTGACTCCTCCCCAGGGGAGGTCTCTGAACCCTTTCTGGCCTGTGGGGGGGAACTGGGTCATGTGCAATACTCTGGGAACTCTTCTCCTTGGATAGTCCTGGCAGTAAGCCCTCGGGCTTCCCTGGCCCAGGAATGCCCTGGTGGGGATTCTCCTCTTTCTTGCTCGCAATCCTGTCCTCAGCTGCAAGAAAATGAGAATCAAGAAGAGTCACAGGCAAGAAAGGAAGCTTTGGACAGGGGAAAGCAAAAGGGGACAAATTCTAAAAATTCAGCAGATTGACTTGAAGGTTCAAAAGTTCTGGTATTTCCCTCCAACCTACTGGGTGGATTTTGCAGCGCTCACAGAACAAACCCTGAAAATAGCCCCGCATGCTCCGCAGGAACATGACTCTACTGAAATTATATGCACATCGCAGGTAAAAGTTTAATGCTCAAATGGAAGAAGATTGCTGCTATTCTGGGATACTATAACTGAAAATGCTATTAAAAGTTGAACCGGATTCAGAGAAGGGTCATAAAGAACTACCTTGTTCAGCAGAACGTGACTTTCATTACAAAGGATGCTATCTCTGCTCTTACTTGTGCTGCTGGTAATGCAGAGAGCAAATGCACAAAGAAGACATTGGCCCTAAGACATGAAACATGCCCATCGCCTGGAGCACGGCTGATGCCAATCTTACAGCAGCAGCAAAGTAACTTTCTGTTTCCAGCAGCACAGAACAAATCCACTGTCAAAGCCACCGCTGGCAGAACACAGTCTGAGCGCACCGAAGGCCCAGCACAGCTGATTCCAGATTATGAACGGAGGAAATCTGACAGACAAGAAAGACGAAGGTAGTGCAAGTCAGTGGAAGTAATGCCAGCTGAAGGTATGAACGCCTCCTGGCACACAGGCAAAAACCGGCCCTCTTGCTCACGCTGCCTTGCAGAAGTGTTAATGGTACCAATCCATGCTACGCAGACCCAGGTCACTTGAAAGTTGTTCAAGGACAAGGTGCTTGTACAGATTTCCAGGGCATTCACAGAGAGCAGTGACTCCTTCCACTGCTGAAATCTGGTTTGAGGAGCACCTTAACAGGTTCCAAAGCCTGTAACCCCAACTGTGCTGTGGGAATTGCTGACAGTGGAGGAACAGCTCCTAGCAGGCTTCTACACTCAGTTGGCAAGCCAGGAGCAGTGAGCACGCACCCTTCTGCTGGCAGGGAAGGGGAAATGGACATTGGAGGGAAGTATGTGGGATGTCGAAACGGCAACACCTATCTCTGAAGAGAGGTGTCACATCCGAATTTAAGACAGGTTCATCAGGCAAACAGATTTCCACGGCATCTCTTTACACGCACTTCCAGAGATAAAGGCTGTCTTGCTGTTGAGTATATGTACACCCAAAATGTGGAGTAGGCTGAAGCCTAAAGCCACAGACACAAAGACCTCTGGATTTTTTTCTCCCCCAACGTGACACAGATTTGGCTGCTACCTTCTGATTCTGTGAAAACTCTTGTGAAACAAGCTGGTAACAAACTGTTCCTGTGGGATAGATGTACAAACCACAGGCGCTTCCTGTGGTCTGGTAGAGCTGCGATAAGGAACTGCATGTCTTGGAAGACGAGAGTCACTACTGAACTGTAAGTATGTAATAAAGGAAGGACTTTGAGCCTACAATTTCTAACCAGACCAATACATACACACGTTTAATCTTCCTCTTTGTAATCAGTGTAAGAAAGCATCGCAATATGATTTCACAGCAAACTCCTGAGATACCTTTCATGGCAATTTGGTATGGCAGTTAGTCCAGTTTTTCCCTCAAAGTTTTCATTAAATCATCCTTTGAGAGAAACAGGAACTGGAATTTTGCTCTTCACCATGAAGGTATTTCCATTTGCCTGCAGTTCCGTCCATCCAGGCCTGGACGAAAAGTGTAAGATGACGCCCAAATACAGGTTAAGATGACATTTCTGGCAGACCAGCATGAAGCTCTTGACCTGTGCATCAGACTTACCGAGTAGATGATGGAGCTAGTGAAGTCGCTGTGCTGCTGTTGTGGCAGAGAGATGTTCTTCATCTACCCTAAATTTGGTACTTACACAGAATTTTGTTTCTTTATGTAGAACTTGAAGAAGTCTTCAAAGCACACAAGAATCAAGTCTTTTACGGTGTTCTGTACTTTTTGGGGAAATTCAGAAATTTTAAGCTTCATATTACATTGTTTACTGCCATGGTTCCAGCTCTCCGCTATGAAACTTTTACAACCATTTTTGTTACTTCTGACCTACCAGAAATCTTAACTGGTATCCAGGAAAAATTGTCTGTAAAGGGTTTAATGGAAATCATGGTGACTGTAACTTTCTGGAAGTATTTTAAGTGGAAGAATGGTAGAGTGTGCTGGGGAGGTGTCACCGTATGCTTATTCTGTTCCCTGGCATCTACTTCTGGCCAGTCCCGAAATCCCCGAGACATGGCTCTGAGCTGTACAGACCTTTGCTCCAACTCAGCAGTGCTGCTCACGTGGCCTCACAACACAGCTGGACTCTTTTAACTGTTGTACCTCACTGTCAGGACTGGAAGGTGGCTCATGTGATGCCAGAGAAAAGGCTCGAGGGGAGATGCAGGGACCAGGAAGCTCAACAGACATTCCAAGCAAATGAACAGAAACTGGAATGTAAGAATTACTGACAGATGATCAAAGAGGGCATACTGGGGAAGAGCTGGCATGGCCTTTGGAAAAAGTAGTGTCATCTCACAAACCACTTGGAGTTCTTCAGAGATAACACCAGTGTTAACAAAAGGGAGATCAGGCATCCAAAAACATTCCTGAATGACATTTTTCCTTCACCATAACTGATGAAGAAACTAAATTGCCATGGAAAAAGTGACCCAAAAGAAAGTACTAATGGAGCAAAGGGGGAAATGGAGACATCTGCTGATGTGTCTGTATTATCCAGGGTTAAGGAAACAAAGGATGAGCGTAAAGATCAGCTGTGGCAGAGCCTTGTGATAGTGACCAATTAGGTGGCAGGGGACATTCACTGCAGGTAAACAAAGAACTGCAGGGGAGGAAAGCATCTATATCTTGCATTTATACGAGGATGAGCCTAGGGTGTTCTTGGTATCATTCAGGAACAGCATCTTGGCACTAGAACACATTGATGAAAAACACACCTGCAGGGCACGCAAAACAGCTAACCAAACATCAGCAACTGTTGGGAAAAGAATAGAGGGAAAAATAAGAGTGTCATTCTTCCCTGCTTCTCTGAATTCACAGTAAGTCCACATCCTGATTACATGCAAGGGATCGGATGGATCCCCCATCTTACAGAAGCTCTAATAGCACTGAGAAAAATAAGTTGGAAAATGAACAATCAAAGGCGTGGAACAGCTTCTGTACTGGAGATGACTCATCTGTCCGTTCTGCTTGCAAAAGCTACAGCTGATAGGGGATAGAACAGATGTCTGTAAAAGCACAAGTGGCCTGCGGAGTGGGTAGGGATCCATTCTGAACCATTTGCTCTGAAAAAAGAGTTTCTGGCATCAAACAAACTACTAGAAGGCGGCTTCAAAGCAACCCAAAGGAGGCAGCTAACGAAGCTGTGCAATTCCTTCCTGTAAGCTGTCATGGATGCTAAAAACGCAAATAAATTCAGCAGGCAAGAACATATGAGGTGGGCTATGAGGACATCTCGCTCAGGAGCTTGTGAAGGCACAGCAGATGCGCTGCCTGCTCTCGCCTGTGCCCGCTGACAGCCGCTGTTGGAGCACCCAACGCTGGACGGACCCGGTGTGCCCCGGTACCTCTGCTGCACGTTCCGGCAGGCCCCGGGGGTGCCAGAGCAACTCCCCCGGCGGCAGGCTCACAGCCGGCCGCAGCGGCCCCTTACCTGCACGGCTCGGAGCTGCCTTCCCGTGGGCCCGCAGCTCGGCCTCCCGGCCCGTCTGGGAGATCATGGCCGGCTCCGCTCCGGGGGGCCTGCTGGGGGAGAAAAGGGAGCCGTGAGCCAGCCGCTGCCTGCCAGCGGGGCGCTCCGACGGGTCAGGGGGCACCGCAACCCCCCAAAAAGCCCCCCCCGGGCAGCCCCAGCGCCCCCCTCAGCTCCCCTCAGCCCCGCACCGCGGCCCCGGCCCCCCGCGGCCGCTGTGGGTATCACGTGATGGCGGCGGCCAATGGCGGGCGGCGCCTTCGCCTCTGAGGGAGGCGGAAAATGGCGGGCGGCCGCCGGTTCCCCCGGCTTCTGACAATGCGTTTATAATGCATTTTAATGCTTTCACAATGCATTTTATAAGATTTAACAAAACAAAACAAAACTTCATGTATTGACCAATGAGGAACCTATTTCTGTTCATCGCTTAAATAGCGTGGATACCCGCCTCAGTCAGAAGCACTGCTAATAAATGGAATTGCCCAGAAAGCTCAAATGAGATAAAATTGATATGTTACAGAGAGATTCACCCTGCTGACGCGCCCCAGTGGGGCATGGCCAGGCCTCCCCCTGCACCCCGTGGGCAGGGCGCAGTGGGGCTGCACAGACAATTCACCACAGCCCCCAGGAAGCCACCCAGCCTGGAGCTACCAAGAGCTCCACAAGCAGGAAAGCTCCTGGCAAACACAAAAGCCTGCTCTGCTCCTCAAAGTCTGACCTGAGCTTACTGGCATGAAGTGTCAGGCATAGGAGATGCTCAGTCTAGCACAACTGCTCCAGAGGGGCCAACCAGCTGCAGAAGCAACAAAGAAGCCAAACGAATGACTGCAAGCTGATGGTAGGTCCCTGGCTGTCAGAAAGCAAGCGTGCAGCCCTGGGGAGATGGGAAAGATGCACTCTGTGTCAGCTCTGCTATTTTTGTGAGACGCTGACAGGCTACGGACACACAAGCAAGCTCCATCTTCATTCTTGCCCATCTCCAGAAGGGGCTAAGACATTGGCAAGTCAGATTTTTACCTCTCTGACCAGCATTTCCCCAGAAGTCCAATGTGCTTTACTTGCACTGGGGCCACTTGGCAACTCCTCTTCAGAGCCCTTGAGATTGGCGACCAGCTGCCCATCTTGCTCCGTGCAAGAAACAATACCTGACTTGGCAATGGGTATCCTCTCCTTAGGAGAGGAGAAATGAGTTACTTGCTCCAAAGATAACTGCGTAACACTAAGCACTGCCAAGTGTTTGCAGGGAGAGTGCATCAAAGGGGAAATCCCTGCTTAGGAAGACACATCCGTTGGGAACTGTCCTTGCCCACAGTAGAAAATTGAGACAAATCACATGTGATAGGTGGGTGGGAAGGAGACATGTACAAGTGGCTTGGCTTTGGTCTCTTCCAACCTCCAGACTGGCAGAGATGAGTGTCTGCCAGAAAATGGAGGCAGGTGCTACAACACAGTGGCTGGGCTGGGCTCCAGGGACCCAAGGAGCTGACCCACAGGTAGCTAACAGCTATTCTGCCAAAACACTTGCTAAGTGTGAAGGCAATGCTTCACACATCTGATTGCAATCGCTTTGGCATGGCTGAGACGCATCTGGTTTCCAGCTTTCCTCACCTCAGAGTTTGAAGAGTGCCAGAAGCCAGCGGGGCTCTCCCAGGACACCCAGCCCACACATCTCCACAGAACAAAGCTGTGCTGTTTTCCTCCAGCCAAGGACAACCTCTTTCAATGAAAGGAAAAGGTGTGCAACTCAAACTTCCATCACAGCATCCCCAGTCCCACAGACGGCCTCTGTTTTAAACCCTCCTGGACTTAGATTTCACCTCCTCCTGGCTCCAGCATCACCACAATGGTGTGCACACAGGGAAAAATCACTCCCACTGGGAGACATTAGCTGCAGCAGAAGCTGTTTGAGGTATGTTGCTCATATGCCTCTGGTTCTCTGTCTCCATTTCCCTGGAGCTTGTGCTCACTGTGCTTTTGTGCCACAAGGCATGAGAAGCAGGCAGCGAGTCCAAGGAGGTGCAGGGCTCCTGTATACTGCACTTGGGACAAAATACATCCACACTGTTTGCACACCCCACGTGGAGTACATATGGCTGACAAACCCAAGCTCTGAGTACAGCACACAGCTCCCTGCCCAGCAGCTGACAAGACAGATGCTTCAGAGAAAGCAGAGAAAGAACACAACACACTTGAATAAGTAATATCAGCACAGAGCAGGGCGCTAAGGTGAAATCCTTCCTCCTCTTGGGCTCATGGTGCTGGGGTGACTCTGCCATCCAGCCTGTGCTGAAGGGACATCAAGGGGACTTCTCACTCTGGCCTCCCATAAACTTCAGAGAATGAAAGCTTGTGAGACTCCCAGCAGGTGCTGCTGGAGCTGCAGGCACTGGGTGCTGCAGGAGCTCGCTGGCTTCAGGCTGAGGCTGCCTGGGCAGGAGGCAGCACAAGCAGCACTGGCTTTGGGCAGAGCACATCACTGTCTGTCCTCTCACATCACAAGCAGCCACCACATGAACAGGATGGCCAGTCACTTGACACTGAACAAGGGACTTCACTGCCCAGAAAAGCAGCCTGTTTGCCTCTCACGGCACAATGAGAGAGCCCTGGCATATGGCTGGGCTCCAGTGAAAGAGCACAAAACCAAGGATGATTTTAGCCAGCTTAATGCCTGTCATTCCCTTTGTGCTGCTGTTTCTAAAACTGGATGTTGTTATTTAGCCCTTCCAAGTCTTCCCTGTAACCTCAACAGCTCTACAATGTGAGATGAACATTTTATGTTCATAAAACTGGGAGACTGGCAGGAAAATGAGTCACACTGCCAAGTCTGGGAGCTGTCTCTGGGGTTGCCAGCAGACCCAAATATGCTGCAGCCCCTTCCAGCCCAGGATGTCCTATGGGCTGCTGGTACTTCCAAAGTCAGGCTGTTCCTCTCTCCTCTTGGCTTCACTTGCTCAATCCCCTTCAAGTGCCTGTCTATTGGCTATGCCACTGTGCCAAACACGACCATCTTTCACCCTTCTCTGCACCAACACCCAGGAAAGTAAATGGTATAAAAGAGCATTTCTGGGAAGGTTTCTGTCAGGTGAACAGCAAACACCCACCTTGGGCTGAAACACAGACACCTTGTTACAGAATTGCAATGAAGACAAACAAACGTTGAGACATGACAATAACCAACTCTTTCTGAGAAGAAAGCACCAGAGGGCAGCAAAGCAGAGCCCTGGCAATTTGCACTTGGGCTCAGTGTCCTGCCGGCAGATCAGGACCTACCAGGTGTGCTGCATCAGGTAGCTGGACTGTCCTAGGTCACAAGAGTGGAGATGTGGCCTTCGCTGTGGTATAGTGCAATGGGAAAGGGGGAAGTGGGCTTGTGCTGAGCTTAGGCAAGGAGTGAGTGAATGTCCCATACTGAGGTGAACTTATGCCCCAGTTTAAGCTTACTAGATGACTGTCTGGGCACTAGAGCAGCTGGCCAGCCAGTGGCAAGAGACCTGGGCAGAGAAACACTGCACGTACCTCTGAAACCTTGTTCTGGGGACAGCAGCTGAATCACAGAGACATCTTTGCTGAAGGCTGTGTCGTCTCTTCCAGGCACTCTGGTGTTTCATTAAACAACAAGCAGCTTATATACAATGCCTCTGAAAGAAATGTTATACAGGAATGATTTAAAGCATTAGCAAAAAGCAAATGAGTACATTTGAAACGTATTTCCCAAACAGATCTTGTCTTCTAAAAGAACTGCAGGAAGGATTGCTTTCATATTTATCCCCATGAAATCTAAACGCTAGCACTATAAACATAATATTTGTAGTCTGTTGGCCCAGTACTAAGGGAAAACACAGCAGTCACTACTCTATGCTTTATAGTACTCTCGTGTTTTGTGGCTAAATTGGCTCCTGCATAGGTCTTGGCCATGGTGATGGATTATATCCACTGAAGAAACGTCATTAACAGACAGGGTGACTTTAGAGTAAGAGGACAGACCTGCGTCTGTATAACGCAACAGCGCTCTTATCATATGCAAGGTTATTACAAACACATCTGCCGCACAGCTTTTCAGAATAAACCTTTTGAGACTATTTTTTTAGGCAGGAAATGTGGCAATAAACTAAACAACACAGCTACAAAACAGTATCCATAAATCAATGACACACATCTTCTGACTGCCACAGTGAATTTAGAAGCAGTGTTTTCCAGAACTCATTCAAAGTTCACATGGTACATCTTGGTAAGACAGAAGGTTTCATCAATGCCAGTAATGTACCTGCTCCTTTTTTTTAACTTAAAAAACAATTAAAACCTTAATTGAAAATGTGTGTTTTTTTTTCTGCAGCCTTGGAAGTGTTAAAACAAATAGAAGTATCAATATATTTTTTTAGATGCCACTACACAATCAGAAATAAAAAATGATGACAATGGATTTCCAAGGCAGAATATGAGCCTGCATCGAGAAGGTAAGAAACACAGAACCCCATACAAATCAAACGGGCAACATATGATCATTGGCAGATGGCAACGCCAATGTTAGCTTGGGGAGGCACTCTTTGCTTACGGATTAATGGAGCAGGAGAATGAATAATTGCTTTCAGAAAATGTGCAGCAAAATGTCAGATATGTCCTTGCCTTCTTAAAGGCTGTAAAAGATTTTAAATCCTTTATCTGTCATCTGAGAAAAAATTTAGAATTACAAGAGACATTTTGTCAGCTTCATAAACGAGAAAGCATCGTAGGTTATGTCCAAACCCTGACAGTACAGATGTGATATTTAAAATTATCTTTCTACATTAGACAAAGACTGCCCAGTTGCAAGTTTTATGGATGACAAAAATGAGAGAATGGAGACCCTTTCAATGACTAAAATTCGGATTTTTTTCACAGCATGCTAAACAGCATTTTATGACAAAATGCTCTTACACTTGAACAATTGTAATTTATATGCACCAAAATGTGACCCTGCCTTTACCAAAGGTTAAGATGTAACAAAGAATTGATTAAAAAAATCTTTGATCATAAATGTAAGTCTTACTTTAAAAGCAGAGCAGAAAAGCTGGGGCTGGATCTTATTTATTTTCCCATATTAGGACTGACAAGTATGGCTGAAGCTTTTTCTCAGTACGAAGTGTGTGCTTGAGAGAAACACATGGTACGCGGAGGGAAACATTTCCTGCAATGCCACTTAAAGGCAAGCTTTGGCCATTTAACAAAGCTGTCTCATAGCAGCTCTTGCACAAGAAGGTGGGGGGGAGAAGTGATGTGATTGCCAGGGAAGAAAACTACCTGAAGCTCCTGAAAATCCACCAGACATGACAGAAGGTTTCGCTAGGAAGTCCCCACACCATTCCAAATGCTGCAGAGACACTTGAGGGAGGAGGCTCATAAGTCCTCGGTCATAAACGAGTTACCTGCTCCCCCTTCAGCAGCAGCCCTCCCTCCAAGGCCAGAGCAGACCCTTCCCTGCAGCTGTCCTGGCAGACTCCAGCTCCTTGCCCTGCCCTCCCTGTACCTCCCTTACCTTTGGGCCATGTGGCCCTGAAGAACGGGGCAGCTCCTCTCTCTCCAGGTCACCAATGCACTGCTACTCAGCCACTGCCAGGCAGCCTCTCCATTTCCACCTCTCTTTGCTGCAGGGCACCCGCCACAACTCCTCTTCCTCCAGGTTTCTGCTCAGGTTCCAGGCAGTACAGCTGCAGACTGTGGAGCTCCTCCTGCTCTCAACCAGACCCAGCACTGCTGCCTAGAACGACCCGGCCCCCAAATCTCTCATAAGACATTACTTATGGCTTAGCATTGGTACCTTATGAATTGTTTATTGTATATAAATCAAATAAACCCAGGGCTGTACTGTATCAAATAATAATAATAATTAAAAAACATGTTTCAAATATATAAATACATCTAGAAATCAGGCTTTTTTTTTTTTTTGAAGCGTTGTGACCAGTTTGCTGAGTGAGACTCTGCAGACTCAGAACTGCCAGAACACAAAAAAGTCAGATGATGTTGTAAAAGTCAATAAATACAAGATGGCAATTTAGGGTCTAAGACTTTTCCAGGTGTCCCAGACAGTTTACAACCAAAGATCAGTCCAGTTTGAAAATGAGACAGATCAAGGAAGTTTAGATCAGGTTATGAGAAGTGCTTAGGAAACCCACTGGCCACTACAATACTGTCTTTTTAAAAACATCTCTGTCAAGGGCATAATCAACTACAACACCAAGGTAAAACAATGCTTTGAAAACGGAGCAGATGATATCGTTAGCACAGATCCCAGCATGCAAGGGAACATACACAGCTGAACGTTCAACAGTTTTCACATGACATCTGGTGTCAGAGGGCACTTTGGGGAGCCATCACAAACAGACTAGAAAAACACCTCCACTGTTCTGCAGCCATTTCTGGAACACGGATTTATGAGTTTTACCAGAGACCACAAACTGAATCAAGGACAGAAGAGAGGCACACAATGCTATTCCCTGCCTTAACAATCAGCAGGAAAATTATATGGTGAAAAAAAGAAGACTGAAGTCACTGGGGTCTTAATACTCAAGTGCTTTACACAGAGGAAAAGGGACTGGCTGGGATGAGTTATTGTACTTTATTGTACTCAGTACTGGAACTTGAAGGGTGAAGTAGGTCACAGCCCAAGGCCAGGGCAAAGGCCTTGGCAAGAGTCACTGGAGGAAGCACCTGCTTCCAGAAGCACCATGAAGAAGAAAAGTTGGGGACCTAAAACCTACTAGAAAAATTGAAAGACATGAAAATGCACAGGAGGAAAATCGTGGGATAGAAAGAGGCTCCTGAAAGAGGAGTTTGTGCAACTCGAGGAAGGCTGGGAAGAAAAGCTCAGCTCAGATCCATTCTGCAGCATGTCATCTGGGCAGCAGGCCACAAGGAGGAGCAGTGCACCCACTGATCACACCACCGCTGACAGCGCCAGCCTGCAATAGGGTTTCCACCTTAGGAAGAAGGCCTCCACGTACAGAATTTTCAGGATGGAGGAGTGGGCTCCGTTCAGTATCGTTTCCTCCGTCTTTTGTTCCCCTTTCCTTGCTGTTCCTTCTCTTTCCGTGCTCCAGCTGTGGTAAAGGTGATGCAGTGAGCATCCAGAAAGTCCAGCAGCTTTGCCTTGGCAATCTTAATGCCGTTCAGTTTCAGCTCTGCATGCAGCACAGCCAGCTCAATCGGCTCATAGAAGAGAATCCTGCGGTACAGGGCTGGGTTTGAACGGATGTAGCACCTCACTGCCTCCAGCTTTTCTTCTTCCCGAGCTGCTGCCTGAGATGCTGGAACCTCCTCTTCTTCTTCTTCTTCAGATGCGAATGCACAGGCCTCAAATTCTTTCGCAAAAGAACTGAAATCAAGATCAAATAGACCAGAAATCAAAGAACAAGTCATCAAGGACAGGCCCAGAGCTCTCCAAGTACCTGGTGGCCAGCCCTTGAGACTCCCTTCTGTAGGATCATAGACCCGCACCAGCACCCACAACGTGAGTGAAGAAGAACACGACGTGTTCTGCAAGCTCCCCCCTCCCAGCCACGCCAGCTCTGGTCCTGCTCAGCCAGCCCCAAAGCTGTCTGGCATTCCTGGCTCCTGATCCACAGCACCCACTGCAGCCATTCTGTGGCAGCCTGTGCTGAGTCGTGCTGTGCTCTCCTCTCCCTGCTCTAGCTGCAGTCTCTCAGCCAGTGCTTTGAGTGCTCCTTGTTGTAACTTGCAGAGCCGTTCTGACCAGGCACGACAGATGTGGGCCTTTCCCGTGTGCCAGTCTCAGCCACAAACACTTTCAAGCCCTGAGAATAGCCCACTGGGAATTAAACTAAAAAACACAAAATGTGTTTCTTTCATAGGACTGTGATGACCTTCAAATAACAAACCCAAGGAGGCAGTGAGGCCCCTTCAGGAACACTCACCTCTGTCATGTTCCTAGCTCATCTCTGTTCTGCACCACTGTTTTGTTTAGCATTTTGTTTCCCTACCTCTGTGAACCAAAAGAGATGTCGCTGCCATCCCCTGAAGAAGTTGTAGACTTCTGAGATGCTGACAGCATCAGGTCTTCACCATCAGCTTCCAGAGACCATCCCTCAGGAGATGCAGCTGACCTTGTCTGCTCTTTGGCTCCTCCTGGGTGACGTGTCATTTCAGGTCCCTGCTTGGGGGCTGCACAGCCTTTATCAGGGGGTCCAACAGGGTTGTCAACAGCCCTTCCCACGGGGAGCACTGAAGAAGCCGTAGCAACCTGCTTCCTTTTGCTCACAGCCCTCGAGGCTTTGGGACGCTTTCCACCTGTGGTCCGTGCTGCCTTTGACTGCCTACAGCGTTTGGCAGGGGACTTCTGCGGGGGAGGCTGGGAGGGTGGGATTTCATCTTCAAAGTCAGAGTCCGCATCCCGGTGAGTGTACTGGAATATCTCCTTCAGCTTCAACACCATCTGGCGCTTTGGGAGAGCACGAACTCCAAATCTGAAAGAGAAATGTGGGAGCTTAGGCTAAGGTAATGCTGCAGCCTTCCACTGTCACAGCTTAGGAAGGTGCTCACAGCATGAATTCCAGTGGTTCACTACAAGAACGTGATATGACCTCAAAAAACAGTGACTCGAGTTTCACCAAGGCTTCCCTTTCAGTCCAGGGGCTTTCTTTCACACTACCTCTCAGCAAGTTTTTGCTCGAAGAGTAAAATGCTAACCTTTTCAACGGGTAATGCTAACCTTTTCAACTCCTTCTTCAGCTGGGGGGTCTCCATCATGGAGTAAGCTGGCATTGGTGTCACTGGAGTCCTGGGAGACCGGTTGCTGTCCTGACAGGCAGGTTCTGCAGCAGGATGAAATTACCACAATCAGGCTTAGCACAGAAAGCACTTAAAATGGCTGGTAGCTTTCCCCCACCTATATCTGGTGGCAGATATTCTAATATTGCATAATAATTAAGTAGTACTACTTTTCTGCAAGCTCTTTTACTTACTACTTACCTTCATAATGGACTGAACAGTCAATGCCTTTCTTTTTCTAGACTGGGACACCTGGTTTTTACTGACTTTAAAATGGAAAACAGCTTAAATCAAGATATAAGCCAAGTCTAGAACAAGCAATTCTTGCAAGGCAGTGAAAAAAGCATGTTTACTGAATTCTGTAAAGTAGTTCTGCTCACAGGAAGGAAATGTCATAAGAGACTTGACGAAGAAGAAACTGAGCAAGTCGAACTTCGGGGATCCTGAGTTAGACCCGGATTTAATGATATCTATTTACTGCGCACAGTCAGTCTCACAGGTCATGTTCGAAGCACCTGTTAAGCTACTCACGCACAATATTTTAGTTAGATACTATGAGATCAATTATTGGTCTTAGGTGGAAGGAACCATGCAAGTGCAACACAGGTAAAATACGAATCCTTTTAAGTTCTTGAGGCCAAAGAGGTTATGTCAGCATTTCATGTACTGTCAGCATTGAAGAAGGCTGAACTCCTGCAGATCCCAGTGCAAGCTGGTGGCAAAGACGGAAAGAGTAGTGTGGCTCTCAGCCTGGTGTGCCCTGTGACCCCTCACTGCACCCTGCGCTCACGGTATCTGATGGGCACTCAGGGGGCTGTTACAAGGGCCAGGAGCAGCAGACAGAAGGCAGCACATGTCAAGACAACTGTGCAAGAGTTTGGCAGGAAAGCATGCATGAAGCAAACCCACAGGCAGGGATAGGCACTCGCCTCCAGCTGGCCTCAATACAAGGAAACTCTCTGCAGCCTGTGCTAGCTGCATCTTGTTGCTTACCAGATATCCTCACGTAAGCGCAAGCATCACTTTGTGAACGCATTAAAAGCAAAAGACTGCACAGAACACCCACTGCTACAGGGAACAAACATCCACCAGCATGCAAGCTGAAGGTTCCTTTTTGTTTTGGTTAGTTGTGCTTTTTTTTTATTTGTTTGTTTTGGTTTGTTGTTTTTTTTTCTTCCAGGTACCTGGAGTTTCTGCAACAAGTACTATCACTGTCAAAAAAACAGCTCAAATAAAACACAAGTAGGAATGCTCCACGGATCTCTCATTTAGGTATGTTCTCCCCAACACCAGATGACTCTACCTGCTTTGTGCCTGGCCCTGGCAACTACTTCAGATTAGAAGGCCAAAAGCCCTTTCAACATATCAAGTGAACAACAGGTGGGATGACCACTTAAAATGAAAACAATTTAACGTAGTTCAGTGAATCTGGTATCAATACAAGCTCTTACCAGGAGTCTTTACAGGATTTGCATCTGCTGCAGCTAGCACCCTCTGCGACAGAGGAAGCATCTCTGGAAATTCATCTTCCTCTTCTTCTCCATCCCAATCATCCCAGATTTTGGAGTTCAGGTAACTCGGTCTACTGCCCACTGATGTAGAGGCCTCAATAGGACTCTTGTCCAGACAGAAGAAAGTTGTTCTTCTGCCAGCAGGATTTCCTTGAAGAGGAGTACTGCCCTTAATTTCCTGTGCTTGTGGGCTCTCCCACTGGTCATGTGAAGAGCCAGGTTTGGGACTGCTGGAAGCTCTGGTGTTTGCATGGCCAACCTGTTTGGAGTCCTGGCTGTCACCTCTGACTGGTGACAGGTACTCGACGGGCCAGCACTCACCAACAGGCACTGGGGGTTCGTAACTAAGCAAGACACTACTGCTCAATGAAGCTATACTTATTTCCTTCTCCCCCTCACTGTCCTCTATCTCAACCACGCTGATGTTTGTTTTATCTTCCAATGACAGCCCATGGCCAGGAGGCACAGATTTGGACACAAAGGAGGTATTAGCACATTTACTTTTCATGTTGGTGTGGCCAGGGGAGAGGAGAATGGCATCCACTGCAGAAACTGGTGGGGATTTCTCAGAAGATGATTCTGCTTCTGGGCTGCTGTAAGGCTTCCTTTCACTGATTGAGTTCTCCAGAGGCAAATGTTTGTCTGACAATGCTGGTTCAGGAACTTTTACTAAATTTCTATCTATTTCACTGTTACTATTACCAGCTGCTAGGCTTCTTGTGCTGGCTTTAGGTCCTGTATTCTCTGAAGAGTTAATACTTGTGACATGAGTCTGCGTTGAGAAATTTCTGCTTTTGGTCAGAACTGGTGTGTCTGGCACTATCCAGGAGCTGTCTGTACCTGAAGAAACTTCATGGAGCCTTTTTTCAGGGCTCATGTCTGGACTCTGCCTGCTCTCTGTACAACCATCTACTTGACTGCTGAGAGGCATTTCAGTGGACATCTTTACACCATTACTTATATGCACCTTTTCTGTAATGACACATGAGACTTGTGTTGATTTCTGCTCTGTTTCAGTGACTGATGAGTTATATTCAGGTTTTGGTATCTCAGGACCTTGTTCTACATTTGTACATTTCAGTTGCCCAGAGACTTCCATTTCCTTCAGAGCAGAGCCTGACTCTGGTGACTTCTTGTCTTCTTGTAACTCCATTTCATCATCAGAAGATAAAACAATAACATCACACTTCTCATTCCCCTGAGCTGCAGGATCTTGAGTTCTGATAACTGGTGATGACAGCACTGGGACATTCATATGCTTGTTTAAATCAGTGTGGGGAAGCTCTGCTGGAGAAATTGTGTTCTCGTTTCCTGATGCAGTATCCAGCTCATTAGCTTTCTGAAAGAGTATTTCATTAGATGGGAAGGATTTTTTCTTTTTATTTTGCTTTAATGCTGGCAGATGCTCTCTGGCAAGCTTTCTGTCCGATTTTGGAGACACAGGTGAAGAGCCGACAGCAGGAAAAAGGGGCACATAAGCTTTGAAAGGAGAACCATACAAAGAGTTTCTATGTGGAGAGAGGTCTTTTTGTGATTTGCTGTTCAGAAGAGAATCATTAATATCAACATGGTTTTCACAGAGAGTCTTTTCTGATTCTTTAATACCTTCATTCATCTGGGAAGGCTCTGAGTACTCTCCCTGAGTTGCAGAAAATAAGTGTTCATAATTTTCATTTACATTAGTATCATTGTGGAAGCTAGAAAATTGTTTTTCACAGTGACTTTCCCCTTCTACATCACATGAGACCTGAGATGATTGGGAATCCTTCCCACCATCACATCTCCTAACGGTCTCTCCTTCATTAGTGGTGGCACCATGGGATGCTACATCCCACTTTCGTGGTTCACTGTGGTGAGGCACAAAAGGGATCTGTGCAACATTCAATCTTTCGCATCTATTTATATTCTGCATTTTCTCTTTTTGTGCAGACAAGTCACATTTAGGTCTTTCCGCATCATTGTCATCCCTCAGATCTTTGAAGCTGTTACTTATTGAAGCAGATTCAGACCTCTTTACTTCTTCCTCCTCCATCTGCTGGTTCATACCTAGGGCTGCCTCAGTGTCACTGCACGTGCTGCCGTCTGTTCCCTCACTCAATTCTGTTTCACGTTGAACTATCTTTCTCTGAGTTGCAGCAAACTCATAGATTTCATCCAGCTCCTGTTCACCCACCCTATTGTCTTCTTCTTTCTCACATTCAGGGTTCGAGACAGCTGCTTCTTCCTCATCTTCACCCATCCATACTGACTTCAGTAGGTCTTGGAAGTTCTCAGCTCTGTCCTCACAATCTTTGTCATCCCTCACAGAGATCAGATCATCTTCTGAATCCACGCCGGAAGACACCTGGCTCTCTCCAGTGTTATTTTCACACTCTCCTATAAGCTCCCTCACACCAAACCTGCAAGGATATAATAGTAATGTTAATACTTTCCTCCTCCAGTATTTCTCCACCATTTGGCTGCCTGATCACTTATGAGCCTTGTGAAGAATCTGCATGAGGATCTTGGTTTCCTAACATACACGAGCTCCAGTGTACTCCTAAAATTCGGAATTCCCTTTACCAGGTGTCACTCACATGAAAGCACCAGGTTCACTCTTCCTTCTTTTACATAAGAGATTCAATGGCTATACCACTACACTAAAATCCCTTTGCCAATAGCACTGGTGGAAGTCCCATGGCATGGCAGGGGCCAGATGCCTGTTATGTGCAAGCTTCATGGCTTTTTGGTGTGACAGGGCACCTCTCTACATACATATTGTCAAGACCCAACCATCCACATCTCGGTTGCTCCTGTTTCAAACTCTTAATGCGTGTCTAGGTTCATGGCCGAGAGCACGATAAAACACATTAGCAAAACAGATCCAATACGTTCTGCAAGTGTTCTTTAGATTACACATGTCAATAGTGCAATGCTTTATGAACCACACATCTTGATGATGTGTGTAGACATGTAGACACGCTCGTCATCATCGACAACATCATCTGTCATTGAAAATGTCCAGACAAAACTCTTGGCAAAAGTGGGCTAGGCTTATACTGAAAACAGGAAATCTCACATGGATACAACCTGGAGAGTCATGGAAAAGATGGGGGTAGGATGCTGTTATATCCATGTTTCAGTTAAGATGTAAGCAGAGGACTATGGAATTTGTAAGCTACAAAAAAAAACACAATGGAAGATCCCAGGTTGGGGTCATGGCTGAAAGCAGGGAAGGATCCAAAACACGTTCACAGTACAAACCTGGCAGCCAGAGCCCTGACCTGGGGCAACATCCCAGCAGGGATACCAGCAACAGCAGCATAAAGGTATCGCAGGAACGCACAGGCCGCCTCTCCTGTCACGTCACTCAGCAGCACACGGCGTGTCTGCGCGTTCCCATCCTCCTCCACTAAGAACCCTTCCCTGTGAACCTGGGGTAAGAGGAAAGCAAACACAGTCCATTTGCTGTTAACGGAACAGCAACATTGATGTTCTTATTCCTACCAGATCACTCCTTTCCTTCACCAAAGGCTTGGCCTAGGACCAGGACCTGATGCCCCTGAAGGAAGCTAAAATGACCGGTTATGTAGAGCTTCAGATGAACAGTCTATTTCCTTCCTGACCCTAGAGCTGTTAGCTTATACAAAATTTGACTACTCGCTGTTTTAGTCACACATATAAGAGATGGCCTTAGAGTTCTCCAGTTGGTTTTGAAATGCAGTTACTGCCCAGAGCACAAATTCGGAGTTATCCACACCTTTCTCACAAGAGAGCTTCCCCTGATCTGTTTTGAATTTACCTTCATTTGATACACTGCCAAAATTCTAGTTCTCCTGGCGTCTCACAGGAAAAGAGACATCATATAAACACTACCTCACTGAACCGGACCATTATCTGTGTGGGTCCAACCTGATCTCAGGTTTTGCTGAAAATGCTCCTTCAGTTCAGTGAGGTGTCACTTCCTTTGCAGCCAAATCACGTAATGTGCTATCTGAAACTCTGTCCAGAGTCAGGGGACATCATGCAACAGAAAGCATGAGCTCCAAAGTCAGCTCTGATTCATTTCTTTCTCGTTGTTACTCAAAAGCTGCAACAAATAAGAGCACCTACACAGAAAATAAACGTGAAACATTGCTTTGCAGGTAGGGACTTACTGGAAAACAACTCTCTGCAAGGATAAAAAACACAGCATGGGGGCCTATCTCACAACTGCAGTCACGCAAATGATTTCTGCCCATGGGAATGGTGAAGCCAGATAATGTTGCAGGGAAAAAGTAATAGAACCTGGCTAACACATGGTTTTTAAAATCCTGTGTGTTGTGGGCACAAGCATCTTTGCTAGTGGTTGAGAAGATCCCTTCATAAATTTCACATTAAGACCACTGTACGACATATATGAGCCTGCTTTTTCTTTTCCCCCAGCTCTTGTGGACCCCTTAGAAATGGCTTGAGGCACCTTGTGTGGGAAATGCTGCCAGCATACACGAGGATAAAACTAATTCCACTGTTTCCAAAAGGGCAGCTCTTACGAAAAGCTTCTTTTGTTAGGAAGCTGATTGCACGGACTGGTGGCAACTCTGTGAAAGAGCAGAATTCAAATCTTAGGTTCACTGCTTTTCACCATGCCGACAGGAGGCTGCAAAGGAGCAGGTTGGGAACTATTCAACCCAAAATGTTTCTGGGAACATAGAAACTATTCACTACTCTTGCAGTACACACAGTTCAGGGCAGCTTCCTCCAAAGCAACTGTGAGAGTGACAAAACCTCTATGCAGGCAATTTTCAAGTCCTGCCCAGAATTCCTCTACTCTGTATTCAAGCTTTGCAGACCAGGTGGAAGGCAGGACACACCAAGATAGACAAGACAATCTGCACTTGTACAGGTACAAAAATTCAAGGGCAAAGAGCACGTAGGAGGTTTTGTCCATTGCTCATGGGCAGAATGCAAAGAAGGATCCTTGCCTCCCCATAGTCTCCCCACATAAAGTATTACATTTTCCATCACTTTGTCAGGATTCTGGCTTCCTGAGACAAAAAAAGAAAACACTATGTGGCCAGAGGCACTTGTCATTAGGCCCAGCAGCACTCTGTGCTGATCCCGCAGCAGCACTGACTGTAGGTGTGAGCAGTTTGGGCTTTACTGAATGAAGAAAGGAAAGTATATCAACAGTACTTACAACCTGAACGGCCTGTGGGCACCGTGCATACAACACAAACATGTGGGCATAAATGACTTCCCCAGAGTCCACCTGGAACTGCACGTCACTTAAGTGGGGGTTGTTGACCATTGCACTGAAATCTTCAGCCAGCAACCTGAGGGAGGACTAGAACACAGAAATAACACAAAGACAAAAGTTATATTACAGCTGTCAGACATTTTCTTAAAAAATAAGGAGGGAAAACCCCAGTTGGTCAGTATTGCTTTATTGTGGGCCCCAGGCACCGCCATCGCCTTCTGCAGCTGATCAGCAGCCGTATCAACTCAAGGTCTTCCACAAGACAAATAAGCAGACAAGTCTGTCAGACACCTCTGGTTTTGGTTTCCTCCTCCTCCTTTCTACTTTTTCACAAAGTCGCAATTGTGAACAGGCAGTCATGCTGTATTCTCCTCTACTTGCATTACAGCACATTATCACCACCAGATCTTTGCCACACCATTTCCTGATGTGGTCTAGCCACTGCCTACAGTTGGCCTCTTGATCTGCTGCCCTCCACCACATTTTTAGGAAGCACTTTGATTGACTTGAACTCAGTTCACTATAATTATAGTAAGAGGAAAGAGGATGACTCAGGGGTGGGGTAATGAGCCTTTCTTTTCTTGTTAATTGGCTGGCAGTGACAGCTGAGAGCAGCTCTGCAGCAAGGGGCCCACAGACAGTAAAACTAATGGAGGTGTTGTGTTCAAAGGAACTTACATGCTTGTTCTGAAAACTCTTTTTGAAAATTTCACTCAAAACAAACAACAACTACAAGAAAACAAACAATTTCTATTACAGTTCTAGAACCCCTTGCTGGAATTTTGGGGAGGGCTTGTTGCCTGAGCTACCTGTGACTGGTTAATGGTGATATAAGGTGAGGCCTGGGGTATGCTGCCAAAGGCAGCAGCGATACACACTGTTTCTGCTCTGGAGCTGCTCCCAGTAAAACCCAATCCAGGCAATCCTCTAAAGACTCAGATCCCTCTAGGCGAGCATTGTGCCTCTGGAGACGGCCACTGTGAAATAATCTCAGCTCGTGCTGAGAGGCTGTCTGACTGTAAGTGAAAAACAGTTTATCCATAATACAATAGTCACTGACCTTGTGCTTTTTGAAGCTACTGCAGAGCTGACGAAATGCAAGTTTTATTCTAGCAAACATCTGCATGAGATGCAGTTCCATCTGGAACAGCACAGCTCTTTATTTTATTAGCAGGTTTCCACATTAGCTCAGTGGACTGTGGAAGCCCAACCTTTCTACTTGCTCCAGCATGTGTTTGCAGGCAGCCAATACTAATTAGCACTGAAACGGCAGCACACACCACAACACTTCTTCCAGGTCTTCATAGGTGGGCTAGGGAAGACTGCGTGTCATGGCAGTGGTGTGGACTGATCTCCAAGGGGAAGACAGGAAGCTCAGTCTGGAAACTAATCCGATGTTTCTTGCTTTCTTATTCTTGGCAGGTAGGATACCTGCAAGACAGTACCTCAGGAAGCCAGCAAACACAGACTCCTGATGCTGCGTTCCAGGCAACAAGCCCAGAACAGCTTTCCTGCCGATGCTAAAATTACAAGTCAAGAATGGGGAAATTAAATAAGACTAGAAAATTCCTGGCTGCACCATTGTCCATGCAAAGTGAAGGGATTGGTCCAAAGACAGTTCCAAGTGGGTATGTGCTCCTGTCGGAGAGCACACCAAGACACTCCCTCCTACTGAGCAGGCCAGCTAGACTGGACTCACAGATGTGACAAGGCTCTTAAGCATGGGTGGGGGAGATGTGCTACTGATGCAGTGGGTGTATTTGCTCTACACAGTTACCATTGCTGTGTTCATATAAGCACTGATCTTTTCAGCCAGACTTCGTTTGCTCAGCAGTCATAAATCATAGAATCAAACCAAATGTGAACAAATGGTCATCCCGTTATCGCTGGTAGCAACTGAGTTCCAACAACAGCATCAGAACAGTCTCTGTATTGCTACAGGCCTTTGTTTTAATGTACACAGAAGTTTATAAAACAAGATACTCTTTCTACTAAGGATATTTTTAATACCTCCAAAGAATAACTACAGCTTCTGTAACAAGTAGCTGGGATGCCCATGTTTAGTACTGATTCGCACCTCAAAGATTTGTCTTCTTTCAGAAGTCTCTCAATTCTATATGCACAACAGGAAATTGCCTTATCAAGGCATCAAAATTTACCTTGCACCAAATTCTACTGCCTTTCATGGCACGATTATTTATTATCAAACCAAAGGCAGTAAGTTTCACATAGATAAAGTGGATGACCCTGGTAATAGGATGAGTTAGGGATTTTTCATATGCACTTTAATTGAAGAAAACTGATTATACATCTGTGGGAGAAAGGAGAGGTGCATCCAGGGTAAGATGTGATTTACGTAACACTACTGGCTTGATAAAAATCATCTGTGACCTTCTAGCCTATGGTCTTCACCTAGTCACCAGAGAGCACACTGACTGTTAATTAGTTCCTTTGATATGTGTTCCCACAATTGAGAATTTTAGGTTCTAAATCCTTTTGCTGCTAATGCAGTTTTCTAAGAAGCGCTCACCTTCCATGGACCTTGGACCATTCCACCTCATCTACCAGGCTTTTCTGTCTAAAACTTTAGTGCAAGTCAGTCAGTCAGTCCTTGCAAGGATTCTCTCTTCCATCGCTTGGCATGGTGTGGGGAGGAAGATGACAGAAGAGGAACGGCTCCATGCAGAACCACCCAAAGCAGCTGGGTATGCGAGCCTGGATGAAGCACCAGGCAACTCTCCTGGACTCTAGCTAACCTCTCTGAGGTTGCCTGGGAATTAAAGCAAAGTGCCACCCACTGCAGTGCAGCTACAGCCCTGGTCCCTATCCCAAATATTCTTTGTGCTGTAGTAACTGTATATAACTGTTTAACTTGATTCTCTTTACATAAATTATGCACAGTTTGGCTTTATGTTACCTGCCATTTTAAATCATCTCTCTCATCAGGTGGGACAAGTACTGAAAAATTTACAGGCCTACTTGCAGACATCAAATAAATACCATGTCTGTTGATCTCACCTGTGCCCATGATGATTCCTGAGTGATTGTGAACCTTAAGCACTTCTTAGTTTCTACAGAAAGGAATGCAAAATATTCCATTCTTCTGTGAATTGCACAAATGTGACAGCTTCTTTTTTACTTCCTTTTTACAGTAGTAAGCAAATACAAAAAAAGCACACACACAAAAAAGTTTGTCCTTACTTTCTTACAGCTGCTTGTCAGGAATTTCTTCTCTTTGAGTGCTGGGACAAAACCAGTATGTGGAGAGTCACTGGGAGTCAGTTCTTTTCCTCAAAGAAGAAAAAGCACATCACAGATCATGTACAACTTCCTCATCAGATAGAGTGATGTACGAACTGCTGACAGGATCCCTGCCACAAGGGCTCCCTGAGACACCTGCTACAGTCAGCCTGACTGGGTTGAAAGCTCAGCCTCTCTCCCTCTTGGCTTTTTTGGAGGGGTTTGGCTCTGGGCTGTGACAGGCTGTGGGTACCTGAGTACCGTTCAGCCATGAGCAGCACCAATCTGCAGCAGATCTGTGTGTGCCATAATCATCCAGATCAAGAACTGCTGACTGCAGCATGCTTCTCCACTTCACATCTCAGTTTCCCTCCAGTGAGAAAAAAAACTAGGACATAGAGTGGGATGGGGCACACCATGGCCTCTTTCCACCAGCCAGGCAGAATGCATCTTAGATCTGCATTTCAACTTTGAATAAATGCTCATGGGCCCTGGTGCTCAAAGGCAGCCAGTGAAATCAGTTTTGCACAGCCCAGACCCTGTGGAAGTCTATACAGCGCACAGAACACGACGTGGAGTGACAGAAGGAATTTAGGTCTTCAGAAATGGATTCACTTGCACTAGTGTCTGCATGGTGGTATTTCTGCCCCTGGGCTCATTTATACACACAACATACATTTATGTGTAGAAATGATTTCCCTCCCCCATGAAGTTATATCTTCAACAAAAACCCAGGAGTAGTTTTACAGGACCAGCAATCATTTCCTGCAGCTTAGTAGGGGAAGAGGAATAGTATACCCAAATGAAAATACAGACAGCTGATCTTATCAACCATGTTCTGTTTCACAAGTGACCAGAAGACACACAGTACTTTCTGCTAAATGGCTAGGCCATTTAAAGGGATATCATTGACCTTAAAATGTGTAGTTGTGCACCACATGCAACTATGACTGGAGAGGTTAGAGTAGCCCAGGGAGGAATTCTAGGTGTTTTTTGTTTGTTTGGTTGGTTGGTTGTTTTTTTTTGGTTTGGTTTGGTTTTTTTTTAGCCTCTGTATAGGTACAGATAAACTTCAGGTTTCTGTACCAATGTACCACCATGCAATCATTCCTCTTGCACCTCTCTTTCACCCAATTGTCTCAAGACTCAAAAAGACAGTGCACATAAGAGTGTCCAAATAGCTGGTATGAACATTTTGGCCCAGTCATTAGACATGTCTGGGCTCCATCCTGTCAAAAAAAACAAACTTTTAATAACTTTAAGAGAATTTAAAAATAAAATTTAGTATCTGCTGTCTGGGAGTTCTCTTTGATGCTGGGATATGTGCATCACTTTGGAAATGTCAGTTTCACTGTAACTACAGTTTATGGCAGAAAGATGTCCCACCCCAGTATCACCTCCTGGATCAACTTCAACACCCTGGGGGTGCTGTCATGGCTCTCCTAACTTAGTACAGCATAAATCTGGCTCTGCGTAGCTGAAGGGACTAGGGACAGGGCTCACAAAGCTGCCAGAATTTACCTGATTGCTCTGCTGCTTGAATGTGGTCAACATCAAGTTTCCACTGAGTAAGGGTAAGTCCTTCCTTGGCCAACTCAACTAGGTTCTGCAGGTTCTGAACGTCCTTCTGGCTGTGCGATAAAGATTGCCCATCTTCTTCAGGGCCTGATTTGAATTCATCAGAAGTTTGGTCTCTGACCTTTATGCAAGTGGGATCATGAGAACTGAGGTCAGGCTGAATTTGTTGAGATGCTTCTGGTTGATCAGATCCTACTGATGGCGGAACGTTGTCTGGCTTGTGATTCTGATCAAAAAGGGGGGAAAAAGAGACCAATAAATTAGGTCTTGTTGTATGTATCACATGAGCTCAGAATATTGTCTCTAGTTCATACTTTCAAAACATCTAGTAAAGGATTGCAGAACGTTCCCTGGGCTTCTGAGGTAAAAGCTCTCTGTAGTTTTATGAAGGACTCTCCAAGGAAAAGACAGCTCTAAAGAGAAAAAGAAAAAAGGAAACTACAACAGAAAATGCAGAAAAGGTGGTTTCACCAGGAGCATGCCTGTGCAGGCAACTGGCAAGTAGGGAGAGAGGATGGTGGAACTGTTCCCACTCCGATATCTAAACATTTCATTAAAGCTGGAGCACCTGGCAACAGCTGCAGCTGAAGCTGTCCAGGTGCTTCTGTTCAGAGATCTAAAACATTTTTTGCAGTCACGTGTAACAAAAATCAAACTTTCACCCGTGAGTTGATATTTTCCAGGTTTGTTCTACTTCCCAATGAAAACAGTTTTGTTTGTTTATTTCTAAGTAGAAATAGAATTTTAGAAATAGAAATGTAGCCGGTTCTTGGAATGGAAGGAATCAGATGGGAAAACACATTGTTGCCAGAATTTTAAAGGCCTTCTCACTTTTTATTTTTAAACTTTTCTGGCAGTTTTTTCTTTGACCAAAAGGTCAAAGATCTTAATAGAATGGAGCCCCTCTGCTACAGCCCTACTTGGGGATAAGCCAATGAAAAGCTCTGGGATTTGACTAAGGAAAAAGTATTAAACAAAGTACCTATAAATGCACAGTAGTTTTTGAACAGAAGTACAGAAAAATCCTTCCAGGAAGCAGTGAGGGAAGCAAGAGAAGTGATACCTGTCTTCTCAGAGAGCAAGTATGTAATAAGATGAGAGATTAAAAGACCTTTGTCTCCTTCTGCAGGAACTTTTAATAAAAAATACAGAACACTGAAAGAGGCAGGAAATCCAGATGAAAAATAGAATGAAACAGTGGAACTGAAAATAGGATCAAAGCTCATGTGCCAAGAGCCCATGGGATGCACAGAGAAAGCCTGAAGTGCAAATACTTAACAACTGCGGGCACTCCCACCTTCTCCTTGGTGAAAGGCAGAAGTATCAGTCTTCAGTTTAAACTTTTCACCCAATTCCTTGCTGTCTGAGTACAACACAGAATCACACCATATCCCAAGTTGGAAGGGACCCACAAGGATCGCTGAGTCCAACTCCTGGCTCCACACAGGACCACCCAAAAATCAGACCGTGTCTGAGCGTGGTGTCCAAACACTTTTTGATCTCCAGCAGGCTCAGTGCCGTGACCACTGCCCCGGGCAGCCTGTCCCAGTGCCTGACCACCCTCTGGGTGCAGAACCTTTCCCTAACCCCCAGCCTGACCCTCCCCTGTCCCAGCTCCATGCTGTCTCCTCGGGTCCTGTCACTGTCCCCAGAGAGCAGAGCTCAGCACCTGCCCCTCTGCTCCCCTCATGAAGGAGCTGCAGGCCGCCATGAGGCCTCCCCTCAGCCTGCTCTGCTCTGGGCCGAACAAACCCAGGGACCTCAGCTGCTCCTCACATGTCTTGCCCTCCAGACCCTTCACCATCTTCACTGCCCTTCTTCAGGCATTCTCTCACAGTTCTATGCCCTCCTCATATTGTGGTGCCCAAACCTGCATGCAGTGCTTGAGATGAGGCTGCACCAATACAAACTGCAGGACGTGGGCAAGGCTCACTGCATCAGAGAAACGTGCTGAGATGGAACACGTGAGCCAGGCTGCTGTAAACACAAACAAGCTAGTGGAAAAATGACTGGGATACAGACCCTTCACTCAGTACTCTGTTCCCACCCATTTTATTCTCTGAAAGGTCAAGGAATAGCATGGTAACATGACCCTTGGTCTCGCCTCCAAAAGCAAGAAGTGCAAGTTCAAGATCATAAAACTTAACTGGGTAAGACAAGGGGACAGTACAGGAGCAGTGAGCATGCAGAGGCACAGGGTCACTCTTTAAATACCAAGTGATGAAACAGAAGAGTTGCAGGGCAAAGGAGCTAGGGCACATACACACCAGAGCAAGGTCAAAAGTGTCGCACCTGCACAGGCTTCCAAGGTACAATCGCAGGGGATAATCCAGCTGTGTAGAATAATTCAGGGTCACAAGGTCCTGTGAGAGCACTGATATTCCACAGAAAGCAGTCCCTGCTTTTGGGCAATGGCAAGAGCCAGGCTGCTTTCCCAGATTTATCCTCCAAAATCTTGCTAGAGGGAAGCCGAGGGGTGGGAGGGAATTCAGCCTCTTCTACAAGCAGCATAGCTACCCGCTCCTGGATCCTCTTGCGGGCCTTCTCTGGATCCTGAAGTAGTAATGGTGGAGGTGTACTTGGGCCTCTTTTACGTCGTTTTTTATCTTTAAAAAGAAAAGGAAGAGGAACCCAGATAAACAAGTGGCTAAACACACAGGGCTCCTTCCAGTGTTGTAGTCAGTGGTGACCAAAACGCAGCTGCAAGCTGAACACTGCTCTTAGGATTCCTGCAAGGAGTCTGAAGCCTCATATTGCCCCTGCTGGAGAAATTAACTCCAGAAAAGACTGATTCCTGCTTGCACTGCTCTGCTGTCTATTGGAAGATGTCACATCTCTACAAAAAGTGACCATTGTGGAAGCAACTGCTATCTACGTAGTCTACCTCCTAGACCCACAGAATGGTGCCTATGAGTTTTGACTAGATCCTGGTGCTTCACAAAAAAGAGAGAGGAAAAAAAAACAACACCAACTATGAAGGACTCTTTTGTGTCCTGGTCTCTGATGATGACGAATCACAGCCCACACAACCACTGCAGAGCTGTTCTTTGGCAATCCTGTATCTTACTAGATTTGTCTTACCAACGCCCGACCCCTAATCCAACTGGAAGTAGGAGACCTAAGCAGGGTTGTGAAGAGTAAAGTCCCCCCTCTATACAGCATGCAACACTCCACTGGCAGTTATCTTCCTTTCTAAACCCTTTTTGCACACTAAAATGGTAAAACACATGCTCAATGGCATGTAATATACGCAGGTCCACTCTAGAAAGAAAAGAGAGATGAGACAAGGCTGAAAAAGCTGCATTGATCCAGGTTGCAGCAGGATGAGTAAGAAAAAATCTACTGCAACAGAAATAACAATGCTCTTTTTGTGTAATTTCTTTTCAGTTTCACAGCTTACAAAAAACAACAGCTCATCTAAAGAATATTTTACAGTTTCAAAACAACCAATCAGTGGAAAAAAAGCATGAGATTCATAAGGTATTTCACTAAAAACCATGGACATGCCACAACCTTTCTTGACTGTATTTGGATTTTGCACATTGCTAAACTCTGACAGCTTAAATAAAGCAGAAACTGGGCTGTCATCCCTCCTGTACCCAACAGGAAAGTTCAAGTGCAGAGCAGGCTAAGTTACACTACTTCTCCAATAACACAGCCTTTGACACTAACTCACTTTAACACATACCTGATCCTGGCTTCCATTTGATTGGCAAAGCAGCCACTGGTTTCACGTTTGTAACTGATTTTGCCTGTTCCTGCTTTTCGTGCTCCAACAGAGAGCGTGACATTGCCATAGCAACCAGCAAATCTTCATCCTTAGTCTCCATTTTGGCCCTCTTCTGCTTGTTCTTTGAGTCCTCTTTGGAGGAGCCTTTTCGCTTTGACCTGCTTGGTTGATTGCTGAAATACAAGAATGCAGCAGGAAGCCCAAGTTATTGTGACTGGATCAGAGACAAGAAACACTGAGCATTCCAGAGAAGCTGCTCTGCTTCCTCAGAGAGATTCCCATATCCGGAATAATGAGAAGCTATTTGCAGTGCCTTCTTCCCCAGAAGAGAGCAAAAGATTCCTTAGCACCCATGGAATTTAGAGCAATTTTGAGAAAATCTTTTTTTGAAAAGCTAAGAACACAAGACCACAACAGTGATATAAGTTGTGTGTGCTTTTTAAACATCTGTAATCTCTATCCTAAATGCTTTCGAAATGTGTATCAAAGGGGGAAAAAAATAAAGTTGAAGCAGGGTAAAAACAAGATCGCCAAAAAAATGCTCTCCCAGTCTTTGTTTCCTTAGTTTACAGGCAACAGCCCCTTCTCAGCACAAAGGGACTTACGAGCCCTCCTACAAATTCAGTCAGGCACAACTTGCTGTACTCTGAAGATTCTGCTCAAATCCAAGACAACAGATGCAGCTCTGCACCTAGCACGTTTCAAAACATCAGATCTGCTTCCTCCTTAGCTCGAGGTGTGAAGCGCATACATCCACTACAGCCACGAGCTGAGTAGCTGAGCCATTGGCAAGACAGATGCTCAGGAGAGACTGCAGACACTCGTACTACGTGTTCTGCCTAATAAGCTCAAACACACCATTCAGCTTTACTGTGTAATTGCCTCACGGAGCTCATATATTTCTGACAAAACACTGTAAAGTTATTTATTCCCCATTTTGCTCCTGCCTGCTGATTTTTAAAGTCATCCACTACCTGACCGCTTCTGAAGGAAAACAACGTATTTTGTTCCAGCTAACTGCCACGTTCTCCTCTCGTGGTACTGGGCCATGGCCCTGCTTGACATTCTTTGGACTTGGGGGCCCCCAGCATGTGAGTCTGCCTTGCTTCTACAGTTCTGTCCCAGGAACACAAGGTCAAGTTCTCTCAGGACAAAGACAGTAGTCAGCGTATTTTATTTTCACCAGCTTACCTGGGAAACTGTAGAGGTGCATCACCAAGCGTGGACACCTGCAACTGCACTGCCTGAAGAAGCATCTTAGGGGGAACATCCATCTCGACAGCACAGCGCTTCAAGTGACTGACTCGGCTCTGAGGGGTTTGGAATTGCTTCCCACAGATGGGACATTCAGGGACCAGTGGTTTGTTGGAGGATGACATCTGTGCATCTTCCATCTCATCCAGACACCTGTGAGACAATGGCAGAGCTTTAAGGCTATCCATGCTAAGATTTAAGCCATATTAAAGAAAAGGAAGCACAATCATCTCTGATATCTGCAACAGGCAAAGAAGCATCCCCTGAAGAAATAAGAATTCTGTACCCACTGCTGTGATGGATATGAAATGTACCAGATACAGAGAATTACAGCCTCACAGGCATATTAACAGCATGTTGCTTAGAAGCAAGTACAAGTAATTAACTTCTTTAATTTCTCTCTGTGTCCATCACCTAATCCCTCTTTCTGCATTGATTGTAACATTCCAGATAATTTCTAAACCACCATTAAAAACAGAATCATGCTACCAGAGAAATAGTAGGTCTTCCTCACCCAGAACATGACTCTTTCTTGTCCTTCTTAGTGCTTTTGTAGGCATGACGAAGTGCAGTGTTGAGAATGAAAGCCATTTTCAAGTCAGAGATCTCACTTGACAAGGACAGTGTTTTGTGTCACAGAAAGTAAGAGTACTTAGAGTGCAGGATAACGAACTTCTAATAATTTCTGGTATGCCAAGACTGTTTAAAAGTTTTAAAGGTTCTTTTTCTGTCCTCTCCAAAGAGATACACAGTGTTTGTTTTCTTTACAAAGCATGTTATAAAAAGCCCTCCCTTATTATGGAATGACACGCAGAACCTACACGTAGAGCTGTGTAAGGGAACATTCATCTGATGTACTAGGACTGGTGATTACAAGTTTGCCAGTGCATCTATCCACCTGCAGCTTTACATCTCACAATGAAGACTGCTATCAAATAATCCACTGCCACTATAACCCTGTAGTCTCATCCTCAGATTACATGTTTAACAGTTCAAAAAACAGACTTAATTTCCAAAAAGCATTTCTGATACACTGTTGCTGTTCTATGCTGTCAGTCCTATCAACCAGCAGTAAGTATTTGAGGACAGAAACAGCAGTAACACCTCCGAAACTGCAGCTGCAGACAGTCCAAAGAATGCCAGTCACTCAATAGCAAGATGTATGACGGGCCAAACCAAACCATTCCTGAGTCCCTTAAAGTGCCTTAATGAAGCACGCACAACTGTTCACATGTGTTGTTTCTGATCCTTTCTCAATAGAGAAGCACACTTACAAAAAGCTATCTGCGTATAATACACTAACAGTACTTGATTATTTACCACTAAGGAAACTGTCCAGTTTAGGGCATTGATACCCATGTAGTTGCACATCATTCTGACAAAAGAGAAGGCAGGGATGCCTTCCCTTAGCCTCTCCACTCTCACTGCCAAGCACTGTAACACAACTTAGGCATCATTCTGAACAGCATCACTTTTCCCTCTGCAAACAACTCGGGTATGCAGTGGCAAAGTTACATTCTAGCTGTCCTTATACGAACAACTTTTAGCTAAATAGAGCCAACATTACCTTGCTGGCTGAAATTGGCAGATCTGCAATAGTGGGTCCTCATTAATTTTGCTAGCCACTTCACAATCACAGCCACTCTGCAGCACTACTGATGAAAGCAGCACTGGCTTTAACATGTTCGTGCAGAAGCCCTGCAGGGTGAGACAATCAGCCCCTGTTTTGAGATCAAATGAACTTGCTAATTCAGGCCATAAAAGTCAATGTCACCACATAGACTCCCCTGCTACCGGGTTCTAGAATCGCCAAGCCGACCTAACGGTCTGAGGTTAACGGGGAGAGGATGCAGAAAGGACGAATCAAGCTGGCCCTTCACCTGTTAACGTGCTGCTCTCGCCGCGTCGAGTTCATGGCTGAGAGATCCTTTTGGCAGATCTGACAAAAGAACAAGCCTGCATCCTCCAGGGCTTCCTCTTTGGTTTCCTGCTGAAGAGCCAAAGCCAGAGCACCATCATGCTGCACGGATGGAAGATCGTGGATATCTGGCAAAGAAGGGAGAGTTAACTAAGACAGAGAACTAAGAATCCTGTATGGAAGCTGTGGAGCTGTTGTTTTTGCCATTATTAAACTAGCCACACAATAGTCAATTGCAATCTTTCTCTTGCATCTTTACACCTGATCTCTCATAAAGTAGTGTACAAAAAGCGCTCCTTAAACACAAAACTGCACTACCCAGGGAGCAGTAGGTGGTGATTTATTCATAGTACATCACATGTCAGAGCCAAAGGGGGGTATGCTTTGGCTAAAGTTGCTAGGGAGAATGCGGGATCTTATACATAACGTACTAAACATAGCAGATTTTGTGTCGATGCAGAACCAACAGGGTCTTGACCTAAAACAGAATGAAGGCAGAGTAAAATTTTTGTGAATTCAATGCATCTGCATAGAACACATTACCTTTGTGGAAATTTTGGAAATCTTCCAAGGATGGGGTCAATCTATGAGTCATATTTACCTAACAGCTACCTAACACTGTCCCAAGGGAAGGACGACAAGGCTGACTGATCCTGTCAGAATCAAACCTGTTTCCAAGAAGTCAACTATCCCTCCAGAATCTAACATGAGATTAATTCGGCCTCAGAGAAGAGCTGGGAGAAAAGCACAGATTGTCCTTTAACAATTGAGAAAGCAAGTTTACTCAGTGATCTGGAGTGATTTATTCCGTGCTGCACGCTGAGCCACTAGGCTAGCTGGGAACGAAGCCCAAGAATCTGCACTGCTTTTCATGCAACCATTCTAACCAGCCCACAGCACTCTTTCTGCACGTACAAGAGCTAACGGGAGAAACGTACCATTCTCTGGTGAGTTCTGCTCCTGGCTTTCATCAGGAAAATCCCCGCTGGCTACAGACTTTGGCAAGCTATCGTCTGTGCTGTGTTTTAGCTGCTCAGGTGCCACTCTCTTGAACTGCTGCATTCTCTCCACTACCAGCTCTGCTACCCGTGCCTTTGGTCCTGCGAGCGGCGGTATCTTTGAGGTGGGTGAAGAGCAGGCCCCTAGCTGTGTAGCAGGATGGAAGGATAATGTAGTCTGGGAAGAGCCATTCAGAGCATTTACTAGAAGGGAAGAAAACACCAGAGCTTTACCAGTCAGTATTGAACAAGTGGCTGAGCTGCCCCCAGAGCTGGGGGGAAGCCTCCCCCAACAGCAGGCTGAGCCAGGCTCAGCTTTGCAACACTTATTCTTAAAAAGAGAGCTGAATAAGGTGCTTGGCTATTACATCGCTTTATACTTGATAACTATAGTAACAGCATCACACTTCTGTGCCACAGTGCAGTTTAAATACCTCTATCCCTTTTAGAGGAAGGACTATTAATGAAGACCTCACCTGAAGGTCACTAGCGAGGGCAACAAGCAGTGCAGCCCCCCTCTTCTGTCCCGTGCTTCCTGCTGTTCTTCACTCTGACCTCCAAACCCAAACTGTGACTCAAACTTTCAGGGTCTGAGATGAGGAACCAGGAGTCCCGAAGAGAGATGGTAAGAAGCAGCAGGCAGAAGTAATGCCAGACTGACATCTCAGCATGCCCCTGCTCTGCTCTGAGGTGTCCTGTGCATACAGGCAGCACGTGAGGTCGGACCAAAGAGCTCGCCAGCCCAGTGCCTTGTCTCAGTGCAGTCAGCAACAGACACTTAAGAAAGGTTATCAGGACAGGACACATACAAAGTAATCCCTCCTGGCTGACCTTATTTATCAGTTTAAGTTTCTGTACTGGTGACTGCATTCTGGCCATCACGTTCAATAACTGCTGAAGGACCAATCCTTTATCAATTAATTCACATTTTTCTTTACTCATTTATATTTTTAACCTTGACAACAGCCAGAGGCAATTTATTTCTCAATGTAACAACGCACGGAGTGAAAAGGCACCTCAATACGTTCTAGGCTTACTTCTAGATGATTCGAGGCTGTTTTTCTAAGTTCTGATACTGTACAAATCACTGAATAATGACTACCTAATGTTCTTTGCTAAGGCTTCATCTTACTAAAAAACATCAGCTGCCTGCCTCTAGTGCAGAATACACTGCTAGGTTAAAACCCTAGATAACCCTAAGCAGCTAAGTGTAGATGGAAACACAAGATGCTTCAATGAAACACTTCAGTTCACTCACCTGTCAGAATCCTCTGGCTACAGTCACTGGCTGCTGTACTCAGCTGGCTGGCAGGGAAAGGGCTTATCTTTCCATCCCCTTGCTCAGTCTCACCACTACTACAGGCGACAGTGTTACTGTCTTCTTTGTGCACCAAAGCTTGTTCCTTAGGACCCAAATCTTGAATCAAGTTTGTTCTCTTTGCTGCTGGAAAGAGGTGATGGTTTTGGCTCGTGGCAGCAGCTTTGCCTCTTCTTAATTTGCTTCTTGCAACAGTGCTCTTTGACCTTTTCTGGGCCTTCTTTGCTGCCTCAGCATCCCCAGGTTTTTTCTTCGCTCTACCCAAAAGATTTGCCCACAACTCTTTAAAATCATTGTCCTGTTCATCCATTGGCCTGTAGGTGCCAGTAACACGGTGGCCTAATGCCACTGCACGGAGTGGAGGAGAGGGGAAGATACCAGAATCAGCTCAGGTTTGCATCCTCCACAACCTGTGACTTTCACCAAGTCCTTTCCACCCCCTCAGAGATCTCCATTCTCCAGACTTCAATGGTCAACACAGTGGGCACTTCTCCACTGTCCTGACAGTTCATTCTTCCACACTTAATTCGCAGCCATTTCATAGAGTGTATTCTCTCTTCAAGCACCCCATGTGCTTTCACATGTAATGCATTGACAAGCTGGTTCTTCTGAGCTCTCTAGACCAGAAGGTAAGCACTACAGTTTGTGCAGACCATGCACAGGATGTGCTAGGGGCTTCAATAAGACACTTACTGCAGCCCTGAAATAAAGAAATAAAAAGGTGGTTATGTCGGATGGTGCATGCAGATGCAGTATAGGAAAGGGATGGGGTAGAACCCTGAAGGAGAAGACAATTTGTATAAAACAGGAAGATTAGCAGAAGCACATACTGACTCAAAACACGCTCACTATAATCATACTACAGATGGGCACAAGCTACCTTAGGAGAGAAGAGGAAAACTTCCAAACTAGGTCTCTGACACTGGGTTGGCTTTTGGCCTGGGGCTCAGGATTTGAGATTGTCCATTTTTTAAATGCATTCGTCCTTACGTTTATATAGCACAAGACCAAGAAATGCAGCAAAGGAGAAAAAAAAAATCCTTCAGGTCAAGAAGCGATTCTGGAGGTGCTGTGACAGAAAACCTTTAAGGAGGATAGCACAACCTCATTTTGACAAGTAAGTAAAGGGAATTTCGTATATCCAGAAGGGTTTTGGGGACGAGTCAGAACAACTCTATCAAGGATGTTCATCCCTTCTCTCTTCTTACATCCACGGCCTGCTCACATTGCGGATTAGCTCTCCTGCTAACTAATACTGAATCCCTCCATTGAGTACTCAGTAAACCATGGCAGTGACCGTGTTTCACAAACTGCTGTCAAATACACCAGGTAAACGGACTAAAAAATGATATTTTTAAATGAGTTTCTTAATCTTTTTCAGCTACAGTAAGAATAGCCACACTAGCTAGGGATTACTTGGAACAGCACTAGGTACAATATCCAGATGGAAATGTCATCAGACCCCAGGCAACACTAAAACTAGATCTCTATTCTTAGACTTTTTGATTGTCCTCTTCTTCCTAGTCCTGAGTTCACTACGGCTCTGGCCATTTTACCAGAGGTTTTATATTGCTCCCCAAACCTATTCCTTTCAAGCCTAAAACAGAGTGTTTCACTTGGAATGGCAGCAACTGCGGTTCAGTTTCTCCAGTAAAGCTCTGGGCACCGAAAGACTCAAAAAGCAGGAAAAACACATGTGAGATTGTTTTCTCAAATGGTTTGGCTGCAGACAGGCAAGGCTAAGGAATGCTGGTTACACACTTTCATGGGTCAGCCTTTCCTATAAGCAATTACAGATGTTAATGGATTTATTTATTTTAAACTCAGCCTCCCAAACCAGCAGAGGATTTTGCCGTGAATCTTGGAGTCATTTCCTGTTAGAGAGAAACTGAAGTTTTATGTAGCCAGTTCATAAATTTAATTTTCCTGGACAGAATCTTGGTGTAGTTATCGCTGTAAATTGACCATTTTCTTCTAAGTAGGAGACAGCATGTGGAGAAAAACAGAATCTCACATCCTCCACGGCTACAGATACTTCTCACAGACACATCTGTACTGTCGTATTACTTACAGTCAGTTCCTGATGTTAAATTTTGAAACAGATCTGCACTTTTGTGTTTGCAGTCAATGTCCAGTACCCCAGGTAGACCAAGTCAGACAGACAAACGATGCAAAACTAATGAAGAGTTTATCTGTCTTGCTCTTCCCTTTCAAGACTTGTATTTACAGGTTCCTACAGCTCAGTGTTTCTGATGCTGCTGTTAGTGGTGTACCTTACAGCCAGCTTTGGCACCAGTTCATAGAGCTGGAGAAGTAATAGCTTTGAAAACAATTTCTTTCAGTATAGCATTCAATTCATTTTGGAAGGTTTTAGGACTCTACAAATCACACAAGCTGGTCAAATAAAATAAACAGCGGCACTTACCTATCCACTTAGATGCTAAATCCATACCCGGCTGTGGCCTTCAAGTAAATGTGGATCATCGCAACAGTACAAAACGAGACCAGTAAGAATGAAAGATGGAACCTGGAAAATTAAAGGAAAAGGTGAAATTTAGGGTGCGTTGCACTGATTGCTCTTTTTGATCAAGTTCCAAGGTGCAGGGGGAGGGAGCTGGGAAGAGCACATGCTCCAGTGGTACCAAGTTCTCCCGCTTCCATTGACCTGTGTCCTTAGACATGTAGGTGACTTGCACACGTTGCCCAGCACTGTGTCCCCCTGCACCCAGCAGCACTGCACGCTTTGCAGAAAAAGCCCAGAAGGCAGAATGGGTCAGAGGCTGGGTAAGGGGCCAAGCAACCTGGTCTGGCCCCACAGCCAGCCCTGCTTTGAGCAGCGGTTTGGGCTAGAGACTTCCCAAGGCCAGTCCCTTCAGTCTGCCCTCGCCTTTCTCATTTGGGGCTCATTTTGTTTCCCAGTAACTTCCTTGAAACCAGAACCTCAACATTTCATTCAAAAAAAAACCACCGGTGTTTATATCATAAGCCTCTAGCCACACCACGCCACCACCTTTCTGACCCGGCTGTTTTTAGGGTCACAGGTAACTACTGAGTGGAGTTCCCTGGATTAACTGAGAATGCCAAGAGAAAGTACACTATTTCATCAATTCTCACTTCGCTTCCTTTTTACTTCCTTGACTGTCCTTTGTTGAGGCAAGGAGCACAGAAACTCCAAATCTACTCTCTTTGGACCCCTCAATATTTTATTAAATTATATGTATCCCGTCCTCCGGGGTTTATTCTCTAAAAGAAGAGTCCCCATGTTTTCTCTTTGCCCAGAGAAGCCCTCCTGGTCCCTAACCATCTCCATCAGCACTCCCCGAACCTCTTCACTCTCCCTTTTTTCGGGGTGCTCTGAGCGGTACTGCCATCAGCAGCCTGCTGACTCTCCAAGTGAGGACGTTACACACTGTTCACACTTCTTCAGCCAAGGCCTTGCTGATCTTAACATCTCCTTCGCCTTTCTCTGAAAGTGCCTGCCTGCTGAGCAAAGTTTTACCTGCAGAGATACCTTGAACCCTTTCGGTCTCTGGCATCATTAAGGTGCCCTGTAGGATTTCTCTCTTTCTTCACCTCTGTGCCCCACAGGTTCAGAACAAGCCCGTGGATGCTCTTTGTGATCCTTCCGTCAGTTTCCTCTCTCAGACCATCAAAATAATTCTTTACCTCGTTCCACTTTTCAAAGGATTTCTGAGTAAGCTGTGTTAATTTGTTTTTTATTTCCTAATTTGTTGCCATCAAACCACTCCATCAGACTTCTGAGAGGCAGCCTCCCGGGGAGACCTGGCTCCCATGCTGGTAAGATGCTATCAGGTTAAAAATGCATGATGACAGACATCTGCAAAGAATTCAGTGATCATTTCAACCAGTTTAATAGGTACATATTAAACACTTACAGGCTTGTAATTACTTAGTTCAGTCACAGAATCCTTCCAGGAAATGAAGAAAATGGGTAAAATATCTGCTATCCTCCCAACACCTGGAGCAGCTTCTCTTTTGACAACTGAAAGCACGTTTATACCAGCAACTCAACCACTTGAAATATCTCTTCTGAACTCCTGAATGCACATCTGGGCCTGTTTACTTACTGCTTTTAACCTGTGTACTTGCTCCAGGAACAATTCTGCCACTTCAGTCTCCGAGAATAGGTTACGGCCACAGATTGAGGATCAGTGCTGTCTGGGCCCGGCCAGCAGCACCCAGCCTGTACCTGCTCCCCTGCCAGCCCCCAGCTCTGCCTCGCCACATTTCTTCCTCCACGACCTCCACTGCAGCTGGTCACTAACTGAAACCCTGATGCCACATGCCATTGTGCTGGCACTGGGCATTTCGTCGCCCTCTGCCCTTCTCCTTTTTTTTGAAATCTGCAGGAGGAAGCCGTGGAGGCTGGTAGCAAAACGTTCAGTCAGGCCAGTCCAAATACTGCAAAGGGAAAGAATTTCTCTCGTGTTTGCTCTGGAAACCACACCAAAAGAAACCCCCTAGGGATTTTTCCTGACTAAAGCCTGTAACAAAAAAATCTTCCTACAGGTTCCCACCACTTCCCATTCCTGATGGAGAAGAGCATGTGCACAGGACGATTTTCAGAATTTCTCTATCTTTAAACGCTCCACACATGACCCTGCACCAGCCAACACCTTTATGGCACAGGGTGCCTTACAGAAACACAACGTGAGAACCACGCAGGGCAGGTTCACTTTGCTTGCAGCTGGGCAAAAACGTTAACGCTGAGGACAGCAGATCTTGGTCAGCGAGGAGCAAACACCTAAGAGCAGAATAGGAATTCAAAGCCGGGTACCAACCCTCCTGTCCTGGCCTCTGACAGCTTTTCCATGTCAGAAAAGGGTAATAAAAACAGATGTGGAGATACAGGAGATGACAACTGAATTCAAGTCTATGTAAGCAAGAAAATGATAGCTAAGCAAGCACAATCAGACTAACAAGCAATCTTAGCAATGACCAGTAATGATGTCTACCTGACAATACCCCTTACAATACCTTATATCCCATCGGGGTACCATGCTCACGTTTCTTTTAGAGACTACACCTCCCCCTGCTAGCACCTTGTACATATGTTAAAGTATTTTATGTCCAATAAAAGCTTTATCCCATTCTAGGCATGAATTTTAAATCACTACTTACATGACAAAATGCCTCTCTAGCTTTCAAACACTGGAGAAACTGACCTTAGTTTACAAAGCGCTTCACCAAAATAGGAAATTTTTATTTTCTACCTCCTCTGGAAGGATAAAGGGGAAGTGACCATAAAAATAAAAATAACGGTTGCTCAGGTGCAAATGCTCGTCGCTTGTATGCAAACACAGCAGCATACAAATAAGAAATGTATGCAGCTGGTGTTTCAAAAATGCTTATTTGATGTGACTGAAAGCAACAGGAAAATTATTCATTTAAACAGAAACATACAACTGAGAATTAAGGACTGAATAAAACCATTTCACTGGAGGCCCAAAAATCAATAAAAAGAACAATACTTACTGAGAAGTAATTTATTGTTCAGTGCAGGAGAGAAGTAATCACAGTAATAATAAAAATAAATGTGTAAGATAACATCACGATAAGAAAATGGGATAGCACTGAACATAAACAAGGAACTGTAGAGAAATGAAAAGGGGATAAAATTATGTAAGATTAATTTTCTGGTCACAAAAGTTAAGGACTTTCAAAAAGAACCTTTGGTGTACACCAAAAACGAGAACAAAGACCTACCAAGGCCACTGGGTGGTGAGAAAACAAACTGTAGAACTGTCAATACTAACTGAAAATATGCAGAACTAAATCTCTGCATAAATATCTATGAGGAAACCCACACAAATGTTATATTATACAGAACATCCTATGGTCCTGGGACCCGTACCACAACGCTGATGAATGGAACCTACCCCAGCTAATCCAAAGCGTGTTTGGTAGCGGCTACTGAAGATATTTCTGCCAAGAGATTCAGATCATTTACAGGCAGAGTTACAGAAAAACGGGCTAACAGCTCTCTAGACTGCTAACTGCGATTTTTCACAAGGACAACTAGGGAAGCAAACACCCATCTTTCAGACTGAGATCAACACCAGGCCGTTAAAGAAATGGCTTATATGGGAATTGATGACTAAAGACGGATAATAAAATTAATACCAATCAACACAATTTTATGAAAACCAAGATCTCCTACGTTAAGCTAATACCTTTTTAATGAGGCCTCTGTGTGCTAACAGAGGTGTAATTCTTTTGTAAACCATTAAGGAAGTACCAAGGGACAAAATGATTAATTAAAATAATTCAGAATCAATACAACCCACATTTAAAATGATGAAAACATAGCTAGCTAGGTTTCAAAATGCAACTACAAATAGCAGTTCATTGGGAGCATATGTTTCTGCTACTGTCCCACAGAGATTCACTCGCGTTTTTCTATTATTTAGGCTTAGGAAACGAGATTGGAGAGATGTACAGCACACATGATCAAGCTGTCTGGGAGAAGGGAACCGTGAGATGCTGATGATGACAGACAGCAACAGAACGAGGCAGACACTTGGCAAACGAGCAGAGACCTCAGCACAAAGTCACTGCTTTGGGACAGGGCTGCACGTACAGGACAGGTACGGCTGTCTGGGAAGCAAGGAGTCCGGAGAGGTGTCACCACCAGGACAGGTCCCTGCAGGACCACACTGACACCAAGCTGTAGCAGCAAAAAGGCCAAGCTTCCTCTACACGTGGTACCAGCGACAGTGGCGGTGAAATTTCAGATCATCACTCATAATTTTGTAGATAAAGAAGGGAGCAATCATAGTTATGGATGTTTGTGGCAAGAAAATCAACTGAATGATTAATCAGGAAGTGAATATAATGAGAAATAATCACGTTTTAATGTTAAACGTTCAAGCCATTTCTTTTCAAGAGGACAACGTTATTCTAAAAGGCGTAAAACATTTGGGGGACATTCACTTCAAACAATACAAGTCCTACAAATACCATTTTCTCCCATAAAGCCCATCTTCTGATTTTAGCTTATTATCACAAAAGCCAACTACAAAGTGAAGCTTAGCACAGCATCTTGGTGTCCCCACATTATCCAAGAATCCTAACAAGCTTGCTTTGGAAAGGTTACCACACTCATCGTGGATTTCTGCAGGTGACCTAATCATATACTTCCTCCACTAATGCTTCATTAATTAGTAACAATGAATAATTTGCCTACTTTGCAGTTAACATCACGTACAGGAGCTGCAGCACGGTAGATAATGCACTACCTTGTCAGTACGTTGCTTGATGTTTTCACACTATCATCTCTGTTCTCCATATTCCAGAGTCTTACACAAACAGGCTCAGTTTTCTGTCCTGAAAACGCATTTTTACATTTATTTTTCTTAAAATACCTTCTCCTTTCATGAAGCCAGGCCCCAGACCTCGCCAATATCCAAATGTATCGTCAGCTACAGACCTGATGGGAGCTGTCAGTGAAACCCTGGCATGGCATCAGTGATGCTGGGGATCTATTATAATTATTTATAAACGCGTGCCTCTCGCAGCCACATCGCGAGGCAGCTCACAGACACCACACGGGTCCCTCTGACAAATGTTATTTCTACAAACCGCCCCAGGGCCTCGCACACAAGCGAGGACCCCAAAGCTCAGCCTGAGCTTCACCGGCAGGTAACGAACGGCTTAATTCTATGACTCGGGACTGAACAGTTTAATTCCGTGATTCTGTATCAAACACTTTAATTGTGTGATTCTGAACCAAACACTTTAATTGTGTGACTCTGTAACACTTTAGTCCCGTGACGCCGCGCGGGGCCCCGCCACCGGCCCCAGCCCCGCCTCAGCGCCGCCATTTCGCGGCCCCCCTGCCCGGCCCCGCCCCCCGCTGACGTCACACCCCGGCCCCCTCCCTCTCCCCCTCGCCCCCGCCGCCGCGCGGCGCCGGCGTCATGACGTCACGCCGCCCCGCCGCCCGCCGCCCACCTCTCCGCCGCGCCTCGGGCTGCCGCCGCCGCTCCCGCCGCCCCGCCGCCCCCGCGGGGAGCCCCCCGCCGCCCCGCCGCAGCTCGGCGCATGCGCGGGGCGCCAACCGGCTCCCTCGCCCCGCACCGGAGGCCGACGCGCATGCGCGCGGCAGCGGACGGCGGCGCCCGCGCAGGCGCGGACGGCGGCGGCCGCACCCTGTCTGCGCGTGCGCGCCGGCTTCCCGCCACCGGTTGCCATGGCGACGGCCCCTGAGGCGGGCCCGGCCCCGGGCAGCCCTGAGGTGGCCGCCGGGGGCGGCCGAGCGCTGGGGAAGCGGCGGCAGCGGGCACGGCCCCCGCCCGGGGCTGTGGAGGCGGCCGCTGGGAAGAGCTGGTGGTGAAAAAGCAGTAGCAAAGCACGCAACGCTTCTTGTTATTTAAAAAAAAAAAAAAAAAAAAAAAAGTGGAATTTATAGAAATATTAAGTAAATGGAGCTAAGGAGTGCATACGGCACACCTGCCCCTGCTCACCATGGAACTGTGGTGAAAAGTCACGTCCCTGTCCTCACACGGAAAACCTACCAGAGCTACAACTAAAGTCCATTAAAAAAAAAGCCTGGTATAAGAAAATTGTGAAGTCTGGTATAAGGGGAATGCTTTGAGGTTTTAATAAGCTTGCCCCATGGAAATTTGAGGTGAGCAGTTAGCTCGAGCTTCTACAGAGCTGATCTCTCAGCATTGCCATTCTATTTTGTCCTTTATACAAAGTGGGGGTAGAACAGGGAAATGGATGCCATTTCTTCATTAGTCAGCTTAAGCCCTGACACCTCACACTAGCGTGGAGTTGCAATCAAGAATTATTTCCTCCAAATGACCAATTTATTGTGGCTAGAGGACTGCAGATACTAAAAGCACCAGAGAGAGGGGGTGTGTGTATCCTCACAGTGGCTTTGCCTTTTCAATGCATATTGTGTGTTGAACTCAGGATTTTATTCCTCAAAATGTGGTATGGATGTGGTAAGAACCCAACTCACTCCTTGGTAACACTTCTTAACAGGCCAAGAGGCAAAGAGAGGAGGTTTAGCAGCAACAAAAAGCACTGTGGCTGTCAATACTATCATTACTACATTACTATCAGTTTTCTTCAAAAACAAAGTAAGCATTTTACTAAGGAAATACAAAGCACTACTTATTGTGATCAATATGGTGTCCCCTTTACACATAACATCTCCTCTCCCCTCCCTCCCCCTGTAACTAGATCTTAATCTCTAATTTAGCATAACCAAAAGAAATGGATATTGTCATAGCATTGCTTGGTTGGAAATCTTACAACAACAACAACAACAACAATCTGCAACTTTTAACACAGAAAAAGCTACTTAGGCACCATGCTTTTTCACTTCCCACAAAGCAATTCATTTTTTAAGCCGTGCTAAATTCAAGCAATACTAGCTAGAAGACCTCACATTTTTAGCAAAGAATTAGTGCCTTTGATTATTTTGGCAAGACTGATCAGAGCATTTTATGCACTGACTCTCCCCAGGAGGTGCAACGTGCCCATGCCAGTATGAAAGAACCCAAAACCGATATGAAGAAATCCTTTGGTTTGTGTCTTTCAACACTTTGGCTAGTTTATTCAAGTTCTCTCTGAAGTTACTACACTTTATGGGAATTAGGAGCACTCTTAAGAAAACCCTGCAAGAACTTGCAAGCAAACATTGCACAAACACACTGAAGAATACTCTGGTTATAATGTACTGAGACACCATGTAGGTTCCACAAGAACTAAGCCAAGTCACAGTAATATTCATTGCACAATACCATAAATGCAAAAGCACCAAATATTTAAAAGAATAAATGAAACTAAGCACCAGAGAAGCAGGAAACTTGATTTAGGGAAGAGAGCTCCATTATCCCAAGCAACCTGAGCTTTGCACCCATGTCCCTCACTGGTGTTCTTCCAAGAGGTGAGGCAAGGCAGGGGCCAAGCAGGTGAGGCCAACCCAACAAGCAGCCCACGTCAAACCTCAGCCCTCCCCAAGCCCCAGCTCACAGTCCCATCCTCCCAGCTACAACACAGCTGGCACCAAAACCAAGGTAGGAGACTTGGAGGGGCATCTTTGCAGGTTGCAAACCCCATCACACGCTTCTGGACAGGGAAACTTCAAAGCGATGCTGAGCACAGCAAACGCACACATCTTCAGCCAGACCAGCCTCTGCAGCACAGCTGCCAGGCAACGCTGCAGCCTCACTCTTCTACTGCATTTTGCATAGACAAATGCAATTTTCTGTTCTAAAAGTGCTGAGGCACCTTGGAAATGTGAAACACAGAACATGTGCAAGCAACTGTTTTTCCACCACTTGAATCTTTTAAAACTTACTGTGTTCAGTGCAACAAGTGCAAACCCTCTCAACCTTGCTGATGTTCATAAATGCATCCTTTTAAAGCCTATATTGAAAAGAACCAAGTGAATTGTGGTATTACTAATACAGATCCACCCAAAAGCACAAGTATTTAATAGTATGAACCAGCTACCAAACTGATATCTATTTCACAGGGCATTTCAAAGCCTGTAACTATTCCTAAGGCAATAAGGACATGGTTGCTGCAACAAGCTCTGTTCACTATTTCACCAAACGTCGCTGAGAAGATGCAGCCAGTCAGAAGGAACCAAAGCAGCTCTCCCAAAATCAGGCAGCCGATCAGAGACACTGTGATTTTCTGTGTGGACCTACTGGACTTTTGCTAACAGTGCTTTAATAATTCACTTTTTCTCCCCACCAGGGCACTGGTCTGTACCAGAGGTGACCGAGTAACCCCTTCCCAGGCAGCGAGTGCTGGCTGTCCTGCCTCGATGCAGGGAGGTGGAAGAAAACAGTTTCCTGCAGAACATCAGCCAGAAGGAGATGGCTAAAAAGTGCTTGGAGCAATGACATGGGACGGGAAGGATGTTCTGTGCTGGTGGGGACTCAAAAACCAAAGAGGCAATGAAAGCACAGTAGGGCAGAAGCAAAGCTACTTTGATAGACATGCCTAAAGCACATGCATAGGGCCACAGTGCTTTAAACTCTACTATGAAAACCTTGGCTTGATTTACTATGTGCTTTGGTACCCTCTTGTGAATTACAACCCTGTAGATGCAGGCAGAGCCCTGATACACGTTGCAAAAAGACAGCATATTTACTATTGGTGCCAAGTTTCTCTGGAGGAAACTACTATTATGGAACTCTTGGACACTGTTGTCAGTTCTAAAATACTTTTAAAAGCAACTGCTTGAAGTCATCATGCAATTATATTTACAGTAAACGTGTAAACCTGTGCATCTCCGTATCTATGCATGCACATGTTACAGATTATATATGTGTACATACCTTTATCCCCACACTCAGCATTTCTCAAAATGTGTTTCACTTTGTTATCTCTGCTGAGTCTGACGGGCAAATGTACAGATCTGTGTTAAGGCTTGTAATGCTGGTGGCTCTTTGGCAGCTTCAGATGAACTTTTTTAAGCTTTCAGTACAAATTGGTTCAATTTAGGTCAACAGTGATCAGAGAAATAGCCAAGAGGGCCAATTCCAATGGCAGTGGGGACTGAGTAAAGTTTACTTTTTGCATTAAAGTTATTACATTAATCTGTCCTTCATGGAATCTCATGGACATGGGCCATGCTCGTTAACAAAGCTCACCACAACACTCAGTGCACAATACTGAGTCTTTTGAAAGGGCAAAGCAAAAAAAAAAACACCATTAGACAAACAAACAAAAAAATCCTAATGTTTTGATTTCTTTAGGCATATTGCAAGACAACTTAGAACACTTGTTTGTCCAAATATCTGCTAAATCACTTTAGACAGAGGAAGTCCAGCAATTGAGATACATTAGCAAACAACGCTCAAGTTGAATCTCCCTCTGCTTCTAGACATAGCACTGACTTTCCGAGTTTCTAAGCGTTTAATGTGGGACAGTTCCATTAAGGCTTTACTTACTGATTTACTTTTGGAGTAGGCTTTATCCCCAATTACCCCTCATTTACTTGGGCTGCAAAAGGGGAAGAACCAAGTTGTGTTTGGCTTCATGGCCTGCTTCCTCGTTAACTGCTATTACCTGACCCCAAATCCCTTGCAAATAACGTCCTGACATTTGGAGTAAAGTTGCACGGATATGTTTAATGGGCAATTCATTATGATAGCTTTTGCCATATAGATTTAAAAAGAGGAGGGAAACTGCTTCTTTCACCAATTTTTCACCCTTCCTGCTCTATGTAAATAGATTAATGGCAATGTGACAGTCGTGAGTCCTTACAAGTTTTAAGTACTTACAGAAGCCTGTGGTCCCTGCACTGCTGCCAACCATTCCATTTGGACCGGGACCGATGGCATTTTTTTTTCCCCTTACCCATTCCCACCTGTTCACAGTCCAGACTGCTTCCAGGAGCAGTGTGTGTGAATGAGCTTGTGACTTGAGAAAAATTTCCTGCGAGAAGGTGCTCCAGCTCTGACAGCAGGAGACAGCACCGAGGAACATCCTTTGGTCGTGGACGAGAATGGGAAAATGACAGCAGAAAATTAATGGCAGAAGAACTCCCCTCATAGCTTGGACTGTGCTGCACCCACAGTATAGGTCAAAGAGTGCTCTACAGAAGATGGAGGTTAAGTGGAAATGGGGAGGGTAAAGGAGAAACAAAATGGTTCTGAGAGCAAGGGGAGAACAGATGACTTTGTCTGGAATAAAAATTTCCTGCTGAGGAGAGGAAAGGAAGAACTGTGTTCAGCCTGCTCCAGTTAGGTGAGTTGTTCTGAGTGTAGAAAGACAGCAAGATGGATCAGCAGGGTCATTTTAGCACACTGTCCTCTTCTTCCTGAGCAATAGAGGAGACAACAATCTGGAAAGAAGGGTAATTCCAGTAAGCAGCCAAGCTCCCAGGTTTTCTCTGAAATCCCAGGAATTTTTGAACCTGGGTTCTACTGAGAAAGCGGATGATCTCACCGGATAAGGTTTGGGCAGACCCAGAACTGCCCTGGGAAGAGTTTTCAAATGAACAGGGTGTTGGGCAGGGTGCTCTGAAGGCTCCTGCTGCATTTATGGTGTCTCATCCAAACCCAGCAGGTACCTAATCCCTAATTAATCCCTAATTCAGATTGACTGTGTTTCTTGGGGAAATTTGTTCAGACTATGCAGATCTTATTTGTGAAGTAATTCAGAAATATCCTTATTGTACAAGGAAAGCGGGAGGATTAACTGATAATTGTAAGACACTACAGAAGTGCTAAACATTATTAATGGCTCCCAAGTTTTCTTCTTTTGGAAACAGTGGCCATTTCTTCCCATAATGTTTTAAACAGTTGCTGCTCAAGGAGCTTAGACTGCAAATTCCTGGCCTGTGGTTTGTCCATAAATCATAGACCTGGAGCCTGCCCAAGACACTCTCGATAGTCTCAGCAGGAAGTCTGGACGAAAGCAAACTCTTCTCAATCTGGCCCAGTGAACTACTTTATGGGCCGGTCCAGTTTCAAGGTCCTGAGCCAGACGTGAGAGGGATCCTGTCCAAGTTTAAAAGCACGAGGTCTCGGGAATGTCCTTTCAAACTGGATTTCGCTGTCTATAAATATTTTCCATCTTCTGCCCTGGAGGATAGAGGTTTGACTCAGCTGAAGAGACTGGGCAGAGCAGCAGAGGAGGCCACGCTGTTTATCACCAGAAGTCTGTCAGCACATAAAGCTTAACTTGTAGAAAAAAAATACAAGAAGGACCCAATCCACACTCAAAGCCACTTCTGAACAAAACAATGTTAAACTGCTGCCTGTCCAAAGGCCCAGGAGAAATCAAAGAACAAAGTTTTCTGTACGTAGCGGGGTTCAGCACTGTTTACAGCCAGGAACTCAAGTAAGCTGCATGAGGTTGTTCCAGTTTGGAGATCCCAAATTCCATCCCATGGGGAGGTCTGGGGGAGCAAATGCAGAAGCATGGGACAACCAGCCTGTGCTGATGGCTTTCGAACACAATTCTAACGTGCTGCACACTCCTGGAACTCATGTTTTGCCTCAACATGCTGGAAAAATTAGGGATCTCTGCTCTCACTTCAGGAAGAGCAAAGGCTGGATGGAAACTGGTTAGCAATACAGTGCTTTGAGGATAACTTCAGACCTAAGTGGAGAAGGTGGCAGCTGGAAAAGCACAACTCAGCCACCACAAACAGCACTGAAGTTCTGGTGCAGGATCCATACAGGCCTCCTCTACTTGCACAGCATGTTTTGACATCGTGTAGAAAGAGAAAAACCTTACCTGTCATGTTTGAAACAACTTGTCCTTTACACTGCTCTTTTACCAAAAAGCCTCTGCTGTGTTCCGTGCAAAGGCTCTTTCAGAGCCAGTCATCTACAGACCAGCTCTCAAGCAACCTGCCTGCATTCCTGTCAGCACGTCAGTTTGTGTTCATCAACACGATGCCTCTACATCTCCCTTCTCCACTAGGATTATTGTTGGCTGTGTATAAAAACTTCATACAGCAGCAATCTCTGCAGATCTTGAGTAAAAGGGAAAGCCGAGACTAAGAGGTGAGAACCTACAGAGGCTTCTGGTGCATAGAAATGTGAAACTTAGACAAAGCACCAGAAAAAGCAGCATGATCAGGTACATGTATGTAAGATTTGGGTCAACGCACCCTCCCCATCCTGCTGCTACCGCTCCTTCCTGCATACAGAGCCCCAGGACTGTCACCACCTTTCAGCATGTTCGATGGGCACAGTCACAAAGGATTAGTTTACACTCCAATAACAGAAATATTGTTTGATCTTTTAGTCATAAATATGTCATGGCAAAAAATTAGCACCTCAAGGGCTGCTGGGATTCCCAGAGGACTCCCAGGACTGGAGAGGTTAAAGACATCTCAGATGCTTCACGACCATCTTGGAGTAAGCATCCTCTGCTTCTGACTGCATCAGATTTTGTAAGCTAACATTCAGCTCAGGTGCTCTATCAACAGACACTATTTTTAGCCATCGTATCAGTGAGCACCAGGTGACCATCCTGCAGGCTGATGCACTCACCTGCAGTATGTTAGCCCGAGAGAACCACAGGTTTTCATTCTTCACTGTTCATGAAACACGCTGCACTGCAAAGGTCTAGCTATGGAGCCACACCATATCGCTCCTTTCATGTGCCCTACATTGCATCAGAGCTTTGTACAATACCCAGTATTTTTTCCTGTGTATTTACACCGATTTTGATGGCAAATGATCTTAAATCTGCTTAGAAGAGAAGAATATTGTCTAGTCTACAAAGCACACAGCTGAACTTCACCTGTGTTGTCTACTTCCAGAAGCAAAGCCTTGTGTGTTTACCTGTGCCACCTTTGCTGCTGGCTTCCAGTCTGGACAATTTCAGGGTATTTATTGCATGATCAAGGAACTCCAGCAAATCAAAAGGCAAGATGCCATCTAGGTCTTACCAGGAACAGAGGCACGACCCGCAGCCTCTAGCTGAGCAGTACAGCTTCCAGGGATGTAGAAGGTGGCTCCTTGTTCTCAATGCCCCTTAAACTGTCACATTAATTCCATTTTTATTCAGATGCAGAAGAAGAATTTCAGGCAACATTAATAAAACACCTAAAATGACACCTCATGCAGCAGACCCTTTTCATTCCTCTTTGCACAGCCAGGCTTCCTTTTGCTTACTGAGCTCATGGTGTTCAGGGAAAGAGCTGGAGGTTATCCTGTCCAGCACAGCCTCCCAACATTTAACCAAATCCAGTTTCAGAATCTTAATCTGGCAATTTAAGGATAAGGTAAACAAATGTCACAGCTGCCTCGTGGCACCAGCTGAGAAAAGAATTCTTGTAAACCAATTTACATGGTGTAAACCTGATGCACAGAGGGAAATCTCAAGTGGTATTTTCTAACAGAATTCAAGGGTGGAGATTCTCCTGTTTTCCTTCCACACTCTGCTACAACCTACTGTTTTCACAGCCCTCTCTACCCACCACTGTCCAGTACCCAGTGCTCTGAAGAACAAAGCCTCATCTGACAAGAGAAGAAACACGAAATCACCTTCTGGAAGGCACAAAGACCAACAAAGTAAGAGGAAAAGAGAAGAGTGGAGCGATTTGGAAAAGAGGAATTTATTCATCATAAAGGTCAGCAAGACATGCAATTTATCCCAGAGAAGAGACAAGAACCCTAGAGACTTTCCAGAAGGCCGTACACTGGAAAGCTGTGCTCCACACACTGGAATACTGTTTCCCAGTTGCTTCTTTTTCTCTAAAGCGAGACAAGGATGAACTTGATTATTCAGCAGCTCAGTGATCTTTTCTTCCATGGGAATGTACTGACACGTTCCACCAACAGGATCTGTCTGCTAATGGCAGCAATCTATCTCCATGCCACCTAAGTTCTCCTGCCTGGTCAGAAGTTTCTTCACAAATTAATGGATTTTGCCAGGGCTTGTTCAGAGCACAATGGTGCACAAGAAATCGTTCTTCAGTGGATGGGGATATACTCAGAGAGCTAACTGGGACTCCACAGACCTAACTGGGACTCTTGCTGTTTTGGGAAAGGACATATCTAGAAACAGTGTGAAGCAAGGTTCTCTAGGCTTGTGTCAGAAATTTAAGCATATCATTTTAGCAGCAATCTCTGGATTTTGCTCTCACTAAGAACACTGCACTTTGAACAGGCTGATGACATGATGTAGTAACTACAACTGGCTCCTGCCCAGGCAGTGATGGTTGGAAGTCCCCTGCATTCTCCCTAGCCACCTGCCAGGTGAGCCCCTCACTGAACAGTGCCTGCAAGCAGATGCTGCAATAGCTGACAGAGCAACTGCACTTGAGGAAAGAGATATCAGCACAGAGTTCATCCTTCAGTTTTCCAGGGCTCAGTTTTTCTCCAGGATTTTTGTGAGGAGTTCGTTCAGCCGGCTCACCATTGGTCTGGGATCTTCGTTCAGTCCTGCTGCTATCATGGCATTCTCATAAATCTGAGAAAGAGAAGAACACATTAAATAAGCAGCAGGAGCGAGGTGAATGAGAGCTGGGGAGGAAATGAATGTCACACTCCAGGAGTTGCATGCTGACAACAAGCATGTCTTCTAGGCAGCCTGGTAGGAAAACACATTGGCCACAAGCAGCAGAAATACACAGAATGGGAAACACAGAAGAATGAATCCAGCCTGCTAAAAGGGCTCCACCCTGCTCCCTGCCACACACGGTCTGCAAGCTGGCTCTGGGGAGGATGGTGGTGCCTTTGCAGGCCTGGCTCTCACCTGATCAAGTAACATCTGGGCCAGATCAGGCTGACTGTCCTTCAGCTCATTAAGCTTCTTAATCAGAGCATGCCTATAAGAGTAAGAAAGATCCATACTAAGATTTAGCTTTTTTGGACATATGAGTGTTTTGTTTGTTTGTTTGTTTTTTCTCTCCTAGAATAAGCATCTAAGCCAAAGCGGGACAGAAAATGTTCTAACTAAAGGCCAAGACAGCTCCACCTTTCTTGCTCCTGTTCCAGGGGCTCTCTCTTCTCTCCCATCCCAACCCTATATCCCCCACAATCCTCAGAGGGCTGGACACAGTGTGGGTGGGTGGCTCATGTCCACCACACCATGCAGCCACACAGATCAAGGCACTGTAGTGCACGCTGCACTTAATGGGGAGAGTTCTGCTAACCTAGGGGCTTTAAGTTGCCTTCTCTCTGCTTCCACCCCAGCAGGAATGCAGTGCTTAGCACTGGTATTGCCACCCCTTACCCTGTGTTGATCTCTAGGGTGGGCTGCAGAAGCTGGGCACGCTCCTCTTGGGTCTTGGCCAGCTGCTGCATACGAAGGAAGTGTCGGGCAGCCCCCATCTCGAGCACAGTGATCATGGCAGGGTGGGTGTCCAGCCGTGTAGTCACCTGGGGCAAAAACAGCAATCAGTGCTGAGATGGAAACACACAATTCAGAGGTGGGTGAGGTTAAAGGACTCAGTCACCAAGCCTCTGCACAACTTGTCCCCACCCCAGAGGAGCTGCCTAAGCAGGCAGGAGAGCTGGGGTCCCGACCGGCCCTACATAACCTAAAGTAGGGCCTGGTAAAATGGGCTTTGCTCATTACACATTAAGTGGTTCTTCCCATTGCCACAGTGACCACCCAAATGACAAATACCAGCATTCACACCATTTACAGACAGGATGCACAGAAAATGATTTTTCTCATACAGTCCAAAGTAAAGTCTGTGGCAGGAGACCTCCAGTCAACCAGTGCCTTTACTTCCTAGGCTATGATCTCCGTGGATCTTCTGTACTCAGTCACCCAGGCACAGAACACCTACCTTAACATCAGTGACTCGAGAGCCTAAGACATTTCTCATCCAGGCCATCAAATCCCCAGCCTCTCTCTCTGTCAGACGTTCTGCAGCTAGCAGAAGAAAAAGGGCACATCTGATCAGTGGACAGTGAGCTTTACTCCTGGTTTCAGTACATTTCACACTTTCATTTACTTGCTATATTGTGAAAATGGGAATGCAGCACCACTCAGCACACCCTCCGTGCATCCCCTCATCCCAGACCATGACATGCCCGCAGAGGGCAGGCTCTTTCCCTGCCAATGCCTGCCTCCCTCTGTCAGGGCACCAGGTGTGGGTCTGTTTTTAAAGCTCTGTGTATGACATACCATCTGCTTAAATTAGCAAATGTCTTAAACTTTGATCTACAGCAGCATGTGCGACGAAAGGGATCTGCAAGAAGTACAAGCTGCCTCCGCCCGTGAGAACTGCAGGATGGAAAGGAGCGCTCTTGCTCACAGACTCAGGAACTGCAAGAGTGCTGGAAGAGGCACACCCAGGGCGGCAGGACTGCATGCAGCAGGAAGGGCCAGGGGGACCTCACGATACCTGGGCGACTCTCCTCAAAATTCTCTTCCTTATAGTGATCAACAACAATGTCCGTCTCCACCGAGATCAGCTTCTTCTTGTCAAACTCCCGAAGGTGCAAGAGTGTCAGCTCATCAAATTGCTCATAGCAGAACAGGACCTGTGCCAAAAAAGCAGACAATAACACGTTGTTACCACGGATGGCAGGGCTGCAGCTGGACAAGTTCTTCCCCAGCAAGTGAAGCTGGGAACCAGCACTGACTCCAGTCCTGAAAGGGCCACCTGCCTGCAGAGGACTCCTACAACAACGCTGTTACCAGCACTGCACAGCAACTCCTAGGCTCCTGCTCCAGGGTTCAAAGGCACTTAACAGATGTCAGAACCAGCAGAAACATCTAGATATCTGCACAAGCACTAACCCGCCTGCACAGGGTGCTACACTGCTCTGCTCAACTCCAAGATCTAGCTGAGCCCTGGGCTCTGGTGCAGTGTCCTGAGCACAGCACACTGCTCACCTACCTCCATGTCCTTCTTCTTCATGGCCTCAAAGTACGGGGAGTGCTCGGCCAGGTGCCGGTTGGGTGCACACAGGTAGTAGATGTTTCTGCTCCCTGCCTTCATGCGGGAGGCGTACTCGGTCAGGCTGGTCAGCTGGCCTGCAGGCAAGGCAGATGATTCGTAACGCAGCAGCTTCGCAATGTCCTCCTGAAAGAAACGTGTTCTTGTGAGCTAGAGGCAAGCCATTATAGCTCTACTTGATCACTCCCAGTTCCAGGACCTCTATTTGCAATGGACAGGCTTGTTTGCACTTTGTACTTCTGCAAAAGGGCTCAGAGGATTCCGGGTCCCACCTTTCCTGCTCCAGATATTATGGAATGACCTAGACGGGATGTAGGCCAAGCTCTCCTGGAAGTGGGAATCCAGCCTGAAGACAACAGCAGGGGTAAAGCCCTACTTTACCGCCTGCTGTAGTTCACATTCTATCAGTGAGGGCTGACAACAAGTGTGGGTACAGAGACTCTGCAGTGTCCTGAACTAGAGTGGGGAACAGCACCCAGTCAGAAAACATCAGTTACGGCAAGGTGCCCTAGAGCATCCGTAGGTCGTCAGACCCAGAACAAGAGTTAGAGGTATGTAAGATCCAGAGAAGCAGCAATGCCCCTCATCCCAGGTCATAGCAGGACTCTTTCCCATGCTCTTTCCCATCAGCTGCAGTGTATCAGGACTGCTGGTACCTTAACGTCCTGCTCTGCTATCGTGACAATCCCCTCTCTCATGAATACTCCATAGTCCTCAAAGAATTTGGCATATTTCTCAGGGTCCTTCTTGCTCTGGTCAATGAAGAACTTTATCAATCTCTTCTGCAAAACATCTCGGAGTTTCCTGCAGCAAGAACAAGCCTTTTTAAAGACAGCTGCTAGACCAAGACAAAAGAACATCTCCCCATGCAGTGTTTCAGTGATGTGTTTGGAAACAAGAGGAAAAAGAAGAAACTCTAGGGCCACTGTCTCCTTTTCCCCAAGGCTCTGCATTTGTTCTTTGTACCTCAGTCAAGAGAAGTCAAGAGCTGGAGAGATAGCCAGGGCTGCTGTACAAACACAAGGCTGAAGCTCAAATCTTCAATAACTTCAGTGACACTGCAGTACCTAACCAACTGTGCACAGGACACTCATCGCACTCCCACAGCTACCCCTAAACACAGGGAGGAAGCAGCTCTAAAAGGGTTACACTGGGAGGACTCCTTTCTAACGGCTTCAAAATCCAGTGAAGCGGCAGGGTTATTCTGATGACTACAGTGGAGCTCAAAGCATTTTAGCAACCGCTGAATGCCAGTTAGCCATTAAACCTAACAAGGTAACAGCAGAACCAAAATGCATTAAGAGCCTGCTCTTATCCTTGTGTATCAAGTTCCAGTGGTAGATGTTCAAGAGGCAGGCATGAAGCACAAAAATTAAGATCCAGGGGCATTTTATTTTATTTTATTTTATTGAGGAGACTGGCCTGTTGGTGGTCAGCTTCCCTAGGCTTCGGAACCAAATGAAAACCCTGTTGGCTGGCATTCAGCTTTTGACAAGTAACTGTGAGAGCATGGCAGAGCTTTGAAGGAAGTCTGGAGACAACAGTTACAAGATGCTGTTTGAAGGTCTACATGGTGACACTAAGGTAGGAACCAGCTTCCTAGCACTGCCTGTTTGGTTTTGTTTTCCAAACCACCTGGTGGTGGAGATCAGACACATTAAATAGTGAATCCACTCTTACTGCTATTGACCAGAGGTACCAAAAGGCAGCCTAGGGCACAAATTGCACATGGCCAAGGAGGAAACAACAGATTATATGACGGCACACTGGTTGAGATGTGACCAGCATGGCTGTGAAACTACACCGTGTTCACTTTACAGACCAAATAAATTCTCAAGCATGGGAACGCTGCAGCTTGCTTACATCCACACCCCTCTGACTACCCCACAATGTCCCCTCCTCAACCAGCAAGAAGCCACACGAGCCTCAGCCTCTTACCTGATAAGGGCACTTTCTTGCAGAAGCTCCCTGCTGAGGTTCAGAGGTATATCCTCGCTGTCCACAACACCTGGAACACAGAGCGACCCTTGACCAGCGAGGCAGACACAGGAGCCAGGCTCAGGAAGCAGCCCCTCCCCTAGCCCCCTTGGTAGCCACGTTGCACAGCCCACTGCTCCTGCTCCCAGCACACACCTCTGAGGAAGCGCAGCCATTTAGGCAGGATGTCGGCAGCCTTGGTTTGGATGAGAATTTTGCGGCTGTAGAGGGCGACGCTGGAACCCAGTTCCCTGCTGATGTCGAACATGGATGGTTTCTGCAGGAACAAGAGACAAAGGTAACACCAGCACTGCGCAGGGTGCCCGACCATCAGCTGCACACAGCAATCTGCTCAGCAGCACCAGCTGCCCAGGTCATACTGCGGTCACCTTTACCAGCACTGAGTCCAGCAGGAGCTGAAATCTTGGCTGTCTTCCCTAGGGACCTACCTGAGCCTCCTCCAACCCCTCTCATGGCCCAGTACACCCACCATTATCCTGTAGCACCCAACCCACTGCAGAGATGCCACGCTGGATGCTCCTCCTCGCAATTCTGCCTAAGGAGCAGTCCCTTTCTCTCCTCCTCAGAGGAACTGGGCAGATGTCCCACTGCACGTACTTGCTCAGGCACATAGAAGATGCTGCGGATGTTGAGGGGAGCGTCGGTCTTGTAGTGCAGGACATAGCGGGGCTTGTCGTAAGCCTGAGCTATGAAGCGGTAGAACTCTTCATGCTGCCACTCACCGATGTCCTTGGGGTCCAGCATCCAGAGTGCCTGTGGAGGAGCAGAGAGATGAGTCCCCACCAGCCCTCATCACCCATGGCCTCACAGCACAAAGCTGCTCTTCCAGAGTTGTATTTTTCCCTCCAGGGTGCCTGAGCGAGGAAACGCCGTCTTTCAAACAGACACACTCTCCTCTGCACAGCAGGAGGGCAGTGGGGTGTAGTAATATTCACACACTAACAAATTACTGCCACTCAGGTGACCTCTGGTCACCTTCCATGCAGGTACTCTTGTCCTGCAGCACATCTAAGGCAGATTTGTTCAGCCCAAAACAAAAGGGGTTTGGCTAACCTCTGTTACTTGACACGTGTCACTGGCCAAGAGCATCCCAGACAATTACCACAGCTCAGCTGACTGGCAGTCCTGGTCAAGCATCTCGGGGCTCAGACCAAGAAGCAAAAGAAAAGTGAAAGTTTAAGTGGGCCTATTCCAACCCACCTGTCCCCACGATAGGAGTCCCGTCCCACTGCAAGGTCTGCTGACTGCCTGTGAAGCAGGTCCTCCATTACCTGTTTTCTGCTTATGTATTTTGGAGCATTTCAGGAGTTGCTTCGTGAACAAATCGGCCAGCTGTGCCTCGGCAGCACAGTTTCACACATCAACACATGAGTTAGTCATGAGCTCCAGACCATGTCTTTCCCTGTGGCCATGCTTTCCACCTGCTGCTGCTCTGAACCCCGCAGGTGCCCAGCATTCTCTGGAGCACTTAGCCCAGTGCCCACACCACATTTACATTCTCAGTACCTCAACACGAGATTAGCATCTAGCAAAGATTTGGGAGGTTCTGCCTAGTTAACAAACACTGGGACCAATTAACAAACTCTTGTTTCCAGCTGGATGAAGACTACTGCACTTACAACTCTTTGCCACTTGAGCCCTAAATACTAAAATATTTAAGTACTTAAGTATTTAAGTAATATTTATGTACTAAAACATATAAGTACATGGAGTGACAGGTGTGATCGACCACCCTGGGCAGTGCAGACATCCAGCCCACCCTCACCTACCAGTCCAAGGGATTCAGGGCTCTGGCAACCCTGCTGTGCTTCTGTATTCCTTAAAGCTGCTTTTGCCTCAGAGCATTGTTACACAAGCAGCTTCCTTACATTTCCAGCACACGCAAGTGTCCTGGAGGGTTTGCAGGATCACAGGTAGGATTAGGGACTCAAGTGGGTACTAAGGTGCTTCATAGCAGCTGTTGGTAAGTAAAGTCCTGCTTTCCCAGAGTCTTACTTGTAGCTACAGCTATCACAGGCAGGATGGAAAAGCCTCTAATTCTATGCTGTCAGCTACATGGCAAGCATTCAAGATCTTATCTAGTAAAACCCACAGTAGGGATCTAACTACAGCTCTGTTTACAGTGAACTGATGTTGATGTGTGGAAAAATGGAAAAAAAGATCCCAGATAAAGAAGAGGCTTGAAACGGGAACATAGTGAGAATAAAGCTGTTGCCATATCCCAATGGAGAAAACACTTTCTGATATAAAGATAAAAGTACACGACTCCATTAAGCTCATTTCACCCCTTGCTCTAGTACTGCTCTTCTCTAGGGAGTGTTTTCTATTGATTGTGAGGTAGGAAGACCAAACAGCTGTCTAAATTAAAAAACTAGAAATAGATTTAAGGGAAACAGCTAGAAAGCCTTTGGAGCAGAAACGCTATTATTGTAGGAATCCAAATAAATAACAGTAACTAATAACACCAATTGCAGAACATTAGGTAAATTAACATGATAAAATATTTAAGTACATCCTTGAAAGCTTGCACATTTGGTGCCACTTCCCAGGAAAAAGCAAACACACACACACACACACACACAGACACTCTGTACCTACTCTCTTAAGTGAGGAAGATTTAACCAACCAGAAAATGAGATGCTGGAGGAAAAACAATTCATAGATTTTTATTTTAAAGATAACTACTTTCACCTAGGAGATTTCCTGCAACTGGGCCAGAACTTCTGACTAAGGTGGATCTGGCTGTATCATTTTAAGTGGTCAGAAAACATCAGTGTTTAAAAAAATGCAATTAAATTAAAAAAAATAATTAAAAAGCAGTTAAAAAAAAATCAGACAGTGAGCTGAGATGCAACAAAACCCAGATGCCCACTGGCATTGGCTATCCCACAGCAAAGGGCAAGAAGAACTGCAGCAAGAGGTATCAGCACACTACTGACGTGAGCAAACCCTACACCACTAACACGTCACCTGGCTTAAACTGTTAGAAGTAGCATTAAAAGCACTGAGACAATCATTCTGATTAGGGAAGAATCCAGAAGATATCTGTAAATAAAAACTGCTTTGTCAACCTGCAGGCATTCCCTCCAACAAACACCAATAGGCAGTACCAGACATGATTTATGCCAGATTACCTCCTCTTGTTTTAATTAACTTGTCACTAAAGGGTCTGTGATATCCTGGACAATCCTTCTGTGACTGCCAGAGACAGCAGCAGCAGCTTTATTGTGCTCCTGTCTCCGGTGGAAGATTACAATGGTTCATCTCCACCAGCAACCTGCCTGTGGCCCTCCTGCTTACCTGCAACGTGTTAATTCGTCTCCCGTTGAGGTACAGCGGGAAGCTGATGAAGTTGCTGTATTTTGTCACCACCTCTGGAATGGAAAGAGGACATCAAAGAGTCATGTTTGTGAAAACAACAGAGTAAGAATTTCTTCAATAACAGCATGTAACGGGTGCCGCAGGAGAGCACGGACACTGTACATTCACCTCCCACTCGTGGGGAACCAACAGACTCCGTGCATCCCCTCAGTGGGTAGCAGCATTTCCCTCCTCTGCTCACCCTTGACACGGTCTTCATTGGCAAATTCCTTGCACTCTTCTTTGAGGTGTATAATAATCTTAGTCCCAGTTCTGACACCAGAAGCTTCCGCAATCTCGAACATTCCTGAGCTAGGATTAGAAACAGAAGCCATGTCAGCTTGTGCCTCACATACAGGCATGACAAGATATGAAAATATGTAATTAAACTGACAGCATGCACAACACCTCAGCACCAAGAGGAAAAGGCAAAAAAATCTCAAATGTTTGAATGCTCTCTGTGCCTTCGAGAAGGCTCCCAGATAACACGTCTGCCTTCCTACGATACCCCAGACTCCTCTCTCTACAGACACCAGCAGCCTCTGCAGGAAAACTTCAAACAAACTTCAGCTTGCATAGGCCCAACATTCAGCCTCTCCCCTACATTTGACAATTCGGACTTGTGGGTCCATGCTCACACCTCCACTGGCCAGCAGTACCTGGCTGCAGTGCAACGCAGCTGTGCCCTGGTGAAGGCAGCCTGTTCTGGGTGACCGCTCCTATTCTGCTGCTGAGTGAGTGCCACTGAGAGAACTGACCTAGCAGAGAGACAGGCCAGCCTTCAAAGCGTTCAGCAGTACAGACTGCAGTGCACAGCAGCTTGTTGGCATCCCAAGACAGGCTGATGTCTCAGTTACAAGTTTTTTTTTTCAAGAATTTAAATAACTTGGTAACTAGAATCATAGAAATACTTCAGTTCTATGGGATTTTAATGGGATGCAGAGCTTCTCACCCCCAGGAGCTCCAATTTCAACAGGGTCCAGCACAGCACAGCTCTGCCATCACAGGTGTTTGCAGCTTGGAAGCAAGAAGCAAAGGCTGAGCGCACAGACCCAGCCCACAGAAGACACGTGCCTACAGAGCCACAGCACTGCACCAGCCCTGCCTACCAGGGGTGCCCTCGAGCAAAAAGCCAGGGAACTAGACCAAAGACAGCAAATTTCTCCCTCTAATCTGGAGTGCTGCTAAGAGAAATGCCTGCCAGCAGGGAAGGAACAGGAGAGGCAGGTACTGTCTTTGTCCACAACATGCCTGCTCTGACAAAGCAAGTTTGTCTGCGGTTGTTCACCCTGGCACATTTGGCCACGCTTTCTTGCTGTGTATAATCTGAGCAGGATCTAAACCAGTAAGCCCAGTCATGAAAGACCACACAAGCCCTGTCTTGCTCTGCTCAGATTTCAGTTTGTGCCTGATCTGGATGCAGCCCCTGCACATTTCCACCCCTTTCTGCAGCCTTACCCGTCTGAGGACCAGTGGTAGCCCGGGCTCCCCGGCTCTGCCGACTGTGAGAACACCTCCACTTTATCAGCAACCATGAAGGCAGAGTAGAAACCCACTCCAAACTGGCCGATGATTTTACTACTGGCTTCTGCTTGGCTCTGCAGAGCATCTAGAAATGCCTGGGGGAAAAAAGGAGGAGACATAAACCAGTGCATGAACTCTGGGACTGCTGTGGGGCTGCGACCTGTCCTGTGCACACTTATGAAGCCCTACAGCAGGCACCATGGGCCTGGCCGCTCAGCACCCACATCCCACACCTCTGTCAGCACTCAGGAGGGTGACTGAGGACAGGGTTTCTCCCTGAGGACACGGGTTTCTCCCGCAGGGAACATGCCTGTGGAAAAGGGGAGCATCACCCAGGGCAACACTCGCTGCAAGGAGCAGTAAAGGAGAACAAGGGCTCGGTCAATAAGGAGCAAGCAACCTCAGAGTAGTGACTTGGGAGAAAAAAAGGTAAATATGACAGTTTGCCAGCATGAGGACACAGCTGCTGCCCTCCCAGACGCAGTGTGAATGCCAAATGAGCATGTGCCCCTCCGTAACGATGGCCTGGGGAGGAAGGCACTGACTTTTGGGAGTGAGGGCAGGCAGGTGCAGCAGCATTACACACGGGGGCCATTAGTGCTGCTTCGGCACCACAGGCCTCCCTGGCACACAGCAGAGACCATTAAGAGGCAGAAGACTCCATAGGAAGGTTTCACCTTCCAAGAGGGGTGTATTTCACAGCTGGGCTGGGGGCCAAGGGAAGAGACAATGAGAAGTTACTGGGAGAACAAGAGAGACTGTAACTGGAGAAGGCTTCCTGAAGGGGAGGAAGGGGTAATGCCACAAGTTACCTTTGAGCCCGATCGAGCAATGGTACCAAGGTTAGAAACAAGCTCCTCCTGGGTCATCCCAATACCTGTGTCCTGAAAAAAAAAAAAGCAAACAGCAATAGCAGCTGAAATACCAGTAGAGAACTGCTGTAGCAACCAGCACCCAAGCAGCTCCTACCTCTGCCCAGTGCTCTCACCCAGCCGCCGAGCAGTAAATGCAACAGCAGCAGGCTTCCAGCTGGGACTGCACCTGCACAGAGGCAGGGCAGCAGGCACAGAAGGGACACGGCTCTAAGGGGCAGCCCCAGCTGTCTTGTGGCTATAAGTCATTAAGAAGTTTAGAAACTCAAGCGTTAGATGGAGAGAAAACAGAAATGTGCCAAGACTGGCTGGCGTCTGCACCGCTAACACGACACAGTATGACAGTGCTGGAAGGAGATCTCGAGCCAGGTCACAGCCTCCCTGTGTGTGCACGAGGCAGCCTCTGCTCCTCAGCAAGCACACAGGGGAGCGAGGAGCAAGAGCAGCAGCTCATTTCCAGCCTGCAGGTAGGGAACTGATGCCCTCACCCCAGGAGTCAGAGTAGCAAATCCCTTAAATCTCAGGTAATGCAGACCCTTGGCTCCACGCTCTGCTTTCGCTGGTCTCCTTCTCCTGCCTGTTCTTTCCCATCCCCTCTCCCCCTCACATTGTGCTCCGCAGAACTTGAGCATGAAGCTGTCAGTGTCCAGAGCCACGAGTCTGAGAGCTGGGCACTGCAGTGCCCGCAGGAACAACCTAACCCCAGCTGCAAGCACAGCGCCCAGGCCACCCTCAGTGCCCAGCCCAGGCTTTGAAGGCACAGCTTCATCTTGTCCTCCGTTTATATAAGGATTCACACTCCTGCATGCAGAAAAACTCCCTGCTGCTAGCGCGTGCCCCTCAGGCAGCAAACCCTGCAGCCCCATCCAGAAAAGGCTGCAGCACAGCTCAGACTAGGCTGCAACTTCAGTCGTTGTCACAACACATTTGCACAACCCCAAGGCAGCATGGACAGCAAAACCCAGCTAGGAATGGCCGCATCCTCACACAGGACCCCAACAAAAACCTTTCCCACTCACAGCCAGCGTTCAGACTTGCTCCATGTGCACCTTCCAAAGAAGCCAAGTACAAGCTAGCGGCCTCTGCAATGCGACTTCTGAAAGGAAGGAGCCATTCCTCCTCCCAAAATCCAGCAGTTTCTTCTCTACCTGCCAGAAACATCCCGAGAAGCCACCCTGACAGGTTCTCTGAGCCACTCGGTGAGGTGGCGGCAGCGTGAAAATGATGCATGTGAAAGGTGATCCTTGCTCAGGGGAAGGACTCGGCTCTGCTCACGTACTTGTGCGTGCAGCTGTCAGAGCTGACAGCTCCCTGCGTGTCCCAGAGCGCGCTGACATGCTCCGAGTGCTGCTGGTGGCAATTCGGCTGGCTGGAGTCAGCAAAATGAGCTTGAGCAGAACCAACTGCTGCTAGGTGGCTCGGAGGTGGGATGCCACAGAGATTTCTGGCACAGCACGCTTCTACCACCCATGTGGGGCACTCGGTGGGCTCATTTACTAGAGAATAAGATGGCATTAAAAATACCTGTACCTATCTTTTGGTCTAGTATTTAACTCCACCGAATGATCAAACTGTGGTCAACTTGTGAGGTTGCTGAGTGAAGTGCCACGTGGACAAGATATTTTTCTGCATCCCCACAAGGCACAGCACAGCAACACCCTCCATGTGATTAAATACGGTAAGGCCAGTCACAGGCATCCTGGCTAAGCGGGAAGATGGCAGGTAAAAATCTCAACAGTGGGAGATGAAAAGCCAGGAGAAACAAACAGAGCATGGCAAAATCTCAGGAATCTGACATGGTCCCTTCCCCCAGGGAAGGAAAGGCCAGAAAAAAAAAAAAAAAAAATGTTAGATGTTTTCAGCATCTGGTTCAGGTTTCCTTCGTGCCAGACCCTGCACAGAACTCTTAACTCCTCTGATCCATGCCTATTTATAGCACAGCGTGTCATTCCCAAATTCCAGTATGTTAAAAAAAATATCCCTACCCTGTGAATATATTTGACTATTGAATTCAGAGCTCCCTGCCAAACGTACTGCAAAATGCTTAAGGACAGTTCCTAGAGACCAGGTCGATGAGGGTGAATTGCAGCGAACAAAGAGAGCCCGGCTGCAAACACCGCCCGGCCACCGGCAGGGGAAGCAGAAAGCGTGCCCCGAGGTGGCCGACCCCAGGCCCACCAGCAGGCACCGCCAGGCAGGAAAAACCTGGGTGGATTCAGATGGGAACGCCACCGAGACTCCAACTGCTCCTGCACACGGGTGCCTTGGGCAGGAAGCACCCTGTGGTCCCACGGTGATTTACGAGCACTTTCTGTCGGCGATCAGCCAGCCTAGCTGCAAGGACTGCTGTTGCTTCACCACCAGCGCTGCGACTTCCCCTGCAGAGAGCTTCGAGCCCTCTCTTCATCCTACAGGAAAGTTTCTGCTAGCTGAGGGCAGCCACAGCAGAGCTTTTTGTGAAAGCACGAAGCCAACGGGACACGGGGCCTCCACAAACGAGGAGAAGTGAGGGATACGTTCAAAGTTCAAAGCACGCAACGCCACTCCACAGCTTCGCAGAGAAACCAACTGCTGTAAAGCGTGACACAGATCCAGGGCACTGACGCTTCGTTAGCTGGAGGCTGATTACAGAAGCCCTTCTGTTGCTCTGCGGAGTTGTGATCTACTCACCTGGCCGAATTTCCCTTCTGGGACTTCTCAGGGTGCCCAGTTAACAGCCAGCCCCTGAGCCCTGAGCCGTGCAGACCGGAGGCAGGAGCACTGCGGTCCCCTGCTGAACTACACATCTGAACAGAGCAACGTTTCCCCTGAAAACAACAGCAGCTGCACATTTGTTTTCAGCACTCTTCTCTTTTTACATGGAGACCTCCTAGGTACAAAGCGTGCTGTTGGACCGCACTGGACCTTTGTTCTTTCTCTGCACTTTGCTCCAACCCTCCTGGTGCGGGTGCTGGAGGCGTGCAGAGCCCACCCTGCGCAGCTACGGCTGGGTGACTGCCTGGCACGCAGCTCGGGACTCCCACCACCACACACCTTCTGCTTGCTCAACAGCCCTGAGGACTTCTGTCGTCCTCGAAAGACATAAACGAACACCTTCGGCCCCACTACCCATCTCATCAAATCAATCTTGCATTCTCATCAGACTTTTTAGTAAATTAGAAACAAACAGCACACAGTTACAGCAACAAATCTAGTTTAAGGTAATAAATTGCTTAGTTTAGCTGGTAAACAGGAACCTAGGTAAAGCATCATTATCTTTGCTCATTACCTGAGTCCAATTTAAGGTATTGCAGAGCCTTGTTACTCAAAACAATCCCTTAACTAAACAGTCTGCTGCCTTTGCCACAGCTGCATCTGAAAGAATGCTTGCAGCTAGATACATGTTAGAGCTACCGTGCCTTTCCTTTTGCTTTGTGGCCAAACAAAGATAACATTGCAGTGCAAAATCTCAATGGGGCATCGGGGGAACATCGACTACCTTATAAAATAAGGACATGCTGCTTTCGCCAACTACCAAGATAATAAAATCCCCAAATGTCAGATTAACAACTGTCCCCCCATTATTAAACGCGTTGCTTAAGGAAACTGAAAACCCACACGACCAGGACAAGGGCCACACCAGAGCAGCATTCTGGTTTAGAACCCATAATGAACGCATCTGCAGCAGCAATGAGGGGAGGAAACAGCACGCTAAAATTCATGTGTTCCAATAGAAGGTAACCTTGCCTAAGACACAGAATAAAGGCAGAGCCTGATGCTTTCTTTCCTTTCCAGTACCATCTATTCACATTATCACATTATCCGCAACAATGCTGGGCATCGCCACAGGCGCAGCCTCCACCCATCCAGGTCTCAACGCCTGCTGTTCAAGAAATTACTTCCTTTTATCCACTGTGAATTTCCCATTTTTAAACATGATGTGCTCTTATTCTGGCATGAAGAGAAAGAAAACAAAAGATTCTGCGCTTCTTTCTCTAGGCCACAGATTATTTGAGATGCATTTCTATGTCTGACTCCCCGGCTTACTTGTTAAAGATGATGCAACGACTGGAAGCTCAACCCACCCCTGCGATCAGAGGCACATTTCTGTAAGCTTCACTCCACCCGAGGCTTCCCCAGGCACAGAGAGCTTCACCCCACGTTTCTGTCCGTGCCAGCACCCTCAAGCCCAAGCAGCAGAAGGATGCTGCAATGCTGCACGCCTTCAGGATGCAGCATGGTGGCACAGGGTGGCTGCCAGGAGGAGACCCAGCATGGAGCAGGACCAGCTCTCCACCTGCACCACGCTCTGTTGGAGATGTGGGTGCACCTGCACTGACCTGCTGAAGTCCAGAAGACACCTCAGGTCCTTATCAGAGCCTCAGGACAACTCAGTCCTTGCTGCAGACCGTTTATAGCTCAGAAGCCAGGAGAGATCTGCTCACTGATCCAGGGAGCTGTTGCATGGTGGAGTGAGTGCTGTTTGCAGGCATTTGATCTCCTCCCAGACACAGCAAACTTGTTATTTCGAGGCTTTGCAAGCTTTGCAAACACTGCTTTTGGATGATTGCAAGGGCGAGAAGAAAGCCCAGCACAGGGCACCGAGCAGCCCAAAATCTAGCAACAATTACACCGCTACCCACGTTAAAAGAGGAGGCATGCTCCCTCGTCCAGCAGCTCTGTGTGTGCTTCAGACAATTTCTCCTAAACCCTCCAGCCCCTCGGTTCACGTGAGCACAGGGTTATCAATCAGCAGGTGGAGCACTAGGGCAGGCGTGCGGCCACCCCAGAGCCCGGTGCCATCACCACGTATGGGTGCTGACACCAAGCTCTGTGGTCATGGGGCTTTGGGGTCTGCTCCCACCTCAGACACATCTGTACAGCCTCAGCAGACAGAATTTCTGATCTTTCCTCAAGGAAAACACACCCCTCACGTTTTCAAGAGGATTTTCTTAACAGATCTGACCCCGCAGGCTGCAGCTGCTACCAGATGGAACTGCCCCAGACACAGAGCAAGGCAGTTTTCAGAGGGGTGGAGGAAACCACGGCGTCTGCTGAAACAACGGGGCTTTGGTGAAGGCACGAAGGCGGTGTAACCTGGTGGGCTGGGCAGCAAACTCCAACACTCACACACAGCGTTCCCCTCTGAGCAGGCACGTTGGCAATGCTTAGGTAGCAGCCCCTGAACGAGGATTCAGTTCTCCCAGCAGAGAAGCAAGCAGAGCCGCCGTCACCTCACAGAGATGAACGTGGTCCTTCATGGGAACAGGATCATCCCTCCCCTGGGGACGTGCCTGTCAGAGGCCACCACACACCACAGCCCTGCCACTTCTCAGATGGTGAGGCACGAAGAGCTGCTGTGTGGTTTGGAACGGGAGAGGAGGCAAGATTCAGCGGACCCAGGGGCAGAGAGCAGCCTAAAGATCTGAGAACAAGGTCCTAGGGGTCAGCGTGAGAACAGGACCTTTCTAGAAAGAAACAGGGTGACCACTGCCAGAGGTGACACATGAGGGACCTGCTGATTCTGTTCCAGTGGGTCCTAGTGGGGACAAAACCCAAAACGTTGACTAAAAAATGTCCATCTCTGCCTCAATCACTGTGGGCAAGGTTTTTTTTGCACCTCTGCAGTCCTGAAAGGTAGGGAGATGTTCTGAGGCTTGCTCAAAGTAATCCTTAAATTCGGTACATTTCTTCAAGAGGTTATAAATAAACCTTTCACTGGAGGTAAGGAGCTTTAGGCACTGTTGAGAAGGCAAACCTATTAAAAGAGATTGGAGCAGCGCTGCTCTCTCTCCCTTCTCAGAGCACGGCACTGCTGCAGTTAGAGGCTCACTCATTTAGTCGCATTAGAGACGCACAGGCAACCAGATAGGGGGTTATAAAAAGATAAATCCCTAAGAGCTCCAGTTGGGTGTGACGTCAAACACACGCTATCTGCAAGGTGGGCAAACAGGTCTCTTAGCCAAAGTGCCACCGCTTCCACAGCCAAGGACAAGAAGGACAAGGCTGGATGGGGTCAGAGGCTGCGGGAAAAGGGAAAGAAAGAGCAAGGCAGGGGTGATACCCTGCTCGGGGCTAAGTGAGAGCTCATTAAGGAGTCAGTGTTACACAGCAGTCAGAAAAATGCAAGTCAGGTGTGATAGGAAAAGCAAAGCCTCTGCATTACGATCCGAGGATCTTTGGGCTGGTAATCATGTTGCCCACTAATGATCGCCAGCTTCCCCATGGCAACTGCAGCCACTTGTTCTGCAGAGAAACAAGTGTAAAATAACTGAGCAGCCTCTAACATCAAGTGCTTTTGTCCACGTGAAAAATAGCAGACCGTGTGCTTTGCCTGTGCCACATCCCTCCGGGAACTGCTCTAGTCATCCCTCACGCCCGCTGCCGTCTGCTTCATTCTCAGATCTCCCAAGAACAGGATGAAGTTACGCTCTCACAGATGATGTTGGTCCACAAGGAAAGTTTCCCGTTTGCCACCTCTGCATTAATATATTTGCCATGAAAGCACCACGACTGAGCCTCAGCCTTCCATCCTGGACAACGGTCACCAACAAAAGCAATCAAAGTACAGAGAGCAGCACCAGCTCCACCTGCCCTCACCACGCTGAGGCCCACAGGTGAACGTGCTTACAGATTTCCCCCATTCCTGCTAAGCATTTTGTCACCAGTAGTGAACTAGTAGGGAGCCAGGACTGCAGAAAGGAGGACAGGCAGGTGCCATGGTGCTGCCACAACCCACAGTCCCTCCTGTGCTTTAGGGCAGAGCTTCAGCTGGCCTTGGCCTGCTCTAGAGCACGAGGATGTGGAGATGATCGGCAGTGGGAAGCTCTGACCACCAGCCCAGTATCTCCCAGCAACCCAGGTGGGAGAGGTCTGCTGGCTCCCAGGCAACACAGACCTGAGGAGGGAAGAGAATTCCGACACAAAGGTCAGGATGAAACCAGACTCCCAACTTCACCACTGAGAAATATACACACAACCTAGGAGGCGCACTGAAAGGATACTGGGAGAAATGCTTCTGGTAGCTACTAAAAGGAGAGGGAGGAGCAACAAATTTTCCTGTTAGGGAAGTTTGGGACAGATGAATTGGTAGTTTCCCATCAAATCCTGATGTACCAGCGTCACGACCCAGAGCCCAGCTGAGTACAGAACAATTCTTCGGGCAGGTTTGGGAATCCATGGGGCTGCACTGCCACTCAGCTCCCACCACTCCTGGCAAGGCCAGTGGTGAGAGCAGCAGGGAGGAACATTCTCCTGTTGCTAAAGGGAGGTACCTGGATAGTGATGGTTCCCTTTCCACCATCTGTCTGCAGGTGGATCTCCATCTCTGGCAAGGCCTTCCCTTCTGCCATCAGCCGGTGACGCAGTTTCTCCAGCGCATCGCTGCCATTGGAGATCAGCTCCCGGATAAATACCTGGGGAAGAGACAACCTGACACTGCAGCCTGGCCTTCTGCACTGCACGGGGCTCTCAGAGCCCAGGAGCTCATTGTCAACCCACAAACTAAATCCCAGCGTGCTACAAGAACTGCCTTTCCCCATTATCTGCCAGGAGAATGGTTTGTCTGAACTCACTAACAAAGCACAGAGCCTCTGAAGCCCACAGAGGAACCTTGGCCATACTTTTCAGATTTTCAAGGTGGCTTAGAAAAGACCATTCAAGAAAGGGTGGGATATGAATAGCACAGGATTTACTGTGAAACAGAGCAGGTATTCTTCCAGCTCAACGGCTGTGAATATAACCCTTGACAGAGACAGGACTTGGCTCACAGATGTTCTGCCAGCGCTGGGGCAGGTGGCAGATGCCCTACCTCCTTTTCTGAGTACAAGGAACGGGCAACGATGTCCAGCAGTTTCTTCGTTTCAGCCTGAAACTCATGCTTGGAGGCCGCACCTGGAATCAAACCAGAAACACTTATTTAAGGTACCTCACTGGGGTCATAATGGGAAATCTGGCAAATCTGCATTCTTACCACGTACTTCAGCTTCCCAGGAGTGAGAGTGTGAAGTGAGACAGGACACAGGCAGCTGTGGCCTCCAAAGAGATGACAACAAGAGTGCCATTTACACACCTTTGTGTTGCAGCACGCTTTGCCAAGCAGATGCTTGGCCTCTGCACCTCCACTCCTTGCATACAAACCTCAAGACAGGCACAGACTGCAGTGCCTGCACATTGGTCACCATGTCCAGGCTGCGGTCAGGTAGCCAGGGGGGAAAGATTCCCCTTGCTCCTCACATGTGGCCCTGTGTAATCCCCAGGCACCCTGTGAAGTGCCCCCATGGCATTCAGCCTGCCTTCTGTACCCTTCCTTGAGTCCACCTGCACGTGCCCAGCTCTAGGAGCTCTGCAGCCAGCTGGTTTCTCTCAGGCCAAACAACGCTCTGAGCCTTACACAGAAAAAGCCAGACTCAAACGTCTCTGTGGGGCTGGCATGGGTATACATTTACACCTATTTATGCAAGTGGGTGGCTGTGCCCTGGAAGAGAATTTTCCTCAGAAAGACTAAAACGCCACAATACTTCAGCCAAGAGACCATCCTTGGCTTTTTAAAAACGGCATTTCTCCTGCTAGAGGCTTTAGAGAACCCTAAAGCAATAAAGGGAGAGCCACAGGTCACACACCCGCCAGGCCTGGCTGGTAAGCACCTACGTTCCCTGGGGACAGAGGCTCAGCTGGGGCATGGACAGCAGCAGGAGCAGTGCATCAACCCTACCGGGAGCTTCACAGCCTGGCAGTCACAGCAATACCTGCCAGGAAAGCCACAAGAGCACAGAGTTAGGATGCTATTTCTGTGCTCAAATAACTCATGCGGTTTTGCTCTAAAGCACCTCTCTCTGGAGATGTGCAAGGCAATTCATTCTAATCAAAGCACTGACAACAGGATTCTCATTAGAGCTTCACGGTCCACAGCAATGTCCTGGGCAGAAGCTGTTTTGGGGACAAAAAGCCTCTTTTCAGGCAAAATCTAGTGCCTGTGAAGCCTCTACACATATGCCTGACAGTCAACTGCCTGGCTAAGCTCACAGATGCAACTTGTTCCCGCAGTCTTGATGGCCTCATTTCTTACTAAAGGCCATTCTAATTTGCACGCTCCAGTTTGGGGCGGGTGATGGTGCAACGCAGATTCAGGCTGCGATCTGCTGGCTAGGATGGGACAACCACAACCCACACCTCACCCCAGAGGGCTCACCCTCACGGTCAGGGCACAGCTACACCCAGCCAAGGCTTTGACATTGTCCTGGGTCTGTCTGCAGCTCGAGAGTGCTGCACGAGACAGCAGTGTCCGTGCCCACCTTTGACGTTCTCTGTGTTGCTGATGATGGTGTGCAGGGGCTCCTCTTCCTTGCTCTCCGCTGTCTGCGTGCTGTAGGTCCGGCCAGCAAAAACGCAGGTGGCAGGAACGCTGTGTCGGAGGCTCCAACAACGGGCTATTTCCCTTGGGAGGCATGCTGGGCCTCTTGCTAGAAGATACAATTCAGGATGTTTCAGTAAAAGACACAAGGATCAGCAGCAACAGGAGCCCTCTTTAAAGGCCCCATTTCAGTAGTCCCGTGGGGAATGACACTGGCCAAGCAACACCGAAGGTCCCTCGTGACACTTGCCATTCCCCTCCAGGAGGTTGCTGCCCCAGCCTGTCCCCTCTGAATTTGAAGTCTAGCCAGAATATGGCAACGTGTGACTTTCACAGTGAATTAACTGGTGAGGAAGAGGCATTCTGCTGCTTCCACTGGTGTTACCTTCTCTGGATGCTACACTAATGCATCAGGCACACCCCTCGGCACCAACATCCTTCTGCTCGCTTTCATCCCACCAGCAGCAACTTTATGAGCTCACTCCCCTATCTCCGAACAGCTCCAGCCAGCCCTGCTAGGCCCCTGTGAGCAGCTCCTTTGTGGCAGTAAATACCTGCCTGTCACAGCACAGGGACGACATCCTCCAGCCAAGCCAGCTCTGGGATAAGCAGCACGTGGAAGACGAGGGAGCCAGGGAGTGGCACAAGCCCCGTTAAGGACTAGGGTTCCCTTTCGCCCTCCTTCCAGCCCTCACCTCACGGTGCCCAGGTGAACTAAGCCTTCTCTCTGTGGGGAGATGAAACCAAAGCCAAACCTGGACACCTAAAAACTATTTACAGTGCTACAGAGCTCGTCCCAAAGCCAGTTGCTCGGTGCTATGTCTCAGGGGCAGCTCACACAGCCTGGGCCCCAGGGACAGCCTGGGGGGGCACAGACCCACTGGTCCTGGGGACAGGGCTGGGGTGGCCTTCCCCGACCTCACAAGGAACACAGCTGAACCGGGCTGTTGTGGGGGACAGGTGACCAGGAGGGGAGGAAAATTAATAAACAACAAAGGTGGCTGGAGGCAGTGACAAGCCCAGGCTTTTCTTACGACTCATTTTGTGCTCGTAAGAAGGGGAAGGAGGCAAGCTCCGAACCCTAGGGCTGCCAAAGGCATGCCTTCAGGGTGTCATTTGAAGGGGTACAAAAAAAAAAAACAAAACAACACCAACAGACAGAACTGGGAGCCATTTGCACGGTGAGTCCTCACAGAGCAACCGTGAGCGTTTTGGACACCGCTGGTTTGGTTTGGCCGCACGCAGCCCTGGGGCACAGCTGACACGGGGACACTCAGCTCTCCTCCGCCTGCCCCAGCCTCATCACAGCCCTGGGCAACGCCGGCACCCAGCCCTTCTGGCCCTACCTCGCATCCTCCAGCTCGTCCGGGAGGTCTCGGGCTCTGTCCACAAGTAACTACAGCCCCAGCCCACCCACCGTGGCAGGCACTAACAGCTCCTGCCCCAACAGCGGGCTCTGCCGCTCCAGCCTGGGCTCTCCCTCGTGGCAAGAGCTACGACTACGGGCAGCAGGGCCCCACAAGTGCCGGCTGCCTGCAGGACCCGCAGCCATTCACATTTATTTTTTTAACTATTAATTTTTTTGCCTCCCGACCTCTGCAGCACAACAAATCAATCATTTAGCAGGCATTTTTCCATCCGTGCCACGTTTGGCCTCACCCCCCCTACCTAACAGCCCGTCCCGTGCCAGGCGGAGCCCCGGCCCCATTTCCAAACCGTTTTCGCCCCGTGCCCGGCCAGCAGGCGACAGCCTCCGGGCAGCGCCGGGCACAAACCGCGACCCCCCCCTCACCGCGGCTACCGAGGAAGCCTCCCGGGACAAGCGGGGGAAGCGGCACCCCCGAGCCCCCCGCCCGGCCCCGGGGGCTGCTCCCGGCGGGGCCCCGCTCACCTGCGGCCCCCCGCGGCCCGGCCCCGTTCCCGAGCCCGTTCCCGGCCGCGGCTCGCAGCAGGGCCCCGAGGCGCCTCCCCCTCCGCGCCGCCGCCGCCGCCGCCATGCCGCCAGCTCCCGGTGCGGCGCGCGGCGATGGCGTCATGCGGCGGGCGTGACGTCATCCCGGAGGGGAATCCCCCCGAATTCCTCCCCCCGAATTCCCCCCCCCACTCCCGGGATCCCCCCCCCCCCCCCCCCCGGCCGCAGCTCCAGGCGCGGGGACAACGGGGCTGCCCCCCCCCCCCCCCTCCCTCCCGGTACCTGCTGCGGCTCCCGGTGGAGGCCTCTTCGTGCTCAGCCCCGCAGCGCCTGCCCTAAAGGGGCCCGGGGGGAGCACCGGGGGTGACCCTCGGCTGCACGGAACGCGCGGGCAGCCCCTGAGTGCCGCTACCAGGGCGGCAGAAAGCAGAAAGCAGGGCTGGGGACACAGAGCAGGGCAGCAAGGTGCTGCTGCTGCTCAGCGTTCAGGCCTGAGCGCCGCCTTTCCCTCCGTTTCCAGCCATTTGTTCGCGAGGGTTTGGGCTCGGCCACCGTGAAGATCCTGCACCAGGCTCCAGCTCTTCTGCTGTGAAATCCTGTGGTCCTCAGGTGCTGCTCCTCACGGCCAGGACCACCCCCAGGAAACACCGGCAAGGCCCTGGAATAGCAGACGTCCGTCCAGACTTCAAACATGCTGAGCTTCGTAGCAACATCCAAAGGAAACTGGACCAAAACCTCTCTATGGGGCTGCAGGGGCTGCACTCCAAGCCCAGCCTCTGCTCACATTTCTCTTCATCTTTGCTTCACTTATCTCCCTAAATTCTCTCCCTAAAATACCCGCTCCTATCTGAAACAGTTGCTCCAGCGAGCTGGGATTATCCAGTCTAAACCTATCCCTTGCTAGGTGCCTGCAGCATACATCGGGTTGCAGTTAAAAACACTCCAGTATTCGCTTCCCACCAGGTCTCTTTTCACTCTTCCCCAGGAAGCAGAGCCCAGGTGAGCTGCAGCCCGGCAGCCCGGCAGCTCTCTGCTCCGTACAAGGCCCAGCTTATTCAAATAGGGAAGCCGTGCCAACAATTCTTTAAAATGGATGCTACTTAAAGGTATTAACAAGATCGGGTGCAGTTATCTTAACCTTAGGCATCAGGCTCTGCCGATCCTAGCGGGCACCAGCCAACTGGAAGCATCCTTCAATCCAAGCAGTTTTACCAGCTTTTATTAGAAACACCAGCACATTTCAAGTTTCCTCTTTTTGATCACAAATATAGTATTTTTCCTCTTTTTAAGTACACAGCATGAGACACAGCATCAGGGCTTTCCATCTTTTTTTTTTTTTTTTTTTTTACAGCAATTTCTTTTGGACAAGCTTTGGGTTAGTGTTCACTGACCTCACCCCAGCCCCCAATTTTGACATCTTGAATTGCTGAAGACAGTTGCATGGGCAGATGAATCCAATGGTGGTGCAAAAGGTACAATAGTTAAAGGTTGGCAAGAAAAGTTTAAGCAGAGGCTCTATAGTTAAGAAGAACGGAGTAGCGCCGCAGCGCAATACTGTTTTGAGGGCACGGGGACAAAAGTTCTCCTTTCAAGCGAGAAACCATGCGCTCTTCTCACCCCATCCTCCCCCAGCCCCGCTCCTAAAAACACGAGGCTGGAGGGAGAGCTAACTGAAGGTGAGAAGCCAAGCAGGCCAGGTGCTCCCCCCAGAGCACAAACAGGCTGCCGGGCGTTGCTGCGAATCCCTCGTGAGTTGCATGGAATCGAGAAGCCTCAGGTCTGAGTGACGGCATTTTAGGCTAGTTGTGGTTTTAGCTCACACCTACGCTGGGGAAGTTTCCCTGGATTTTGACTTGGAGAAAGTAATTCAGTGGGAGGAGAAGGGGCAAGTATCCCAGGAAGATGAGGGCATGGTGACAGGATATTAAAGGGAACATGTACATGATTTGTTATTTTTTATTCCACAGAAAACCCTCAAATCTAGACTCAGAGTTAACAGCAGAAAAATAGTGTTAAAGTCAATAGGTTCATATTTTACTGTAGACTAAATAAATTAGCCTAGAATTAACTCAATACTCTCTATTTTCCTTTCATTGGTGATCCTTCTCTAAATTAATGCAGATTTTAAAAAGCAACGGCTATTAATAATTTATTCCAGTTAACCCTTATGGATGAACACCTGTAAGTATTAAATGTATGGGAACCATTCCCCTCTCCTCTCCCTCCCCGAAAAGGAAACAATCACTAAAGGGTGTTGTAAAACAGACATGCTACCTACAATACTCCATGTTTCGTGCCACTCCTACCGATGCCTCTGGCTGCTCTGTGTAATGAGTGAATATTCATAGCCATGTCTTACAAAGAACATGATCAAAAAATATATAAATAAATAAAAACCTTAAACATTCTTACATGGATTTTTAAAGAACAGAATACATGTTAAAAACTTCAGTAATTTATATCAATTTTAAGCAATACTTTATATACAATGGAAAAAAGACATGCATAGTCCAAATACAATGTTGAAAACAGCATTTTCATAACAAAAAACCCAAACACTAAGTGTTAATACCATGTACATGAATTCAAGAAGGACCACCCTTTTTTTCTGTTGCACACAGTTTATTTAACAATATGATATTATAAGTAAGAAATGAGTTTTTTTTTTTTTTTTTACCATTCTATACAGTGATTGAATCTTCTTGGATTTTCTTATTTATAGTAATTATAGCGCTTGCATGATTTACACTAGAATTGCTTTTCCTCATTTCAAGTTTCACATAGAAGAAAGAAAGAAAAGAATGCTTCTTCTCTATTCAAATCAGCACGGTCTAAGAGTGATCATCCCTATTTTCATCTAAAACCAGTTTTATCAGAGAAACAAAGCAACAATTTCTACATCTGCAAGACAAAGATTTTGGCATTGGCCAATGTGTGTTTTTGTGTGCAAGAGTCAATTCCTATCTTTCCAGGGGTAATACTTCAAACGCCTGCAGAGTTCACTATAGAAAAAAAATCTTCCCGCAACGTGTCAAAGTTACCGGGATACATTATAATGTTGCATTATTTCAGGAAACAGTTTCTGAATATTATTTTTCTTCTTTTAAACGCAAATGTTTAAAGTCTTGAAAATACAAATAAAAAATATGAATATAATGAACTTGTTTTCCCCGTTAAAAAAAAGGTATGAGTCAACAGCAACAAAAAAATAAAAACCAAAAAAACCCACAAAAGAGACCAGATATTTTAACTGCCTGGCTTTAACAAAAAAATATATTCTTTGTATTGTTTTTTTTTTTTTTTTTTTTTTTTAAACAGCAATTCATTCTTCCACGTGTAGGAAGCAGCAGTTCCATCTAGGATTCAAAACAACCCAGATGCCTGAATTTTCAGTACAAAATGTCCCAAGAACACGAAAGGAAAAAAAAAGTGATGCTCCCATAATGCTACAAACCCTCCACAAATTTTTCTAACGTGTCCCCGGTGGTATCACCGACCAGAGACAACTCGTTAGACAACGCACTCCTGTTCGGGGTGTTTAGTTGTGGAAGCATTGCACTCTGTTCTGGGTTGCCCAAGTGTCCCTGATCCATGGAGCTAGCCATAGTAACTGCGAGTCCTGGGTGGGGGGAACCAGTCTGGGGAGAGACGTGGTGCGGTGACGGCTGGGGCTGTATCCGCGGTGAAGGGCTGGAATGTGGCGGCTGGGACTGGGGACGGGGAGACTGAACGGGCGCTGGGGACCGCACCTGGTTGCTGAGGGAGGTGGCGATCTGCTGGCCAGGGAGATGAGACGCCTGCGGTTGTCCTGAGAGCATGTGCTGCTGTGGGCTCATGGGGTTGGGCTGGCCCGGGGACCCTATCTGCTGCTTCATCTGCTGCTGCTGCAGGATCCTCTGCTGCAGTGCTTGCTGAATGTTGGGAGTGCCGTCTGCCCCCATGCCGGGCTGGCCCATCTGGTTCAGCTGTCCCATCTGAGCCATCTGTCCCATGGACCCCCCCTGTATGGATATATGCTGCTGCATCCGCTGCTGCTGCATGGCCTGAGGGTAACCTCCCGGTCCTTGAGGCTGCTGGAACTGGCTATGTCCTGCCATCCCTCCTGCCATGCCAGCCCCTCCTTGCTGCTGCTGCTGTTGCTGCTGCTGCTGCAGTAATTGCCTCCTCAGTATCTCTCTGTACTGCGGACTCATGTTTGCCATGCTGGGGTTGTGGCCGGGGTTCATAATGTTTATCGCTTGTCCCTGGGGATTCATAGCTCCAATCCCTTGCTGCTGGGGAGGAACGCTCGGTCTCTGCACTCCCGCTTGCATCGCGTTCATGTTCTGCAATCCTGGTTGAGTGTGCATGCCTGGCTGTTGCATGCCGGTCTGCGGCTGCTGCATCCCAGGCTGGGGCTGTATGCCTGCTTGCGGCTGCATCCCGGGCTGGTTAGCCACGTATTTGGCTGTTCTTTGCTTTATAAAAGCTGCCATAAGCTGAGGGTTGGATTTAAGGATATTAAGAACCTGCTGCTGTTGCTGCGGTGAACTCGGTGATTTCAAGGTCCTCAGTAAGTCCTGAAGTGCGTTCGGAGGGATGCTCCGGGGCGGCTGTTGCACGCCTGGCATCCTGGGCCCAGCCACTGCTTGTGGCGTTGCCATCGGCATCACTGGTCTCGCCATTCCTGGCTGCATCGGTTGCTGCTGCGGCATCGGAGGCGACTGCCACTGCCCAGGCTGCATGTTGGACATCACCGGGCCGCTCACGGGGTTGGGCCGGGGTACATTCATGCTGACTTGCTGCATCTGGTTCACTGAACCCACCGTCGGGTTTACTAGCCCTGGGCGACCAGGAGGCAAACCATTGTTGATGTTGTTGACCCTGTAGAGTTGCTGCTGCTGCTGGGCAGCTTCTCTCTCGATCTGCCGAGCTGCTTCCACCGCGGCTGGCGGAGGCTGGGCCGGAGGTGGAGGTGCGGAAACCGGGTTTGTGGGTTTTCCTGCTGAAACAGTAGTGGGGGGCTGAGTTCTCGACACGCTGGGGAAGCCAGCCGGTGACATACTTACAGGGGAAGGCTGGGGCTGGGGAGGAGGCTGCGGTGTTTGCGGTGTACTTGGCTGCTGTGTAGGGGTACCAGGCGTTGCTGAGGTAGGAGAAGGCAAACTTTGCTGAGGCACGTTTCGGGTGTTCATGGTAGCCATCCTTCTGCGCATGAGCTGAGCCTGCTGCAGGCGATGCTGGATCTGCTGCTGTCGAAGCTTGTGTTTGATATTGAGACAGAATGGCACAGGGCATTTGTTCTCTTGGCAGTGTTTGGCATGGTAGCAGCAAAGAGCTATGAGCTGTTTGCACACTGGACAGCCACCGTTGGTCTTGCGCTTGCAACCCTTGGTGTGCTGGACAACCCGTTTCATCTTCTGGCAGGATGGCAATGAGCAGTTTGCATTGCGGCACTGACAGGCGTGGACAAGGGACTGAATGCAGCGCTGGATGCTCAGTCGTCGTGACTCCTGGGGGCTCTTGGACTGCTGCTCTCCTTGGCTGTTGCTCTCATCATCCAGACCCAGGCCCCACTTAACCATCTTGTGGTCATGGCTCTTAGTGTTGTAGCAGTTAATGCAGAGGTCGTAGTCCTGAAAGCAAAGAAAATCCAGGGTTCAGTTGTCTGTAAAGCACTAACTAAGGCAGTAAAAGAGGAAAGAGTGCTGCTAGGCGAGCACCATGATCCTGATGTGGAAGCACACTTTGGCTTTCAGTGGGTACACAGCCGAACAATAGCAAGACAACAGCTGCCAGTTTCAATACACTCCTGGTATACTGAGGTAGAGAAGCGGCTGCACAGCCCCCAGGACAGCGGGATTGGACCTTTGAGGCTGGGAGTTTTGGGCAGCAGAAGGCAGAAGCCCCATCAGCTGCCTTAGCAAAGTGAACCTGCAGTCACAGGTCTTGCCTGTTGTGGGTAATAACGCAAACCGGCTGTAATTGTCTCTTGATTTTTCTTATACAGCAGTCGTGTGCCTCCCTACCTTTTGAGGATGGTGACTTGACTTTGCTGTAGTGTCTACTGGGCTACCTACACAAGGAAATCTGACACCTCTGAACAGTTCAAACAAACCTAAGTGCTTAAAAATCATGGCTTTGCTCTCCATTTTACTATTCTTCGTGTGATTACTGACAAATAATTTGTAACCTGAAATGTACTTTTTAATCTCTAAGTGCAGGTTTCATGTCAAGACAGACACATCCGAAAACCTGCTCAAACACCCACATTTTCACTGTCCTGTGCTTTTTTTTTTTTTTTTTTTTTTCTGGAGAAAGGTCACTCTCTCATACGGAAGTACCCAGAAGGAACTTAAAGGCCACAATTCCTTCCACCACTTAATTCCCCTAGTCTATACGATCCGTTTCCTGCGGTCTTGCCTCAAGAAGCTCTATTTAATGCTTTCCTCAGAGGGATTAATTAAGATTCTTCCACCACAAACCTGGCAATAACTTGTAGTGTAAAAACTAGGTTACACTTATTCAAAAAAATTTTTTTTTGGTTCAGCTACAGCCAGAGGTCATCGCAAGCCCTCTAGAGGCTATCTTCTCCTCAAGCCCATCTGTATAACTCCGTGTGTAATTGCTCTCTAACATAGTTCAGTGGAAGTAATCTATCCTGTAATAGGACCAGACATTATAAGTATTGAGCCAGGTTAGGAAGCAATTATTTGGGCTGATCTGAAGGGCAAGCAACCTCCAATGCTGGGCAGAAGAGACAGCGATGAAGAGCCGTGTTAGCCTTCTCAGCCAGCTTCACAGCAGCCCGGCCACGCACCTGGCTGCACTCATTCTAACACCAAGTACCACGAACAAAGCAGAGTTAACCTCTCTCGTGGACATCCATTTAATGGGGATGAGCTTGTGTCTCGCGGATGCCTACTACTCTGGCAGTGTCAAACCCTACCACATCATTCTGGAATTCCCTAATGTTAAGTAAAAGCTTGTGTATGCAGAGGAGATGACACGGCTATACCAGACTCAGCTGTAGCCATTCCAGAGTATCACAGGTTTCCATGTAGAGAAACTAAGGGCACTTATTCTAGAAGAGAGACCCCACTGTTGCAGTCAAATTCCCTTAAGGCTTAGCACTCCTCACATCATGCTTAATTTGGAAGAACTCTGCGCAATATTTAAAAACAGAAACAAAACAAAAGGAAACGAGCTCGATTGAAGTGTCAGGTGATATACACATACCTCACAGACAGTGCAATGCCACCTTGTTTCCACATGATGTTTGCACTCATTGCACGTGTAGACAAAGCGATCCTGCCCTTGAGTATGTAGTTCTACCAGCATGCAGAGCGTGGACCACTTGGATCGGCGTAGTGAGGAGAACTCCCAGTGCTTATCTCTGGCTAAAGTGAGGAAGGCATCTCGCCCATCCATCAGATCACAGCTCAGTAATGGATCAGGGTCCACAATGGGAGGCAGAGTGTTAATTACAGGCCCAGCATGTAAATGAATCACAAAAAAGACCTGCAGATAAACACAGGAAAAAAAGCCAACAATGTTAGATAATCCTGCAGGAAATGCTCACGTTCTGTTGCAATAATGTTACGCTGCAAACGTTATTTGACTTAGTTTATGGTAATCTCTTCAATATGTTGTTACATAACTGAAACACTCAGCATAACCAAAAGCTTTACTCTCCCTGATTTTTCAGTTCTATCATCATGCCTTGATTTACGGGAATAAAATCTCTTTACACAGCACATTTTGACAGTACCTCTTTATGCTTCTCCATGGTGGCATACAGCTTCTGAGACAGATCATTGGACACATTTGGCATGCTGGGTTTCTTCTTGTTAGCTCTGCTGATGCTACTCTTATTCTTGTTGGTTTTTTTGTTGTTCTTTTTCTTGGCATTTTTGCTGTCACCCTGGCTTCCCTGCAATAAATGCATAGGAAATGTGTTAAACTTTATAGAGCTCTCTCCCATTCACTGCAGCTGAAAGTGAAACACTTCTGCTGTCAATAATAGAACTTTGTTCCAATGCCTGCAAATCAAGCATGCTGTGTTAAATATATCTTATCCTCCAGGAAAAATAAAAAGTCAAACCAGCAAGCAAGAAGTTTCAAATGTTGTTTAAAAATAGTCCATTTTTTCCTCAACTATGCATATACATTAAACAGTTTTCAGTTTATTTTTTTCCTTCTCAAACATTGTACTTCAGCTTCCATTGCTTGTTTTTCAAAATCCTGAAGACATTTGATAATAAAATGAGTTACTAGTTTAAAAATGAGTTATTAGTTTAAAAAAATTCTACAAGAGTAGATTTTGCTTTGTTGTGCATTTAGGACTTCACACACTTGCTCAAGTTCTAATTAATTAATCAACAAATCTAAGGCTAATGCATAGATGAAGACACATAGGATTTGAAACTAACAAAACACGTTTTTTCCAATCCTGAAGACTTGCTACTGCATCTGTAACTCCAAACAATATCAAGCTTTCAAAGCCTTCACTTGTGTATGATTACAACATAGACCACAGTGAACATATTCTGAATGCTGAGTAAAAAAAAAAAATAAATAAATGATGCTATTTAGATGACCTGAGAAAACAGGAACAGTTTTATATTTCTAATGTCCCTGAAAAAACAAAACAAAACAAAAATCTCCAAAACACAAACTCCCAACAGGGAGCACACCACCCAATAAAATTCCCCTGACTACTACAATGTTGGTCTGCAGAATGCAAAAATAAGCTACTGAAATCCTCTGATACATATACATACAACAAAAGTTCCTTTCATGAACACTATGTACAGGCAAACAGGTTTTATTTGCAAGCACATTTGTTCAAACAAAACAAAAATACTCCAAGTGAAGAAGCAGTTCTATGTGTAGACCATATGTCTCATTGCCATCTTTCATTTTGTTCATTAGGCTTAGACGGGAATTCCCTGTTGAACCTTGTTTTATTCAGTAACTAATCTTACTGACTTTTTGACCAAACCTGTTTGGAAATTAAAACTACGCTAAGGGCAAGCCAGACTGAGCTCTAAGTGATTTGCAGGTATTTGGAATTGAATTCAGTGTGTTCCTATGACTTTCTCTCCCAAAGTTTTCTACCGCCCCGATGGCATTATGGCACGTCTTCCCCTTTGCCTGTTCATTCTGGAGGACCTACATAGGTTTTAAAATTTGAACACCAAAGGAAAAAACAGATTGAAACCTAGCTGACAGCGTAATTCCGTTTCCTTTCTACTACATCTTTAATTTATACATGGTCAATCACACAAAACTATTCCAAACGTTTTAAGAAGATTGGTTTTGTACTCTTTCATTTTGATACCATTTAACAGATTGTCAGGTTTGCCAGAGACGCCAATGGCGCGGTTACTCACTGAACCTTGTCTCTTCAGAACCTTTTTCACAAACTCCTGAATATTTACCATGTCTTTAGAATCTCTTATAACTGATGCATGTGGCACACTTTCAAACAAATTCTCCTCCTTCCTAGGGTGAGCTTCAACATCCTAGAAGCTTCCTCCTATTCCTCCTAAAAATCAGTAAACCACATCCTCAAGGTCTTTTCTCATTGTCCCAGTACTGTTAAGGACCGAATTTCATACTACATAACCATCTCTGGACTGCAGTAGAAATGTCTGCATCCCTTTAATCTGTAGCCAACTTCCTTGGGAAGCTTGTAGACAAAGAGGAGAAAACGAGTTCTATGGTAGTAATAGTAGGAAAATGCAGGATGGTACCGTTATCTCTGACCCCTAACATTACTTTTGCTATTCCTATTTTGTTCTGATCCTGCATTTTGTTCCCCAGAACATCACTTCAGACAGGACAGCAGTAACACAGCTGACTTATCCATGTTTTCAGGACACCTGCAGAGCTGGGGCACTCTCTACTGTTCAGTTATACTTTAACTTTCTCTCCATGTACATGAAGTTTGTGTTTTTGTGAAGTTCTTGTCATAAACAGGTTCTGTACAACTGCAGTACAAGGCAATCTACTATGATTCATCAATTGTTTCTACATGTGGAGATCCCCCATTCCTGGGCATACTTTCCTCCACAAAATGATGCAAGTTCACAAAATGACTGCACTGGACAAGTCCTCACGCTTTCATTTTACTAATTTTCCTGAGCCAAGGGGCAAAGACCACACTGCTTCCCTTTTATTGCAATTCTGGTTAACATCTTGAGCAAGGTGGATGCAGATTTTGTTCCCACCACACTCCAAGCAACAACAATGGCATTAGAGTGGAATATACGGATTTTAACAGTCATGGCTGTCTCTTCTCGCTTTAAGTAAACTCATGAGTTTAACAGCTGTTTTGGGGATTTTAAAGCACCTTTTTTTCCACCTCTTGGATGCCCATGTTTACCCTGGCATTTTCAGAATGGCAGGCTACAAGGGCAGGCTATGATTTATTGAAAGTGATACTGTTAACAAAAGAATACTGCAACATAAATTTCAAGCCTTGCCTTACAGTTACTTTTATGCTGCTATGTTTGTTGAAATATTTCAAATTTTAAAATTACATTCAGAATGAAAAAGGTGAAAGCCATTAACTTTACAGTTCCATAAAAATAGCAGCAAACTATATTAGCTTTGAGGGAGCCGGTAAGGTTTAATAGATGGAACTTTCTGACATAAATGAAATTGCTCCACATCAATCACACGTGATATGTACTGTACGCAAATTGCCACAGCATCTAAGCTGAATGCAGTTTCTCCCTAGTTAAAGCTTCTGGTTCCACCTTGATCCTGACTTCAGATTTTCTTACCATATTTATTTTAAAAATATCTTGCTGTAAATCACAAGGGAAAAGGACAGTATAAAAGCACTACAACCATTTAGTTACAGGTACAAACCAGACAAATATAAATAATGAAATTCTGGCTGGGATGTGTTTTTTTTTTTTTTTAATAAATTATTCACACAAAAAGAATGCTGGTGAGGGAACACCACCATCAGGATCAAAATTTCACACCAGTGTCAAGTTTGTAGCAGTTGGGAACTGAAATTCAGAAGCATTAATTGCAAGTGACTTCAAGTATCTTTCATTAAATATAGGCAAAATTTAATTCATCTCTGAAAAATACAGCATCTTTCAAAACACAAACACCTTTGCAAAGGTGTGAACTAGAAGCTCCGCTGAATGACTGCAAGCCAACACAGCAATCACGATGCAATCCAGAAGTAGCTTAACACATTTCCCAGAGAACAGAAATGCTGAACTACATAACTGACTTCTAATTCTGTTAATGAAGTAACAAGCCAACAGAATATTTCTTACCTGAGAAGAAAACCAGAAATGCAGATAAAGGGAACCCCTGATTTAAAATCTGATGTGAATGACCTTTTTCCTAGTTAGACTGTGAACTCTAATTTACCGAAGTGTTAATTGTCAGCTTTGTGATCCAGAAGCACATACAACACGTAAAGTTAACTCACCTCTGTTGTTTCACTAGCTGCAGTGCTTTCTTCCTTCTTCCTTTCCTCCTCCTCCTGCTCCAACTCTTTAATGCTTTCCTCCAGCACATTGGGCCAGAAATCACCTTCAAAGTACGGCAGCTCCTTGGCACTTGTCAGCCTGTCCTCAGTCGCTTGTTTGAAGATGTCCTGTTAAGTGACACAATACCAAGAACAAATAAATGAAGACCACTGAGAGCGATGGGAGAACCAGAGAGGCAATCCATGGCCCACTCCTTGCAGGCCTTCTTTTCTGAGAACAGCACAAAGATCTGGTCTGACAGTAGTGCTAACAGCTCACTCCCTGCTTCAGCTTTGAAAGAAAGCTGCTGAGGCTCTCCTGAACCTCCATCACGCAACAGGTGCGTGACGGTACAGACAGGGATAATCCTGGAAAGGGTAACAAAGCCCTCCCTGCTAGGTACACCAATTTAAAAAAAAAACAAGCCCCACCACTGAGCTTTTCCTACACCGTTTCTGAACAAGAGCAGAATCAACAGCAAGTGTGTCTCATCTAACCCTTTCCCTGACAAATCTGAAAGTCTGTGAGCTCTTCATCTGGGAACCTGCTACAGGGTTCCTATCAAGACCAGCTTATTGGCAAAGAAAGAGACGTTCTAGCTTTTACTACTCCACATCAGATGACAAGGTTTGATCTATGCTGTTCTGTTCCACACATTTAGTAACTGTCATTTACAATCAAAACATCAATTATTTTTCATGCACTGTCACTACCATTAAGAAATACATGTAAATTTTAGCATGTGTAGGGAGTGGCATATGCTACCTTTTCCACTCTTTAACTTACTGCTTTGGGTACACATGTGATGACAAAAACCATCCTTTTTCTTCAAGTGAAAAAGCCATTTTTATATATATATATTTTTTAATTTTTAATTTTTTTTATTTCATACTAGTGAGGTCCCATATTCCACGTGATCCTCCAGAATCACCACAAACAGCTTCTCCCCTCCCTCAGCACAAGCTAATACTGACAACCCTGTCCTTTTAACCAGTCAGTACAGGAAAGTCCACTTGCTTTTGCTCATTCTTCTCTCCCTTAAGCACCTGAGTAGGGATGCCATGGGTCCACTTTAGGAATGCCTGCAGTATTTCTTACAGAGTCGACTGAAGAACATGAGCTGTACAATTCACAAACTCACTGAAGAAAGCAAATAGAGACAGCCCATGACCTTCAGTGATGCACAGCTTCGCCAAATGATTTTTTCCAAAAAAAAAAACATTACGAAGAAATGCAAAAGGACTACACTGCCCCCAATTTCCCAGATCACACTGTTGCTTGAAAGCTTTTAAGAAGATACAAATAAAAAGCCCATCAAAATAATTCAGCAAACAAGCAGTAGCAAACCTTGTAGTCATGAATGATTCTCTCAGCAAATGCCTTGTCTAGCATCTTCTTATACCATTCTTGTAAGCGTTTGGGTTTGGGTATTTTCTGATCAGGTGGATGGCAATGAAAAATATAGTCATCTCCTTCACTTGGAGGACAGGCCCAGATGTGTCCTGTCACATACCTGCAATTTACATACACATAAAGAAAGAACCTTAATGATATTGATTACCATCTTTAAATTAACTCAGCCAGACAAAATGAAAGAAAGAATCCTAATGACAGAAAAACAACCTTATTGACAAAATCCAAACTCTCCCCGCTGCAGAAAAGGCACGCGTTCCACAGACCTCAGAAAGGGTAGAAGTAAAGAGAGACTACCCCAAGTGCAAGGCTATTTGGCATCCTGAATAAACAAAATGCTAAGAAAAAAAACATTTCTTAACAAAAGATTTCACTTACCCCAGTTTCTTCACGTACTCCAAATATCCAATGAGGATTTCATGATAAACTGCAGTTCGGAGACAACGGGGGCGGAAGAAATGAATACTATCTAGATACGATATGTACACACGTCTATAATAATGAGAGAAGAATGAAAAAAATGATGTACAGATGAACTTCATTTTTTTCTACCGAGAACTGACTTTTACAGAAGGTATATACATAGCCATACTGAACAAAAAAGATGATTGTATATTATTCTAATGAATATTTAAGCATCTTAAGAAGGTTTAAACAGCCCTCAGAATGAAAAGATGGGTAACATTTTAATACAGCAAGAATATACATCAAGAATATTTTAATACAGCAAGAAAATACAGAAATCATAACATTTTTGTTAAGTTGTCCCTTTCAAAGTCATTTGCAGTTACACTGTAGGACTTATTTCATCCACAGAATTGAAATACATCTCCCACTCTTCTGTAGTTTAAAGTAATCTCCCAGTGAACGGAGCAAGATGTTCTCTGTGCATGAACCACTGGTACAGAAATGCAAGATTACCTTGTATTTGGAGGGGGACAATCTGAGCCATACTCCTGTACATGCATGCCAAAGAAGCATACATCTACTCCGTCAATCTCCTCAAATGCAAATAGAGCTTTGGTACGGTAAGGGAAGGATTCTGACATCTCACCAGAATCCACAAATCTGGAGAAAAGAGTGACAGGAAGGAAACAGAAAAAGAGACAGTCACAAAACCAGTAGGAAAAAACTCTTTAACTTCCTTTTAACTTGTTAGAAATACTTATGCAGAAGTTAAACTAGGGTCAGATCACAGCTGTATTAAAACAGAGCCTGTCACTGCACAACTCAGGGGAAAACAGTGTCCATATAGTTAACATATGACTGAATAGGCAAGTACTGAATACGAGAACATCCTTAGAAACCACCAGCCTTTAAACATACTGCAGAGTAAAAAACCTGATGCGCTACGATGATGTGATGTCAACATTACCTTTATGAATTAAATCCCAAATGCTTAATAAAAATTTAAAGTTTTTCATTTACCATTAAGTAGATTAAATAATAACTTTTGAAAGCTAAAGTATTTATAAAACACAACAAATTGACGGAACAGTAAGTAACAATCTCAGCAAATGTTCCAGAGTAAACTACGTATTCAATGTTAACCAAAGCATGGTCAGACTCTCCCTCTAGATTTAGTAATAAAAAGTCAGAGTATTACAACCAAAACCAAAGAGTGTCCCTCCACATGCCCACCAAACAGCTCAAATAAAGCTGTCAACCTCCTCCAAGTTCACTTGCTACATACTACTTTTTCTTACCTTTCGTAACCTGCTTATTCATGCCTAAGTTTCACATTTCTGCAACAGGATTCAGGTGTAAATTGGCACAGTTTTGCAGCATGTGTGCAGGAAGGCATCATAATAAAATATTAACATTGTGTTTATTGCGATTAATATTACTAACCTGGATTTCATTCCTGGTTTAACCTCTACTGTCTTATCTGAACTTGCTACCACTCGGACAAAGACCTCTCCAGCTTCAGGATGATTCTGTCGTCGCAAAAACTTGTTTACTCTATCTTCCAAATGATTTCCTAAACGAGTAGTCTGTAGCCCTGGAATTGAAGGGGGAGAACATGAGAACACACGTTTTTGATACCGGTGAAACCACTTCATTTCAGGGTCAGTTATGTTTGTACAGTTTCTCAGCTCACTTCTCCGCATAACTATGCTTTCTTCCTTTGTTTTACCTTCACATGAAAATTAAGATTTTTTTTCTTTTTACAGCCAAAATTAAAACAGCAAATCAATGCATGTTTTTAACCAGAGCATAAGCATTCATACCGTTAAGTGGAAACTAAAACCACTACAGTGGAAAAATTACTTAGTAAGTGAACTAACAAAGAAGGCTTTACGTAGCATTTTTAAATTTGCAGGCTTATTTTATGAACACTGCAAATGTTTTCTCCTAACAAAAACACAATTTGGCTGTTTGACAGAGATTACATCACTTTATAGATCTGGCTCAATGCCACACCTTTTCAAGCAAAGCAAATCAACAGAAATGAAAAGCCTTTTGACTTCAATGGAGATTTCATTGCTTTTTCTTTTCTTTTCAGGAGAGCTTTTAGATGGAACAGTTACAGTAATCTGCACATAAAGCTTAAATAGTTCTTGCACAGTGATAGAGGTCTTTAAAAGTTCAAGTCTCCATATTGTCCAGATCCCTTCTCTAAGTCTTTACATTTACAATTAGCTTTTGTGAGCATAGCTGCTCTCGTACTATTACAGAACGTGATAGTTTTCAAATAAATCCACAACAAATTACAGAAATTAAGATGAAGATTGATTTAAATTAAGAAAACAAAAGTAGCACACCACTTTGACTTGAACATTAATAACCACTTTTCTTATCCTACTGTATTTATTTTACCACTAATATTTCTACTTTCTATGGCCCACCAACTACCTTTGGCTAAAACGATGGTTCAATCTACAGATGCTTGTTTTACTAACATGCATTTAATTTTCAGTTCTCTGTTGCTTCGTTTTTCAGTTATTATCTAGCTACAGACACAAGGCTGTTGCTTCTTCCTGACTACTGAGCTTGCATATAGAATGCTGCAGTAAAAAATCTTTGATAAAAATTATTTTAGGCACCGACACTGGGAATGGAGCCACATATACTCAAAGGAAGATCTTACTTTCTACATTCTTAAATGCTTATTTTACGATCAGTTTATACAAATTGTCAAACACAATCTTATTTTACATCTTTTAGTCTTTCCCCTTGGTCCAGTGAGATTCTTTGGTTATAACATCAGCAACACAACACTGATGGCAATCAATAAAATAATTTGAAAGAAGGTTAAAGGATAAAGGTACTTATTTGCTTTACATATTCCAACACAGTACCAGCTAAAGATATTGGGATTTCCATAAATAACAGAAGGTGGTTGATTTTAAAGAATTTTCAGATATTTTCTGAAGAAATCATTTAGTTTTGTTGATTTCTTTTAAGACAAACTAGAAAAAATAGAAACAGCTCAATTTCTGCTAATGAGTTGGTACATTTTTAGAAAGCTCTTTTAGTTAAATCTACAGTCTTAGTGTATTTTCATTTTACCATCTTTCTAATGCTAAGCAACCAAAGGATATCTGCTTCTTCCTTATGCTGCAGTGCAAAATGACTCAAAAAATTAAGAAAAAGGGCCAAATAAGATAGACAAAAAAGGAGCATTAAGGCTACATGCACTGTAAGGAATGGATCTAAAATCCACGTATTATGATATATTAGAACTTTCAAATTCTTTTAAAAAGCAACTGTATTTTGTTTCTTGGACACATCTAATGCATGTACTTCCAATAAAAGCTCAGGACTCAGACTGAATGGATGGACTCGATGATCCTTATGGGTCCCTTCTCGGGACATTCTATGATTCTATGACTATCAAATCTGTAGTTCAAATTTGAAGAATGGTATCCAAACCAATAACAACATAGTAAGGTTTTCAGGCAGCCTAAGTACAGAAGTTTTGTAGTAGCAATGGCAAATGTTGGTTACTGGATGAGTAACAGACAGACAGGAATAAAGTCAGACTTCTGGCTTACTGTCATTTTTTGTCAGGATGCTTCTTTGGGTGACTTATTTGTCAGGATATCTTTAGGCTTTGAAACATTTTCTGCATTAGCTACTAGTCAAACAATATTTATATGTTTTCTTAGTAAGAAAGATTCTTCAACAGATAAGAATTTCACAGCATACCCCAGCTGTACACTCGTTTACAGGTTGTATTTAGTCTGCTATCAGTCAGCTTTATGCAATTTACTTGCAATGTGGCTAAGATAACTGGGTTTACTTAATATACATTATGAATGTTACCAGAACAGCTGAGCAATAGCTTTCAGCTGAGGGATGTGCTTTCTTGATCATATGCCACGTTTGAGAGAGTGTAGAAATACTAATCATAACTCAGGGTTATTATGGGGAGTGAGAGGAGGGGAAAGGAAACATGTTAATGTCTTAAACATTCACCACTCATATTTGTTTTTATGTCCATAGTAAGACCAAGGTTTTGACAACAAGAAGCAGCTTTCCTTCCCAGTTCTTGTGTTTCTATTACAGCACTGTTAAACAAGTCTGATCTCAAGAGCTGACCTCAACAGTGGGCTCTGGACTCAAATCTGGCAGCAGGACTCAAATCATAATGGGAAAAAGAAAACAGGATAGGCAATGAGCAAGGAGAAGGAAAGGGAAACCAATGCCTCCCAGTTATCCCACTCGAAATCTCTTACTATGCTGGAAATGCAGTCAACTATATATGATCACACAAAAATCTTTAATGTAAAACCACTCCTTTATTAAAATTTGGAAGATTCAGGTTTACAAATGTACTACGACAAGGTAGTGCCCAGAATTTCAAAGGATCGAAGAACAAGGGAGAAATCAAGTACACCTGCATGTTCTAGCCATTGAAGTTTGTTTGGATTTCTTCAAAGTACATCTGAATCACTTTGATTCTAAACTATTTTTCTACTCTATGCTGTTGACACTACATTTCCCATAATAGCATCTCTGCTTTTTTTTTTCCCCTGGCTTTTGTCCTCTGCAGTGCATAAAGGTTCTTCGATTATTCTCTCTGATGTTAGCTGTGTGCACAGAACGCCTGTATGGGGATTATTAAGGAGATGGAGACTACTTGATCCTAGAAGTTTTTGGCACACTTCAGTGAACATTTCAACAAGGTTACAACAAGTTACTTCCAAGCCTACACATAGGATGCTATTGCCTACTTATTCCATCTGAAAGTTCTTATACCGTAGTCCACTCTAGAAGCAAGAAAAGCTCTAGAACGACATTAGTGTTTGGCACCACCACAGCACACCTGAAATGCAGTGCATCTTGTTATACTACATAGTTTTTGAAGGGTCTAGATGTGACATTAATTTACTTCAGTTTCAACGCCACATGGAAACGTGTACATGCAGTCTTATGTTTCTTCTGTTCCTTTCATTGCCTTTTTCCTTTCCATTCATTTCAAGTCTCAGGGAAAATAGGTACATAGATGCTAAAGACATCAGGCAGCATTAAAGCTGACTGAACTTGTGAAGAGTAGGTCTATAAAATACAAACAGCTACTGAAGCCTTGGGTGACACTACTCCCCATTTTGCAATTGTTCTTATACTGTCTACCATGACAACAGAAAGTCTCAGTCAAAAAGCTAACATTAAAAAAACTGCAGAAGAAGATATCAGTGATGTGAGGGAGAAAATAAAAGTTGAACACACAAATGGAAACATCAAACTTACTTTTAGCACTGAATTTGTTTTCTTTACGTGTTCTACCAGTTTTCTTCAGACAATTGTCACAAACAAACCTACAGAGGAAAAGAAGCAGCAAAAACTTATAAATAAAGCCTTGATACTGGCTACCTTAAGGTCAAGGCTTGAACGCATAATATTAACTAAGTACAACATATTTTTCTCTGGATTTGAACAGTTTACATCTTTCCATTTTTGAGGGACTTAAAGCCCTTCTGAACTGGTTGAGTCTGGTTGAGTTCTGCTAAGCAGATAGAACTGCATTTGTTTTTTAGTACACATACCTACTTCCAATCAGCTTCCATTGTTTAATTTTTAGAAAGAAACCACAGAAATCTGAGTATATGAACAAGTTTGTTTCATGTTTTCACCTGAATATAGTGAAAGAGACCATAAATGCAAAAAATATATTTAGAAATGCCTTTGTCCATCTGTGCTAAACTACTAAAAGATTCTAATGCATATTAAAAAGCAAATGCAGAAAATCTTAATTATATGAACAACATCTCTCTTATTACACAAGGGTTAAAAAGCTAACAAACATCTTACCCTGAAGGCCAAATAATATCATAATGTAATACACAAATCTGGTGCATCTTCCGACCACACTCTTTGCAGTCAACAAACCTGAGAAGAAAAAAATAACAGCCAATCAGTTTTGTTATTAGTCAGGTAATTTTCCAAAATTGTCTAACCCTCTGCTAGGAACTGAATCAACTTTGGCAGATCCAATTTATACACCTGTTAAAAACAATGCTCATTGTACAGCTTCAGATATACATCTAATTATCTCATGTGCAAATAGGACATACATCTACCTATCTATATATCTTTACATAAAGACCTGTAACATGTACTAAATTTATTACTTAAAAATGTGAAATTTGTTTTTGTGCAAAACTTCCTGAATCATTTCTAAGTGGAGTTGTGAGTTTTCCCAGCTCCACAGAATTCTGCTTAACAATACCTTCACAGATTTAATTTTCAATTGTTGCAACAACCACAAGCTGACTAAATGGTTGCTCAACTTACTGTAAATGTAAAAACTAGTCATTCGTGAATTACTGTGCCAAGAAAACATGTATTAACTTGTCTTCGCCTGCACAGGTCTGCAACACTTTTTTTTTTTTTTTTAAACATATGTCAAAAAAAAAAATTATCTTTTAAGACTGCAACTCTGTTTATGGAATCAAATGCAATGGTCTAGCTCAGCAGTCCATCTTTAAAAGGCTGGCAAAGGAGCTCTATCTAGCATCTGCGAAGATGAGAAAAGGGATTAAAATGTGTTACACGTCAAACTGCCAGAGAACAGAACAGCAGTAAGATCAAGTCTTGCAGACGCTAGTTAAGGACAACAGGAAGAATACCACAATGCTACTACAGAAATATCCCACGTGACTTTCACTGAACTTCCCACAGGTAACAGACTCAAGAAAGGAGGATGTCTTTCAGTGGCTGAGCACGCAGGTGAAGAGAAAAACATGTTTTTAGAAGTCTAGCTAAATTGGATGAGAAAAATGCTGAATTCCCAGTGAACACCCACTGTGCTTGTGGCTGAAACACTGCGTGAAATGCTTGGTACAATGGAGGGCCATTTTTAAGTAGGTTGTGCAGTACCTTGCTGAACACGCCTTAGAAATTATACTCTTGGCTTTATTTGAAAATTACTTAAAACACCTGCCAACTTTTTTTTTTTTTTTCTTTTTTTGTGCTAAGCAAGAAATCTTAAATTTTTTCAAGGTGTCTCCTGTATTTAATTTAGCAAGGTCCTGCATTATCTGCATCCTGTTCCTCAGCATTCAGCGTATCGTGTAACTGGCTTATAGGAGCTACAAGTTACGTGAGGGGGTTACAAGGCAGCAGGTCACCACCAAAAGAGATTTTGCTCTTCTGTCCCACCCACAGCGATGCAGTTTTGGTGCTTTCTGCACCTTTACTGAGCCAGTTCAGATCACTACACCAGCAGGAATGGAATTTATCCCACCCAGGTTTTTTTTTCCTGGTCCTGGGTTAGTTTTCCACTGTGTGACAGGCACCCAACAGCCGGAATTAGCTCACCTAAGTGAACCAGAGTGGTACAAAGCAGCGGGGCAGAACCACACAGCATTGAACATGAGCTCCCTTTCAGCAGCAGCAGCCATTAAAGAAGTTCAAATTTAAGAAGTAAATCTTCAGCTAGACACTCTTTATTTCTAATTCCCCTTCCCTTTGAGTATTCGTAGGTACTCAAATATTCAGGGGAAGAACATAACTAGGCTTTTATTTCAGTGAAACAGAAACAGCCATTAAAAGGGGCTCACGTTTTTGTCCTGGTTATCAATAGTGGACATCAAGTTTGCATGTTGTGCTATGAACTCTAGAGAAAGATTTTACTGTGTTTAGGCAGAAATGAAGGAAATGGGAAGACTTTATTTGCTAATTTCTGAAGTGCTGGCTAAAGAACAAGTGAAAGTCATGAGACAATCTTAAAAAGAATGGTATGGTTACTTACGGCTCAGGATCTAGTGTGTCATTTTTCTTCTTCTCAAACTGATCTTTAGAGATGGTTCTAGAGACAAAGAGTTAACATGAAAACTCAGTAGTACCTTTACATCAGAGGCTGAGACATAATCATGCTATTCTGAACTGCAGCAAATAAGCAAACCAAATCTGAAGAACGCACATCAGTATTTTCTATTCTGAGAAAGTACTTCAGTTCGTTTTATTTTAAGCTACAGAAAATATTTTTCCAATTTCATTTTCTGTGGTAAATTAAAAGCAAAATAATAAATAGCCAAGTATATACATAAATTTTAAATCACAAAGAACAAGGGAAGCTATTGTCAGTAAAGCAGCCACCTTCCAAAGCAGCTTGTGTTCCTCATAAATCTTAGGGCATCTTATTCTCTGGCCAGGTTAAAGACAAGCCATTGGTTTCATAAACAAAAGCTGTGCTTCAAAAGGCGAGACATCAGGATTAGCAGAAGTCTTTCATTTGAAAAGATAAGGGATTAGTGACATTTATTGACACAGCTTCCTTCTCCCCCCTCCCGACCACGTTATTTCACTGAGCAGCGTGAGCAGACACTGCCGCACAGACTTCGCGCAGTAACAACTGTTATTTGTTACTGCAAAAATCTCTCTTTAGTAAGAAAGCCAGCATTTCCCCATCGACACCACACATTTGTATCAGGACTACGCGTTGCCCCCCCTCCTAAAAACGAAATGTGAAAGAGAAAGGAACCGACTTACGTTTGAGGCTGGGAAGGGTCATCACCCAGGGTGACATTCTCCCCCTGGATTTCAGTGAAACACTTCTCACAGAAGTGATACCTGTCAGCAAGAAGGCCATATTTGGGTGAACTGGTCCAGCACAATATACAGCCACCCAAGCACGGAGCCACCAACCAGAGCAGGGCAGATCACCACGACGAAAGGGGGGGCGTTGTTGGTTGATTGATGGGTCAGTGTGGACAATGAGAAGGAACAGAGGGGAGGGAAGGGCAGGATTAGAGAACAGGGAAGGGAACAAACAGCACAGACGTAAGAGGTAAGACGCAAACACCAAGACAACACAGAGCAGAAAGCCAAGGCAAAGCACAGATTAGCATTCGGTCTCATTTTATACATTTCGGCCATCATTATTAACAAATAGTCGAGCGTCAGATTCAAAATTTGGGGAGGATTAATGAAGTAGCTACCAAGCGCTACGTAGATACAGACTTCAAATTTAAGAATTTGGATTTGATTTGCATCACTTAGGAAAAAATGCTCTTTGATTCCAGGCTCTAGACTGATCAAGTTTCCTTTGGTTAAAAAAATAGCCTGTCAAAGAGCTTTAAGAGCACACTTTTACAGATTTAAGCAATTAGAAAATATGCTGAAAGCATTTACTGGTTGTCAGTAAAAATTATAAAAGCAGAAACACTTGGTATTGAAAAAATCTATAAAAATATTAAATCAAAAGTTATTTGACTATAAGATTAAATGTGACCAATTGCTCAGCTTATATTATTTAATATAAATGAAACCAAATCCATACTCTAGACAAACATTTAACAGAAATGCAATTATGGGTCAGAGTTTCCAGCCATTTATCTATTTAAATACGATATATGTATATATGTGAACAACATTAAATATTGTACATACATACAATATATTTATCAAATACGGTAAAGATGTGCAATTAAGCTTTACAAATCGAATACGAGACAGAATTTCTGGTCCCCAGACCAACTGCCAATCCAAGTTATACTCAGCAAAACCAATATTGCAATTTAACAAGCAGAGCTGAGTAAATTGGAACGAAACTCTACAAAAATACAATCTGCATTTGAAAAAAAATCTAAGTTACACAGATTTTTTTTTTGGCATTGTTTGTTTGTTTTGTTTTATTTCAGATGAACTGGAACCAAAGTTGTCAGGGTCATTAAAAAAAAACAACAAGAGGCTAAATGTTTGGAAAGGATATGAATTCACACATGAACAAAGGTAACAAAGAGAGGCCACAGCTGTAAAATGCAGGAAGGCCACAAAGGATCATCAAAATAAAGGAGCTTTATGGAGGATCAGGAGTGAGAGAGTATAAGCAGCAATGGCAGCACAGTAGATGCAGTTTTAGTACTCAAACGCTAGAACTGTAAGAATGGTAAGTATAAAAGGCATCAAACACGACTCAGTGTCACAATGAACCAACAACTTAAGGGATGGAGATTAATATGGCAGCTTGCCCCTTAAAACACATACTCAGACACTTAAACTACTGGAAGCCAGGTGACAGATCTCCAAGACCGTCAGACAACAGAAGCCATTTATAGGCCTCTATTGAAATTTACGGGTCAGGATTTCTTCCTGCGACACGCACTGGCCATGAGGTCACCACCAGACATTTTTTAGATGCTTGTAAAACACAATGCAAGCAAGTGGGACTGGGTCCTTCAGCAATGCCTGAAGAATGGAGGAAAGAAGCTCCTATGAGTGATCTGCATCTTCCCCAAACTGGAGCCAGGTCTGTGTTACCATAGCATAATTTACAAGAGCCTTAAAACTTCTGCAAACTCTGCCAGCTGGCTCAGGCTTCAAGAGCGACTCCGCTAGCCAAGAACCACTTAAATGCAGCAGCACACTGAATGCTGCTTCTGCTGTGGGATTGGGCGTGCAGCGACACAAAGAGGAAAAAGGTGTATTTTATTCTACTTAATATAGCCCATACTGACATATCCGTGTAATAATCTTACCAGCAGGGCAGCTGCAACTTTGATAGCAACCATGTGAGCTAAGATGTCTGCTCCCTGCTTGCCAGCCTACCGCAAGTTAAACTGCAAGTGACTTGTCTTCTCTGGGTCAGCTCAACTAGGATTAAACACATCATCCTCTCAAGCAAAACCAAGGCTTTTGGAGCTGCTAATGCAACAGAATGAGGCCAGGAGAAAAGATTTATTCCATTATTTTGTAATCACTGGGAGTGATAAATATTTCACGACTATTACAGAGCAATATTACAGAAGAGCTTTTTGGGAGTGTGTAGTGACACTTCACATCTCATTTACACTGACTTCACTTGCTCCTCAGCCCATACTCTGAAACAATACAGTATCTTCTAGTATTTTTTTTTTTTAGAGCCATAATAGGGTGAGAGTTTATATCATTTTTTACACATTGTCCGCATTTCTTTTTAAATCATCCCCTTCTTTAAAATTTTCTTCAATTTAAAAACAAGAAACAAATCCACGAACACTAATTCCCACTGATTATTTCCTTATTAACAAGGTTGCTTATTTTAGGAGTCAAATTGGGAAGGACTGAAACGCATGAGGACCCAAACAAAAGGGGGTGTAAGTAAAGAAAAAAATCCCTGATCAAGGCTTCTATAAATACTGTTACATTTCAGCAATCCCAGAAATAGTTCATTCTGATCCATTTTCAGAATCATTTATGGGCTTTCAAAGTGCTCCCCTGAAGCTGAGCAGCGAGGCTGCCTTCAATATTGGATTTAGGACACACCACACAAATCTAACTAGCTCCACCGGTCCCGACTGCTCGCCCCTGCTTCACGCTGCGGCTGTGGGAAGCTCGGTCTCGCAGGAGACCAGCGCTTCGGTTCCCCAGCAATCTGCAGATGGAAGCAGAGCACGGGATCTTTACGTGCTGCAGAACCGAAGCCTAACGCTAGCAAGAGTCAAGCCTTCATATATGATATTAAAATGAAGAAATGGAAATTGAAATACAGTGGAAATGAATCACCTGAAGATCATGAACATCTGTCCATAAAATAACCAAGGTGAAATAATAACTAAGTTATTATGAACATGCACCCTCAGAAATGGAGACCTGCTTGAAATTCATTGATTTTTGCATGCCACTACAAATATTCAACAAAAACTTTCGGAAACATACAATACTTTAGTTGTAACAGTCAGAAAATCTGAGGGATGTACTTATTGCAACACATGAAAAATGAAAAGCTTTTCAAATGCAGACTGTTCACGTGACTGATTCCTGTTTATCAGAGAAGAGTAAAATTATGGTTCAATATCAAAGTCCAGAAGAGACTTAGTTTCTACATTAACACGTGAATTTCCAACTGTAATTGAAATGTACTTGAAGGAAATTCTAAATTAGTAACTGGATGCTAGTACTGATGTGGAACACCAATCACTTTTTTTTTTTTTCAAATGGACACCGACACAAAAAGCATATTTTCTGAACACTTATTTTAACCTAAGCTTCTCTGTAATGTATGGAAGCCAAATAGTTCTATTCCAAATAATTAATTTTTAATCACAGAACTGCCGTACCCGAGTTAATTTATTCAATGGTGCCTAATCACTCTTAGTTGTAATTTGTTTATGAAATACATTGGACTTCAGGTAAATCCAATGTTGACATCTCCCAATTACAGAACAGCCAAGAATACTTGACCAAGTAAAGATCAGCTGGAGCCACAGTTTTTTTCTTCCACTGATTTAATACTTTAAGAGAAAATTAAGATCTGAAGATTGTTGTTATAGGAAATAGTTAATTTGACTCTTTTTGAGCAATACAGCTGTTGAATGAGGGGTCTCTGATCTGATAAGCTAAATGTACACTTAAAAATGTGATGACTGATCTTCAGAAATATCTTGTTAAAACAAACACACTACAAAAAAACATTCATCAGTCTTGATTTAATTGGCCTGATATAAAAACCTCAAAAAAAAAAAAAAAAAAAAAAGGCAAAATAAAACCAAATCAGAAAAAAATAATCCCAAAGCCCCCAACCCTTTCTCAATGTACCTGGATGAACAGAAATCTATGCCTACTTCAGTTCAGTTACTGGCCTATTGACACTGAGGCAGATTACCTCCCTTTCCCAGTGCCTCTTTTCCACCTTTTCTAACTACCTTTTTAGACTGAACTTTACAGGTAGGAAATTGAAATAGCATGCCACCAAGTCCAGAGGAACCCACTGCCCCACCAACCCTGTACTTCGTGCTAGCAACCTTTCACTGAGCAACCCAAATGACTTCCTAATAACTTAAACAGGAGAGGTATAACAAAGAAAAACGACCCCTTCTTCAATTATTTTTGAAGTTGCTATTCTTTTCACATACAGCACTATCTGGATGCATAATATAAAAAGTATTTGAAATTCTACCACACAGAATTGGTATTTAAGGATCACAGTGGCTACTGAAGTACTATCCATTTAAATGCATTTTATTTATTTCTCTTCAGGCTGACTTTTTTTTTCTTTTTTCCAGAGTTCACAGCAGCTGTATAAAATCTCTTATGAGAGCCTGTGAATTTACATTCCTCCATAACAATACTATCTGCCTCACAAAAGCCACCTCTGACCCAACATGTTTTCATCTCCCATATCCGAACTGCTTTGGCTATGTGGTACACAACAATCTCGCACCACCTTTCAATGTGTTTTGTGATGTAGGGATCATTTTAAGAGATACTAAATGCAAGCACTGACTGCCTAGATTCATTCTACAACCTCAGTTAGACGACAGCCTGCTGTGCCACTTCGAAGTTGTAAGACTGATAGACTGTCAGGCCTCTGAAAAGAAATTCATAACTTTGTTTTAAACAGGGAAAAGGAAGTTTGTTTCTTAGCCTGTTTATGTTTTGTAATTTTTTTTTGGAGGGAAAAAGAAACCTAAGAGACCAAACCCAAGAACAAAGCTTGCTTTGTTATCCATTATGGAACTGTTGATTTAAGCATTAAATGGAAAATACTAAAATACTAACAGTTGTTTAATAATAATACTAACATCAAATCCTAGTATTAATAAAAATCTAATATAGAGTATTATTTTCCTAGCTTTTCATGGAATCTGTGAAGTTTCCAATGCTAAGTCAAAGCTAGTTTAAAAATAATTAAATACTAACTGGGAAGACAGAACGTGAGTCTTAAAATTTATTACCATACTGTTTGCTTTGTAAATTCTGTCAGTAATTTGGAAATAAAACTGCATGTTTTTATAGTTCTCCCAGAACAAGGCAACATACATCTCTCAGTGCCTTTTTGCAGTTCTGTCCTTCTCCCTCCAGTAAGGCCTGCTACTGATTTTATGGAAAACACAGAGAACTTCTACTTCAGTGGTGCAGCCTAGCTAATAGCAAGCACTTAAGTGCTGCGTGTATCAACCTGCAGTACAGGAAGCTAAAGGGTCACCTGCAAAAGGACAGCATGCAAGGATAAACAAGAAACTTTTTCCTGACTTAGCAGATGAAGGAAAGAAAAGGTTAATAGTCCTCCTCCACAAGTGTAGAGAACTCAGAGGATTTTGCTTCCTGAGTAAGGGAAGAAAAAAAAAGTCAAGGACTTACCTATTCTGGTAACTGTAGTAGGCAGCATCACGAGGAATAGTACACAACTGCTTGCCATAGCAGCACAAGGTCTGTGGAGAAAACTCATACTGCAAAACAATGGGGAGAAAAGATACTTTAAAATGTAAACTTGTATTAATCAAGTATCTATCAGGCATACCTGACGCTTAAAAACATCATAATACATTATAACACTTTTCTAAGCTATTGTAAATATACTAGTAAAGCTCTCTTAATGGAATTACAGTAACTATATGAACTACAAAGCTGACCCCCCTCTAGTTACCTACTTTATTGCAATGGACATAAGAAGCAAAACATTTTAATATTGCTTATGATCAAAAAAGGTATTCTCCAAGGGAGAAAGATACAATAATAGAATAATAGCAAGCAGGATGCTATCCACTTTTTTTTTTTTTTTTAGTTCTTAGTGTCCCAATAAAAAGCTGAATTTTTACTAGCACTTTTATTTCCTTATTTCAATTTTTTAAAAAAGTACACAAAGCATATGTTTTATCTGATCCATCAAGCAAAGCCCTTTGGAAAAATGCAACTCCATCCAAAGCCCTGGAATACTTACCTTGCGCCCACAACAGTAGCCAAGTGATTGCATAACAGGATCAATTTCTTGTTCAAACACCTCCGCAAGTTTAGTGCAAAACTTATAGACCCTGGAAGTCTTGCGATTGTAAAGCCAGGCGTTGTTAAACATTAGCCAAACATCATCCACATACTGCCACGGTTCTTGGTACTGCCCAGTATCTAATTTACGTTTAATGGTTGAAAGGTCCATAGGATTCTTCACAATGTCAAAGTAGTCCTTCAAACACACACACAAAAATCCTTTATTTTTAAGATGTCAATTGATCACACTATGTTGAACAGAAAAGATAAAACGTTTATATGAGAAAAGACAAAATACTAGAACATTTAATATGTTTTAATGCCAACTCACCGGAATCCCTAAAAGCTGGGGATCCACAGGCTGTCTGAAAGGTAGAGACTCTGGGTCCTGCCGGTACAAAGCTTCAAGGGTAGGCATGAGAGCCTGGCGCAGCTCCTCAGGTTTGAAAACTGTTAAGAGAAGTTGGAAAGGTTAGAAAGTTTCCTTTCAGGTATCCTAACCACTTGACTCCCCACCCCAAAACATAAGCTACGTTAACATAAAAATCTCATAAGTGATTTTCCCATCTGCATAGGTGATTAAAAGCAAAACTTATAATCAAGAAACTGAGTAGCTTTTGCATTTACTCAAATCACACTAGACGATATTCTCAGCATAAGGGGATAAAAACAACTGCAAGCCTCAGCGATACAATATTCAAGAGGATGCAAAATTTATCCTTCTGACATCTTTTGCTATTCCTGCATCAAGATTTTTCTAGCAAAGGAAGCCTAGTGGACAGGGCCAAGGAGACAGCTCTTCAGCAGGTAACCAGATGTCTTGATAGCTGGCACAGGAATTTTCTGGCCATAGTATACAAGCAATCCAGGTCTGATGGACCCTTAATTGATTTTGAAAGTGTTAATACTTCCAAGATATATATGCATCATTACAACCACTTGGCAACAGTGGCATGGCAACAGCCATGTTTCTTTCAATAGTGGATGACAAGGACAAGAAAGGCAATGCATTTTCTGAAAAATAATGATAACTTGGAGAGCTCTTTGAACCTCTCAACAGCGTAATTACATTTATTTCCTTAGGAACAGAGCGTTTAAATAGGGAAGAATGCTTATTATTCAGAAAAAAAAGTCAACTAAGAAGAGCAGGTTGGCATCTAATATTTATCTACCTGGTTGAAACGAGAACAATACCAATAAAATGGAACAATTAGGAGTTCTCATGAAAGCACTTAAATCAATGGGGCTACAGAGACCCCTTTAAGGCTGATCGTTGCTTTTGTCACTCAGATGGTGCTTTGGTAAGATACGAGTTTTTTGGGAGGATGATTTCTGGTTAAAAATCTATGACTATTATATTAATATTTTTTTCCCCTCTTTTTTCATTAGGGTTATATTTCCAAGACGGAAGCTTTTGCCTCAATTGTGCTCACAGAAACTACACCAAAAAAAATAAAGCATGACAAGAAACCAAGTTGATGCAACTCAACGATTTCTGAAACATTATGTTCTCGGTGTTTTAAGCATTTGTGGATGCTGCAGCTCCTGGAAATTGTTAGCCAGGATGAAAGTAGTACTTGGAGAGCAGAGGGAAGCTGCAAGAGTTTGAGTGCATTGCCTGTAACTGGAGAAAGGACTGCTGCTCATGCACACGAGAGGTAAGACAGCATCCCCAAGTCAGCCAAATCATGGCAAAGGACTTCATAAGCTGCCATAAGGGCTTCGGCAAGGGCTTGCCTTACTGATACATCAAGATCTTACGCTACAACTACTGAACTCGAACCAGGCAGATTAAAAACAAGATGAGCCAGAGGCCCACCTTTGTTGTTACAACAGCAAATGCAACTTTATGATCAGTGCAGCTGTTGCCATTATCTCACTCCTGACAAAATGGTAATTCTCTTCCATTATGCTGGCACTTTCCCATGAAAAGAATATAACCATTGCTCTCGAAATTGTATAAACAAAGTTATATTATGGAATTCAAGAACAGCAGGAAATACAGAATTCTGTTCACAAGAAAAAGTGTTCTGTATTGCTTCTGGAACTGTCTTACTCTGGTTCAGTTACTTGATTAAGTTCTTTGGGTTATCAGGTTATAAAGTAAGATTTAACAGTCAAAAAGCATCTTTTAATAGTCTATTCTGGCCACCTGCTTGACGTTGCTGTTAAAAAGTTTCCCTGTACTGACCCATATCACAATATAGCACTAAGCTAGAGAATCTTTCAAAATAGAAAGAATCGAGAATCTAGATCTAAAAGCAAAGAGTAGAGCTTCCACAGAACTTTTGCCAAGCTCCTTAAAAAATAATTATCATTGCTGAGAAAGTTTACAATCCACTTTCATTCTGGTTTGAAAAAAAAAAATCAAAATCCAGTTATTTAGATTTATGACTTCACCTACAAATGTTGATACGCCTTCATCTTTAGCAGCAAAAAAGCTTTTCTGCCTCTAAGGAAAATGACTAATAACAGAACATTTGATCAGAGGACCTCTCCGTACACAGATTTTACAGCAAAGTTTCTGTTTTCCCCCCTGCCACAATTATATGCTCTCAGTTCTCCCCCTGTAGCATGATCTTTGTAAGGAGCTGGCATCCAGTTATCCCAATTTTGTCTTGGATGCGTGGGTGGTAAGAAGATGGGATCTCTGCCTGCATCATGATGATGTATTATCTGCCAGAAGAGAATATAATGCTACTTTTTTTTCCCCCTTTTTTAAATTTTTATTTCTTCAGAGGAAACACTGCTTATGATTACTAAGGAGAAAATTCTGAAAGGAAGATGAAGACTTCTTCAAAATTATAGGAACAATACACCTGAAAAGACTCCCTCAAACCAGGCCCTTGCAGGTTTTGCATTATTATGTCTTATAAAGAAGGAAAAAAAAAAAAAATCTGAAAGCCACCAAGCTGTAAGGTGGCCTCATCCACAATGAGAAGACAGGTGCACTTTTTCTTTTAAGACTGCAAGGTAACAGGCAAGGAAACAAAAACCTTCCCTTTTTGCTTATATTAGATGCACAGAAACCAAATCTTAACCCCAAATTTCTGAGTATCAAGCCCCCATTTACAAAGATGAAACTTTAAACAGGGAGAGGAAGAAGAGCTCACTGAAACAGGTGTCCGCAATTCTCCAGAAAAGCTAATCTCCTGGAATTCTGGTGCAGGTGAACTGCGCAGACCTGTAGTTCAGCATTATTAGCCTGCTGTTGTCTAGCCCTTACAGCATTTCCCACCTCTTCAGTCAGGTCACAATCTAGTAATACTGGTGAGTACAGCCAGGCCTATGATGTTCAGTACACCTGGATGTGTGGGGTACAAATAGATGAGATTCCAGCTCCACAACAGAAGTCACTTTTTCCCCTGAAACCACTCCTTTAAGGCCCAGGTGAATCTTTTCAAACATTAAGATGCCTGTCTACTGCTTGCTAAATGATCTTACAGCACACACCGTGCCCACTTCCAGCTGGGAGACTTCTCTCTGGCAGCTGCAGCCCATGTCGTTCACCTTAGGAAAACCTCATCCCTCCCGTGCAGTCAGGAGTACCAAATACCAATGAAGAATGAAACCAATGAAAAACATGAGATGAATCTCGTAAGTGGTTTTAAGATATATTATAACCCTTAAGCACACTTCATGGTATTTGCTCTTGAATACCTCTTGGTTTATTTAGCATTTTCATACAAACGCTCTATTAAAGTTGGATAAACTACTTGGTGGGAAAATGACTCCATTTAAAATTGTGGATGTAGTTGTACCTGCTCAAGCTGCACATGTATTATACTACACAGCTACTTAGTGACAGTATTTCTAAGACAAGAAATGTGTTTCTAAATGAGGTGCTGGAAATGGAGGGTAACCCAGACGGAATCACTGGAATGATGCAGTATAGCTCTGCGCAGACTAATGCTGTAAGAGCCTTCGTCTTTCAACCTCACCCCTGGATTTACTTGCAAGCACACTTCTAAACAAGCAGCAATGATTCTTTCCACTGGGAACATAACTGGTTTATAAACACTAATATGCTTTCCACTCCCTATGTTACATTTTGTTTGAAATAGACTCTGCCAGTTAGATCAGCAGCACGCTCTCATTTGGCTGGCCCACTGTGCTACAAACTGAAATTAGAATCTATGGGAAAACGTGGTTTACTGTGTTTTATTATAAAAATCCTATGTTTAGTAATTAAATGCAACCCAAGGCATATACAAGAGATCAAGATTCAAGTTGCACAAACTAAATCTTTGAATTCTTCATCACATTCTGGAAAGTATACACCTGTCATGTTCTTCTAATGTAATTATAAGTAGTTTCCTTCAAAAGAAAAGGCTAAAAATGAAATGGAACATAATTTTAATTCTTTTTTTTTGATCTTTATATCATGTTGAAAGCTTACCTTTGGTCAAAAGCAAAACAAAGAAAGGGTCATCTCAAAAGAACAGATGCTAAGGGACACAGATATCAAGACAGATAAAGTTTTGGGGCCTGAGTCCAAAAAACTTATCTTGCAGAGTTGGACTACAAGTAAGCCTGCACCACAAAAAGGAGTGATTTCTTTTGGCCCGTTTTCTTTAATAATCTTACTCGCATATTTCTTACTAATCAAAGGCATGCAGCGATCACTTCTGTTAGTCCATTCAAGATCTGTAATACCTTTGAGTTTTCTTTTGGAAAAATATACTGTATAGACACATTTAGATACAAATCTGTGCTAACACTGTAGGTTAACTTAAGAGACCAGTGACCTAACTATTTCTGAGGAGAAAAGTTTCAAACAAATAGTACACAGCAAACTACACAGGACTTCTTTTATAAATTTTAAGGCCAGAGTAACAGTCTAGTCTTGGAGATCCAAGACTCAGAAAAAGAGCTCAAGCACCTGATTCTCAGAGAAGTAAAGGCTAAAACTCAGTTTTAAGGCTGTGCATGCAGCCTCTTAGAGAAAACCAAAGTAATGAATACTTCTTGGTTACTGACAGCACTGTATCCACACTGAGCTCCCATGAAAGAGCACTGGCCAAGATGTGCAGGGAGAGATTTACGTATGTAATCTATGCTGCAATCACTGCCCTACTACCCTTGGTCCTCTGTGCAGAACCAGGAAACTGTGAGAATACTGGTGGGATCAAGACCACTTTTGTCACCTTTGATTCAAGTAACATTAAAAGAATCCTACTTTCAAAAATAAACACACCTCCCAAGCAGAAGAGAGAGTGTGGAAAATAAAAGGCTTGTATTAAGTACCCAAGAAAAACTCAGTTTTCATATACGTACTTTTTTTGCGGGGCTGAGATGGTGATGTGGATTGTGAAGTGGTTCCATTAGTGCCACTTTCCTCTTCCTCCTTAACATCTACTTTTATTTCAGGCTTCTTTTCTTCTATTTCCATTGGCTCTTGTTTCAGTTCTGTTCCATCTGTTTCTTCTTTTGTTTGTGAAGATCCTTGTAAATCCTCCTCCACCTTAAGAAAGGATGCAACAAGATGTACTGTTACATCTATGACTCAAACTTCAGTCATTCAAAATATTAGCTTTTGAGATCGTCAAAGCACTCTCCATCCATGGCTGTCCTCAGGACAGTTACTTTCCAGTAACTACCCTCCTCTCGCCCCTTAGCTCACCAATTCAGACACATTATTAAGTGCTTTTATATCTATCACTGCTTTCAGTTAAGCTGTATAGAATCTCATTTACCTCAGTCTTAGCTTCCACTTGTGTCTCACTAGTCTCTGGCTCAGTTTCTTCAGTTTTAACTTCTGATTTGCTTTCTAGCATTGGTGCATCTGGTCCTAGTTGCTGGGAATTCGTATCAGCACTAGCAACTGAGGCAGGGGTGGGGACCCTGTTATCAATACTAGCTGCTGCCTGGGATAGCTGTTGTAAAAACAGTACAAAAGAAAGACACTGCATATATAGAAATATTTTCCTTTACTAAAAAATGAACAGCACAAAAAAGACATGAGATGATATTCTAAAACAGTGCAGAACATGGATATAGGAGCTCACTGTAGTCAAGTTGCTATAGAACACATTCAGTAACTCTGTATTACAGAGGAGAAGCCAAGGAAGAATTCTGCCCCAAAGAGGCTTCTTTTACAGAGAAAACACCTGCCCAGTAAAACATGGTACATTCCTTGACATGTGCATTCCTCCTGACTAAAACTTAAAAGAAAAAAACCTATGCAAATTGCATGTTCAGGAAAGACTGACTGTGATCAAGGCCAAATATAATATTAGGCCTGTTATTCCTCATCTTTCCACACTTTGCTGCCATTTTTACTTTGAGCAGTTTGAAGTCATTCATTATGCCCCCCTCCTTCAAACAATGCCAAGAACATCTGAATGCACATTTTTACACATCTAAATAATGCCCCCTTTGCTCTAAAGTAGAAGCTATTATTGACAACCATATAAAGTACAGGCTCTATACATTCACAACATGATGCTATACATAGGGAGGACTCATGTGGAACACCACTACACAAGAAAAAAATGCAACTCTCTGGTACTTACTGGAGTGCCAGGTGGCTGTGCCTGCACAGATGTTGGCTGCTGCTGGGGTGGCTGCGGGGTTGGCACAGACTGGGGCTGAACTGGGGTCTGAGGCTGCGGGGTAACTTGAGCCTGTGCTGCAGTCTGCCCTGTAGGTGTGCTTTGTGTCTGTGTTGCGTTTGGAACAGAACCCGGGGTCGGTGTAGGGGTTTGTCCTGAAGATGAGACTGGTGTTGATGGCTGAGTGGGTGCTGCTGGTTGAGGAGGAGTCATTCCAGTTGGTGTTTGGTGCTGAATAGGTGGCATCCCAGCAGCAGTAGACACAGGTGGTGTAGTCTGATGTAGAGGTGGCTGGGTCACTGGTGGACATAGCTGACCACTCTGTGGTCCTAGCATGTTCATGGAGTTGGGAAGAGCAGCACTGGGAACCTGCCCCTGCTAGAGGGAGAGAGAACCTCTTAGAGACATGTTACTCCCCAGACTCTGGGAATCACACCCACCCTTTAAGTCACAAGTCATCTTTAAAACAAGTCTTAATATGCAATCACCTCAAAACAAGCGTTGCTACTGCGGATAACTATGCTCTGACTTCTCTGATCATTTTTATCAGCTCTTAGTCAAAGACCTTGCTCCTAGACCTAGATGTGCCTCACGTATCGTTTTACTTGAATACTACTGGCACAGAAAGGGAATCCTCGCGATCTCTGAGTAAAACAGAAACCTGCAGGCAGGCAAACTCTAAATCATACCATCAGCTGGGCAAAGTTCAGACTTTGCATACAAAATGGTTTCAAGCAAATACACATTTTAGGCCAGGACTCTCAAGCAGCCCTGCTCTGGAAAACAGCTCAACATTTTTAATGCCTGCTCTGTTGCACAGTGCAAGACTTAAGGTGGTTTTTTTTTTTGCTTTGATCTTTTAAATTCCAATTAGACTAATCCAGATGCTGAAGGAAATGGTGGATCTGTTTTTTCAGACCAGCAACAATAAAGTATATTGGACATACACAGACTTTTACTAAAGTTTTACTAAGAACTGCATCAAATAATTAGTGATAAAAAAAAGAACACTACCCTCAGATGTACATTTTACTCTTAGAAATCCTTAACAACCAGTAATTTCCTGCAGATGAGAATTCAAATTTAAAACTTGCTTCTGTATTGCCTGCATATAGTCAGTTTTAAGTAATTAAATGCATTAAGATTTTTTTTCTATTACAAAGGTGGTAAAATGACCAAACCAGCGTGTAAGAAATTGATTATTTTCAGGATGGAGTATCTACAAACCTTGACTTGACATAGATCAGATTAGGAGGGCTAAGTTGTCTCTCATTTGAAGATTGGGCTGTACTAGAGAACTGCGGAGGCCCCAGCTAACCTACTTTACTTGAACAGTGAGCTAAAAAAAACACAAATAAAAAAACGAGCATCTCCCTGCAGAAATGCATATACCTTGTCATCATAAATACCTGTTACTTCACTGACCACTACTGCAACAAAAAAGCCTACCTGTTAGAAAACATTTTCTGCTCAGAAGTGGGGTTACAAATTTAGAAATATTTTCACCAACCACATTATTGTAATTCTTGATTTAAAGTTGGCTAATAAGGTCCACACAAAAGCAAAAGCATATGCTCATAAATGCCCCATAAACTAACTTTTGATCTCCCTAAAAATCTCATCAGCATGCATTTCTTAGAATTTACACCAGAAATTACAGGGCATCGACCCCCAAGTTAGTTTATGTAGGTATGTTTTTAGAAACCTATTCAGAGTTCAGAGAAAGAAGGTATAACTCAGGATTCCTTACAGTTAGGAGTGACTACAATAAGCAATGCATATAAAGATACACCTACAAAATAAATCAGACCAAAATAATTAATAGTATTTAACCTAAGTATTAGAAAACATATCTTACCTGTGCCACCCCTGCCTGGGCTGTTGACTGACCCATGCCTACATTGTTCACATTCATAGCCCCACCGGGTGCTGGAAACTGATTCTGGGGCAGAAATTGGTTCTGGGTAGGAGCCTGACCCATCATATTGTTGGAATGAGCTCCCATCATGTTCTGTGGCTGAGGCATTCGGGAAGGAGACATTGCCATCTGAAAATTAACACCCAAATTAAAGCTATTAACTTTTATTATCATGTAGCAAGGCAAAGGAAAATACCCTCAAAGTAATCAGCCCAAAGACAGGACAAAAACAAAGGGCAAAACTGGCTTCAGTAAATCAAATGGAAGTGGGCATAGGCAGATAACATTAGGGTTTTTTTCCATGGTATTCGTGGGGGAGTTATTTTTATGCATCTAATATTCAAACTATACTAAGACACTTTTCTGAAGAATAAAAACATGTTTTCATGGAAGAATAAAGAAAGCATATATACTGTACAGACACAGGTTCCTGAAAAAACTATGCTCTTACATAGACGGCTGGAGAATATTGCAACTCCGGCATCTATCTCTCTAAAGACTCTTTTTTAAACACATAAATAGTGAAAACAGATACCTCAAAGGAATCCTGACAGGCTCGGTACATTTCTCTGAAATTATCCTACAATTTACAGCACTATTCTATGACATGGCCTTTTCAGAACAGCTTTAACACCACTAAATGTAATCAACCAATTTTGAGAAGAACTTGATAGCAAGAAGTACGAACCGCAGGAACAGCGCCCATGTTGTTCATTTGTACAGGATGGTTCATTGGAGAAGCTGCACGGGGTCCCATGGGTGCTTGTGGCATCTGTACATTCCCTATGGACATGGGGTTAAACTGATTCATTCCTGCAAATGCACCCCCAAAACAACTCATTAGGAACAAGTCATCAGAACTTATCTACGTATACTCTAACATTCACATTTATTACGACTAAAATGTAACCACCCAACATGTTTAATGTTGAAGGAACGTGTCAATGTTCCTTTAATGTTGCTCAAATTACTTGGCTTAAGAGAGAAATCAGAATGCAAAATTTGGAGAAGAATGTCAGTTAAGGGGAATACAACTTTTGGTGTCAAAAAAAAACAACAACCCAAAATGCAGAAGATGAAGAGAGCAGATGATCTGTACAGACAAGATGCTATTTATATATAACATAACACCAAAGGATCATTTATTGAAATAAAATAATTGTGGATACTCTCTTGGGGGAAGCTGAAGCATCTTAGTGTAGCCCACAGCATCCTAAATCCAGGATGGCAAACCAGCAGTGCTATCAACAAGCTAGAATGCCTTTTTAATGCACTTTGCATGAGAAACCAAGAGGGTATCTATCATTAGTTAAAGATTTTAGGATGTGCAGGATTAATGTGCTAAATTTGCAGCTACAGGTATATACTGGGATAATTACCTGATAAAAACATGCTAGTACCCCCTCCCCCCCACAATTAACATATTTAAAGGACAAATTATCCACAGTATTCATCCTCTTTTTGAAACGACTGAACTACTTCCCAGGTGCTAGCAAAGTGTCTAGTATGTACATGTAGACAGGCACTGAGACAGCTCCCATCACAAAGCAACAACAAAGAATGATGCTGAAAAAAAGGGAGACCCAGTAGTTACCCCCCCACAACTCCAAGAGAAAAAGCAGACAATCAGGTTTTAACCCTACTGATTTATATCGTACCCACAATTTAGAGAGGAAGACATAGATACCTTGAGAAACCTGCATACGACTTATAGGCACGGTTGGCATGGACATAGGCCCATCTGCAACAAAAACAAGAATGGATAAAGAAAGTTTAACGTATGAACTTGAGATTAGCCTAAGCACACAAGGACACAAATCGTGTGGGGCTATAGCCAAAGGAAAAAAATAAAAATAAAAAGCAAAAAAAAGCTGTTGTCCCTCTTTCTGTTTTCCCTGGCTGCTCTCACCCCCACGCAGAAACACTTACTGGGAGGCCTCACGGGCTGTGCCTGGCCCATGGCAGCAGCAACCTGCGGGATGCCAGGGGGCTGAGGTCCCGGCGTCTGTAAGGCTGGCTGATTTCCCAAGATCCCTTGTTTATGTAGACGAGACCTCCGCTTCTCTTCCAGCTCCTTTTGTATCTTATAGATTTTCTCCGCTAATAAGTGATAGTATTCATCCTACAAAAGAAGGATAACACTCAACATCAAGCATAAGAAAGCAATGACCAAACTCATGCATTCTACTTTTTTTTTTTTTTTAATATGCACCTGTCTATTTCAACAAGAGCTATTTCTTTTCAAAATTCTGTAAAATTGAGACAGTCTCATCACTGCTTCAATGCAGATAAGCAAAACCAAGCTTCCAGAAAACACATGAGACTTGGCTTTATGACTATTCACCCCATCTACGCTGCGTAGATTAGCAGACAAAGCAGAAGACTGCAGCTTATCTGTTGCTTGGACAAAAAACAACAGGAAGCTATGATTTAGTTTCTAAGCGTTAATGATTTTTAAATGATGTTTTCATAAAAGCATTTCAACTAATCCAGAGACAAAAGAAAAGATATCCCTAGAAATACAGTCATTCTATGTGAACTTCAGGAGACAGGTGTTAAGGACAGATCAATTTTTAAATAATGACAGAAGCCACTTTTCCTAAAGAGTCTGACTACCAACAGTCATTGCAGGCAATAAACAAAAACAAACAAAACCCCAGAGAAATGGAAGGAATCAGTGAAAAATAGTCCACAGGCACAGACAACTAAACACTACATCTGTGCAAGACAAGAAATCCATTTTACTCAATACACATTGACAACAGATCAAATAAGGCAGTCACAGTGCACAGCAAGGGAGACAATTTTGCTTGCCAGCAATTGCTGGACACATCTGCAAAGTGTGTGAGATTAGGCACCTGCTAAAGACAAAAAAAAAAAAAAAAAAACACCAACAACTCACAACAACAAAAAAATACAAAACCCCAAGACAACATTTATTTTGTGGGGTCACCAGTGCTCTTAAACCCAGTGTTACATGGAGCAAAGGTTGAGTGATACTTGTCCCACAGTCATTTCATCTTCAAACTGGACTAAAATTTGTTGTTACAGCACAATCTGGTTCACTTCAGAAAACCAGGGTGAGATGGGTATCCCTCACGAGTCTTGTTAAGAAAACCCAGTGTTATAATACAGAGCTTTGTTTCTAGGTCACCTCCCTCCTCCAAACATCTCAAAAATCCATCAATACAGGCGCTTTCCACTGTAGACACTTTCTACTGACCAGCTTCAAGGTGCTAGAGCCCCACCTCTTTTCCTGCTCCAGAAACTTCACTTACAAGTTCCTGTTAATAAATTTAAGATTGTGCTACTTCCACATTGCAAAGATTCCTGAAAAAATACTGTATTTACAAGGAGAGCATATTAATAAGCAGTTTGACACCTCATACTAATCTGTTTTTCAATGTCAAAGTAGAAGTGATGCTTCTCAAAAAGGATGCAATTCCACATGGAATCATTTAGAATGTCTTAACTACTCCCTTCTTCCAAATTTGCTGCTTCGGAGCCAAATAAATTAGATGAATTCTTATAATGGAGATCTCTGGCAACGAGGCTCTGACAGCTGTTTTCAGTGGTGAAGAGAAGATGCTTCTGAGTATTTGTCTGGCATAGAGGTCAGAAAGTATCTAATTTTATAACCAGAAGTCTACTACTCTCATTCATACTGACAACATATGGAGATGTTTATGTACATCTATGAAATGATCTCTGAAGTTGTTCCGTAAACCTACTGGGGTGCTCAAGGGTGATCACTTTTGATCACACTCGAAATCTTCCTTGCTAAACAACCACTGGGTAGCCACAAGGAGGACACGATATTGCCACTGACCGATGCTGACGCAGCAGCAGCATTACAAGTATAGGCACTGCCTATAGGAAACAAAACTTGCTTCTATCTTCAGCTCTTCTGGGAGCTAATCTGAGAGAAGTATCACCTGTAACACCGCTGATTGCTCTCTTCAGGTAACCCGTATCTAAAGAAAGGACCTCAAGCTTCTGATCACAGAATCACAGAATTTCTAGGATCAGGTAAGATCTCCTTAGCTATCAGTACTGGTACTACTAACACAGCCTTACCCCGATGAAAACTTCCAGGGAGTGGTTCCTTTAAGGTGGAAGCACCACAGTGACATAAAGAAATAGTATGCTCTGTGTCAATCAACAGGGTTTTGTTCTCTGAGTAACAGAGATTTGAGCTGACACCTCACTGTAGACAAAGAATTCATGAACAGGTAATTCTGTCTTGTTTCCCATGCACAGGATAAACACAGGCAAACTGATTTCTTATTCTGTTGAGACTTGAAACTGCTATTTGTCTTAGCCAAATCACTCTCAGTGCTGCTGAGTAGCAGAGAAATTATTCCAACACTGCAGGTAAGAGGTAAGCAGTTTAACAGGACTGAGTCCTAGACGAAACCTCCAATGGTAAAGAGGCATTAAAACAACCACCTACGCAGACTTCCATAAAGGAGAAAGTCAGTAAGGGAAACATCAAGAACTCTAAAGTCTAATGCATGTCAATCAGACTTTCAGGAGGGAATGCAAACAGGGCTAGGACTATGTTGTCTTGTTTTCACAGACCTGAAGGAGACAAATTAGTTCAAAGTGATGTTAACCAGACAGTATGGAACTACACAAATGCTGTTACAGAAGATAGCATGACTTTCTTCATCAATAGAACAGTGAAATTATTCTCTGTGGTTGGTTTTCATTATGCTTATAAGACTTGTGATACTACAAGCTCTTGAACATATGCTGAATACGCAGGCTGAATCAACATACCCTACTGTTGGCAGATTCATACATATCTCCTTCGACTTTCCTCGCATAAGCCACCAAGTTCTCCATGCGGCGATCCTTCAGTGCTGCTGGATCAGGAGTGGGGAAGATGGCTTGGACACTAACGTAGATGAGAGAGAATAAACAAAAAAATTATTCAGAGAAAAATTAATAACACTATGCAGCTTTATAATCTTTACTCTGCATATTCCCTTGCACAGAAATGTAAACGTTTATCAAAATTGTTTAAGAAAATCTATATTCTACTACTCCCCACAAGATTAAAGCAAATTTAGTGGTGAGAGAGTGTGAAGTTTGACTGTCAAGAATCTAAATACTTCTGTTTAGCACAGCAGAACAAGTTTACTAGCCATATGAACTGCCTACCTCACCCCTTAATGAACAAGAGGAATGAACTGAAGAAGAGGGTTAAAGACAGTGGCTCGTTCTCAGTGGAACAGCGTCAAGAGAACCACTACCGATAACCTCCTCCTCAACAATTTTTCAGCCTGATAATAGAACTACAATATTTAAATTCTTTAAAAATATTCAGGAAAAAATGTGGTCTTGGTGAATACTTACAGTTTATGCACTAAATGATTGCGCAGGTCCTGAGTGACATGTTCATGCCATGCTTTCCTTACCCCGGTACTAGAAGGAGGTGCAGCCGTTGGCATTGAGCTGAGGTTTCCAACATTGCCAGTATTTGTGCCATCATTCATTAGTGGGCTAAAGCAAAAAAGAAAATGGACTGTTAAGAGTACAATAATGCAAAGTTTGGTGGTATGTTTGATGCCTGAAGTAGTTTCTAAGATATTGTTTTCGTCAATTCTAGGTATTGCATCAAACGTTCTGTAAGTGAAATTCTGATATCAACAACTTACAGAGCATATAGCAGCAAAGCTCAGGAGACAAGATAAAGAATCACAACTGTTAAGGTATTTGTGCATTTAAAAATACAAAATACTGTTCCTTTGGGAATTCCTTTAAAACTACTAGATATTCCGGAAATCTCTTGGGGGACAAAGTGGTAGCTGTAGAATTGAAACAGTAAAGAAGAGCGTAGCTAAAGATGTGACTGATCATTTCAAGCAGCAATACAATTAGTTTTTCAAGTATTCTCTTTATTTACATTCATAAAGCATGTAAATAGATGTTTAAATGAGCAAGAATGAAAATGTGTGCATTACTTATTTGTCCCAAGGGATGTTGGAAGAGCAGTTTCAGAAATTAGACTAGCTTGCTGGTCTGTTGTTATTCCTCCTGTGGGAAGGTTCATCTGGTTGGCTCCTTTGGGATAAAATTAAACATCATTGGTACCCAGTTCACAATTTTGACAATAAAAACACAAAACTACACTTTACGGACATAGTTCGTTAAGAAAAGAAACCTTGTATCAGATATGCACAATTGTAATAGTATCTACTATGGTGCATATATACATAGCTACTTCATAAACTAATCTCAGTATAAACATTTTTTCCTAGAAAAAATGAATCTATGAAAATTTAAAGTTCATGAACTCTTGCTACTAGTTCTATAAGGTAAAAAGACAACAACAATTAGGTTCCTGAAATAAGCTAGCATTTGAGACAGAATAGTCTGCCAGAACATGTGGAGTACTTGTTAAACAAACCAAAATCCTGACGGAATTCTATTTAATCACCTTAGAAAGTGAGAAGTTATGGACTGTATTTTAGAAGGAACTAAAACTACCACCATTTGGCAGAAGAAATATATACAAAGCTTTCTAATATTCAGATGTAAATGAACAATAGTGTATATACAGTATCATTTTAAGTTATTAATCAACACGAACAGAAAGCCACTAGTCTAATATTGTTTGTCCTAAGTTTCATAGTTTGGTTTATTTAAACACCTTACTTTCTTGGTATTTTTTGCACTTACCCAAAGCATTAATGGTCCTCATTTGCTGGTGAGCCTGAGGCTGTGCCGCTTGTTGGCCTTGTACCTGGGGCTGCAACTGTGTTTGGGGCTGGTTGCCATATGGGAGTCCAAGAGCAGCGTAGGCTCGTTGCATGGAGCTGGGGTCAATCGGATTAGGATTACTTAGCGATGGATTATTCTGCTGGCCTGTTCCAACAGAACCAATGGAATTCTGCATTCCACCAGCTGGAGACCCTAAAAGGGCTATAAAAAGAAAGGATAATAGAAAATTGAAAATCTATAAGGACAATCAAAATTATCATCCCAAGAATCAACAGAACATGCATACAGTTATATGGTATGTATTTGTGTGCCAAAGGACTGAATGACACCTGAGATGCCAAGTGCAAAACTCAGTCTTTTATTCTACAGGACAGAAACCACAACAGCGACTAATACATACAGTCCAAAAAAGAGCTGTAAATTTTAGGCAGATAAGCCCATAATTACCACAATATACATAAAGTACAGGCTCCAATATAAGGTTAAACAGTGTACTTGGAACTGTCTACAAGGAAAAAAAGATTAATTCCTCTACTTCTTTCCTTCCCACCAATCCCATTTTAGGTCAAAATATTTGGCTCCATCCAGAACAGAGATCTTGAATTCAGGATCAGCACAAATACTGTGTCCTTGGACACAAAGGTAATATTGAAGTTCTGTTGGTAGGAATTTTTATTCTGAATAGTTGCTAAATGAATCCCCTGAAGGCCAAAGAATTTAGCCTAAAACCCAAGTGAGAGAGATGAAGAGCCCCGATAGGCTTCTGTACGAACAGAATCTGAAACAATCTGGAAACTCAGAAAGGGGATGAGTCTGCTGCAGGCTTTGGTAAATGATTTAGATAATGATATTTAGGTACTCATTAACCTACATGACCACGTGACCACTCTCACCACACAGATGTATGGAAGAGTCATTTCTATTTTAGACAGGAAATGGAAACTATAGGGAAAAGCAGTTTTAATAAAACAGAACTGAATAAAGATCTGTATTCCAGTCCTCATTTTAGCTGCCACTCCAAGTAATAACATGTTCCACAGCACATGACACACACAGCATATCCTTCACTATGGAGGAACTGCACTCTGCTAACTGAGGCTCTGGTAAAAGTAATATTTCACATTCAACCCCCCCAAGTAATTAGACATGTAATGTGTGCTACAAATTTGTGACCTAACTATAGCAACAATGATAGCTTTTGATAAAGCAACAATTTTAGAAAAAAAAACATTGAGAGGCACAAAGTTAGGAAAAAAAAGTTGGGAAAACAGGCCTTCTGAAACACTAACAGCACTGAAGGCTTTCTTCAATCCTTCCCACTATAGAAACCAAGAGACTGACTGAAAGAAATGCACACACTTTCAGCTTCTATTTGAGAGAGAAAATACAAACAAAACAAACCCCACAGACATCAGAGTCCAGACTTTTCCCTCCATGGATGGGAATTCAATTCCATCTCATCTGCTGAAGAACTCCAAAAACTGTCCCAGATGCCCCTCAGTTACAAACAAAAAGCCCCACAGAAGACCCCCCCCAGCTTTTTCCCCCCCATGTATTTCCATGGCATTTTGAATGCCGGCTCTACCATGGAAGTAGGCATACTTACACTTTGCGGACACACACCAGCTTTTGAATTCACTGATCATTTTCAACCGAGTTTAAAAACACAGAAACTCGACTGATGTCTACTACATTTAAGGGAAAGTTCAATAAAAGAGAGTGAGTGCGTGAATTCGCAAGTGATGGAAAAAAAAGCAGCATGAGCACAACCCTCAGACTCTGAAGAACCTACTCTGGCCAAAAACCCGAGAGCTTCAACCCCGAGGAAGGCTCCAGCCTTCCCCCCTCCCTCCATCCCTCTCCCAGGCAGGCTCCCCGGCGCTGTGAGGCCCTGACACCAAACCCTTCCCCGCAGTTAGCCTGTGCAAGAGAAGGGGTAACTCCCCTCCACCACTACGTGCCATCGCTATCACTGTACCTATCACAAACAAGTCAATTGATCACAAGACCTCTGTTCATTGGGAAACAGGAACTCATTAGCTCTAACATGCATTAGCTACTTATGTTTTCTGGCAGGACCAGGCTCTTGAAACCCAGCGCAGGCAGAGAGGATGCTCTGTTTATTCAGAAAAACCTTCCTGAAGGAGCTCAGTTTAATATTTCCGAAGGTCTTCTGTCAAAGAACCCAAAATGAACTCTATCTCTCCAGGATTTCTCCATCTCTGACACACAAAATTGTTTAGTCTTGTTGGATTTGCACATACTCCCTGGGCTCATGCAACCTAAAGAAAGATGCCTTTACACCAGTGCAAGCCCAGAAATAGGGAGCCTCTAAAAGAGCGTTAAATAGCACAAAACTTGTGCCACTTTGAAACCCACAAGGTTTCAGAGGCTGTAGTGGATTGCTTCAGGAGATAATAAAAACTTCAGCTTTTAAAAAAAGATGATAGTTCTCCCGAACAGCTATGACAAAAACCACATATGCTTTCCGTGTTGGTTGTAAATCAAAGGCAAATCTCTGTGGATATGGCAGAATGACCACAGATGAAGCTGGAGTTTGTGAACAGGAAAAAGGCTTCTAGTCACCACACCAAGGTTAGCCAAGTGTTTCACTGTTCCTCGTGCTCATCCACGGAAAGAAAACCAACCTGGCATTGATTGTTGGAAATAAAACACCACCCTGGCAACAAGACATCACTCCAAGCTGCGGGAGGTAAGCAGAGGCAGGTAAGGGAGGTAAGCCCAGGCAATTTGAAAAGACTAATGATCTCCAAGAAGTTCCACATGTGTGCACATACCTACTCAAGCAGGCAAAACTCCCAAAAGTTGGTAAACAGCCAAATGTTACCTTAAAATGAAATATCTTACTACAGGACTTACTACTACAGACTCAATGCTTACAAGTAGCGGTACACACGCAGCACAGAGAGAAATGGCTCTGTCTGGTGTCAGCTTTTCTCTACTTTGTAACTCAATAACAGACTGAGTCTTTTCACAAAATCAGGAATCTGATTTTAAAGGGGTTTTCTCTATTTTCATTGTTTTGTTTTCATATGAATGCATGACAGGATCTCAATCTGTCCCACAAGAAAACAGAGGAAGATGGTATTAATGGCATTTTATTTATATATAGGAAGATGGTATTATACTGGACAGATCAAGTGGAAATGAAGTCCTCTTTCTATGGCAGATACCAGAGGAAATCAAGTCAATTAAAATAATTACAGGATTGAAACAAACAGGAGTTATCAAACTAGCCTACTTACTGCATGGAGCAATGTCTAGTGTGATTTTTCATTAACTGATGTTTTAGACATTGGTAAGTTCATATGAGAAACTGTACAAGCATAGACAGGGCTGTACAGAACTGGTCACTTTCTACATCCTTTCAAAAACAATTAAGCTTCATACGCTTCTGTTACAAACTCCTGTGTTTATATATTTTAAGAGTGAAAGTTCAAACAAGCAGAAGTTAAGCAGCTTCAGAACTTCCTGAACAGGCTGATTATACCCCTCCTGGGTACATGCATTAGGATGTAATTGAAACGATCAAGCACTATCTACAGGACACTGTTTCAGTGTGCAAAGCAGATGATGCTGACTTAATGTATGCCTGTATGCTTTATAGAGGCAGGTGAATAGCATTTATTTTACAGACAGACTCCAACTGCCAGAATAACCATGAATGCCCAGCGCTTCTCTAATCCAACCACCTCGTTGGAGCAACTTATTAAAAATGGGAGAAGTCTGTTCTACAGAGTTTGTTTTGCTTCCATATTCTGGAACTAAAGCTCATTCAGCACTGTTCAAATTTGTTGTCCTGCAGTTCCTCACTCTCCTTTTTACATCCCCTCTAGTTCAAAGCGTCTGGAGCAAAACTTCTGTTGTTAATCTTGACTCACCAAACACAAGCCTGTCCTGCACCCAAAATGAGGCAGGTATAGGAAATGTAACTGTATGTAATTGTCTGATTAAAAATCAAATCACGGAGTAACTACACGAGCAGCTTCAAAGTAGGAAGTGTCAGTATCAAACTTTACCACACCAACGACATTTAAACTTTTTTTTTTCAGTAAGCATTAATCTAAAAGTCTTCACAGTATAGCATCATATTAGTCAATGAATGGAACTTTTTAATCTGTGGTTTAACCATTTATCATACGGCTCAGTGGAATAACTGATAGCCGGTACGTCACCATTCTGTATGATTTCCAGCACTAGAGGAGCAGGGGAAAAAAAGGACATTTTGTTTGCAGAATTTACAGGCAGTCACTGACAGTAAGACTTGACCAAACCAGATTTAATTTCCAGTTTTCAAAGAAAATGGGCTCCAGCAAACAAGTTGCTGCCTACTCTTTCTGAGCAGACACTTCCCTGTGCATCAATGCCCTCCTTCCTTCTCTACAACTGGCGAGTTCCCAAATGTTCTGGGTCCAGATCTTTCTTTTTCTGTCCATGCTCAACAACCTACTCCCTCAGCCTTGTTTCCTCTTCCCTTATCCAATTCCCACCCTTCATCCCTCAGTCTATACATCCTGGAATTTCTGGCCCAGTGTTCTTAGAAGTGACATTTTCAGATGAAAATTGGTCGTCTCAGATTTACTCTCTCAATCAAACTTTTTCCTGATTTTACCCCATTTGTGTATTTTTATCTTCTTCAACAACTCCTACAGGGAAGAACACAGAGGAGAGTGGCTCCACGTTCACAGCACCACCTTCCAGTCTTGCCCACCTGAACAGGGTTCATGATGAGACAAATCTACAGAAAAGTAACTTACAATAGAGCTATGATGCTAGCAGATAAATCAACAGCCAAGCCTTATAAGAGTTTATACCTTAATTTGTGGTAGGCTCAGCAGGGAACTAAGTACTTCCTAACAAAAACAAGCCTCCGAACCCAAGACATTAGTACCAATTTTCAAGTCATTACTTCAGAACTCAGGAGCAGATAGCCTGTTCAAAAGAAAAGCTTCCTGTTTTAGTATATGCAGCTGGGGGATGGGGGGCAGTTTCTCTCTGTATCCTACCCCAGTCAGAGCTCTACATGGTATATACATGAAGAGCCATGAGGAACACAGAAACAGTTCCGGCCTTGTCCCAGCACGTCCTATTAGCAAGTCATGTTACTACCAATAATGGCACCAAAGAAACTGAACACCAGGATGTGGAGTAAGATGCCTCTAAAGAGCAAGCTCCGTTCTATGACCCTGCACACTGCAAGCAGTCCTTGTTTCCAGCGGGAATCCCCAGAGGAGCAGGAACAGAAGCACAGGATCCACTCTGCAGGGAACAGGTGGAAGCAAGCCATCGTATTCCAGCATTTCAGAAGTGCCGAACTGCAGAACTTTCTAAAAGATTGGCACACTTTACAGGAGCTGCTTGAAAGCCTGGCACAGATACAACAGGAATCAAAGTACCAATGGTAAAATAGGCAACAGCACAGGAAAGAAGATTTGAGGACTCAAAAGACTTTAATGACCACGTGCTAATTCACTCTGCAAGAATGACAGCCTGAAAAGTAGCAAGTGTCACTACACCTCATTTCTTTTTTCCCTTTCCAAACGTTCTCAACCTATTCTGCCATATCTAGAATCCCCCATCCCCTCTCAGTTGGAAGTTAGAATTACAGCATCTACTAAGAGGACAAATTTCTTCAGGTCTTTAACCTAGCTTAGGTTAGTTTTCACTTGATCAAGCAGTGTTTTCAAACACATCTATTAACATAAATTATTTAACAAACTTCTTTGAAAGCCTAAAAAGTGGTCTACCTTATAATACATCTAAACAAGTACTCTTAGCATTCATCCTTAACCTTCAAACAAACCAGGGGGTGTCACATGCATGACTCAGACATTCAGAATAATGAGACTTGCATGCTAAGCAGTACATTTTCATGGTTATTCTTGTTGGATTATCAGTTACTTGCATAGAGAGCAAGATTTCATATTTATTTTCCTCTGCTTGCCATAAGAACACTAAACTCAACATTTACCCGTTATAATTCTGTTGCAGTCAAAACGAGGCATCGTATTTGATCTCAATAAAGTTACCTTTTAAGGACTTTCTTTTTGGTTAAAGTGCTTTCTCTTTTGATAAGCTGTATGAATGATGTAAAAACAAATACTGCACAAGCTAGTTTTCTACTACAGCTTGTATTAAAAAAAAAAATATCTATTGTGCTTTGATAACTGTGTCTTATGGATGTTATGCACAAACAGACCATGTTGTATTATAAAGTAAAGCTATCAAAACATTTTTCAAAGGCCAAACATGACTAATCACTTGCAACAAATTAGTTTTACCACACAAAAAATATTTTGGTTATGAAGGAGACATTTGGTTAAATGAAAACAAGATCCCTACCTTCAAGTAGCTCTTTGGTTTTATTTTTTATTTTTATTTTTGGAGGGAAAAACCCCTCCTGAAATTATAACGATAGCATCCTTGCTAGTTAATTTGGACAGTCTTATCAGTTATTCTCCTCTCTACCTTACTCACCTAACCTAAGTGCTCTTCACTACCCTGCAAGGTTTATTAGCTTTCCTCACTGCAGCCTCAGCCTAAATGGAAATTAGCAGAATGCTTCCAATACTATCCAAATGTAGAAGCTGCACAAGCCCTTCAGCTATTTTCCGCTTCTTAACCCTTCTTTAAATATACTTAGGCACAACATTACTTAGACTTCTAAAACTGCTGCATCTATGCTGTCAAATGTTCTATCTTGGCATCATTTCAAAAGAACCTACCAACCTAAGCTCAGTGTTTTCTGTTTCAGAACAAGAAGGAAGAAATACACTAGAAACTGACTGCCCCCAAACATCAGCAACAGCTAAGGCAGTATGAAAAAACAGGCATGGGCAAAAATACTATGGTTTGTAGATCTTCAGCTAGTCAGCACCAGCATTAAATACACTTAATGATTAAGATGCTCAGACCCATTCTTCTTCTGCACAAAAATACACTTCTACAGATATTTTTTTCTTCATTATTAGCATGTTGATTTTATTTTAGCAGCGTGAAAAAAAAAAAAAAAGAAACAAATTTGCCCCAAAACTCTACCTACATCCAAAATTTTATTACAGCTGGAATCATACTTAGACCATAGCAATTATTAATGTACCTCACCAGAAAATACCAGGCAGAATTTGCCACACCACATAAAAATGAATGTGGGCTCAATCTGAGACTTTCACATTTCATGTATTGTATATTTAAGTAATTATTGCATTCCATGATCAGGAGCAAGAACTCACTAGTCCATTCATCTTTATATACAGTTAGCAAACAGCTGTTAATTTTTTTGAGCTTGTCAAGGTTTATTCTTACACTGTACACATGATTAGCTTCATTTTAACAGTATAATTCCATTGTGACAGCAGCAAAGCAGCTACTTACGCTGTTGGTTTCTCTTGTCACTGGCGTTTTTCAAAGGAAGGCACACAGGACAGTCGTGCCGAGTACAATTCTTCCAGTGGGAAATGATTTGTCTCGAAGAAGCACAATGAGCAACTGCAACAAGGAAAAGCAACAAGACTGAGGTCACTTCTTAGCTAACTTGTTTTAAATAAACTCTTTTCATTTTTCAGAGCCATTCTATTCTCTCCGCTGCAAGCAATGATGTTTATGTAATTAAACACAACTATCTGCAATTAAACATTTTTGGGACTCACCGATAATGCCACAGTAAGTACAGAAAATAGTACTAAAATTTAAGAAATTCTACATGACTGAGTTACAGGCAAACACAAGGTGGATATTAGATCCTCTTTATACAAAGGAGATAAAAGTCTCTCCAGGATACTGTTGTAGCCTATTTCTAACATGGAAATACTGCATTCTGTTTTCTACACAGAAAAATGCAAAGAGATCAGAAATGGGAACCAGGGTAAAGGCAGCGAAAAGGGAGCTGCTGTTTAATTAAAGAGCTAGCTATTCCACTCATTTCTGCTGAGTACAGTGGTCCTTTGGACAAAAGGGAAACACTGCTGACAAATACCCAAGAAGTGGCATGCAGCTCATTTGCAAGAGTAGCTGCAGCGACATGCTCTCACCTTGACAGGCCTTCCCAGCTTGACAGTGTGTCATGTGGTTGAGGACATTCTTCATGGTTCGACAGTGTGGGAGAGCACAGGCTCGCACCTCCCCGTTTGCTTGCTCACGCCTCTGACATTTGTGAGCATGAAGCAGCAAAACCAATTGCTGCTGGATCAGTTTGCGCTTCTCCGGATCTGCTGTTGGTCCAGTTGCCATCGCCTGCGTTGGTACAATCCCCACTTGCTGTACTTGGGTTTGCATCTGGGACTAAGAAGAAAGTTAGTTTAGTATCATGTCTGCAAATCTGAATTTTGATCTTAATCTTGTACAGTAATTCTGTCATCACAAGACAATTCACCAAGCATTCCCGTATTACAGGCTACAGGGATTATTATACCGCTCTCCGCAGCATTCTCAAACATTTTGTATTCTAATCTCAGAACATCATATTAAGGGATTCTTTTATTAAGACTTTTACAAGCAGTATTTTAATCAAAAAGCCAACCAGAATCTTCTGTTTATTATGCAGATCATAACCGCAACAGGTATGAGCTCCTACCACACTTGGAGATAAGATTATTCAAATCTGTTTAGTATATTTTAGTATCGTAGGTATTACATGTTTCAATCCTACGTTCTTGTCCACAAGAGAAAGTATAGGTCAAAGGGAGAGGACTGTCTCACTTATATGACTGTCTCTATATAGTACAGTAAGAGGAAGAATTGATTTTCCAAGCCTATGTTAGCATTTCTTTTCATACATGACTGCTGTCATGTATGAAATGACTGCAAGGTAAGATGTACACAGTTTTCTTCCAGAAAGGGTCACCTAAGTTTAGGTTGCACTTTGTGTACTAGAGTTTACTAGAGGGTGATGTTAGGTTGTGTTAGCTCTTAGAATCTGCTCTTTTCTGTCCAGAATCCATTCTTCAGGGACACACATCCACAGCAATGCCCGAGTCCTGCCTCACAGAGCCCACAGAGATCTTCAGTCTAAAACATGGCTCATAATGGACTGGAAACGCTAAAGAACTTCCTTAACGCACAATTTCTTCGGAACAGATTTAGAGGCCTTTAAAAAAAAAAACAAACTACCTCCTCCCCACCATATCTTCTTAGACTTTTGAAGGACAACCAACGCAGAAACCCTATTTTCAAGATATTCTTATCCCAATCAAAAACTATTCCCCTACACTGAACGCATCCACAGCACAAAATGACTTCACTAGAAGCAGCAGATATGGCACTGCTAAAGTGCTTAAATCCTTATGATTTCCAGCCTGAATTAATCCCACGGACGAGATGAAACTGTCCCAAGAATCACCGATTATTCATTGTGAATTCAGATTACCTGGGAAAAGCTCATCCATTTCCAAGCTACCTAAGAAAATCAGCCATTTAAAACACATAAATAGAAAGTAAGAAGAGGCTTATACCGGGGAGGTAACGGGAAATACTTCAGGGCCATCTAGAGAACTCCTGACCAAAGCCTGCTTACTGCATTTTAAGAAAAATCAACCTTAAGTGACAAAACACACCATCAGTAGCCCACTCTACTTTTGACCTTTGAGAAAAGTTTTTCCACTAGGACCCCCCAGAAAATACCAAAACCAGCAAAACAGAGCACGTAACAGCAACAAAACTCATTTTCTTAGGTCAAAGCAAGGTTCCCTGACACATGTTCTCATTACTCCAGCAGCAAGCTTTGCCCTCAGCTTTGCCATGGCACACGAGGCTTTAGAGAGCTGGCATTTCTTCTGCAGAGCAATGCACACAAGTCGCATACAAAACACCACACCCGGTGCTCGGTGGAGGAGACGGGGACTGCCACTGATGAGGATTATAGTTAAGTCTGAAACAAAAAGGAATTGCTGCGTCTGTTTGCCTAAGAGCTTGCAAGATGACAAGCATTAAAAGAAAAGTGGGCTATGGAAAAGCATCCAGTTATGCTCCCAGGGCATGCAGCTGTAATTTTCAAGTCTTCCATTTCTGCTGCGAACAAATCCGTGACAGCAGACAGGTTTTGCTGAAACAATTCGTAGGTCATGAATAGGAAACAATTAGTTCAGCCAATCTGCAGAAAAATAGGGAGACCATGCCAAAGAAAATCTTGCTGGTTGTGATGTTTTCATCCCAGTCAAAAAATTGTTGCCTTAGCCAAAACTCTACTTTTGTTACTACTCTACCAGTTAGCAGACGTGACTGCAGCTTTATCAGCACAGATACAGTGCCCTGACCCAAAGGGGTTTCTTGATCATAGAAGAACAAGCAGCCTTGATCAAGAAGAGAATGTCTGCAGGTAGGCATAACCAAAGGAAGAACTCAGCATATTGCCAAAGCTCTTGAAGTTTATGGTGTTTGTTATTTCAACTCTGTTAAATCCAAACCTGCAAACACAATGAGCTTTCCACCACCTCACTTTCCAGACTCGGCTGCTTGAGAAAGCTGGTCTCTTCCTTCTTGTCTTCAAGAGCAGTGGTCTGCAGGAGCATTGTGAAAGGGGGGATGTGTCAGTGCACTGAGGTCACCCCCGGGCTGCCCAGCTCCTGTCATACACAGAAATCCTTCCACTGCAAAACCAGCAGGAGGCTTCGCATCGTCTCACGTGAATGACTAACAACTTTCTCGATGAAGCTGGAAATTCAGGTGCTTCTGCTCCCCCAGTTACAGTAAGTGCTTCCACAGTCAGATATCTGAGGAATAAAGACCGTTTTGTTTCTCTTGCTGGGCTCCACTACAAATTAAACACATCAGTGACTGAAAGTTTGCCACAACCTCTGACAGATGAAAGCTTCATTAACCAGAATTCTAGAAACAGAATAGCACAACCCTTTTATTGTGTGAAGCAATGATTAATGCCATTTAAACTTATGGAAACTATACGTTCATTCAGCAAGATGGCTTTGCCCTGCCCCTGCTCTAAGGAGCAGAAACTCGTGGGTAGTGCAGGTGCACAGGCATCCTGCGTTCATGGACCTGGAAGGACGCAAAGTTCCCTTGCAGCTTCACGGAGATGACCAGTAGCCCTCCACACTTTGATGTCCTTATATAAGGACTTTTAACATCATCTCTCAAGATAAAACACTATCTACTACCTTTCCTTAGACAAAAAGGCACCAATTACAGTAGTACTGTTAACCTCTCAACAGGTACACAGCCTCACAGTCAGTGTCTGTCACACTTCCATATAGCTTACATCTTTAAAGTACACTTCCTCTTCCACAACTACTACTTATTCCCATTTTTTTCCCTTCTTCCTGATGCTAACAGGAAACTACTTTCTGGAATCACTCTATTAGGCTAAATCCTGCATTAAAAAACGTCTGTTAATTCTTTAAGACAGGTTTCTAGTCAAGATGGGACCTGAGTGAGATGATTCAGGAGCAACTGCCACGAGGGATTACTGTTCTGATACAGACGTTTGCTTTGCAGACCTTTCATTGCCCTAACCAGAAGGCAGGCTGCACCAGGTGGTGGCTGGACCAAATGATCTTGAAGGTCTTCTCCAACCTTAACGATTCTGTATCTCAGTCTGCTGACATCTAGGACTAAGAAAGGGAGGTTATTTACTATTAGCAACACAGGCTTTGGTACACGTCATCCACACGTGCATTTACGCTGTGGGCACATCCAGTCTCTCAGCTATGACTTTACAAGCTCTTTACCAGCTCTCCCAGGCAGTATTTGCAGAGAGCAAGGTGGCATCGCACCTCTGGCTCACGCAGGAGCACACAAGGCAAAGCACACCTTCTATCTGAATTAAACATTTCCAGCGTGACCAACTCCAATCACCCACCCTGCACGTCTACACGATGACTGGAAGGAGCCCTTCCTGCAAGCAGCAATCGCAGGAAGGCTCTGATAAGCACTGAACCAGCTCCCAACAACCCAGAAAGCACTCTTCTGTCACAAAGCTGGAGCAGCTTTCTGATGGTATCAAAGACCAGCACGTTTCTCAGTGCAGTCACTGCATGAACCCAGGCATTCGCCAGTGACCACCAGAGCTTCATTTTGAAAGCAACACAGCCAGTTTACACTTCTTACATCTGAGTTAAAAGAGGAAGAGAGTTCGCTTCTAAAGCCAGCAAACGGCTCCATATTATGCAGTTGACTGTGCTGGGAATCAATGCTGGATCAGTGTCTTCCTTAAGGATTCACTTTTGGAGTTTTATCTCCTTGTATTTATAAGCTTTTTGATTTGAAGCACCAGCAAATGGCAAGAAACACAAAGAAATTCCTCAAAGCAACAAAAAAGGAATGAAACTGGATACAGCAATCTGCAGAGTCCTGCTCTTGCAGACAGGTATTGAAATGAACAAAGCATTAGGAGAGGTTTATATAGGATTTACTGGCTGATAGAACAGCCTAAGCAATGATCAATATTAAAAACCCCAAATAGCAAGTCCATGGATAATAGACAAATGAGAAGTTTGTAAGTGGAGGAAAGCTACCCGGGAAGTGCTAGCTGTGGGGTCCTTCACCTCAGCTGGTGGCAGGGAGCAGAAGTGGTGCTGGATATTCCCAGCACACACAAGGGGGAAGGAGAGAGGAAGACGAGCCAGGGTGCTGGCGAAAGAGCAGATCTTCCTCTTCAGCTGCCTTCATCAGCCTGGCACCATACCTACAGACAGCGCAAAAACGATGAGCTTCTGCCATTCAAAGCAGCACGTGTTCCTCCTGCCCCAAGACCGAACACAGACGGGGCTCTGCTCCCGGCACAGTAACACGGTTTCTCTGGCACCAGGCACTACCTGTCAGATTTGTCTCCTGGTCATTAGGACCTGTGCCTTTACAAGACCCATGTGCAGCAATGTGCTCGGGAGCTTTTTGCAGCTCTTCGCTAGGCTGTGGCTTCACCTCAGATCCGGTGGGAAACCCCTGAGCAAAAGACGAGTGAGCATACTGGAAAAATCAGCTTTTGGAGAGCAGGGCTGGGCAGGCACCGGGAAGGGGAGCTCACCACAGACTGCTGCTGAGAGCGATGGCAGCACGCACGGGGGTGACAGAGCCACAGACAACCCTGCAGCAGGGGAGGAGGCTGCTCGTGTTTGCTGCACGAGAGGAAAATCGCTGAGAGGTTATGAGAAGAAGCCTTCCGTGCTTTAAGTACACAACAGAGGAGAGTTTTCAGAAAACCTTTCATTTCTAGTCCCTAGAATAAGAGCTGTCAATAAGAGTTGTCTATTTTAAGTCGCTATAGCTCTACTCATGCTAATTATAATATCTGGCTTCAAAGTTGAAAACTTTCTTCCTCTCTTCAGAAGGCCCACTGCAAGGCACCCCTACTCATCTGCTAGTCTTAGCTAAAGACCCTTGTTTCCTATTCTGATCAAATTTATTAATAAAGAAATCCAAAGGACACAAAAAGAGAGAAACGAGGAGGAACACACCTCGAAACTCAAAGCATGCAGAGATTTGAAAAAAAAAATGGAACGGAACATGAGCTGCTCCAATTCTAAGTAGAGAGCCAAAGAGAGCTGATTTGTGTTACCTTTTAAAAAGTAATATTCTCTCAACTCCATCTGCTGGTCAGAAGGGTAATTGTGAAACCAAGGTGGTGTCTGTCAGGCACAACCAGCTGAACTTCACACGCTGCACTCCTAACCCATCTTGAAATAAATACCAGCTTTCCCTGTGATGTCCATCAAGAAACCACCTCTCACCACCACCTGAATGCGCTGCACCGCAGACACTGCAAGGCTTCAGCAAATTTGATAGGAAAGGCTGATGGGGCTCCCCTCACTGACTGCACATCCCGGAGCCACGGCACCCCGAAAGCAGGAGGCTGACACCTCCCGGCCCCGCTGTGCTGAGTGCCAAGGTGCAGAGCATGGCTCGTTTCTACCATCCAAAAAGTCTGGGTGATCTCACTGCAGCTCAGTATGGCCAGTCCTGCGTACAGCTTCGCTCACGCTGAATCTCACCAAGTGTTTCATCAAAACTTCCAAGGAATCAGAAACAACATCTTTTTTTTTTTGGAAATGAGACATCTGCTGAGGCCTTCCAGCTGCCCATGCTGTAAGAAGACGGACTGTGTTCTCCAGCAGCCATACAAAGCCAGAATTACAACTGCCTGCTCTGAGATGTTTCCAAAAGTTAGAACTTGCCACGAAGCTACAGGTCACAAGTGAGAGTTTTTCAACCTTTGCATCAGGAGCCATTCTAAAAAATGAATTTTTTTGTTCCCTTATGAAGTCGCACTGTATGTTTTTTTTAAATACAGAAAGCCCAGGCAATCAGCACGTAAGAAAAACTGACACAGTTCCAGGATCCCCAGATTCAGTGTTTGGATCCACAATTAAAAAACAAGCAAAAAAAACCAATCCATCCTGCTGGCACTGAACATTAATACCTTAAAGCTGACCTTTTAATACCATAAGGCCTGCTACTTCTTTCCTAATTAAAGAGATTAAACCAAATGTGCTTCTCGGGGCCTCGCGTAAGGTCAGGCTTGGAATAAAGATGCTCTGAGCTGAGAACCACAGCACTTGTGGGGCCAAAGGGGTGGGGAGATGGAGCTGTTCTTAGCGGAGCTGCAGCCTGAGTATGGGCAAGAAAATCCCCTTCTGCAACAGAGGTTTGTCCCGGCCGCCAGCACCTGAAGGCTGGTTCGGGTCTGGGATGTGGGTGCCACACAAACACCGTAATGATGCTCAGACCAACGTGGGTTAACACATCCTCATCTTCCATTTTGACTTTTGCAGTGTACACACAAGCTTACGGAGAAAGGCAACAGACTGAAAAGGAGTGTTTGAAAAATGTCCCTCTTTTCAGGACCAAGAGGTTTTAGGACATTGGCCTCACCACTTGTTCTTCCCTCTTCTCTTACTTACATACACTTAGTGGCAATCAATCAAAGTATTTGATTGATTTGTCTGCTGGAATCTGATTTCCTGCCGCAGGCAGGCCATATATAACCAATCTTCTAACTCACATGGGTTTGTGTTTCACACAGACGCATCCTGGGGGCTGTTTAAGATAAGGACCCCACAGAGGACTGGTTACCGAGATAATGCGGTTCCAATCATCCCACAAAAAAAGCTGGTGGTCCTTTTAAGCAGCAGCTGGTCCTTCTCCTGTTGTGGTAGCTGCAGAACGAACTGATCCTATTGCAGTCCCAGTGCAATAGTTAAACACTTCACCTCTGCACTAGGGAGCTGCCTCCACCACCACCAACTTCTCATAAGTGCCACTCAGGTCCTATTTTAGGTGCCCAACGTGGGATGGAGACATTGCTTCCACAAGCTATGAGCATCCCTTTATCCTTATGAATGCCTTTACTCATGAAATGAAGAACGTTTCAGCAAGCCAGGGAGCCTCCAGTCTGGAGTCAGCAGGTTTGTCCAGCCTCACCCCGTGCCTCAGCCTCCTGGTTAAAAAGGGGAAACCATCTTCGCAGAGGCGCTGTGATAGTTAACTCAGCCGAGTACGTGCACGTTTCACTGACAACTGCCACAGAAAACACTTGCTGAGTGAAATGTATTACTGCAAACAGCAAACAAGGCCCACAGCTATGCTCTGAGCAGCAAAAACAGAAGTGAGTCTTGACTACGCACCCTTTCAGAGGGCATCGCTCACGTTGTACGCTGAATAAAGCAGTGTCCCCGTGGATGAAATAGCACATGGCCGTGTGCGCACTACTACGATAATTACACTGCCTTACCTGGCCAAGTAAAGGTTGAAATTTAACAAGTCTGACATTTCCTTTTAAATTCTTGGCTTTACAATAAAAATGTTTAGATGGAAACTTTGGTTTTTAAAGATGAAAGTTTTACCCCCATGAGGAACAAACTGACCCCCACAAGATCTGTAACGCTGTGGCTTGACGGCAGGGCCGAGACTTTTTAGCTCTACAGCCCGCATGTCTGTCAGCCCAAACAGTTATTACTGGCTGGAGGGAGAAAAAGATATACTGGATATATGAAGGTTTTGACACCTGAGACACAAAAAGATGGTTTTGTTTGTCCTCCCAACAGACAACTCTCATTTTTGGCACTTAAAAGAAACTGCAATTGATAATACCAGACAAGTTTCCTGGATTTTGCCTTTTGGACAAGGAGGGAGAGGGGAAACATGGTTTCTTCTTTTTTTTCCTTCCCACGGCTACTGCCTTTTTTATTTCACTTATTTGCCACTACATCCTGTACTGATAAGCGAGTACATTCAGAGTTACACTTCCCAAAACCAGACATTTAATGAGAATAAAATCAGGCTTCAGCATCATCCAATCACTAAGATAAATACAGTACTGTGGGCAGATTTTCAGCTTCTCTACAGAATCGTGAGATAGTTCATTTGCTTTACACCTGAACCAAACTTAAAATATTTTAGAAACAAAATTAGAAGAGTTGTGCAGCAATTTGTCTTCTACAAACATTCTGCATGAGCGCGAGTGGTATTCTGAACATGGTCTCCATTCTAGTTGCCAGCTCCTTTCCGTAATTGCTAGCAGTAAATTACAGATAATGTTAGGCAAAGATTTCACAATGCAACAGTAAAGGAAAATTAGGAAGTGCTCCTCTAAAAATCAGGAAAGAAGAGGAAGTTTATCACATCCCATTCCTTCTCCTAAATAGCCTTATTAGCTATAGGCAGGTAGCACACTCACTGATAGAAGAACAAGCATAGCTTGTGCCAAAAACTAGCTGGTTTTCAAGTTAAATTAAAAAATAAGCAATTTGCATCTTATGGAAGGTTTTACAAGTTTCTATAGTAACTGCTATCATGTATAAGAATATAAAATGCAACAAGCTGGAGTTCCCATAGAAACGACACAAGCGGTTTGATTAATACACAGACATACTGAGACAAATGGGAATATTTCATTTCGCTTTATAAAGAAAACTCTAGTAAACAGAATACTACAAACTTGGGCAAGATATCCTAATAAGAATATCTTCATAAACTTGCGAGCTGCAAGTCATGCACAATATCAACTGAAAAGCATGTGGTGTGCTTACTATATTAGATTCAAAGGATATGAAAGGCACTATTTAGCTTTCATGGAAGTTTATGGTGTATCCAACACAAATTCTAATTGATTTAGGCATTTAAACTTCCAAGCAGCACTTGCAAAGAAAACATCTTCATCTGGTTTGGAACTAAATGTCCCAGACAAAATGAAAGGACGTAATGCAATCTTGTAACAAAACGTATTGCTTGCTTTGGAAGTTACTGTATAAAAACGAACACAGACTTCCCACATGCTCCACAGAGCAGTAGTGAAGAAGTCTGGGGCATCTCTGATGTTTAAATAACCCTGCAGAAGTCCAGTAACGCTGCAGAGGCCATTCAACCCCAGAATTCAGAATGCACGATCAATACACAACCACCCAAGGAAACAGTAAGATACAACTCACCATATTGGGCACACTGGTGACCGGAGTACTCTTGATGTCAGCAGGAAAGGCAGACAAACTGTTCGCCATGCCTGGCTTGGTTGGTAACTGAGGATTCACTCCTGTAGCTCCCATCTGCTGCCCTCCAGTTTGACTGAAAGGTTGCCCAAAGGGACTAGTGTTACCTGTCATTCCCATCTGGAAAAAAAAAAGAATGAAATTGTAACTTTCTAGAGTCTAAAGGGACATCAAAAAAAAAAAAAAAAAAAGAAAAAAAAGAAAAAGAAAAAGAAAAAAACACGTCAAATATCCATCTTCGCATTCACAGAGCCCAAATTCTAGTTTTAAGTTGTTCCATATTAGATTCTCAGTTTCACAACTTCAATCAAATCATAAAAAATGCTAATATTAGGCTTTATGCAGCTCCCATGTGTATCCAAAGTCTTGCAATTTAACTTTAACATCACTGTGCAAATGCAAAGTAGAAAATAAGATTATCCTTCCTAATCTGCATCAAGAAAAACATTACTTTTTCCAGTTCTGTAAAAACTTTTGAAAACCACACAAGCCTCAATTGCACTTTGCGCATTCTGTGCACGAAGTATGACTTCGTACATCGACCAGATGGGAAGGAAAGGGAAACAAGAGAGCAAATGCTGATCTGCTTGTTTTGATACTTAAGGAAAAATGTCTGAACAAAATGACATCCATCTAAAGCCAACAGCCTTGACAAATTACACCCCCAATCTCCTTAAGAACAGAAAAGCAGAAATACAATCCCCCATGAATTAGGAAGAACAGTGTCCATCCCAAAGAGCCATTCTGCCTGAAGAACAGCCTCACAAGAGAAGTGAGGAAATCTCTATTAGTTGAGCTAGTTAGTATTACACTGGACAAAAGGCCCCGAAAAGACACATTAATGGGAATTTACTTCTGTCAAAGAGGATGGCTAAGGCTATGAAACCCCATCCCTCAAACGCAGGCAACACAGAAAAGTGGAGTGGATAATCACGTTTGTGCTCTTTCCCCCCACACTGGGAGGAACTCTAGATGACTTTATCACCCGTCAGAATATAAATTGAAGCACGGAGCGAGCTTTTGTGTGAAATATTAAATCCTATTTTCCCCTCCCTTTGACCTCTGCAGCCCTCCCTTGCACAACACCCCAGCCGCCCACCGCCCCGCTGGTTTCACTGCCGATGTTCCCAGCAGGAATTCAGGGGGGGGGGACGACCCGTTCCTGGGCACGTGGCAGCTTTTTCCCTGCTGAAGTTGTGGGTTAGGAGCTGTCTGCCACGCCGGGGCAGAGTCCAGCACACAGTGCCAGGCTCAGCCGTGCACTTTGCCCCGGCAGCACCCGGCTCCCTGCAGCGGCAGAGCCACCGCCACCAGATCCAGGCCTGCTTCGACCACACAAAATGTTTTATCCTCTCAGAAGGATCTGATCCTACACCTACTCCTTTTAAAAGAGCTGCTACGTTGCAGTGTAAGAGGTTATCATTTATTTGCTGCGCTCCAGAGCAGAGCTGAGCCTACATGACCAAAAAACCCCAATTGCTTAACAGGATCAAAAGCTTAGAGGAGTGGTATCAGGTACTGTTACACCACGCAGACTTCAAGAATTTCGACTTTCTGGACTCCTGCGTTTGTTATGGAGGAGTTCCTAAGGAAAGCACCCTGCTGGCTTCCCAAGAGAGCCCTCAGATACCGGCCAGCTGCCAGGTCTGCTTCCCCAGGCCGCCCGAACTGCTCGCCCCGAGGACCAGACTCGGCGTTTCGAGCACAGGTCACATCCTAAACTTTCCATTGTTTCTGGAGAGGCCCAGAAATGTCTGCAGTGTGTTCCCACAAGGTGTGCTGGAATCCCAAAGTCTAGAAGAGATGCATGGATCAGATGGAAAATGGCAGTATAAATGCAACCTTAAAAAACCTTTAAGGGGATTTTTTCTTTTTGAGGAGCTGTTTTTACCAAAATGATCCTACTGCCAAAACGATACAGCATCCTGAGAACTGAAACACTGGATCAGCTTCCATCTGAAACGCTGAAGACCCTGGATGGTGCATTTCCATATAGGAAAGACTTTGCAATATCTAGCTTAACTATTACACTGAAAATACTACAAAGCATGACATACACAAACACAAAAAAAAAAAAAAAAAAGAGGTACAACCAGGAATAAAATGCTGCACAGAAAGCATTCCTAAAGCAGTGATCCCAAAAAAATGCCAACATTCTGACGTCAGCACATAAAAAAGCCCATGCAGTATTTCCTACTTTCTATATAAACGGTTTTCCTTTCAGTACTTGCAAACTAGGCGCAAGTCAAAACGGCCTGAAGTATAACCCGAACTTCAGATCCATACAACCTGAAGCAATCCGTGCTGGAAACACACCACTGTATGTTCAAAGACACTTAAACTTATTTATTCACTACAACATGGACTTAGGCAGGCTTTCTCTGAAGAATAGCAAAGTACTTAATAAACTTACCCACTCCTCCTAGTCCACTATTTTAATGTATGAGAAAGGATCATGCAATATCCAGGGCTATTCCTGCACACTGTCTACCAAATTCTTTTTGAAGGGTGAAGAAAGTTTCTGAAACTCAACGTGTGACCGAGCAAGTAGCTGACAACCTCAAACCTCTCCGAGGCCAGGAGCAGGAACAAGAGCGGGCTGGGCTGGCTGCTCCTTGCTGCATCCCCAAACACAAACCTCATCTCTCTGCAGCTCTTGGCCCTTCCATTCTTCTGTGAGCGTGCTTGCAGGTTTGCTTGCTTTGTGCTGATCAATGCATCGCTGGCAAGCACTGCTCTGCTAGAGCTTCCTACGAGCCCTACAGCCCACGCAGTGGTGAGCCCCCCGCAGGGGGAAGCCTGCTCCCACCGCCCCCCTGCCCTGCTGGGCCCCACACCTTCTGTCGGGATCCAAACACCTGAACCTGCAGAGAGGGAAGAGCTTGCTCTGGTTTTGTTTGCTTTTCAAAGGAAAGTGAATGTTAAGCAAGTTTCACACCACATTTCAGTTCTTGCTCTGAAAGAAAGGAAAAGGTATTATTCACCTGATTTCATTATCAGGAGATTAATCATTTTATAAAGGGGTTTTAAAAACTTTTTAAAATGAAATATTTTACAACTATTTCAGTCTCAAAGGATGTAACAAAACATTCATTTTAAGCTTGCCACAACCCTAAACCACTCAGACTATGCCAAAAGCTCCAAGAAACAGCAATCTGACCAGGCACCACCTGGCACCACCGCATCCTTGCCTCTTCGTTTTTTAATATTTGCTTTTCAGTGGACCTTGTTATGAAACATTTCAGAACCCAGCACAACAGCAACAGAGCAACCTTTCAAGTCATCCAAACTGAGTGCTTCATATGCTGAGGATAATAATTTCCTTTCTAGGTGATCATTAAGTGACAGACACCTGATCCAAATTGTAAGAAATGCTTTGCTGTTCTCTGAACTCGAGCTGGAAGCCGACTAGCTTCCACCTGAGAACTTGCATTTCTTTACACCCACTCTCCGCCACAAGGAAGGGAACCCACGGCTACAGTTACACCAGCCCACAACTTAAAATAAAACAAATGAACACATACTTTGATAACATTCTAAAATATTACACGTCCTTTAAACTTAGCTTCGTTTTTGTAAATTACTGCCACTGAACCAAAATGCCAAAGACTTTAAAAAAAGAACTTCAAACAACTAGAAAAAAAATATATCTCAATAAGTAGACAGACTTCTCTCTCTTATGTGGCAACCCACGAAGTAAAGACGGAGACAAAGATCAAGAGGGAGTACACACAGGTTTAGTAAAACTCACAGATGCTTGTAGTCTCAGCAGCGGTAATTTCTGTTTTAGATCTGTTTAGCCTCAGAGCAGTTACGCTTATCAGCAGCACTAGGGATTCCCGAGACTAGCAGTGCAGAACCAGCACAACAGGTGCTCTAACGAACCCACACCTATTTACAAGTTGTCAGCTCTGGCTAGGAAGGCTGAGGAGTTTTGGTGCCCACCAGCATCGGTACGCAGAGCTCCGGCGGTGCAGCTGGGTCAGGACAGCAACAAGAGGGGGTGGAAGGAAAGGCAGGATCACATCCTCTGTGTGCTCTGCCGAAAACGTGCCCAAGCACAAAAGGCATCAGCTGGCGTTTCCTAATTAATTGTAAGAATGTTTGGATCTGATGACCTTCTGTAAGAAGTTTCTGAACCAGCACTGGTTGAAATCTCCAAGACAACTGGTAAGCACAATCGTATGCCTGGGCACGGTAAAGGTTTTACAGCACTTATTCATTCCGCAAACTGAAACCAGCGGCTCCAAAGCAAATGAGAGTCAGAACGCCCCGGCGCTGCAGCTCCCCCTCGGGCCCCCAGGTTCTTTCCTGTGTGAAATGAGGGGGCAGGCGGGGCAGGCAGACGCTCAGCAAACCTTCCTTTCTGTGTCCCTGCACTCCTTCCCCCCAGGGATCCCACCTCCAGCAGCTCCTGTTTTCTGCTCCTCTTCCTGCATTCTTTCAGCTCGTGCTTCTCGCTCGGTTCTCCGTGGCCACGACTGCAGCGGCTCGTGATGAAGCAGAGCAAGCAGGGCGTTGTGGCCAGCTCCACGCCTCCTGCTCGCCGTTCCTGCAACTGCACTGGGGCAGATTCAGAACACGCCAGCACAACCCACGAGTCAGGGTTAGAAGTGCCTGAAGGAGCAGCGAGCACAACGAAGGTCGTCTTAAGTTATTTCTGCTCTAAGCCAGTTCTTCTCAGAAACAGGTCGAATGCTACTCGCCTTTAAGGCAGAAGATGCATTTGATTTGGTAATTCTGCTATCCCAGAAAGACAAGCAGATTCTCCTTCCCCTTTTTTCATCACTATGGCAACTCTCTAAGATACTGGAATCTATTGCTGAAATGGATAGGAAGGTAAGAGCATTTTGCTCTCCTCTCACAAGCCAAGAAATTTACAAACATCCAAGCTGAAAAAATTAAAAACCCTGCGTTTAGCTGGCTTGGACAAGGCGAGACATCTCACGCTGCAATGCTTTGGGCAGCAGCTCTAGGAGGTACTTCCCTTTGTTTTGCTTTCCAGTTATTTTCAGAGCAGAACAGCAATTAAATTTCCTCCAGTTCCTGGAGTTTCATAGATATTATACATCGAGTCTGCGACCAAATCTACGTACTTCATTCAGTGGTGTAACTCAGAGCCGATGCGACAGAGATGTGTGTTCAGGCATCTAATTCAAAGGTAAGTCAGGACCAGGCTGCATCTTAATACCACACCGTATCTCCTTTTAAAGCTTACTTTCTTCCTCCCCTCTGTACTACTGCTGACACACCACAGCATTTCTTCCTCCAACCTGCATCAAGGAGCTACTCCCTTTGTACACTAAGTGTCTGGGCCATTAATAAACCCTGTCCTTTCCTCCTACTCGAAGTTTTTATTAACTATCCCTTCACCTCTGCCACTCCAGCCAGTTCTCTTTCAGGCAGTTACTTCATTACCACTTATTCCTCCGAGGCTCCCAAGACATGCAAGCAACACAACATGCTGCAAAAATCATTCACTGCTCACTATTCAAAATCCACTTTTTAAACTTCCCATCCAATAATGCTGTCATAAATCACAGGTGTGTGTGTGTGTATATATGTAAGGATATTTCTGCTCCTTGCTACCCTTTTTCCTTTGGGAAACTATGCTCTCCTCTGTCACCCTTAACCCATCTTTCACACCAGGGTTTCCAGACTTAATAAAAGGTCTGGCAGGACAGACTGAAGCTGCTATTAGTTTTCTTGCAAGAGAGAAAGCTGTCCTCATTTGCAGGCACAAAAACACCCCAAGGAGCAGCACCTACCTCTGACAACGCTCCTGCTTTTCTATCCTGTAACATCACTGCCTGTGTAAAGTTACAAAAAAGTGAAAGCTCTGCTTTTTCTTTTCTTTTCCTTTTTTTTGAATTAGTTGGTCCTACCAGATCAGTTCAAAAAGCCCCCAAGTTAAACGTTGATTTTCAATAAGTTTTGAATGACCGACTCTTCTGCACAAAAATGGAAAAATATTTAAAAACAAACAAACAGAACCAAATAAATTAGGACCGGCCTGACATTAGAAAAAAATATTGAAAGGTTGATAGGAGAATCAAAGCAACAGGGGTTCAGGGGAAAATACACTTGACTGAAGTAATCTGGTTATGATTCAATCCTGTAAACTAAAAATAAAAGTTATCATTAGTATTCAGTTCTGTATCTACACGATTTGTATCTCGAAAACAGTCCTAGAAAGAAAGGAAGTAAGCTAGACAAGCTTGGCTGGACTGTCTTTGAAACTGTGAACGTGCAAAGTGATTGAACAACAAATCTGAGCTCTTAGCATGCCAACAGGAGGTCAGAAAAGATGACTGGGTGAGCAGAAAGTGACATCTTCATGCTTCTGGCTTGATGTGAATGTTACTGTAATGATGAGAATTCATGCTGCATTAGTTCTTCACGACTGATACGTGGACATGACAGGATTCAGAAAGGCCTCGAACTATTCAAAGGACTAATAGTCTAATTGCAGTCTAATAGTCTAATTTACTTAGCTCATTATTTACACTTATTCATTTGTTTAGCTTATTATGGCAAGCACTGAAATGATCCTGAAGTACCACTTTTGGGAATAGAAAGGTGACAACACAAAGATCTGCTATCTAGCAAAAACTTCTTAATAGGTTAAGATCTGAAGTTTTACAGCTTAAACCAAAAACAAGAAAAAAATGCAAGTGCCCAAATGCCACTGAAATTCATAAGTTTATATTTACCTTTTCTCTAAATAGAGTGTACTCCTACTTCTAAACAGGAATTAATTCACAAAAGCCGCATGGCCTGTGAGGTTGACCTTGGGTCACTCGTTTTTATGTGCTTTGCCCTTTATAAAATGGAACCTACTGATAGGGAACGAGAAGCTCTCTTGGCTAGAGACAACGCAAAAAGGCGAGAACAGCTTATCTCGGGAAGCAAAAATGATGCAATGGATGGACCACACTGCCAAGCCCACTGACTAGCCTCAGAGAAGAGCACCAAAGCCCAGAGGTGTGGACCAGAAGCCAAAACCCACAGCCAGCCCCTACAGAGCCCTGTTAGAGCACGGCTCCAGCCGATGGCTCTGCTCAGGACAGGGCAGCAGCGACGGGGGGTCCTCAGGCTGATGGGGACTGCAGGGTCGCTCCTCCCTTCCCCAGAACAATTCTTCTCCGACTGCTTTAGAATCCACCAGCCAATTTGGCCCATTTTTGTGAAGGCCTCGCAGATAATTAGGTTCGTAACACTGCAGAGCAGACAGACGGACAGGTAAATGATGACTCTCCGATGAACATCGCCGTGAAGCAGAGGCACAAAGGACTCTGCCATTTCCCATTGTGCTCGGCCGCAGACAGGCAGTGTCTCCCAGGCTCTGAATGAGCCCCCATTATTGCCGGTTTTGTCCTGTCAGCACATCGGAAAGATTATCTGAGGACGCGGCAGGGAGCTGGAAGCAGGACGGGAGGCGTTCACGAGACCCGTGGGGCGGAGGACCACAAAGCGTGGCGGTGTAGGGCCACTGCTTGGCAGTGGGGAGGCAGCCAGGGGAGAGCCTCTAACTGCTCCTCTTCCTCCTCATCTCACCAAACAGGAAGACAAAGACAGCGTTTTAGTGAGCTAACACCATCCTTATATTATTCTGGATCTAGGCTATGATAGAAAAGCTAAAATCGATGTTAACTCTAAGCCCCAGATTAATCATTTGAATTACCAGCTCTGAGAACAGAACCTGCACGCTACAATCAAGGAAAGAGGAGAGACCAGCGGCATCCCAGGTGTGATCTGGGTTGATAAAGGGACAGATTGCCACAAACTACCAGCAGTGTCGAAGAGCTGCACACACAAGAGCTTGGCTGCTCGGCAGCAAGATCTGCACTGAGACCTCTGCCACTCACTGCTGCTCTCTTCTACATCTCCCAGTCTGCGAGGATGTTCCCCTTGCTTTCTCCTGCTTATCACTGCAAGAACCCGCTGATAAATAACAGGCTGAATGCTGAACAGATAACTATTTCCACCTTTCCAAAGCTATCTGTGAACTATGATAAAGTTTTCTGGATGTTTGAACTACAACTTTAAGGTTATACCACTATTGAGAGCCTTAGGTTGACTGAGCACCTGTGCACTACGCATGAATGTCCTGAAGAAAAGAATCCAACCCTTCTAGAGCCATTACTACTCAATATCTCATGTGCTTCATGCAAAATCCCCTATTACCTCACCAGTATGTAAGGGGCATTATTTTTTCCCCTTTTTTTTTTTTTTTCTTATAAAAAAAAGAGAAACAACTGGCATGGAATGGAAATTCTGCACTTCCCATTATGTCCCACAGATCCAGGACTTGTCCTTTGGGTTTGGCATGCACAGAATCATGTCATATGGAGAAATGGTCTCCTGCTTATGCCACCAAGCTACTGCTGCCATCAGTCAGTAGGGGACAGGGATGATCCAGAACTTCTGCTCTTGCTGCCACCAAGCCACGCAGACCCACACACCCTTCAGTCTCTCCTGTGGGCCTCACAAAAGCAGACACTTAACTCTGTTACTGGGCTGAGCCTTCAAACCCTTTGTCATCGAATTATTAAATCTACTCCAAATCTCAGCTTTCAACACTCAAGTTGGTTACAAAGCTCAGCATTTTGTCCCCCCTTCTCCCTTCCCACCCATGGATGTGTTTTTGCTACCAAAAATTGTGCCACCTTGCTTTGTTTAAATCACTCAAATAAGTTAGGGCAAGCTTTTTAATAAGTAAGTTTCTTGTGATCTTCCTTATCCTCTCAAGGTAAGGAAATGGAGCACTCAGGTGTCTCAGACACTCACAAATCATCAATTACAGTTACACAAAGCACTGGGAATGCTGGAGCAGATCTGCTGTAATGGAGGAACGTCATGAAACCCGACTGACGGACACCAGCTGCCTCTGACACGGCCGGGAAGCACCAGCGAGGGAGGACAGAACGGTGGGTTCCTGCCTTCTGGCCCCACAACCAGCTCCTGGGTGCATTCAGCCCGTGCATGTTTCAGAGCTCCGGGGAGCAGGCAGCAGCCTCCCAGCGCCGTTCCCTCCTCGGCTGCTCTGCCCGCACACCCAGGGCATGCACCGAGCCGTCCACGCGCCGAGGACTTCGCACTTTGGACTCTTATCGCCCTCTGGCATGAAGCACAAATCTCTAACACGAAGCAAGGTCCACCTCGTTGATTAAGGCTCTCGGAGAAGTGTAAAAGATAGGTCCGTTGGGAATTTGTGTTCAATTGCAAAGTGGGAAAGACAGGCTTTCTTTACTACGTTGGCATCATCTTGTATCTGTTTACTGACAAAAAAAAGACGTAAGCCTCTGCTAATTGCTGTTTCATCCTATAGTAACGTGTTCCAAAAGAAAAGTCACCATGGTGCTTGGAATGTAAATGCCAGAGGGACAGATGGAGAAGCAAGGAAAAGATTAATCATTTTATGGCAGAGGGCCAATGGCGTTACCAAAAAAAAAAAAAAGAGAAAAAATAATTCAATTTAAGTGCAGGAACAGTGGCCATCCTATTATCTAAATTTAGGTGAGAGCTCCTCACCTAAACCCATCTGGCAGCTTGACAAAAATACCTCTTCGGAAATATTCACTTTTATAGTCAGTTAACAACAGGGCTGCCTAAAATGGAGAAAAAAAAAAAAAAAAAGGAAAAAAAGGTGTGTGCACACAACTTTTCAGGAATCTATTTTGGGAATTAAATCAGGATCTGGTTTCTGGCTAGCAGTGTGCAGAGGAAGCCTACCTTGCACTGAAAGTCTCCGCTCTCCTGGTCTTTACACTAGCTGCTGTTACAAAAAAGCCTATTGAAATAGGTCTGTGAAGGTTCTAGAGCATCTTGCTCTTCAGTAGCAAAATAACTCAAATAAAAATACTCAGACCCAGGAATAATTGTAATTTACTTCACCCTTTATTACAGGATGAAAGGTTTAGTGAAGCTAGAAATAAAATCTTAAAAATCCCATTAAGACGAAGCCAGGTGTTTTATTACCACTTGTAATAACATTTGAAAACCTCTTCCAAGGTTTTTTCAGGAGGTCAAAGACAAATTTACATATTCCAAGGCAACAAAAAATCTCTTAAAAGTATGTACAAATATTTCTGCATTGTTACTGAAATGCAAAGGTCAGAATTTTGTGGAAAATGCTCTTTACAAATGCCTATTATGCAGTAAAAAATTCTTAATGCATTTAACTAGAAATTATCCTGTCTCAGGAAAAAAAAAAAATCACATGCTTGCACTGTATGCCTGCATAAGGAAAACATCTCCAAACTTCTTTTGGGAAAGGTCAGCTCAAGCCTGAGTGCTGATAAAATGGAATATACCACTGGAAGAATCAAAGCTTTTGTGTTACTGAGCATCACTGCTGCACATCTTGCTTTGCAGAGAGTAACCTTTGCAAATAAAAAAAAATATCAAACCTTTAATATATATATAGCCATGAATGATCAATGTATTCTAATTGCCTCAAGAGCTTTTATGATTACCAAGCAGAAAAAAGTGGCTTTCTTCTGAAATTTTCTTACTACATAAGGAACAGAAAGTTAACCAGACCCACATCGAAAGCAGTAGCTGAAGAGGTTTCAAAGGTTTGCTGTGTCAAGTCTTTTCTATTTTCTTTCTCTCTCTGAGAAAGTTACTCAACACTTAAAACAGGATTTTGAAGGACTGAAATTCAACTAAGCTACACCCACAGAAACACCTGAGAGAATATTCGCAGGCCAAAATCTTTCTGAGTTACCAACAGAAGAGACACCAGGTTTCCTGCAGCACATCCACAGTGACATGGAAGCAGAACGCTGTGCCACAGCTCAACCCAAACGTCCCCTCCACTCCCTGTGGAGGCAGTAGCAATATTTAAGATGGATTTTTTTCACATTTATCACCAAGAAGCTGTCTGAAGATGCGTTATCGGGCATCTTGTGTGACAGGATACTCCATTATTCTTCCCTGTATCATATTATATTCCCCGTATTATATGGGGAAGAGGCAGCAGCAGCTCTAGAGAGCAACAGCAATGGGAAAAGTGCCTCCAAAACACCGTGGAGAGGGGCATTCAGCTTCCCTTCCTCACAGCAGTTTCAGTTTCCTTTCCTTACAGCACGTACTCTTCTTGGCAAACATGAACCCTAATGGAGGAGTGGTTACACTAAGGGAAAAATTGTGTTTCTACAACTAATAGATAATTATTGTATTTCAATCCACAACCAGAGGAAAAAGGAAATCAAAACAGGCAAGAAACTAGTTTATGCTATAAGTTACCATAAACACATTAAAAAAGTCAATATAGTTTACTCAAAACAACCACTTAGCACAAATATCATAGCGTGACATTAACAGTAACTCGAGAGAAACCTAACTATAAATATTTTATACTGTTGAAATAATTTTTAAGTGATAGTTTTAAGATCCAAATGTGTTTATTTTGAAACACCACACTGGTATGAAGAGCCACCCTGAAATCTCCAGCTTTTCTGTAGAAATACTCTTCCCTGAGAACTTCTGTGAAGCTACCGAGGCTTCTCAAAAGGTTTTAAATAGGGGGATGGCCACCTTTAGGACAGGCGTGTAAGCTGAACAGCGAGAACCAACCCATCCTGCACACGCACGGCTCCCTGGTGTCACCCGTGGTGGCGTTTTCCAGCCGGAGCAGCGCAGCAACACGCCGAGGACACGATCCTGCCCGACCCAGCAGCTTACACACCCAGTTCGGGAGTGAAATCCCAGGTGTCAGGCTCATCATGGTCTGACCCCTCCGCTTCCAGGGGACAAAGATCCTCCCGTCTTAAAGAGGGTTATTTTATTTAGCCAAATTGCCCAGAGTATCAAAGGGCGTTTGTTCTGGTTTGTTTGCTCGTAAAACCCATTTAGAAAAGGAGCTGATAGGGACAGGTAACGCTATGCTGCAGCCGTTCTCAGAGAACAAAAACCTTCTGCCTGCCCCAAGCCAGCAGCGTTTCTTGGAGGAGGCCGAGTAACCTATTTACACTCTCCTCTAAAAGCCTTCTTCATGGATCTTTTTGGCAAGGACCTCTTATATTTAACACGCCTAATTTTCATCATGATACATGCTAAAACAAAGATCCTCTCAAGTCCCTTTTATGGCACAGCATGCTTCTAATTTTGCTAAACTAAAGCAGGTACATACACCTAACAAAGGAACAAAAAATAGGTGTTGAGCCTGGCGCTTTGGGGCCCGAGCATCTGTAGACCACCTTTCCAGATGCAACCCACACGTAGTCCCTGTAGTGTCAGGAGGCCAAAAAACCACCACGAGAACACACCAGCAGACGTCCTCGTCCATCTAAATCTCAATTCCACAAACTATTGCTGGTCTTGAAGTCAAACCCATCACTGGGATTGCATGGGAGCACTTACAAGGCAAACAACAGGCTTAGCACGCCGCTTCCCTCCCCGGTCACAGCAATTTCTCCAGTTATTGGAGAATCCAGTATCCAGTTATTATATATATTATTCTCTGCTGCAGAGGCAAGAAGGGGAAGGGTGGGGAAGAGGAACGAGCATGGCCCATGGACAAATCTACAGCAGGCAAACCCTCCACCAATGCCACACGCAAATGAAATTACGCTTCCGAACACAAAACAACAGGTATTTCCTCAGAACATTAGCGTTCACAAGGAGGAAGGAAAATGCTATTATATTCTGCCATTATTTAGACTCAGCCCTGCACAGTAACCAGCAATTGTGTCAGTAAAGAGCTGAGGATTTTAATTGAGAAATGGGAGAATGTGTGTATTCAAACACCTTTTCTAGTTTACATTTAACTTAAAAAACAATGAAAAGTAGCCTGCCCACTACGAAGTAGACTCGGGCACGCACTGCGTAGCCGCTTGTACTGAATCCAACCCATCTAGCTAAGTGAAAAGATTACAGAATCACAGAATCACAGAATTTTCTAGGTTGGAAGAGACCTCAAGGTCATCGAGTCCAACCTCCAACCTAACGCTAACAGCCCTCCACTAAACCATATCCCTAAGCTCTACATTTCAAAATGCTAACATCAAACTCTCAAAAGAAACGTCATTTTTTGTCCAGCAGTGGAAGCCGTCCCATCCACACTTTGGGTGTTCTCTCAGGGGAAGCAGCAAGGAGCACCACCTCCGTTTCTTGCTCCTGGTTAGCTTCTCAGGCAGGGTGACGGAGCGCACCGTGCCATGCGGAATATTCAAAGTTCCTTGCATTGCCTTTTTTCTCAGAAAACAGACCACCAGCATTTCATTTTCAGACCGTAACGCGGCTGTTCTGACACCTTTCTGTATGGACTTCCAACTACATGATGCACAATGTCATCACAGCTCCCTGTCAAGCACGACGATGAAGTGCATCATTAACTACAGAAAAGGTTTTTTGGAGCTCTTAAAAGGTCTTGTCATTGGAAACGCTCCTGCCCAGTAGGATCTATGGGTATGACTGGGCCCTAGTAGGAATACTACAAAAAAGACATTCCCGTCTGAATGAAATAACCAGGCGTTTTGTAACTTCCACATTTAACACCAACATTTAAACAGGCAGGTTCTCCTCTCTTAGGGAGAGATGTTTTCACCTGTATATTGGAAAAAAACAAATGATGAACAGCAGCAGGAAGCTATGTGAAAAACAGTCTAAAAATGAGAAAGAAATCAATAATAAGAAGGACGTGGAGGTTTATTTTATAAAATTTTAATTTAACATTTTAATAAGCTTTTTGAAACAACACAGCTTTTAACCTGTGGCTTCCACAAAAACTGGTGGATCTCTTAATTTGACTTATAAAACCTTCTTTCATGTCAACTCCTAAGAAATAAACCCTACTCCAATGACAAGAATTGAAGGATTACAAGGCCCTAACCAGTATGAGTGAGAGCTGGTGATAAAATCCTTAATGGCTGCATTACTGCACTAGGAGATAATGGCACAACTCCACTCTGAAAAGATACCGTACTGCACTTCTCTCAGCTGGACGATAAGCCAGAGCACGTTTAACAAATGCTGTTTTTTTTTTTTTTTTTTTTTTAGCTCCTCAAGCTGGAAGCAGAAGGAGAGGAAACGAAGCTGTGGTTTTCCCCTGTGCAGGCTGACTGCTCTCTTTCGCAAATTCTTTTGACTTGCAGCAGCAGTCAGACCAAACACAGGTACCTGCATAAACACATACAGAGGACAGAAGCCAAGTGACTATCGCTTCAGAGATCTTCAATGACATTGCACAACTGCAAATGAAATTTAACTCAGGTACTAGAAATAGGAAACAATTTCCGGTGCCAGGAGGAATACCTGTGGTAGGAGAGCTTTTTAAGTCACCAAATCTCTTTGGCGTATCAAAAGTCAAGTCATCTGTGAAGTACCACTTTACACGGTCGTGTTTCAAAACAAAACTGTGTTACAGAGATTTTAATTTTACTACAAGTCAGTGAGTTTTGCTGTTACGTGTTTCGATGTATTTATATCCTGCTTCTGCTTGTTATTATTATAAAAACACTTGTCTCTTCTGAGTAAAAATGTTGTTTTGACGATAAAGTTGTTGACCAGGGAACCAAGGAAGTGGTCGAGTCTGTAACTTCATGAAGAGCCCACAGAAACTGGGAAGCAGCATTAGGTAGAACATGATTTGGGCTGGCTATCTGAGCTTGCCAGAGGCATGGCCTGCTAGGAGGCAGTCAGCTTGGCAGCCGACTCCAGACAACTTAGAGGATCAGCAGCAAATTACGCGCAAGTCACGTTAAAACAATTCAGGCAGATCCAGACAGATTGAGGCTCACCAGAGAAACAAACAGCACCAGCAGTTCGCTCAAACAAACAGAACTGCAACGGAACGAGAACATCTTCAGCTGACTTAATTCACAATCAGCAAGCGTATCTAAATCTGGTACTTAGAAATATCAATTGGGTAACCTGTTTAAATAGCCTGCTTTATTTTTTTTCCCTATTACAAGTTTTCCTTCCTACAGATTCCTCAAAACAGACTCAACCACCATAACTACGTATGCAGGAGAAGCCTAGTATCACAGTCCTTGCTCTTTAAAGTCATTCATTATCTTGCTACATTTCCTGACAGTTACTATCCAACACCGAAACATCACTGAGCAAACAGCCATGGGGAGCAAAGCCATGGATCTGGTGTTCAAGGCACACGCAGGCACGTACACCCAGCACTGAAACAGCAAGTAACAGAATCCAGTTCTTCGACAGCTCAACAACAGGAAGCGAGACAACTGCTTATTCTCTCGACAGACATAAACAAGGATTTTACTGTTTTCTGAACATCACTTCTGGTAAGAATTCCTCCTCCTCTTTAATCTTAAACTTCTCCTACTGCCACTTGCACTGCCACGTAGCTATTTTGACTGAAATGAAGTTAAAAACACAAACTATTCAAATTAATTATGCTAAGATACAGTTAATAGACAAGATTACAGAGAAACCTAGTATATTAAGACCTATTTTTCACAAGGTTGGTGACATTTTGAAGCCGTAAGATTTTGGTGTCAAATCTGTTACAGGTACCAACTTCCAGGAAGAGGTGTGTGTGTGGGGGGGGGGGGAGGTCAAGCACATTACACACAAGCAGGGAAAACACATCACTCGCGCACACTTTGACCTCTGTATCAAAAGCACTGCTACTAGATCACTTCCTGAAACACTACACTGGAAGACCTGCAGACCAGATCACCATTTCTCTCACTTCCTGCTTGCCGCGCAGGTTCCAGCTTATATCAGCACAAATATTTTCCTTCAGAATGTTCACAACGCACATAATGAGGTTACCTACAAGCTACAGCCTCAGAAAGACGTTTTACTGAAAACCACTAATGCTGGAATCCTCGTAACCAGGTATAAAAATAACCAACCATTTTCTCCTGATTGACGTGTTTATAGCTTCAGACTAAGATCTGACCAAACAATTACTTCCATTTATTGCCCATATAGAGCCCAATAATGTTTGACTAAACTGCATCTTTCGGAAAGGAAACTAATCTCGAGGTAGGTTTAGTAGTCCTGTAAAGGCAAACACATTGAAAGGAACTCCCAGACAAGCTTAAATTTCAGGTTTCAAGCAGTGGCTTCCACAGATCAGACACACGCAGCTTCAGATTGTTTTTGCTGTTGGGTACCTGCATACCCTTATTTGAGCAAGACAGCTCTGAAGTTACTGAAGAAAAGGTGATTCCTTCTGCAGGATCGTAGAGAGGCATTATGTCTCAGAAACATATGAAATCGAAAACACCAAAGAGTCCTACTCACCTCAATGGGACTCTACTGCTTCTTAATGGAAAGAGCTAAAGCAGCAATTAGGTGAATCACTGGCAAAAACTCTTACCAGGGTACAGAAAAGAGATTAGAGAACCATCCAAAATAAATAGAAACTTTCTGAAGCTCTCTTCTGGTTTTCCACAGGCTTTGACAGTAGCAGTAGGAAGAAGGGAATGCATCTCAGCGAGAGACTATATGCCATCTAATCTCCAGAAACACAACTTCAAGCTCTAGCTGCCAGCCACAACAAACTTCATGCAGGCCTCATCTCCCTCATTTGGAAAAGAGGGACTCTCAGGGCAACAGAAGAGCATTAGGCACAGAACACGCTCGCAACAAAGTGCTCATTTCTATGGAAACAATAAGCCATCTGCTTAGCTTTGCTACCCCGTAAGATGTCCAAAAACTGACAACCTTCAATCTTTTGAAACAACCCTAATTTAAGGAGATTTTCTAGATGGTTTTCTAGATGGTTTGAACACATTTTCTGGACCTCATGGACTTTAAAGAAAACAAATTACAACAAAAAGAGGCAATTCTACTCCTGTTAGAAGTCACAGTGACAAGACAACCCGCCCCTCTACCGCTACCACATGATACTTGTTCGAAGAAGAATTCTTCTGCTCTTTGAATCTGATTTCTTGAAGAACTTCAACCCAAATGAAAACTATTTTTGTGGCATTCATTGTCCAAGAAAACAGGGCCATAAACCCAAAATTACAAGCAAAACTGTTTCAGGAGAGGAGTCTGGAAGTGAACTGAGCAGAGAGATAATGTAGCATAAAAAAGGTTTCCTCAGAGGTTTCCAGAATAACTCAGATGGGTCAAAATCACAAGGCAGGCACTCTACACAAACCTGAAAATGCAAATTGCACAGTCATGGCCAGCGAAGAATTGAAATCCTTGCTATAGCAAGTTGCTGTATCTTTCATTCACAAAATATTTTCAGTGCCTACCCCATTCCCTATTTCCAAAAATATTCCAGGCTATCAAGAACATGCTACGTACTCCCTAGAAAACATGACTATGACTTCAATAGCTATCATTTTACTTGTATTGACAGGTTGCTTCTTCTGGAGGATCATATGAAATATGAGAAATCTTTTGCTCATGTCTCTACAGACTGAATAAATGCTTTGCTTTAATCTCTCCCTACTGATGGGGAAGCATTAGCCCTGATGCCAGCACCTCACAGCCTTCTGATGTTGAGACTCAGCTATTTTTCATTCCATTTTCATTTGCTTAAAGTTTATCTGCCACCTTCAGCTTACGCAAGCACGTGCATCATGAGTTTGAGTTACCATGAATTTCTGGCCTGCTTCTCATTGTCAAGAGCTGCCTTAAAACAAGTCCAGCTTAAAAGGAACAGTATTGGCTTAAGGTACTCTAGGTGAAGTGACTCCCAGTTACTTCTGAGAGCAGGTGAAAAGATAGGGTTATTTTTGGTTAATCCCTCTTACTAGGGAGAATTGGTATACATTCTTGGAAAGAATTGGTACAATTGGTATATTTTTATACAAATATAACACAAGGAGGAAAAAATAGAAAAAGCAAAAACTTACGCAATGGACTTTCCTTGATTAGTCACTTAGTTAAAAAGGGTTAGAACAAACCACCACGGAAGCAAGGTCTCCACCAGCAGCCCTGGTCCCGAACTATGCAGGGTCACGGGACTGCTACGCACCGCACATAAACGTGCTGAGCTAAGGAAAACAGGCTTGCTAGCTTTACCTACAACAGATTCGGCGGGTTAGGCAAGTCCCAACCGTCCAGCAGCTCCCCCCAACTGCCCCAGGAACATCGGGGCACGGCAGAGCGCATGTCTGGGAAGCCTGGTGCAGCACAGCAGCCCAGGCACAGCCTGCACCGTTCTAGGAACCTGCATGGAGATGGTTCAGACCACAGGGATTTCCAGAGACAACGCAGATTTGCAAGAGAGCTCTCGTGCCCTCCATCTGCATGTGCTTGCAGCTCTGTCAGTGGATTAAAGAAAGTAAACCAAGCAGAGGGGTTGCAATCTTACCTAGCTATCAGGATGCTGAAAATCCTGAAATAGAACAATTAGACTGGAAATAAAAGAAATCAATCAGTGATGCACATCACTTAAACATAATGAGAAAATCTTGGTTTAGGACTACGTCTTTTCAAAAAATGAAAATCTGCATTCGTATTTCCCACCTCCTTCCCTTAAGATACATTGCTATAGTTACCAGCTAAAGAATTCGTTTCCTGCCTTGATGCAGCTCTTCCAGCACACGGCAGCTACATTTTAAACAGTTTACTCCAGTTAGGCAAATCAGCTGCCTCACCATTTTAATTGCTACTCTTCAAATCTTTTTACAGTGTGCACATTAAGTGGTAAACATCAGGGAACAGGAGGTGAAAAAAAAACAACAAACTAACCCACATTCTCCTTCAGCAGAAATTTCAGTTTCAGAACAGACAAACCCACTGAAATATTTACTTTTCTTAAAAGCCTTCATCACAACGGGAGTACCAATAAATGAAAAAAGCTAACACGAGCACCATTGATGGCCCTATTAGGACAACACGCTGGGGGACAGGAAAAGACTGAACAGGATGCCTGTCCTCAAATGCCAATGAGAAGAGGCAAAAAGGGAACGCTTCTGCTTGTGAAGAAGAAAATTCAGGGAGCAAACCAATCGTTCCAAAATTAAATGAAGTATTTGTGTAAAACATCTTTCCTGCTTGCTTGCTCTCTTACCAAAAGAAAATTAAGCTGTAAATAAAGTAAAACTTTTACAAAAATGCGATGCCTTTAAGCTTCATCTTGTTTGGCAAGAGATGGAGGTCTGGAAAAACACCAAGTCTTCTATTTTTTCAAGTTTGCCAAGGTTTTAAAATTGTTTTTTCTTCTTAAGTGCTAGCACTTTCACAGAAGCGCTGCTTTATCACTTATGCTCTGTTATTAAGTAGTCATACCTTTTCAGTTTCTCCAAACAATTCTGCTTCTAAGGCCTCCTGAAAGCACTAATTTTGCTCTAACCTTTTGGAAATGCATCACCAGTGCTGAGCACAGCACTGCGCACAAGGAAGAACTACTGACGTGCACATTCGGGGTACTTCCACGACTCTTTTCCAACATAATCCATGCAAAATTAACTTTACTTCTTGAACCTGAATCACGCTGAAAACACGCAGACCATCTTCCTCAGCTGGTGAATCCCACTTGCAGCTGGCTTCAGGCTAAGACTGAACTCCTTGAAAAATGCAATTTGTTCTATTCTATTCTAATCTAGTCCTTACTGGGGTGGGGTTGCTTAAAAGAAACCAAGACATCACAGAGCCTCTCCCAGCAGAGCCATGTACATTCAGTCAAGTAAGACCTTAGGCAAGTCCCTTTGCTTGGGGGTATTCTACTTAAATTAGTTCACACCAAAAAATCAGTAGTTTCACTATGTAACTGTGCGGTGGCTAGGGAAAATCTACTCCTGAACTCAGATATCCATAAATTTACAGAAATCAGCTACACCAGGTAATCAGAATTTGTCACTCTTCCCCCAGATTACAAAGAAAAAAAGAAACGAAAGGGAAACATTTCTTTCTGTGCAGACCAATCCCTCCACATGGCAAATTTAACCGATTTGGATGCTAGAGACAGACGCACTGACTTTTCCGTGCTATGACCGTCACCCAGAGCACAGGCATCTCTTCCTTAAGCAACAGGATCGCTTTCAGTGCCACTGGAATGCTTCTTGTATTTTTATTTTCAAAAATTAAATAAATTGTGCAGTTCCACAAGGATGGCAACATTTCTTGAATACATAGGTTTGCCTTTGTCAGGCAATGATTTTTTTTTTTCCAGAATTCTTAACACATGCATTAAGACTGCTGTTAATAAACTACAGTGATAACAACTAGTGGTGTATGGATAGATAAAAAAGTAGAGATGCAATTCTCTTCTGTATACCAGAATAGAGTGGTTTTGCCATCAAAATTCTAGGAAGGAACTACACCAAAGCAACATAAACAAGAAATGAGGTGCACTGCTTCCCAGCTGAGACAGGAGGAGCAGCAATCTCCTTCTCTAATCATTTCTCTATGCTTATACCACGCAAGTCAAGAGCTAAAAAACAATGGCTGTGTCAAGCAGGGATCAGAGCAGCATCCCAAGACAAAGGTAGATACTTCCAGGTATATATACTCCCTGCCCCTATCCGTAACGGTCCCTGAATTACTTCTTGTCCAGCCACCACCCCTCCCTTTTGTGAATTTTGCACTGGCTTGGCAATCCATGTGAAATTTAATGTTTTCAGATCAGTGCTTCTGTATTTAAAAAAAAAAAATCGCTGCACAGCTGCTGATAGTGGTCCTTGACAAGAGGACCAGTTGCTATACCTCTGCCCCTTCAAACTTAGAGCTCTAACAGATTTCATGTTGCTTTAAATAAAGATACTGCTGCCTGGCAGATAAAACGAGATCCTGCACAGAAGTAATACTGTTTTCTTCTTGCAAGTTTAAGCTTTTGTTTTCTAATTCAGCCTGCTAAGATACAGAGCAAGGTGTTTTTTAAACAAGTGCTTTCATTTCTGATCACATGAGAAATACTGCTTCAACCATCATTCATGATATCACTGCTGACTGACACCTGTAACTACAGACTCATGAAAGCGCATTCTTTAGTTCTGTTGCAGAAAAAGGAGTCCATTCATTTTTTCCCTTTTTCCACACAGGTATTTAGAAACCCAAAAACTCACAAGTGCAATAAATTGGATATACTAAAGCATATATACATACTTTTGTCATTGCTCCTGTCTGTGCTGTGTTCAGTCCGGTGTGACCAGCCATCTGTGGAGATACTTGGGTTAAAGTCTCTGCCAGCACACTGCCTGCATTCCCCTGCATGGCAGGGGCAGAATATTGCATTCCTGCTCCCCTTCCTCTTCCAGCTGCCCCAAGAGATCCATTCATTACCTGCCCTTGTCCTTGCTGAGGCTGATTCATTAAACTGTGACCAGAATTACTGTTGAGAAGGCTCTGGTGTGTCTGACTGAAATTAGTATTCATACATATTCCAGGTCCAGTCTGTGATGTTGCAGGGCTGCTTGTCACCATCCCCACTTGTTTTTGTGCTTGAGAGTTCAGTGTTTGTGATGCAGGTGTGGTAGGTCCAGAGGTGCTGGCTACTTGCTTTGCCAGGCCTGAAGCAGACGAGTCTCCCTGGTTCAAAGGGCTCTTACCCATAGCACCCAGATTACCGATATTAGCACTGTTCGGCTGCCCTTGAACTTGACTACCAACTCCCTGCTGGACAGGGCTATTCGAGTTCACATTTCCAATTCCTGGGTTTAAGGAAGAGCCGCTGCCTCCCCTTAGAAGTTCGGAAAGTTGCTTGTGTTTGGAAGCCGCATCTGGAACGAGGTTCCCACTGCTGTTTAAAAGGCCCAACTCGCCATTGGGGATCAGCTCATCAGGAAGATCATTTTCCAAGTCAAACAAAGATCCAAAATCTGCAAGTTAAAGCAGAAACACAAGTCAGAAAACACAATAAATAAGCGACTAAAATATTCACCTATGTTACTACATACTTGTCTTGTATGTAGTCAATGTCACACATTTAGGCCAAACTTCACCCAAGACTGCCAATGTTGGTGGCGAGTGCCCACTGCTGTGAACTCTGGCACCCTTCAGAAAGCACAGTCCCTGATGGCATACGGTGTACACACAAAATCACAGGGTAAAACACAGGCCAGGAAGTAGGGCTTTTGGCATGATTTGACACAACACTGCACCATGCTTAAGAAATGGAGGTGGAACGAACAGCGTCATCTGACCTAAGTCCCTTTTTTTTTTTTTTTTTTGGGCTAAAAGAAAACAGCAGAAATATCAAGGGAGGTTTTCCAATGGATTTGCTCTCCCAGAAGAGCTATCACATCACATTCCCTGACCTCTCGAGTAACCCCATTTCATCCAACAATCCTACCTCAACACTGCAACTTCTGTTTGCGTATGGCCAAAGACTTCTTCCAGCTACACTTCAATGCTTAAGCAAAACAGAACCACTACGTAGTAGTTTGCTCCCAGTCTCTCATAGAAATGCTTTCAATATCCGTTTCTCATCATTTTTTCCCCCATGACATACGACCTCAAAGACACTCCAGCATTTTCTCCTCAGAACGCCTGAACAGCTCAAATAATTCAAATTGCTCTCCAAGTGCCCAGCCCTCATTTATCATGGCCAATATTGACAGAGGTAATCCACACGCTGTCCAGATGGGCAAAATAAATCAATCAAGTCTTCATTAAGCCCCTTGAAGGAACTGCTTTGACCGAAACACCGAAATTCTTTAAAAATAAGAAGTTGTGTTTTGTTTGTTAAGATTAGCAGCTCAGATTCACCAAAATGTTTTATTACACATTGTGAGTGGTGTCTGTGTAACACTTATTTTAGGTATTTAACTAGAAATAGAAAGTAATCTGATTGTATATAGGTAATTTTTAATTCCATATCTGAAGACATGAGGACAAGTGTGTACATCCACATTAATAAGAGCCATCAGCAGACCAGCCCCGGTTCATCAGAGCAGCTGTTCAAACACGACACACCGCTGAAAAGTTTTGCAGTCCAAGGGCATGATCTAAAACAACCACTTTCTACTATAACATAACAGAACTGTATTGAAATGTTATTGTGCCCCTGGAAAGTCAGCCCTGAAGAATCCTAGCCCCTCGGAGTGAGAAACAGACTAACAAAACGTTTCTAGGTTAGAGCAAACAGAAGTTCTCTTCTAAAGAAGGAAATCCCAAATGCTTCGTCATCTTAAACATTCAACTCACTCTTCCAGGAGGAAAAGCTAGCACAAGACTCAGGCTGCAGAAGCGCCATCATCTCATTCAGGAAGCAACAAACTGGACCACACCAAGTGCCTTAAAAAAAAAACAAAAAAACAGCAGCAAAACCCACAACACATTTCACCTGCATCACACAGCTAGGCTGTACTACCCTTAACTTCCAGTACGCTGAAACACAACGCATGCCATCAGCATTCAAATTCTCAGTTCATCCCAGCTGGAGAAAAACAAGCACGCATTTTAGATGTGCTGCAGCGACCACGGAACGACACCAATCATCTCAGTAACGTGCGAAAAAACGTTCAATTCGCCCCTGTATGAGGCTGCACGTATCTGGCCCCAAAGCATCCTTACAAGCTTGGGGGAGGCTGGCCGTGACGAAATGCGCTACGGCTCAGGAACAGACCAAGCAGGGAAGGAGCAAACCAGTATTTTCTTAAGCCAATTTTGTTCATCACTAAAGTATTCTTCGTTTCTCTCTTATTTGCTACCCTTTGGTCGTTCAATTCACCTTTGAACATCTTTTACAAAAGTCCCTGTGTACTGCATGTTTTGGCGATCACTTCATCATCATCCCTCTTCCTCTTGGCACACAACCGCTGGGTGTTGGGTGCCTTTTCCCAAACCCTTTTGTTCCACCTTTCCTCTCCCAGCAGTTCAGATTTAATCCCACACATGGCCCCAAGAGCAGCTCCTCTCTGGACCAGCAGGGCCCTGTCCGAGACTTGGCCTTCCTTAAGCACTTCTGGTCACCGCAGCTCATCGGGCACGTTGAGGCTTAAAGCACTTGTTCAGGGAACTTGTGTAAATCCCACGAATGCTGTTTTTCCAAGCTTCTGCACTAAAACTGCTCGTTTTTCAAGAACAAAAAGGGCCAGCCACGTGCGTGTGGCTGTGTACGGCCAGAGGGAGATGAGCAACAAAAAGGAGGGGGGAAAGATGTTGCTACAGCTTGAAAAGAAAAGAAATGGAGAAGTTTTTTTCCAGTTGTATTTCAAAACAGGATGCTGGAGCTGCAGTGCTCAAATTTTTCTGTTTCACTGGCTGGACTCTCAACCATGTTGCCAGAGCCAAGGACTGGAAATGTTTTTGCAGTTTATGAAAAGAGTGAAGCAAGCATTTGGGAATACTTAAAATATTCTACCACTCTTAAGCTCCTGTAAAAAGTCTATACATTAATGTTAGGCATGGAAAGTTTACAGCTCTGCCTGCAGGAAAATACAAAGCAGGTAAACAGCTTAGCACAGCGGCCGTGTAAAAATTCACCAAGTATTCAAGAGTTCGGGCAACGATTAAATCAACACGAGGCATTTCACAGTTACACAACAGAAAACTGAAGTCTACTTAAGCATGTCTGCAACAAATCTATAAAGATAACAGATTGTCTTGGCAGTTATACATACGTGTACTTATATACACATGGAGAAGTCTGCCTTAATGGGAACGACCCATATCTGCTGGCAAAATGGGAACTGACCTCCCCCCATCCTCACAAGAACACAACTGATCACGTCCTTGGTGCTTCAACTAGTTCTCAAAATAAACAGCATCTACCAAAAGCCTAAAAAAAAAAATTAAAAAAAAAAAATCAAGATATTCCCGTGAATTTAAACAAAGTTATCAAAAGCAATGCACAAAATACACCCAAACAGAGCAGTCCTGCTCCACTCACCCAGTTTTGTACCCGCTGCATCTCCCTGCTTGCTGTCGCACAGCAGAACAGAGCAGTTCTGAAGGAGGTCAGCCTCCCTTACCCACAACAAACACACTTATTTCAGTGCTCAGGAAGTCATGGGCTAGAGATCAATGTGGTAGCACCTCTTCTATACCCCTCCTTATCTCTGCTAACATAAACCCAAATGGCCTCTAAAACAAAGAGCCAAAACCCACAGATACCACATCTTTTGGACGGGAAGGGGAAGCACTGAAGCATCAGAACCCACCCACTTTTTCCAAAGGGCTCCTTTTCCAAACTGAGAATTTTGTGTTCTTTGAGCATCTCTTTTCACACACAGGAGACAAACACAGGTTCCCCTCATTTCAGTTTTTTGGGCTCAAATGTAAGCTGTTTGCCATCCTGGACAACGCTTCCAGCAGCCATTAAAACTTTCCCCCCTTGGCTCCTTCAGGCCAGCCTGGAGAGGTGACACACTCCACGGCATTTCTTTGTCATATGTTTAAGATGCTAAAGCAGGTGGCCAACTACCAAACTCAGCTTCAATTTTTCGGAGCTGTCTTCGCCTGGACGTGACTGGGAGTTTCCCTGCCACAAACATCGGCTGCCCATCCACGGAGTCGACGCTGAAGTCACCCTGGAAGTCCCGGCGCACTGGCAGTATTTTCACTGTGCCTTTCTTTTCATGCCAACAGAGCTGTTACATTTCAGTGAGCCCAATTTTGTTTTGTAAGGCTTCTTTCAATCACGCCAGACCCCAGCAGACAAAGCCTCAACAGTTCAGAGCCGCAGCCATTCCCTACAATTCGATGGCAGGTAACTCGGCTCAATGGCCACACTGTTCGGCGCAGGCAGCAATTACCACATCCACCCCAGCCTCCTTCCGAGGTTTGAGGATTCTGTAATTTATTGTTTCATAAAAGACAATTAGCACATTTAAAGTTTTAAGAGCAATTAAAAATGCCCTCGTAGGAAAAAAAAAAAAATAAAATTTCCAGTAAGGAAATTTTACATTAGCGACTTCACCTAACGAGGCAGGCACAAAGACTGACGGGCATCTGACGCTGGCTTTCGGCTTCCCAAAGCAGACTGCTGCTTTCTCAGAAGCTGACGTTCAGCGACCAGGCTGTGAAAGCCAGCAACAAGGGACCTGGGTGGGCTGAGGAGACGCCAAAGACCGGGTGGAAGGGGCAGGGGGGAAAACAAGGGATCCATTAGCGGGCACATGGATGAGCCCCAACTGGTTACGGCTTGTGTAAGAGGAGATTTGAATAATTAACTCAACTCCTTTCTGCCCAATCTTTTGAACTGTTTGTGTTAGGGATGAGAGAGAAGTCCTGCTTTGCTTCGCTCATTCCTAAGTCAGCAGATTGTATTTGAATTTTGTCCATTGATACACAGAAGTGAGCGTCGCCTCCAGACTTTCTAGCTACTTAACCCCCAGGAACCTCATTAGGCTAATTATCACAGTGCTCCCTCGCCAGAGGCAGGGCTGCTGGACAGAAGGCTGGAGTTTGGCAGCACCCCGGCCCCCCAGCCCTCCCCTCTGGCCCCTCTGGGTGGCCACCCACCCCGTATCGGCGCATCCCCCAGCACTGTCACCTGCCCCAGGCCCTTGATAAGGACATCAGCACAGACTCGCTCCGTACAGACCCCTGCAGACTCATACAGACCCCCCCAGACTCTCCTCTGACTGGCCTGCAGCTGAATGCATCCCACTGAGCACCACTTCCCGAGCCCAGCCATCCAGCCTTTTTGTTTGTTTTCTGTTTGCTTTTGTTTTAAAAGCACCCACCTTAGCCACCCACTCATCCGGACCACACCATCCCGAGCTGGAAGCAAGGACATTGCGGGGGATCAGGCTGGAAGCCTCGCTCAGGTTGAGGTAAACAACATCCACTGCCTTCCCCCTGCCCCTGGCCCAGTCCTTTTAATCACAGAAGGCAATCAGGCTTGTCAGGCGTGATTTAACCTTAATAAATCGATGCTGACTGTTCCCCGCCCAGAGATTTTTTCCCGGAGGACCTCCCCCCGCGATGGGAAGCAGGCTGACCGGTCTGTAGTTGCCTGAATCATCCTTTTAGCCCTTCTTGAAAACGGGCCCAACGCTTGCCTCCTTTTGCTCTCCTGCTGCTGGGATTTGGGGCACGGGGCACTGAGATGGAGGCGTTCGATCCCTCCGTGCTTCCTTTACAACTCGCCTTCTGGCGAAGCACACTTCACAAACACTGTTCAGGGTACAACTAAGCAGTGATAAGTTCCCAAAATCAATCAATTTTGATACAAAATGAATTCTGTATGTTCCAATAACCAAAAGGGACGCTACCAGCTTAGCATACAGTTAATCTTGAGAATGAGTAAAAGTCATTTCAAGCTCCTAAAAAAAATCTCTCTCAATCTATTTTTATAAGACTTCAGCAACTAAGTGACTTTTCAAAACTGAAGCTCATTACACAGAGCAAACAAATCAAAAAAGTTAACAAAAAAGGGAAGAATCTGTTCGTTCTCTGCTAGCCTCTGCTGCAATACCACGAAGCAGCGACTCAGCTTTAAAAACGCTCCCGGCTGCCGCCCGACCGCTCAGGAAGGGAAAAGTAAACGCAGCTCAGTCCCCAAAACCACAACTGATATGCGTGAGACCAAGCAACTGCCTGGTACAGGGAAGTTCAGCTCCTCTGCCCCCCTTCTCTCTTACCACCCTTAAAAAAATATAAAAAAAAAAAAGAAAATGGTATAAGCTGAAAGCCCTGTTTACACTGAGTTTAGCTCCCAGCCTCTCTTTGTATCACCTCTCTGTGTATCACCAAGTCGTTACCTCATGTTCCTCTCTCTGCTGAACCTATCCAGACCACCTCGACCATCTCTCTTTTGCTACATTCACAATGAAAATACAATGTGTTAAAGGTCCAGAAAAAGCTAAGGTACTAACTTCAGGAATAATCACTGTTTTCAGACTTAGTATGCTTCTACTTAAAAAAAAAAAGTTAACAACAGCACACAGATTACTTGAGTATTCCACTACTGACACAAAGTAGTATACGAGGGGATGTTAAATGTACCCGGTACCAAAGTTCATGTACAGAAGAAACTCCACAGAATGCACTCAGACAAGGAGCTAGTCTCATCTCTTCCCAGATGCCAGAGGGGAAAGAGAACCCCAAAAAAGCAAAACCAAAAAACATGCAAAAGAATCCCAACAAGAACGCTCACTCCGGTCTACTCTGGAAGTACTGGATGGCAAATGCTGGATTAACTTTCCTTTCCTCTGGTCCTACAAAGCCTCTCCGTAACTGCTCTTCCCCTTAACTGCTTCCCAAGGTGTCTTCACCGAGTGGACACGCTGGTCGCATTAACTTTTCTTTTATGGGATCATCCTGATTAAGATTAAATATTTCAGGGTTCTTGGAGCACATTAATGGAAGCGGGGTCTCACTTTCTCACCCTATCACAAACACAAGTATCTTTTCTGTTGCCCTATTTTAACAGCTGACAAAACATTAACGTTCAGGACAGCCATTTAAAGCAAAATCATCTGAGAATCCAGGAATAAAAAGCAAGCCCTTGCTAAAGGCAGCATGAAATGCACACCTAAACAGAGTGTCAGCATGAGAATGCCTTCGGTTAGCTCACACAACTGACAGATCCATTGCTTCATGCTCAGGCTGTGCCACCCTCACTGCACATCTGGGAACAAAATCGGCAGATAGCTCACCACGGTGTGAAATATCTTGACAAGCAAACTTTCACTGTGACATCCTCTGGCTGGAGATTTCTTATCAAATACACAGGCTCGCACAAGGTGTTTCAGATTTTAAATCTTTCACTCCTGCATCCTGCCCACTATGACTGATGGCATGGGTGGTGAGAACTCCATCCCAACGCTGCTTTTTAGCTCAGGCTGCTCAACCGTTCCCTTCAGCTGCACAAGTCCTTCTGTGAAGTCCTCACCTTTGTGCACCTTCTGTATTACGAGCCCAGAGCAGATCTATTTCTGCAAAGACTGAAATGGCAATGATTAATGTGCACTTGAAGTAGTATTATGAAACAAAAAGAATTAAACATTGTGCAAGATTACAATAAAACAGGCAAGTTTTCTGTCTCCTTTGTGATTTATAATAGCTCAAAAATCATGTTTCCTTTCTCTTTGTTTTAATGCCGCTTTTCCTCCCTATTTCTGGTACCAAATTACAAGCAAAGGGTGGTTTGTTCAGCAATTCAAATTCATCTGTGCAAGAACACACAACACAGAATACACCAAACGCACATACGGAAGCAACAGCAGACATGCACTTTATTTTTTTTTTTAATTTTTAAATAATTTCACTCTAAAAAAGCTTCCAACTCTAACTAACTGCATACAAAAACACAATACCTGCTCAGATCTGTTTTGTTGTAAAGCACTGATTCAGAGCAGCCCCTGCTCGCTGCCTTCTCATTAATACTTTCCTTAATGGAGCCTATGAAACTTTGGAAAAAACTTCACAGCCACAACAGAAGCGAGCAGCACTTGAAGTTTCCAGCTTTCTTCGCCCCATGAGATAACGCCACGCCGGAGATGACACAGAAGCTGCGTCACCCGTGCAGTGACACCCACTAAAGCAGTCATCAAAGCGCGGGCTGTGGCAAAGCTGGGCGGGCAGGGAGAGACAAGAAGCTTGTGCTCTTCAGGTGCGACGCAGATGGAGGGGCTGGAACCTCAAATCCCCTTTTCCTTCCCCCTGCACAACAGGCAGCTGCTGGTGCACACGAGGACCTCAGACACCCAGCAGCAGCTCCCTGGGAGGCTCATCGCCTAGGGAGAGTAGCTCGTGGGGCAGCACCGACGTCCTTAGCACATCCCCACAGCACTGAAGAGGACCCTCAGAGAAGCAGACAACTTCACGTCCCTCTCTATACACATAAAGCAGCTGCAGACCAAAGATCCTATATTTATCCAGCTTCCCAAATGAGAAAGATTCTTACACCTCAATGGCTAGAGGAAGAGAACCTTCGGCGTGTCTGTGCCCTAAAGATTGAGACTCTGAGTTCCTTGTGATTGTTGAATTACCCCTGATAATGGAAGTTTCAGTTTTCTTTTGATTCACGCTATGATTCCGCACAATACAGTATTTGTCGAGACATTGCTATTAAAGAGAGAATTCCAAATAAAAGATTTAGGTTCGCGCTGTATCTTAGACATCTGAGAAGACAGATGGAAAACATAACATATGTTAAAAGGAAGATTTACAAAGCAAAAATTCTTGAAAGTGTAAACCAAATTAGGATGGAAGTGTCAGATTTCTAAGTTGTCCCACATGCTTTTTCATTGTATAAGAACAAACCCCAGGTTTTTTCAAATCCTGTTTTTCGACTCCCCCTGATTTCTCATTAAACTGCAGTATTTTGATAAAACAGCAACATTTTTGCTCACATGATTCTCTATTAGCAGGTAACAACAGAGAGCAAAGCCTTCAGTAGAAATAAACACCAAGGATAGGTGGATTTTTTAATGTGAAGTTGCAGATAGAGTATCGGAACGCAGCATGTTGCTGTGGAAATAATTAGTGGCACTGGACTATGACTCCAAGGAACATTCAGCCAGAATAGAAAGTGAATAATCTGCAACAGAAAACTGGGAATTATTTCACAAGCTATCAAGAGATCTCCAGGGTACAACAAAGACTGACCCCCCCGAGCACAGCCTTTATTCTTGTCTGGTGTTGGCAGGCCTTCTCCAGGAGCCGTGTTAATTTCAAATCATGAAGAAAATGAATCAATGTGATAAAATCCCAAGCATATATGCAACTATCAGTCAAAACACGAATAAAAAAAGAAAAAAAAAAAGCAGGGGGAAACAACCGCATATAGACTGTCACATAGAATTAGACTGGCAGACCTTCTGCTCAACTTTGTCATCTCATGCAGATGTTAGCATCAAACTCCTTGGAGAAATCTACAAAAATCTCCCCCCGATGAGAAACCATAGAAAACCCTGCTATTAGCAGTGCTTCGTGAATTGGCACAAATGTGCTGCCTCAGATCCTCAACAAGCGAACCAATTTCTAATCTCTCGAATCTCTTGGCCCAGACGACGACTGCTGGCACAGCACTAGGCAGGTCAGCCGCTTCAGGTGCACAGCAATGCAACTTGTGTCAAACTTCAGACAGCTCAGAAAGTAAACACTGCTGCTTGGCGTGGCATCCCTCATCCACCATTACATATATGGCAAGAAACAATACAGCCATAAAATATCACACGCTGCATTTTTCCTATCCCAGCTAGTTACAGTACAAGTGCCACGGAATAAAGGGCATTCCCGTGGCAAGTCAGAACTCCACACACGCCTTCACCTACTTCTTTTCAGAGAAAGCATTTCTTCTCCTGATTTTCTGCTTAGAAATCCAAGCCTGTTCCCTTACTGGAATTACTCTTTTTCTTGTCCCAGAGAGAGAGATGGAGAAAGCGTGCATATAAAAGCAATTTCTTACTGTTACAGTCCGCAACTGACACTGAAGATTTGCTCACGTCATGTAAAACGAGCACACCAATTAAACAGCTTCCGGGAAACTTCTCCGCTCCGCAGGAATGAACCCTTAGACACACACACTAATGCTCTCATGCGCACAAAGTTTGGCCTTGGATAACTGAGCAATCAGTTCACCTGAACTCCCAGCTACGTACGGGAACGCTAGCAGAGAAAGCCTGGGTGTCTCCGTTGAGTTACTTTGTTCAAAAGGCGGACCTTCTCTTTTAAAGCTAAAAGCCAAATCCCCTGAGAGATACACCTACCCCGTTTTTGGCATACTGCAAGAGAACAAGATCAAATCAGGCCGCGTACTGAGACACAAACTCCCCTCGGTGAAGTTCCGTAGCTCCCCGGGAGCTAAGCAGAGCTCTGCTCATCTCAGCACAGGCAAAGGAACACGCGACAAGCCCAGTCCTTCCCCAGTGTTAAAACACGGGAGCCGCAACACTACCACACCAGGCCGTACAGAAAACGTGAATTACTGGAGTTCTCAGCCTGCAGCTTTCGCAGCAGCTGCACCACTTAATCTGTTTATGATCTGAAGCTGTGAAAAAAACACGAGAAAGTATGAGGTGCAAATCCAGCTCTAATGGACTTTTTGAAGCTGCTCATCTCACCTTCTTTCCGACTTCACCTACTTCAGGAGTACGTTAACTCATACCACAGCTCAGGACACCCTCTGCTCTGGCCCACGTTATCACTTGTCACTTCTGGAGCTAGCACAGCCCCACAACTGCAGCAGGCCGCAGGGTACGCAACAAATTCCGACGGATGCGTTACTCACGGTGCAGCACACAACGCCACCGAGCTAGCTATCTGCAGAGCGGCGGTGACAGGGCACCTGAAGAATGCTGGCTGTACTGCCGCTCCGTGCAGGCACACTTTCCACAATCTGCGTGCAGAGTTCAGACCAGGACCAGCCCCAGTTCGCTGCATGTTCTGCTGAGCGATCAATACCGGCAGCATTGGGAGCAGTAACACCACCCACCATTAAAATAACATTCTGCCATTACCAAAGTTTCTGCATTTCTACTTCTTGTACTAAACCCGTGTTTACCCTGCAACACGCTAGATCAAAATGCCTCGTAACAGTTTAAATAAATAAGGATACAAACGCTTAGGTATGAAAATTATGTATCTAATAAAGAGGTAATGAGACAAAAGCACTCCTCCTGCCTGGCTAGATAAGGGAAAATCTCTCCTGTGGATACTCCAGCGTGCGAGCCAGCTCGTCGAGTGCTGCTCGGTAACGGTCAGCTACCAGCCCCGAGTCTCAACCTTCCTTTTCGATTCAAAGGGCAACGAGACAACTGCAGAATCTATCGCGAAGCCTTAACGATGTTCACAGCAAGCCTGTCTGTTATATCCCCTCAGTTCCCCCACTTTCCCTTTGCTCAGACAGTTGTTTCAGCTGCTTTGCAGAACGCAAGCAGACCGATTTCGACTGCGCAAACTTCGCTACGGTAAGCCAAGGCGCTATTTTTACCAGAAAGATTAAAGGCGGCTAAAATTCACCCTGACAAAAAGAGTTGCTTAACATCACCGCATCAAAGCATAAAGCGAAGTATAAACAGGTGCGAGTGGTTGTGTTCTGCTGAACGTTCAGGCCTGCCACCAGACCCTTCGCCATCGCGCTGCTACGCTCGCTTACGAGCGCCTGAACACTTCGTGTTCAGCAGCAGCACAACTCGGCCTACCAAAACGTCTCGAAAGCACGTCCCCAGCACGTAAGCTGCAGCATCAAGTGGCATGGGTTTACGACTGCAGCTACAACTCAGTTATCCATCCCAGAACTCGCTGCCTGCCCACCTACACAAAGACAACTTCCCAGGTTGTCCCAAAACTTGTTCATTTAAGCCCCAGCGCAAGAAAGCGGGCAGTTTTGGGTTCAGGAGCAGGTATTTGACAGCTATCACCACTCATACCACTTACATTGCCTAATACAATGCATAGAAGCATGCAGCAATCTTTCCACCAGCAGCCTCGGCAGCTAGGATCCAATCTAAAACGTAGTTTTTGGAAAAAGCACCGCCAAGTGCACCAACATACCTGCGCTCTCCAGCACTGAGGCATTTTGCCTGGGGGTCACGGCACAACACCACGGACACAACCCTACTTCTCCAGGACACAACGTGGGGCTTTCCGTCCCCGCTGGCCAAAGGCCCCCTGCGCCGTGCAAAACTTCCCGCAGATACTGGAGCCTACATCTCCAGCGCGGCACAGAGCTCCCCGAGACGCATTAGAACTTGCTGAACAGGACGTAATTATGACTGAAGCATTCCAGAACAGACCAAGAGAACTTCAAAAAAAAAAAAAAAAAAAAAAAGAGAGAGAGAGACAGCTTCAAACAGCCTTCCCTGGCTACCCGTACAGTCTACAGGTCTGAGGAATTTCAGAAAAATCGTGTTTTTCCCAGGTTACTCTGGTGCATTTCGTAGCAACTTACGTATCAGCCTTCCCTATGGCATTCTGTCACTTCCACAAAAGAGATTAACGCCGTTCAGTCACAAGACCTCACCTAGATATTTTTCTGCCAATTCTTACTCTTAATACTCTTTCTCTTTTTGGCATGTTTCTTGGGAGGTTGAAAATAAAAAGATTTCATGAATTAGAAAAAAAAAAACCCTGAAGTATCTGTAAGCTACTGCCAAATGCACACTAAGCAAACTGAAAAAAAAAAAAACAACCCACAAAATTTATCAGCTCAATTATAGTAATATTTTTTTTCTATCCATAAAAACACAGCAGGCACACCACGATTAACTTATCACCGACCCTCCGACGAGATTCAGCAATCTCTGAGAACAGAGGTGCAAGTCAAACACCCGACCCGACCCTACGACGGCAATTAAAACGGAACACTTCAAGACTTGAGTACACGCACACACGCGCTTATGCACACACGTGCGTACTCGCAGTGGGCGCACGCTCGCTGGGAACGAGAAATTTTGCTGCGTTTCATCACCCACGAACCCCCCTCGGACAAGAAAAGCAGGGCGAAGACGCTCCGCGACGTGGGGACGAGTCGCAGCTACCGCCGGGCTGCCGGGCATTTCATCCCAACTTGAGTGCCCGAGCGGGTCTGCAAATTCTTTTATTATCATTATTTTAAATTTTAAACGGGGAAAGAGCTCGGAGCAGGTCGAACCGAGCTCCTTAAACCTATCTCAGCGCACTCAGAGATGGGGGGGGGGGGACAGAAGGAGGATAACACCAACAGATATATGAAAAAAGCAGGATAGGGATGTGGCGTTGAGTTTTTTTTTTTTTTTTTTTAAGGCTCCGCAGCACAGCCCGGAGACGCAGAGCGGGGTGGCAGCGAGGGGGGAGGGTGGGATAAGAGAGGGGGGTGAAGGAGAAGCATGGGGACCCCCAAAAAGAGGAGGGGACCCCCGGGGAAGGGTGGGGACCCCTCAGAGAAGGGGGGCGGGCGGGTGGGCCCGGAGACCGCTCGTCGCCATACGGCGACGAGCGGTCTCCGGGCCCACCCGCCCGCCCCTAAAAGAGGGGGGGGGACCCCAAAACACCCCCCTCCCCCCCTCCCTGGTGTCTCACCTGTGCTGTCGCTCGCGGAGAAGCCCGGCGAGTTGAGCTTGGCTCGCTTGGGGTTGGGCGGCCCGTCGAGTAAGTTCTCCGCCATGGCAGCCGCCGCCGCCGCTCGGGGCCCGTCCCGAGGCGCTCCCGGAGGAGAAGAACGAAGGGGGAAGGCGAACAACAGCGCCGCTCAGTGCCCGGCCGCCGGCGGCCCCCTCTCCCCCATACCCGGGGCCGCAGCAAGGCCGCAGGGAGGAGGGCTCGGGGCGGGCTCGGGGGGAAGAACCCAAGCGCCCCCTCCCTGCCGGCCTCGCTCCTCCCGGCCTCTCCCCCGCCCTGCCGCCGCCGAGGAGGTGCCCGGATGGCGGCTCCGGCAGTCACTCGGGGAGCATAGCGGGGCCTCTCCTCCTTTCCCCCCCCCCCCACCCCGCCCGCCGCCCTTCCTCGGCCTCTCCGCGATGCCGGGGGGGGCTCGGCCCCCGGTTCCCGGTCCCCCCCCCCCCCCCCCTCCCTGCCGCCCGCTCCCCTCCGCCGCCGCCGCCGCCGCCCCCACCCGCGGCTCTGAGCCGCGGACCCAAAACGGGAGAGGTGGAGGTGGAGGTGGGGGGGGGGGGGGGGGTGGAAAGGCTGGGGCTTGGAGGGGAAGGGAAGGGAGGGAAGAAAAAAAAAAAAAAAAAAAGGGAAGGAAGGAGGAGGAAGGCGGGGGAGAGGAAAAAAAAAAGAGAGGAAAAAAAAAGAGAAAATGGGAAAAATTAGGAAAAAAAACGCCCCAAAACAATGAGCGCGCCGCGGTCGCCGCCGCCGCTCCCGGTCCCGCTGGCGGAGCCCGGCGGGCCCCGTCCGGCGCTGCCCCGCGGCCCCGAGCCCCGCTGCCCGTCTGCGGCGCCCGGCGCGGCTGCCCCGTGTCCCGGCGGGCGGCCCCGCTGCCCCGGCCCGGCCCGGCCCGGCCCCGCTCCGCTCGCGCCGCGCTCCGGCTCCGCGACAAGATGGCGGCTGTTGATTCCTCAATTAAAAAAAAAAGTTTTTTTTTTCTCTTCTCTTTTCCAGAGACCATGGGGGCGGGGACGGGGAGGTGCCTGCGCGCTCCGTCACCGCGCACCGGGCACGCCTCCCCGCCGCCCCCGCCGCCGGCCGCCGCCGCCGGAAAGGCGCGAGCGGCGCCGGAAAAGCCGAGCTCGTCCTCAGTTGCTCCGCGGTGTCCTGGAGAGGAGGAGGAGGAGGAGGAGGAGGAGGAGGAGGAGGGGGGCGGCCGCCGCTGCCGGCTGCTGGCCGTCGGTGCCTCCGCGGTGTCCGCTCGCCGCGCCCCCCCTCGGTCGCCCCCTCTCAGTTCCCCTCAGCCGCCTCCTCCGTGTGGCGTCCCGGTCTCGTTCGCCTCAGACTCAACCGCCGGCCTCGGCCGGGCACCTCGTAGCACCCCTTGTTGCCCCCTCACAGGGTGTCCCCTCAGTGTGGCACCTCACAACATGTCCCCTCAGCGTGCCCCCTTCGTGTATCCCCTCACAGCGCGTCCCTTCACAGTGTGACACCTCACAGCGTGTTCCCTCAGTGTGTCCCCTCAGTGTGTCCCCCCACACCGTCCCTTCCCAACATGTCCCCCCTCGGTGTGCCCCCTCCATGCATCCCCTCACAGTGTGTCCCCTCAGTGTAGCACCCCACAACATGTCCCCTCACAATGTCCCCTCACAGTGTGCCCTCTCTGTGTATCCCCTCACAGCACGTCCCCTCACAGTGTGCCCCCTCAGTGTGCCCCCTCACAACATGCCCCCTCAGCGTCTACCCTCACAGTCTCCTCAGTGTGCCCCCTCTGTGTATCCCCTCACAGCATACCCCCTCAGTGTGGCACCTCATAACACGGCCCCTCACAGCATGTCCCCTCAGTGTATCCCCTCACAACATGTCCCCTGAGCGTGTCCCCTCAGTGTGGCACCCTGCAACATGTCCCCTCAGTGTGCCCCCTTCGTGTATCCCCTCACAGTGTATCCCCTCACAGTGTGCCCCCTCGGTGTGGCACCCCAAAACATGTCCCTTCATAGCGTGCCCCCTCTGTGTATCCCCTCAGTGTGGCACCTCTCAACATGTCCCCTCAGTGTGTCCCCTCACAGTGTGCCCCCTTGGTATGGCACCCCACAACATGTCCCCTCACAGCATGCCCCCTCTGTGTATCCCCTCATAACATGTCCCCTGAGCGTGTCCCTTCAGTGTGGCAGCCCACAACATGTCCCTTCACAGTGTGCCCCCTCAGTGTGTCCCCTCCGTGTATCCCCTCACAGCACATCCCCTCACAGTGTCTACCCTCACAGTGTGCCCTCTCACAGTGTCTCCCCTCAGTCCCCTCACAGCATCCCCCTGCATTCCCCCCTCTCGCTGTCCCCTCCCAGCCCCACCACAAATTCCCCTTCTCAACGTCCCTCTGTGTCACCTCTCAGCACCCCCGGCACCCTCAGGACCTGCCAGCCTGTGCCCTCCCGTGGGGTTTTGCGGCAACGCCAAGGCCATGGGGCCTTGTCCCCCTGATGCCTGTCAGCCTGCTGTCCCCCCACAATGGCTGGCTTCCCTCAGCACTGTCCTCATCCTCTGCCCCCTCACGCCACAGGACTTGGGGACGCCCCACACGTTCCCTGCCAAAACTCCCGCTCCCAGCACCCAAGCCTGGGCACCAGCAGCCTGCAAGAGGCCGCTGCGGACCCACTGAGGGTCCAGCTTCCAGCAGGCCCGGTGTCCCCCGGTCCCCCAGGGCTGCCTGTCCCCATGCTGCTGGCTGGCACAGCCGCACACCGGGGCAGCACTCAGGCACCGGGGGCCCCAGCGGGCGGCGGCGCCAGGCGGCGGCTGGGGCTCCTGCCTTTAAAAACGCCTGCACTCTGTCTAGACAGACTTTCCTGGCTGAAACAGGTTTATAGGACTGGAGCTCATATGCTTCAGTGGATTTCCATACTGGTTCCCAACTTGAGAAGCAGGTCGTATAAGCCCCGGTGACGTGGCACGCCAAGGCAGTAGCAGATCACCTTGTACCCAAACTAGTTGCTCGGGGCTGTTTTCATCCCCAATATGTCGACATGTCCCCAAAGAGCAGAAATTACTGGAGGCCAGACTGGAGAAGGGCGCTGGGACAATGCCGATGAAATCCATAAGCTGAGATGGATCAATCAGCAACTTTGCATTGGTTTAAAGGAGATCTATAATGACACCTTTTGCAAAGGGCAAGTCTCTCTTTTGTTTACTGCTAAACTCGTATTCATTACATCTACTTTGACATTTACATGCATTTCATTACATTTACTTGCAAATTCAATATTTATTTACATGGTGCCTGTCCATGCTGAATTCTGACTGTAATCACGCACAGGAGGTCTCTTATAGGCCTCTGCTTCCACCACTACATTACTCATTAGTTACACAGGTAGTGTTCCCTGGTTTTGTCTGCCATACAGACATTTCCTTCGAAAGCAGTGTTTCCGTATGCTTTCGGATAGGTCAGGGTGGGACGGGGCTTAGTGTTTCACAGCGGCTCCAGATGTGAATGCTCTGATTCTGAACTGGGTCTTGCACCACAGACACCAGTCCTTTGGGTGGAAGGCTCAAGGTCAGTCAGTGAGGCACTTGCTACCGAAACACCGTTGCTGCAGAAGCAGTAGAAGCCGATGGGCACAACAGGCCACTAGCCCTTGGCTTCTGGTCTTTGCTAAGCTACCACCTGTCTGTTTCAAGTTTAGGAGCACAAAAATGTCTACTTGTCCATCATTTTAAAAATGAGGGCAACACACCGAGGAACAGTACTTCCCTTAGGCAAATAGGGCATCTAAAACACTGTAACAAGGATCTGCAACAGCTTCTGTCCAGCAGTGTTTCACTGTAATATAAGGCAAGTGCCCTGGTTTAGGTTAAGGGACAACGTTTTGTTGTTGGAGGTGGATGGATGGAAATCAGGTCAGATTGTCTGTCTGTCAGGCACAACAGAAGACAGCAGTGCCCTTTGCTATCTGCTACCTGAACTTTTTAAAAAAAGTGTGGTCTGGACATTTTGAACTGCAGCTAGCATAACTTTTTGCCCTTGCCTTGCCCATTACATCACTTGTGGTCTTGAAAATGAAGGATTCACTGGAGCAGCTAACCCCAGGAGATACCCACAGTGTTTTACCCCCTTCTGTACTGCTGCAATGACTCTACAGCTCTGGTGTGAAGTCAGGAGGGGGATCTACTGATGGGAACAGAACCTGGATGGATCCACAGCTTTTCTCTAGGAAGGTGTTTATGCTGCCTGAATACAGACAGCGTGCTCATGTTATACCAATACTGCAGCTCTGACTGTACAGCTACAACACACAAAGCCCAGACGCACCACCACAACTCTAACAGCAGCTCGTGCCTGCTAGGGCAACCCTGTGCTCTCAGTACTGGGAATGGGGATGGGGAGCAGGTGGAAGCAGGCCATGAATCCTCTCCCACAAGCTGGGAGAGCTCCTTTACCTTTACAGCAAGTGTCAGGCCAAACCAGGCCTGCCACATAAGCAAAATCAGAGGGGGGCTTTGAGTCCCGGGGAGTGGGAGAGGAAGGAGCTGCTTTGGAGGGAGAGAATCCTATACCCTGGGGCAGTAAAGCAGGAGGAGGATACTATTGATGCTGTCTTGCAGCTTCTCCTTGCCGAGGTCTCCTTAGGGTGGCCCCAGCTGCCTCCTGCCATGGGATCAGAACAGCATGGGCTTCATGGCAGGAGTGAGGGGAAGAACTTGACTCTTATCCACCACCCCTATAAATAGAGCTATGACAGCTTGCCCAAAAGGCTGCCCAAACAGTACTGCAGAGCTCGGGGTACCATGCTCTTTGTAATAACACCCACTGAAAATGCCAAACACAGAATGAGCTCAAGCAAATAGGAGGATTTTGTGAGAAGGTACTGTGTAGCAAGCGAATGAGCCTCGTACTCCAAACTCGCACCCAGTGTTCCCAGTCACAGATCCCAGCTCCCCGCTTGCCCAGCCAACAATTAAGCACTTGCATAGATTCCTGAGGACTTCATTGGTGGTGCTCAGGAGCCACCGTGAAGCAGGTGCTTAGTGGATAGCCCCTTTGTTCAGGGACTAGTTCCAAAAGAAATTGCATAATAAAATCTGCACTGCTGCAGCCCACTTCCAGACTTCCTGTCTCCAAAACTAAGCTGCTTAAAGACACAGTTCCCAAGATCAATCTTCCTTCCTCAGCCAAAACATGGAAGTATCATTTCTATAGCACGCAACCTCTGATCCTTACAACCAAACAATTAACAGTGTTTGAATAACTTCTGAGGAGCACTGCTCTGCAACTCATATTCAACATGGCATCATCCAAACAGTCCTAACGGGAAATAAGAGTCAGTATTTCCTGGGAACATTATATCCTGGCATTTGGTTGCCTTACCTGCCACATTTGCTGCCAAATGAAGTTGTCCCAGGCAAAAAGATAAGCACAGCATCCGTTATCTCCTCTCCGCCCAGCTGCTGAAGAAGGTGCTGCATATTCTTCCTCCAAGTACGTCTGTCTGGTTAGACACACCCTGCTCTCTTGGGATTGTGGAACAACTTTATGTGACATAACTGCTGTTTCTGGCTTCTGATTTTCATCGTATGTGTGAATTCTTGTTGTGTTCAGGAAGTGGTGGTAACCCCTGGGACCGCAATCATAGTGCTGTTTTGTGTTTAGTTAGATGTCTGTGCACTTCTGCAAACCCTCAGTTCCTCGGGCTACAGAGCCTAACTAACGTCCCAAGCAGTCTGCTTGCTTCATTTTCTCCGAAATAAAACATCTGCAGGTGGCTAGCTGTGCTTCATAGGTGCCATCCTGTAATGCAATACTGTCAAGTATCAGCCAGACCTGATTCTGCATTCCTTGTCAATGCGTATGTATCATTTTAAAGCAATTTCCTACCTCCAAGTTGAACAAAGTCTAGCGGGGATGGGATGCAAGCATGGGTATTACTGTGAGCTGCTCAAAACCCTGCCCATTCATTGTCTGTCAAGACCATCCTCTCCACTGGCATAAATCTGGTGTAGAGGAATCATCCATTTAACAAGTAAAGCTCTCGCTGAAGTGAGAATAACGGTTCAGGAAAAACATGCAGTCTTCTGTCACCAGCACAATCACGTCTCTCGCTCTGAGTGGTCCTTTCTTCATATGTCCCAAATGTGAAGTCCTTTTGCTGGAGTTGGCCTGTCAGTTTGCCATGCCTGACAAACTGTTATGAAAAATCTGTATAAATCTGTGTTTATGTTCTCATCCTGGGCTCTTTCTCTAGAAATCATGGTTTGCACTTTGTCTGAGACAATAGTCCATTCGCTTTTCTTTTCTTTTTAAATTATTTTTAAGTCAAACTGCTATGAAAAATGTCTGTTTTTGGGCTCTGTTACACTACAGTTTTGTCTGTATGCCACCAGCTCTCAGCCTCACAGTCAGTTTGAAAATTGTATTTCTATCCATAAAATAGTAATCTGTGTAATCTCGGCAAGTTTCATGCCTGCCAGTTCCCTCTTAGCAGTTGCAATTAGTGGTTTATGGGAGGCTTCAGCCAACACGGGCCAAAATAAAGACATGAAGCTTTTTTTTTTTTTTTTTTTTTTTTTTTTTTTTTTTTTTTTTTTTTTTTTTTTTCCTGCAGACCATGGTGAAATATTCCCCTTTCCTGAGCACATGGAAATATGGGGTGCCCTGAGGTACACTTGACCGTTCAAGATGGGTTGATTTCAGAGGTTTTTGCCTCCCTGCTCTCCGCCACGTCCCTCTGTCAAACACTTGGCCCTTCCCATGACACAGACAGCAGAAGAAAGCATCTGCAAGTGCTTTGGGTGCTGCAGGTCACAGTCTGGTGTGCCAGTTTAATCCCAAATCAATGACAGCCCAAGTTAACATGCTGAGTTGTGAGCTCTGGTGGCTAGCACGGCTCATGCTCCTGCCTACTAAGTTCACTATAGAGTCCACCTCTTAACTGAACGTCCATCTCCTCAAAAGACCTCATCCTTCCTGCTGCAGCTGGCGCCTCAGCCCACTCTTCATTCACTCCACGAACCTCAGAGCAGTGACATATTAGCAATCTCCATGAACTGCTGCCCCAAGGTGGGGGATTGGGTGCTTGCCTGTCCCTTGAGAGATGTCTTCACATTCCTCCTTATCCCTTTTTATCCTCTGCCCTTTCCATGAGGGCTTTTACAGAGACAAGATCAAGGGCTCAGCACATTTTACCCCACTAAGCATTGCTCTGTTTGATCGAATGCACCATGTATTAACCTACTTGGATAGACTGCATATTTCTTTTGTGGAAGTAAAGTCATTACTGTAAATTTCATAGTTCAGCTGTTCTTCTCTCTCTGCATATAGCTTCTTTTACTACTGGTAGCACTGCTCACAGCAACACAGTGACTTCCACGTAAGTGTCTAAGATGACATTTGGAAATGTCCTCCTGGTGTTCGGCCTGACAGTCCCTGTTTTCTGCTGAAAAAAAATAATGTGACGGCCCCATGAAAACTCTGCCTGAGCTCTCAGTCTCACCATCATCCTGTTAGTCACCCGTGTGCAAAATTCTGCTGAGCCTTTGCAAAGCCAGGCCGTGGGGACACTGACTGCGTTGTTCCTCTGCTCTGGGCATTGTCCTGGCTGATGCACGGCTCTGCTGCTGCTGCTGCTTCACTGAGCCTCGCCTGGCGCTCCTGCCTCAGCCCTCTCCTTCAGAGGAACTCCTGGTGCTGGTCGTGGCTCTGGTGCAAGACCTCTGGTTATCCCTAAGAGCTCCATTCCTGGAAAATTCTCTCTGCCTTGTCAAGGGCTTGCCCATCTGCCCACCAGCTTTTGTCTCTGGGCTTGACTCCTTCCACCTGCTAATAAACTTAGCAGAGACTCTGTTGAACTCCCAGGGTCACCCCCAAGCTCTTCTGCAGTGCCAGCCTCTTTGTTACCTGGATCCAAAGCCATCTCTTGGCTCTAATGTCAGGCAGGTCCCTCATCTTCTGTATTGGGTCCGGGAGTTAACTCTGTCACAGCTCCCAGAGAACGATTAAAGCCCGAGGGGTGGCTGCCCTCCAGGAGGCTGTCCTGTCCCTGCTCAGCCACTGCCACCTGCATTCATGCCCCGACTGTGCCACTCAGGGCAGAGACCAGCCCCAAAGGTGAACACACAACAGCACTGTGCCTCTGCAGGCACAGAGCTGAGCTCCTTGTGGGGGACAGCCAGCTCCTCCACGGGACTTCCCTGCCCTCCCGAGCACCCAGTCGCCACCCCGTTCTCTGCCCAGCCCTCACCTCTCCCCCGAGGCGCCTGGGTTTTGTGCTGGCTGACACTTCCAGCTATGGAAATGCTTGCTAACTGTGCTTCTGTGGCTGGCCACGTGCAAACCCCTCTAGCTTACGGCACCACCAGGGCCAGCAGCTCTGCAGGCAGCCCCTGCCCCACCACAGCAATTGGGGGTCTCCCCACAAGCGGCCTCCTCGGGGGGCCCCGGCCTGCACCGGTAGCGCTCGTCCCCATCAGCAAGGCCGGGGCCCGCGCTCCTGTTGCGGCGGGCAGGGTCCCCAGCGGCGACCAGGAAGCCTTTCTGGGCTGGGTCTGTGGAAAACTGGCCCGCCGAACCAGTTCCCATTTGTATAAAGTTCTTCAATATTCATCAGGGAAGGGAGAGCCCATGAGCAGGGCCCGACGAGGCGAATACATTAACCGCCTGTGTGTTCCCCCAGCCTCGCTCTTCCTCTAGCACAAGGGTTCTTGCCCTGTTTTAGGCAAAAACAAACAAACAACAAACTTCCACAGGAGAGAGCAGCCTGGTTGGAGGTGGGAGAGCCGTACTGGTGGCCCCACACTGCCTGATGAGCCAAGCCATGCTGCGGGCAGCCGGTCCCCATCACCACCTTGTCCAAGCCGCTCTCAGGAAGGATCTAGCTCCGGGACCAGCCGTGGGGTGCGTGGGTGGCTGGGCTCGGAGGCCTCTCGGGGTCCCTCCTGCTCAGGAGCTGAGGCTCAGGAGGTTCAGGAGGCCTGGGGCCACACCGTAGGGCTGTCCATCTGCAGAGCCCTACAGCGAGCAGAGGGGACACCTCCCTCCAGCCTGGAGTTGGGAACTGCATTTCCTAGGAGAAGTGCAGCTGAACTCTGGTCTCCTCAGCATTTTGGGGGAACTGGAAGAATTGGATGATGCTTTTTTCCCCCTCTTTCTAGCCAAAAACACATTTTCAGGAAGTGTACTTTTCTGCAGGTGGACAACCCCTGCATATTCAGGTATTCAATGAGTATTCAGAAAACCCTTGAGGTTTCGGTTTTTGGATTTTGGAAAGCACTGAGACATTCTGATCTATTAATTGATACAGAAAACAATTCATCTCCATGCTTCATAAGCAAAGTTTTAAAAAACAGCTTCTAGCTCTGAAACTAGGAAAATAACGAGTGAGAAATGACAAATTAACTAAACTGTATTGTTTCGCCACCCTTCCCTCACTGAATTTCTCACATTGATTCAAACCAAATTTGTTATTTTTTCCTGTTACAGCAACAACCACATCAAAGAATCCACTACTTCTCTAACCCTGTGGTTCTCTTAAGACAGCTTCTCAGCTAAGGTCTGGCTCTTGCACATCCCACACGGATGCGCCTCATTTCCCCCCACTGGCCCAACACCTGAGGTCTCCTGGGTGTTCCCTCTGGAGTGTGCTGGAGCCAAACCCAAACACTTTCTATCGATTCAGCCCAGAATTTTTCCTGAACACAGAATCAGGGCTTCAGCTGTAAAACCTGTTCAGAAGAAATCACCTTTTGCCCTGTGTTTGCACAGTGCCCAAATAATGGGCTTGGGTGAAAATAGAAATAATTGTTGTCTTTATTGCTTCTAGCTCAGGTTAAGGGGATCAGAGCAAAGCTGACTGTTGTGGTGGTGATAACTGGCACAGGAAAAACTGGGATAATTTCCACTGGAAAACCTGTGTGAGAGCAACTCTGACGAGGTGTTCTACTCTGCTGCTTTCAAGGTTATCAAAAAAATGATCGCCCTCTCGGCTGCGATGTCCCATTCTGTGACATTAATGGCAGGAAAATTTAAAGCCAAAGGAATCTCCTGGCACAATATGCAATTTGCCTGGGGAAATTAGTTTAAAAAAGGATCAGAAAGTTAAATACTATTGCTGGGCTTAAAATGAAGGCGAATGATTTTATAGGCAAAATAATATTTTTCTATGATGAATTATGTAGAAGGCAAGAGTAATAAAATGTCACGCTCCAGGGTATAAAACAATCCCTGTAAAGGTCAGAAAGCACTTTTAACGTACATGCACATCACCGCACATTAGTCCAGATGCATTTTAATTTGTTTGGATTTTGTGTCCTTGATTGGACACAACACTTTTCTCACCTGAAATTCCTCAAGGCCAAACACCTTGTCAGCTGGACCGGGAGAGGAGCCTTCACCAGCTCTCTCAGATTATTGCTGCATTCCTTTAAGCGTGAGGCTGGATTATTTTTGTTATGCGTATTACTTCTGTCCCGTTCTTGCAAGACCTGACGCACTCTAAGTCTTTGTGGCATCTCGCCCTCTGATTTGCGACTCTGCGATTTTGCTATTACGACACCGCCTCTAATTACAGCAGGATTAACTTTTCAAACCAACCTGTCCACCTTGCACGCAGCTCACTTCCTACACTGCTGAATTTATCAGGCTGGCTGTTCGACCTGCGCAGACGCGCACTAAGCACTCTGCACTTAGGTCCTGGCGCCGAGCGTGCTTCTGTTTCCTTAAACCAACAGCAGATTAGGAGGTAAGCAGAGAACCTCCCTTTTTTTTTTCCTGGTTTTCTTCCCATCCCACGCCAGCCACCCCAGCCTTGAGCGTGGCAAGGAGCTGGGTGCTGGACAAAGCACTGCACCTCGCCTCTGCCGCCCAGCTCTGCCATGCTTGTTTTATGGCCACATCCATTTAATCACCCTACAAGCAGCCAGCACAGCCCCCCCTGCCAGGTGGGCTCTACTCCCCGTGGCCCAAGCCCACAACTCCCTGCTTATTTGAAGCTTCTCAGCTGCCTTCCAGGCTCTCCCATACAAGAAGGCACTTGGTGCTCATTTAGGGCAATTTCCCAGGCTGGTTTGAATTTGAGAGCTCTGAAAAACACTTGTGAAATAAAAAAAAAAGACACAACATTTTTACAACAGTTTTCAGTGACGTGCGCAGCATCCTGAAATGCTCGTGTGGAATTTGCTTGTGAGCTTTGTAAAATTACCCTCTAGCAGAGAGCAAATAGGAAGAATTCAAACTAGGAAAGCCAATTTACATTACTGAAGTGTTAAAACAGGACAGAGCTGTTATCTCCAATCCATGCTAGAAAAGCAGCGGAGGACAGTGTGAAATACAGGATTTTGCATGGATGGAGACTCTGCCAGGAAGACTTTATATCTTAAAATGTCTCAAAGCATCCCAAAGCAAGCATCAGCCCAGTTGTTAGAGCAAGTTCGGTCCCAGGACCGCAGCCCGTGTGCAGGGAGGAGCAGTGGCAGGGACAAAGAGTGACCTGAGACCTCCAGGCACGGAGGTGACTAGCCCTGACTGACCCCTTGCCTGACACAGGAGCCCTCAGTTGGCAGCACCAACACCAGCTGCGTGCTGTGCTCTGCAGCCCCCTGTGTGCCCTCCTGCAACTCCAGGGAAGGGGCCATGGAAGCCTGGGGAGGCTGAGGCTGGGTGGCCAGCACAACTATGGGTGCACAACCCACCATGGGGTTGCTTAAAAGCTTCCAGGAGGCATCCATGAAGGAGGAGACCTGGAAGGGGATGTGGATTTCACTTGCGGACAACGTGAGGCTTCTTACCCTCTTGTCACTGCAGCAGCTGGTCCAAAATTCCCCATGGTGGAGCCCAGATGCTGGTTTCTGGGCACCTCTGAGCTCGTGATGGGGACACATCTGCATTGAAAGGATCTTCAATGCCCAGCCCACATTGAGCAGGGCACAACCTCCTCTCCAAGTGCCTGCTGGAGCCGTGCTCAGCCTGAGGGCTGTGCAGGATCTGGCCCCGTGCAGGGATGTGCGGCTCCTCTGTCCTGAGCCTCCCCATGGACCTCCAGGGGCTCAGCACTGCCACAGTGCCATGGTCCCACCACACAGCAGCAGCCAGACCATCCCAGGCCAATCTGCTCCATCAAGCAAATCACTCATTTGCCACCTAATTAATTAACAGGTTATTAATTAAAACGGAATTGTACCAGATTCAGCGCCCAATCCAAAACCTCCACTCATCACCGTAGGGTATTAACCCAGCACCCAACTCTCCGTACCCTATGCACCCTCATTTCAGGCATTTAATCCAATCTGTCTGTTATGTTCTTCATAGAACTGGGATGAGGGATCGTGCTGAAGGCCCTTATGAAATTGAGATACGTCCCATCCACTGCTTCACTGCTGTCTTATGAAGGAAGCTAGGTTAGTTGGAAATAATTAAATTTCTTAAGTTACACCACTATCAAAATTACTCTAATGAGCCCCTTTGTGCCCTTTTTGTGCTTGCCCTTCTGACACCTCTCCTGTTGTCCCTCTGGCCTGGAAAGCAATTGCTTGTCTGGGTTGTCAGAGAGCTCCTGATGCACTGGACACCAGTCCTGGGCCTCGCAGGGCTGCTCCTGTAGCCATTCCTCCTCCGTCCAAGGCTGGGGAGCATCCTGGCATGGCAGCCTGCAGCTCCAGGCACGGAGACCAAATCCTCCTGCTGGGCACCTTGGGCTTTTTGGAGAGCTACTGGAAAGAAGCCCCACTCTCCTCCTTTGCACCCTCAGACACCCAAGCCCCAGAGCGGGGCACGCTGCAGTTCTGGGGCAAGGTCATGCACCCCCTGCCCGCTCCTCGCTCCCCCCAGAAGCTGAATTAAAGCTTGCAGTTTAAAATGAGCTCATTTTGCTTCACAGGCTGCAAGCCCCGGTGAGCGCACCGCTCCCCTCATGCACCGTCACAGTGTGCCATTACTCACTGCAAGAGAGTTGCAGCTTATTTCAAGGTTGAATTTGCCCAGCTTCAGGTCCCCGGGACATTTACATCTCTGGAAGCAATCCGGGGGCACTGCAGAGCTGCTGCTTTCCATGGTCACATCCCTGGTCAGGAGGCTGGCTTCTAACAGCCTGATGTCACCATATACCCGCTTTCTTTACATTCTCTGTATTTTTAACGTTAGGGAGGACACATTTCATTTTTTAAGCTTTCCTTTGCAATTGCAAGGACTGGATGCTTTTTGGATGACGACAGCTGAGAATCTCATGCATTTGCGTGGCTGCAACCAATGACTTAAAAAACCTACTTTAACTAAATCACTGCCCAGGATTTATCAAAGACTCACAAGGCTGATGTACATGAGAGCTGTTGACACACAGCACAGAGCATATGAGCCCTAAAGTACCTAAAATTATCTCATGTTATCTTTTGAAAATATGTCTCCACCCTCCATTCAGAATGACAACTTTTGGCAACAACAAGAAAACAGAAATGACAGATGGTAACAAAATCTGGTACACAAACATGACAGTAGGCAATATAATGAACATTTCACCCACTCTTTCATTTATGCTAATCATTGCTTTTGAGCAACCTGAATTGTTATGCCAGACAGCAGTGGATCTGAAGCATGGCATATCAAATCTCAAAGGGCCACCAACCTGAAACCAGAATAAAACCCCCACCGGGCTGCTCATTGTGAATGAAATTAAAGTATCGCTAAACTACAGCCTGCTCTGACGTCTGCTGAAAAATCCCCCTGGTTCCTAAAAAGCACATCAGCCCCCCCTGCAGAAACAGAACCAATTCGTGCCCTGAAAAATGCTACATCCACAAAATACAGGTAGTCCAATTTTCCTGATATCCGAATCTTCACCGTGTTCAGATGAAGCAGCAAGAAGTTGCAGGCAAAGGTGAGAATTAGTGTTCTTGCATTAAATGCACATTGTGCTATCAAAACATTATTATGGCGACAACATTTTTCTTTTAAAAATTCTTCCCTCTCAGACGAAGAACTGAGTCCCCATGGGAAAAATGTTTACTTTCCCATTTGTAGCCCACTTATCTCGTGCTGACATTCTCAGTGGAAGGTGCTATGTCATCCACAAAACTCCTTTTATTTCATAAAAATAGAAATCAGCTTTTTTTTTTTTTTTTTTTTTTTCCCCACAGCCTCGTGTACTGGACAGTATCCCTGTTCAATTATTCTGAAGACATGCTCGTAGCCTCTGACACAGCAGTCTGTAAGACTCAGACCGTTCCTTCCCTTCCTGCCCCGCCATTTCAGTGCTTCCTCCTACGCCTGCTGGTACAAAGGTTCCCGGGGTGGGGTTAGGACCTAAGAACATCTCAGAGGCACCTTGGAGAGCAACAGCAACACCCGTTTATTCTCCTGAGGGAATAAAATACATTTTCCCACAAATAAATAGCCACTGTTTTCAGGAAGAAGAGGCAATCTTGAGCAATTGCCCTCACAGTTGGCCAAGATGCGTAATTGTACAAAACTGTATATATTTGCAATTATAAATGAGGCCAGTCCTCCTCTATGAAGGTTTCCAGACACTTCTCTTTATAAGACCTGATTTTCATTTGCTTACAACCCTGTCAAACATTACCTACGTTAGATGAAATGCTCTCTTCTCGGGCCAGAATCACAGTGAAAACTCCCAAGAAAAAAAATAAATTTCAGCCAAAACATTTCAGTTGCTTTCGAGGAAAAAAATAAATACTGCACACTCTTGGGAGCCTTCCAGTCAGCACTTCTACAATCCTACGCTCAGCCCCAGGAGAAGGGGCTGGAGAGGTTCCCTGTGACCGTGGTGCATCCCCCATCGGCCTCACGGGGTCTGGCTGACCTGGTGCCATCCTGCATAGCGGTTGGGAGCGATGCTGCTGTCCTGCCCTTGAAAGAAGGATGTTTGGGACTCCTAACACTCCTCCTCAGCCGGTTCATGCCCTGTGGCTGGCTCCCAGTCTTTGCACTGTCTCCACTGATGGCGAGAACACATTGCGAGGTCTCACCGCCCCTGCTCCAATCCCACCTCAGATCAATGCCCTTTTGGAAGCATCTACACAAGCACGCTCCAGACAACACCTCTTTGAGTCACTTCTCACCTCTCCCCGTAGAAGACCAGGACGCTCACAGACCATCCGATTGCTGTGGACAATACAACAGTGTTGGGATGACCCCAGCAGCAGGATAGCCCCGGACTGGAGATCAAAGAACCACAGAATCACAGGAAAAGACCTACGAGATCATCAAGTCCAGCCACCAACCTGACCTACCGAGTCCCATCACTCAGCCACGTCCTTGCCAACTAGTCCACGTACCTCTCAGACACCTCCAGGGGAGAAGACACCACCTCCCTGGGCAGCCCGTTCCCGTGCTTCACCACCCTTTCTGTAAAGAAATTCTTTCTGACGTCCAACCTCAACCTCCCCTGCTGCACCTTGAGGCCGTTTCCTCGTGTCCTGCCACTTGTCATCTTAGAGAAGGGACCAACACCTTTGAGAGAGGTGCAGAGCATGGCGAGGTCTCCCCTCAGCCTCCCATGCTCCAGGCTAGGCAGCTCCAGCTCCCGCACTGCTCCTAGGTCCAAGTCCTGCTTTCCAGCCCCTCTCTCAGTGTCCTTGCTGTCCCCCTTGCTGTCCTCGGGCCTGCGTGCGGCTGTGAGCCCAGCACGTCCTCTGTCCTTTTGCCCCGTTCCAAGCCATGCCAGTGTGGCTGAGCCACCAGCCAGGAGCACTGCATCCAACGTGGGGCCCGTCACCCCCTAGGTACATCTGCTGCAGCATAAAAGAGATGCAAAAACAGAGGTTTTGGGGGCCTTAGGGTTTTTCCAGGGGCCGGGCCAGGACGTGGCCCTGCTGGCGTAGGGGACCCAGCAGCCTCCGGCCCTCCCTGCATCTCCGGCTCGGGCTTTGCCCGCTCGCTGGACATGCTCAAAGTTCAGGGTGCTATAAATACCCCAGCACAGGGCTTGCCAGGGCCGCGGGGTTAGCGTTAGCGGCTGCTAAAACCAAACAGGGTTTAATTGCAATTAACCCTTCGGGCCTGTGGCTCCCCCTACGCAGCTCGAAAGAGAGGAATCCTCCGGTTCCAAGACATTTCTAAAGCCAGAAGAGTGCAGCAAACGCCTTCTTTGGGCTGGTTCCTGCTGGAAGCGTCCCAGGGCTCATTCTGCACGGCGGGGACGCGCAGGCTGTGGCCAGCCCTGCTCTGGCAGCAGTGGCCGCTGCGGTTCTTGTGTGGGTTTGGGGGCTCCTCCAGAAGCAGTGGGGACTGGGGGCACAGCGTGGTGGGGTCTGGGCATCCCCTGGGGGATGGTGCTGTGGAGCCAGCCCCTCTCGCACCCCACACGGCATCACCTTGTGCACCATGCTGCACAGCCCCACATCCCGCAACCTACAGCTCCACACCCCGCAGCCCCACACGGCCCCACGCTGCCCAGCCCGCACCCCCTGCCCCTTCCCCACATGCAAGTCCTGCTCTTCACCGCAGAGGAGCAGAGAAGTCCAACACCCCTCAGGGCAACAGAAACACATCCAGGTAGGGCAGGGTTGTGAGCCAGCTTCCACCCCCCCACACCGCTCCCTGTAAGCCCACAGGCACATCAACCCCACATCGAGCCAATTCCCGTGCTCTGTCCCTGCCCTGGGGACAACCCCAAAACGCCCAGTCCCTGGCACTGCAGAGCCTGGGGCATCACCAGCAGTGGGGTCATGAAGCTCCCCGACACCCACAACTATACAAAGCCACTTTGTGGTGCCAAACGTGCTTTTTGAACCATTTCCCTGCCATGTACCTTACCAGAGTGTGCCTTGGCCAGGCTGGGCTGGCGCAGACCGTCTGGCCTCCAAGGAAGGGCCTCCTCCTGCCTTTGTCCTTCTCAGACCATGAGAGGTGGAAAGCACGGAGCTGACAGCAGGGACGGACCCCATGTGCCGGGCTTTTGCCCCAGAGATCCTTGGCCCCACAACTGTGGCACTGAAACAGCCTCATTTTAGCCTTCAAAACAGCGCTTTTTAGGGACCTTCGGCCTTCAAAACATCACACCTTTGGGTACTTGCCCCTAGGCTCCCCCTCTCCCCCATAGCTGGGGGATGCTGAATGCCTCCTCGTTGCTGCCAGCTGCAGCACCCAGTGCTCACTCGCCCAGTTTGGGGGTTTTGGGGTGATCGCTCCTGCTGCCAGCAGCCCTGGGGGGCCGGGCAGGGCGCTGAGCCCTGGCTCCTGGGGCTTCCCCTGCTGCAGCCGGAGCGGGGGTGGCACTAGGGGGAGGTAAAGGCCGGGACATGCAGGTGCTCCTGGTGCTGTGTCCCCGTGTCCCCAGGGCCACCCTGCCCCAAGCTGCAGCTTTCTGCGGGTGGCAGGCCCTCGGCTTTGCAGGGGCTTTCCCGGCATCTTTGGGAATGGTGCCCAGGGCTTCCTGGCTTTTACGTGGACTTGCAGCAGGCGTGCCAGCTGCAGGTAGCACAGGGGCACGCAAAACTAACCCCAGAAGGAAAAACAGTGCCCGGCACACTGAGCAGGGCCCAGCAGGGACAGAGGTGTGCTGGTAGGGAAGCAGAGGGGGTTTGCTGCAAACCTCACCTGGGAACTCAGCCCACGCATCTGCTGCAGCACCACCGCACCGGGCACCTCCAGGGCTCCCTGGGAGCAGGACCAGCAGGAGCTGCCCCATCCTGCAGGTCCCCATGATAGGAGCTCCATGGGGCAGCAGCAGCACTAGAAACGCGTATTTTGCTCATATTTTCTATGGATTGCAAAAGAAAAGAGAAAACTCTTCCCCTTTTCCAGGAGAGGGATTCAGAGCCCCGCGGGCACACAGCCTCACCTAACACAGGCTCTGGAGCTACAACCACACGCGATGTCGGTAAGTGTCCTGGTGCCGGAGGGGAGCTGGAGGATGCCAGCCCCAACGCTCCAGCCTTTCTGGAGGTGTTGGGACACACCTCAGCAGTGTTGCCCCACCGTGCAGCCACAGCTCAAGTTGTGCTGAGGGACCAAAGGTTTTGGTGTGTCCCCAGCACAAGCATTGGCTGTGGAACCCCTCGGCACGCAGCATCGCCATCCCTCGCTAAGGTTTACAAGTTTTTAGAGCTCCAGATGACGACAATTCTTCAATATCATCTCCGAAGCTGAGTGTCTGGCTGTGCTGGAGGGAAAAAGGGGAGCTAGGGTGGCTGGTAATTTGATAGGGATGTTGGCACTGGACCAGGGAGGCTGGATGCAAAAAGGGAGCAAGGCAGAGGGCTCTCAGGACGGGGTGTTATCCGAGCCCCTCCGGGAACAAGGTGTCTCTGCCATGATGTGAGCTGGCAAGAGTGAAAGGAGGGAACGAGCTCTCCGTCAGCACTTTGCTATGCGTGGCGGCTCCCCGTTCCCAGCTCGCTGCTTACCACGGTGTCCACGGGACGCCGGCCTCAGAGCTGCACAGCCCCGGGGCTGCTGCTGCCAGGGCAAGAGCTGCAGATCCGCACTGAGCCCTGCTGGTGTTTCCCAGCCGAGACGCTCCCCGCGCCCAGCACACAACTGCAGCATCTCCAGCTCCACAGCCCCAGCTCCCTGGGACTGCTCCCTGCACCTCGGCCCCAGCACAGCCCCAGCACCACGGTCACCTGCACCGCCTCCTGTCCAGCAGGTCTGCAGCTTCATGAGGCAGCCTGGAAGAAAAGGCTCCTTTTTATGCTATGCTTGAATGGAGTTAAATTATTATCTAAATTAAATTATTATAATTATTTACTATAATGCAATTAATTTGCAGCATCCCCTGCGATTCTGCTTGTGGCACCTGGTGCTGGGACCACAGTGCTCCTCTGCCATGGTGAAATGCTTGTACAGGGAAGGAGGCGATGGAAGGAGTGAGGGCATGCCTTGCCGAGAGGAGCCAGCGCAGGGCGGGTTATAAACTTACTGACTTGGTGGCATTGGGTGGTGGTGTCCACACGGGCAAGGAGCCGACCACCAGGGAAGACTCCGGTGCTCCAAGTTCCTGCCAGCGGGCTGGAGCGCAGCCTGCACAGCCAGGGGGCCAGACCTGGAGGTGCTGCTGGAGAAGGCCCCAGTGGGCTCCTGGGTGGCCCTGCCCGTGACTTTGCTCCTAGCACCAGCAGCAACCTGGGGATCCGCTGCCAAGACGGACGGATGGCTCCCATCGCGATTATGGCCACGGCTGCTGGAGCACTGCTACAGCAGCACCTTTGGAAACACACAAAATAGCTTTCTGCTGAAAACCACGTACATCATCGAGGTGTTGAAGCTTCAGGATTCCCCCTGGTGTGGGGGCTGGAGTTTGGACACCTCGGAGAAGTTTCTGTGTTCTTCATTTTTTATTCTATGTTTTGCCTTTAGCAAATCATCCCACAGGTAATGCCGCACGCGCAGCCTGGTGCTCGCCAAGGGCTCCTGCTCAGAGCCGCCTCGTGCCACGCTGATGTGGATGCTTGCCTTAAAGCTTCGAGTACAAAGCATATGCAGGACAGATGGATATGAGGTTTATAAGATAATTAAGCACATTAATGAAGTTCATTTGCATCCAGCTCTTAAATTCCCATAAACTCCGCAAAGCTGTGAAATGAGAATTGCTGCTCGACACCACAAAGCGACAAAGCTCAGTTACCAACAGCAAAACAATGATTAACAAGTGAGAACAAAAGCCTGCTGCATTCCCGAGCCGCCCGGCCCCAGGGGCTGCGCAGCGGCCGAGCGCATCCTTGGCAGGTCCCCGCTCCCCCAAGTGATGTGGCAAACCCACGCCGAGCGACGCAACGAGCGGGTGCTTAAGTGGCAATGTTAATTGAACACAAATCGCTTATGGGCCTTTGGCTGGACTGAACGTTATGAAACCAGGGAGAGCAGGGAATAAAATATTGCTCCGAAGACAGATTTGGCCCCAGAGATGGAGGAAAAGATTTTTTAGCACCATGGAAATCAAAACCAGTTCCCAGGGTGAGGAGCCCAGCTCGAGCTCCCTGGGGAAAACCCCAAGGAGACACCAGGGGCAGGGAGAGCATCACCACTCCCCGACCACCTTCCACGCTGCTGGAGCTGGAGGGCACCCACGTCCCTGCTCCCTCATGGGCAGGATGCACTCAGGTTCTCACCTCCCAGAAGGTTGAGCAGCACTTCTGGTGGCAAGAGGCCAGCGCCCGCCAAGAGGCCAGGCGGGCGCAGCAGGCAGCCAGCCACCCCGCGAGGTGGGACTGCTCTGGGTGCCACAGCACCAAGCGCTGGGGCAGCTCGGGCTTCTGCATCTCTTCATTACCCCGGAGGCAACAGCAGCTCCTCCAGAACAGCCAACCCCTAGAGCAGCACGGCTGGGCAGTGCACGCTGCACTGCGACCTCCACACCACGCTGCTGGGAGCAAGGAGCGAGCCAGTACTCACGTTCCAGGTGTCTGGGGGATCCTGATGCATGAAGAAGCAAGAAGCCGGCTGCTGCAGAGCTTCCTGTGCTCCTGGCATTACTGGGGTGTGGGACCCCCGCAAGGCGATGTCCCAAGGACACGGCATCACCCCTGCCATGGTCCCCTGGGAACGGCAACGAAACGTGGCCCTGGGAGATTTTGGGGCTTTTCTCATTCCCAAAGTCCCCTACTAAGCTAAACACACACAAGCCAGTATCTTTAAATACATCTAACACATCCTTCACTGCGACCTGAACAGAGAAAGACAGGAAACTGAAAAATGGGGCAGCTTTGGGAGAAGACAACACAGAACTGAAAAGGAAAACAGAAGGGCTGGATTTATTTGAAATGCCTTTATAAGATTTATTAAAAAATATCCCTTGGCAGTTCACAATCACCATGATCTACAATAGAAAACCCACTGGATAACATTGGAACAGTTTTCACCTACAACAGAAGGCCAACACCCAGGCACACTTGAGCATCGCCTAAATTTGCACATTGGCACAAAACCTCGGGTTGCCATCGAGTGTCGTGGTGCAGCCGCTGGCTGCTGGCTGCAGAGCGAGTCGCACCACGCACATGACGTGTGCTCTGATACTTACCTCGTCTTCAGAAAGAAAATGTATTTAAAATACAGGGGGAAAAGCAATAAATCAACACTCTCAGGGGGAACAAATTTCACCTCTCTGTGGTTCCAGGACAAAGCTCGTGGTGCGACGCTGCTGCAGCCTGATGGGCAGCGGGGGAAAGGGAACCCGAGGCTCCTGAACACGGCGTCTGGCTGAACCCCACGAGAGGCTCAGCACAGCCCCGTCCTCAGCGCCCAGGGGCAGGGAAGGGTTCGGTGGTGATGGACACGGTGGCCGTGGGCACCTGAGCTCGCCGGCACAGCGGGTGAGCACGGACCCAGAGGCAGCCTTCAGATCTTCCAGCTCAAGGCCTTGCTTTGCCAGGGCTCAGGACGGTCCTCCGACAAGTCTGTCTCCCCATGACACCCAGTGAAAACACAACGGGATGCTTCAAGGGAGGTGGACACAGACTCCACTGCCCATGGCAGCCCAGCACAACACGTTCACCTCTTTCTGCCGGCCGGACTCGCATCTCAGAAACGTCAAGGCTCGTCTTCACAGACAACCACTCCTGGGAAAAGTGACTTCTTGTCCTGTGGACTCTTGCTCCGGAATAACAACGTCCTGCTCCACTGTTAAAGCAGATTAAAATAATTTGCAGAATAAACCATCCAGGCTGTTTGCTAAAGAAAAAATGTCTGTCTTAAATCCATGCCCAACTTCAACCGCGATGAGCTCCCCAGCACACCGAGCCCTGGGCTGTCCCTGCCGCAGAGATGTGGCCGAGGCCCCGGGGCAGCGCTGAGACGAGGACGAAGCGGGGGGATCCTGCTCCTGATCCTGCTCCTGATCCTGCTCCTGAGCCGCTGCTGGGGGCACGGCGGCCGTGCCGAGCTACGCACCGAAGTGCAGCGGGCCTGTGCTCTGGGCTACGCGACAAATTCCTTCAGCATTCAAAACGCCGTCTAAATATGCACCTAATCAAAAATTAACTCGGTGGTTTCATGATTTATCAAAGAAACATTGCAAGATGCCAGATCCAAAACAAAGGGCTCAAAAAAACTGCTGTTCCAAACTATTATACTTTGAAACAATGTGCAAATGGCACGAGATTGCATTTGAAGTTGTGCTGAAGCAAAAATAAAAAAGCAAACAAATTTTAAGTTGACATAGTGTATTGTGAATTACGTTCTCAGCTTGTCTACATCTAAGATAGCGTGAAATGATCTGCGGTACAGTAAAACAGTTTAATATACAATTGATTACAGATCCGTAGTAACGAGTCAGAGATAATACGCGGTTTATCTATATACATATATAGCTTAATATTTCACAGATACAACTTTTCTCCATTTCTGCTTTGCCAACGAAGCATATGCAGAGTATTTACAGTGAAGCCGCTGCGCGGAAGCCCCGTCCCCCAGCAAAGCGACCCGGCAGAAGCGCCGAGCTTCCCCGCAGGGCGCTTGTAAACAGCGCGGTTCTGTCGTTCTGCAGAAAGGGAGGGGAGAAGGTAGTGTGAGCACGGCCCTTGCTAGGATGGGAAGAGAAAGAAAACAAAGACGTCATGAAGAAACAATTTCCAGCTAACCTGGATACTTGAAAATGTTTTCATTTGCCTTTTTTTTTTTTTTTTTTTTTTTCCTGAACTGGAAACTGTTCTCAATGAACGTTTAACACTTTCCATACAATCTCCACGTGTGCTTAGGCAAGGACGGGCAGCGCTGAAGTCTCCGTACCACGTCGAGGCAGCGGCCCTGCCGGATCTGGGTTCCTCGCTTCCACCTGGCCAAACCCCACCACGGCTCCGGCACCGACACCGTGGGGTTGCCCCGTGGTGGGGCCGAACGGGAAAAGAGGTGGCCAGCCCCACCACCACCAGAAAGCTTTGACGCCAGGTTAAAAGCAGCATTTCACAGAAAGGAGCTGTTATGAGAAATGCAATGTGACGGCAAGCCCTGCGGGAGCGAGGCGGCTTTCCTGAGAGCACCGGGGGAGCCTTTCTACGTGTTCCTGGTGGATTTGGCGAGCGCTGCCGAGGTCCTTCACGTCTCTGGATGCTCCTGTTACCTCCTCACGGACAGGAGACATCCATGGCTAAAAATTCCTAAGTATTCGGCACAAACCTGAACCTGTGCTTTGTCTCTCAGCAGACGGTGGGAGTCGTTAAGGCTCTTGGCTTTAAAGAGTTTATTACTTTGGAAGTTGGAAGCTGTACTCGCAGGAGGGTGCAACAAGTCTCTGTCTCGGCACGTACACGCATGGGCATGTGTATCTCAGCACGGCCTCAGAAAACTAGCAGTGACAAATGAAATCTGGGAAGGGCACTCTGGTGGTGGGGGAGTCCCAAACCTCTACACACGGAGAAAACCGCCGCAGGTGCTGGAGCCAGCCCAGAGGCAACCCCGGTGCCCAGCAAAGTGCTGCGATACCACCAAAACCCTCCCTGGGATGCTCCTGGGGGCACCAGCGAGATGGAGGTACCCAGCTCACCTCTCAGATAAACCCCAAACGAAACGCTGCTCCTGCTGGAATCAAGGCAAAGAGTCAAGGATGCTGAAGAGGCAGACGCCTTCCTGCTGCACACCCTCCCCTCGGTTCATCGCTGCCCCACGCGCTGCATTTCTTCCTGCCCCGAGCCACAACCAAAGAATACAAACAATCTCTGAATCGTGCGCTAATATTCAGCCAATGCATGAATTTAGAAACAGGCGAACTCATTAGTAAGTAAGGGAGAAAAGAGTAAAAATTGAGAAAGTCACTTTGACACGAATGCGTTAATATCCTCAGAAAGCTCAAAAACACACGAACTGCGGAGCAACCCAGAGCCTGGCCGGGTACCTTGGGTACATAGCGGCTCAAGCGACCACAGATGATGAGCTTGGCGAGGGCAGCACCAGTCAAAGAGCTGAAACTTGACATTTTAGAAGCTGGTCCCAGCCACTGCCGTCTTTGCAGTTCTTCAGATTCAGGGAATCATGCAACATCTAGAGATGAAAATACGCGCTGCTACAGCGAGCCAAAGACCAGTGCAAGAACAGAGTAAAACATACAAAGTAAGACCGAGGGCTACAGTGTGAGAAGCGGATGCAGCAGCCTCAGGGCCTTTCCAGAACAATAAAACGAGCGACTGCTCCCCCTGCACCAGCGTCCAGCCCCACGATGTGTGCAGAACAGTGGCTCCCCACAACCCGCATCGTACCGCAGGTGGGACAGCTCGCGCCCCTGCACCTCTCCTGGCCAACTAATGGACAGCAGCTGCACTAAAGAACCAGGGAAAAAAGCTTTGAATGTCTTCTACCCACCTGTTTTTGTTTTTGTTTTCCCAAAATAATCTTAAAATCTAATATTGCCTCTTGAATGTAAAAAGGAAACATTTCTCTAAGTTGTATAGCCAGTTTCCTTAGCTGAAGACAAAAGTTTAGCTCCTCTGCTCAAGGCTTAAAAAGGGTTTTCTGAAGAAAACCCGCACTGCTGTTATTCCACAGAGCTTCACTCAGCACCCCTAACCCCCCAGCAACGCTCCAGCTGAGCCACTGGTAACACAAATCAGATTCCGCAGTGATTTTAGTTACTGCTTGAGCCTATTCAGAGTCTGACATTTGATTTTTAATGAACTCTAATTTAAAGACAAAGCCAGCAAGCTCCTGGGTGCCTGATGGCTGCTGACAAAACCCGCCGTGTTGCTCAGAGGACAGAGTTCAGAGGGTGGCGTTACAGCAGCTTCACAAACTGCGGCCGTTTTCAGGCTCCCTCATCCTAACACAGAAACCCCAAACCTCCCCGTGCTCCAGCCGAGCAAAGTCACCGAACGTGGAAATTTGAGATGAGCCTTCAGAGCACCCCACACCTCATCTCATGTCCACCTTCCCCCTTCCTCACTGATCTGAGCACTGGTGGCCAGGCACCGGGGCGTGCTGCCCAGTCCCCATCCCTGCGGGATGTGGCTTAGCAGAGGATTGAGAGGTCAGGCTGCTGGTTGGACTTGGAGATCCTGAAGGTCTTTCCCAACCTTGATGACCCTGGGATTCTGTGTTATCAGCGTGCTCGGTGCCTTGTGCAGCATCGTTTGCTTACCCCACATTTCGCCACCAGGCCAGCAGTTACGGCAGGACGCGAGGGGGCTGCACAGCACCCGTGAGGATGAGCACGAAGAGAGAGGATGTCCCCAGAGACCCCATGGATGGCTTCAGGAGTCTCAGCCCCCTGCTGCGGTGGAGATGTAGGGGGCCTCTGTGCCACGTGAAACCATAAATCATGAGTCTGTAGCAGGTGAAGGCTGGAAGTTGGTCGCTCCTCCTTAGAGAAAGGCTCTCGCTCCTCCTGAAGTTGGCAAACGGGCTTAGTGCCCCCCGAGCTGAGGAGCTGGGCATGGCTTCACGTGAAAAACTGAGCTGGGGGACCCTGTGCCATGCAGGAGCACCCAGAAGCAGTGGGTGAACGCTGCGGGTGACTCCCTGCTGCAGGGGACAGAGGCACCCACCTCTAGACCCCGCAGAGGTCTGTCGCCTGCCTGGGGTGTCACGGGGAACACTGCCGAGTCCTGTCCGTGCGTCCGACCGCTGCCCCCTGCTGCTCTCCCCCATGGGCACCAAGGACACCAAAGGCAACCTGGAAACTACCAAAGGGATTTCACAGCTCTGGCGACAGCGGTAAGGGTCTGGGGGTCTGTGGGCACCTTCTGAGCTGGAAGCACGAACGTCATCGTACAGAGCACCAAAATCCACTGAAACAAAAATCCACCGGTGTACGGGCTCCTGCACTCCTACCAGCAGACCCTCCTGCCTCTCTGGTTTCCTGCACGGTACATTTCAGCTGAAAATGGTCCATGGTTTCACAGCTCCTGACTGAGTCACCAGACCACTGCCCCCCTCAAACTAAAATAGGCACAGCCAGAACGTCTGCAGGAATCAGCATGCAGCGGTTATCGTTTCCAAATTTTTGTTTTTATGGGACTTGGCAAAATTCTGCAGGCGCTGTGTGCTGATGGTCTCGGTTCCAACGAGCCTCAAGCCCAGGTTGTTCCCACCCCACCGAGCCAGCCGACCCCAGGGCTGCTCCTGCGAGGCGGCAGCGCTGCAGCACGTTGCCGGACAGCGCTGGGGCACCCCTGCATCTCCAGCATCCACCGCTCTTCTTTCTGTGTGTAAATCATTCTGTTTCCAGCCAAACCATCCCCATGACATCTCCAGCAGCTGGGAAAGTCACATCAATAAACAGTGCTTTATAACTAAATGCCAGACTTCAAGGCAAAGCCGCACCCTCCGTGTGTACCAGGCAGCCCCTCCACCAAGGACCCCTGCCCGCTCACGTGTCTCTTTTCTGCTGCGACAGCAAGCAGAGTTTCTCATTTTTTGCTTGGCCACATTCCTTTCCAAATACGCCTCCCCACAAAATAGCTTCGAACCAAGAAGCCTCAAGCTTAGCAAGCAAACAAAACGTGCTCTCTGCAAGCATCCTTCCATTTTCAGCATCCCAGAGCGTTTTGGGGACAAGGGCCCTCCTGAGCTCTGCTTCCCTGAACCCAACACCAGCAGCCCCTCACTTCATTTTAGTTATTAACTTCTGCTTTTGCATGGTCTCTAATACTCAAGGTCACCCAGACTGAGCCAGAGAAATCCCGTACGAAAGCAGAGAGAAAACAGACGCAGTCCTTAAATTTGGTAAAAACCCCCCAAGTTGCTCAGTTATGCAGCCGACCGGGTTATAACCAACCTCAGGCACTCCCAGGCTCTGCGATATTGCAACATAAAGGCATGAAGTGCACAACTGCTCCCTTACAACTTTTTTCTTTCTTTTTTTTTTTTTTTTTTTTAAACACGGCTGTTGTATTCAGAATTAAAAGTTTAGAAGCAAGTTAGAATTCATCAATTATAAGCCCTAAGTACCCAACTAGTTACATTTTGCCCTTTTCCTGGTGCCAGCCGATGCTGACCTGGCTCTGGGAGAGGTTTGTGCCACTTCCACGCTGGGGGCATCCTCTCAGCCCCCGTTTTGTCTCCTCAAAGTCCAACTGTGCCTGCTTGGTTTGGCCAAAGGGGATGGCACCAAACTGTGGGAAACAACAGGCAGCTCTGGTCCTGTCTCCAAATCATGAACACCAGAAGTAAATCAACAGGAACGCCATTTACGTGTTTTTAAATGAGAAATCAATTCCGTTTCACAGAAGCAGCTGCAAGAAAGTCAGCATTTCTGTGCGTTGGCAGCAGATGAAGACGCCGCTGCAGGGCACACTCACCATCCTGCTCCTCACTCTGTGCTCCCGAGCAGCTCCCACAAGAGACCTGCAGCTGAAGGCAGCCCCAGCCTAGCAAACACGCAGCAATTTTTCCCCCTCTCTGGGTAGTTTTGAAACGATCAGCACAAAGACACCCCAAAACCAGAGCACAGCACTATGCTGGCTGCATGCAGAACACACCTCCAGCTCTCTGTCCAGCCCTGCAGCTTCCACCCCGTGTCTGAATGGCGGTGGCACCAGCAGGGCAAGCAGGAGGGACATCTCAATGACACCGGCTTCGCTCGAGGCCTCCCACAAGCACACGTGTGGCAGGGCCAGCTCCGGGGCACGGCGAGATGCAGCCCAGCACCGTTACAAACGCCCGCAGAACAATTTCTGCGAGCACCGGGACATCTTTTCAAAGGCGTCAAGGGAAGGCGCAAAGGTTCAACCCCCACCATTTCCCAACAAAAAGCAAGTGTCTCCCTGTGCCTGTGAAAATCTGGCTGTTCAAAGCGCAGGCCGACAGCTCAGCTTCCCGATTTTGTTCCTTCGCTGTGCTACGACGAGGCGCTGACCTCCGAAGGAGGCGGCGGAGGCTGCAGCAGACAGCAGCCCCCAGCTTCAGAGCCCAGCCCCATTTCTGTCCTCTGCCATTTCATTCGCTTAATACCGACAATAACGAACCTGTGGTATTGCATTTTTTGGTATCTGAACGCTAGCAGCCACCTGCAGTGCTCCTGCAGCACAGCAGCGTTGCCCATTTCAGAGGCTCCACGTGGTGCAAACCTGGCTGGTGGCAAGAGGTCCCCGCACAGGGCTCCCAACAAAGCAGGGGGTCAGCGAGAGAGAAATGGTACTGAACCCTGGGCAGAGCTGTCTGTAAAACGGGGAGAAAGAAGGGAAAGGGGAAAAGGGCTGAACCACTTCGAGATCCCGAATATAACACTAGAAGGCATGTAAACAATTCTGGACCACGTGAACTCCCCTACTGTAAGAAAAGAAATACTGACATAGACTTCACTGTAAGGAGAATCCTAGAAATGGTTTCAAAGAATACATTCGTCGGATGCAAGAGGTATTTGCAGTTATACTACCTGAAAGTTGGAAGTGCAACCCACTACGGGGGAAGGGGACTAGTTCTAATCGAGTGGGAAGGCAGGCTGCTGTAAAACGTTGCACTACTAAAAACAACTTGCTATTGTTGCTTGGAATATTGTTGCAGGAATAGCCCCGAACGAGGCTACGGCATCTGTGGCACAGGGATGAGCACCCCCTTTTTTTGTGTGTGCTGGGAGATTGAGCGAGTAAGATTCACTTTAAACAGCTTTTGTATCCAATGCAATTCAGAGATGCATAAACAGCAGCTTTTGTGAGAACAGTGTGCAGAGTCTTGTTTAAGGTAACTGAGATCCAGAAACCTCCTAGATTTACAATTGACAAAGGCTTCAAGGGCTCTGTGCTCACCATGGAGTGTAGATGGATCTCAGATGGCTGAATAGGAACGTCATGATGTGTATATTTATTACTCAAACTCCAAAAATTGCATCGGGAATAAAACGAAGCATCAATATATTCTGATTTCAGGTCAGACAGAAAGAAAGAATTAAAACACATACCAATACGCAGACAGCACAGCATTGCATTTCACCAGCTCTTCCCCGGCTAAAGAACTTATTTCAGGCGCAAAAATTCTTTTAATCTTATTTGGTGTTGCAAGGTTGTTAAACTCGAATAGCTGAACAGGTAATAATATCCAAAGTGGGGCATCAGATGTAAGTGGGTGAGGTGATGGAAGCATGCAGAGGGCAGACCAGTATCGTTTGAGGCCCCACTCCTGCAGTTACCTCTGTGCAAGCAGGTCTCCGATGACGAGGACCTGCACAAAGTCACCCGCAGGACTGGGAAATTGTTGTGCTTCTCAGCTCGCAACAAAGGACTCTTTCCCTATTCCTGCTTTCAGTGGCACGCAGGGAGCATGCTGTTCTATTCCCTGCTGCAAAAGCACAGTGTAGGGGGCAAATCCTGAAAAAATATTGTGCAGCACCATTAGTTCAGTACAGAGGGAAGCTGGGATGCCCAACTGCGTTTGGTGGCTTCGGACGTTTCACCAGCTTTGAAACAAATATTGCCTAGGTAACAACATCCTCACAGTGGTTGGTAGTCCAAAGAGGCTGAAACGCTATCCCACTACTCTTGTTAAACCAATTAACGACTCATCTCTCCTGATCCCTTCCGCAAAAAAAAAACAAAAATGAAAACAAAATAAGAATAGAAATAAAATAAATAAATAAATAACGGCATCTCCAAAACATTTATTTAACTTTTCTCTCTCTCAAATCAGACCAGCTTAGAGACACCAACTTCACCTACCTTTGCCAATTCAGCTAGGGTGCGGAGCAACCTAAAACCCTTTCAGACACACAAAACCCGAATTGTAACGCTCTTCTGGTCGCTTGTCTGCTTCTGGAAGCCTGTCCTGAGAGCTGGTGAAGTCCGAACCCTTATTCCATTCCCACATATCAGTAACTCATTGGCTATATGGAAAAGAAGTGTATCCAAAGCACACAATGGCACATTAAGTTTGAAGAAAGCATTGGTAAAGGAGAATAAAACTACAGCAGTTGTTCAGCCTACTCTAACTAAATGTTGAGCCACTGCAGAACTCCTCCTCCAGCCCAACACAAAGTAAAATTGTGTCACCCCCTTGCCAAGACATTCTTTTGTGGTACGTTACTGGCACTTTATGTCAGTCTCATATGGTAGATACATGCACATTTGTCTGTGTGTTTACATACAAAAGGTCTGATAACAGTAAAACATTGTTCAGATAGATATAAAAAACCCAAGGAGTTGCATTAGCCAAAAAAAGTGTTTTGTGAGAAACAACAATAAAAATGATATAACCACAGCTTTTCTTTTCTTTAAAATTAGATAAATACCCAAAGCTATGATTTCACTTGGGGCCTCTGTACCTTGACAGGGAGTCCAATGGAGTATATCTGAAGGCACTTAATATCCTCTACTCAGCTGTAAGATGGTTGCACAGGGAGCTGGGGAGCTTGGGATGTGATTTGGGGCATGGAGGAGAGAGATGGATGAAAACAAGCCCTGAAGAGCTGTGATCCACACAGCATCAGGCGCTGAAATGAAAACAAACGTACAACCCAGGTGTTGAGAAGGTCTCTCTTGAAAAAGAAAACTGCCAATTGCAAATGTCTTTGTGTTTCTATTGACAGAGCACTTCATGCAACTCTGACAGTGCATCATACACTCTTAGAGATATTTAGCTTTGTCAGTTCATTGACCTCCTCAGTTCCCGCTTCCTCACAGTCAGTCTTCTCTACAGCTTTGCCAAACCTGCACCTCTCTTCTGCTTTCATCGAATCTTTCTGGAGCTTCTTGGAGGAAGGAAGAATGTCCTTGGTTTCTGAGTTATCTGTGCCATGGGCTATCTTATCAGAATTCTGTACAGAAGGCACCAGGTTGGCAATCTCGTCAGTCGGAGATCGCCCAATGCTGCCATCCACTTGAACCCGAATGTCTGGGGATATAGACAACTGGTGATGTGGCACGATCCCATTGTCCATGCATTTTGGGTACAGGTAGGTCTTCATCTGACCTTTCCCCTTCACATTGACTGTCCCCCTATAGTCAAAGTCATACCCCATCTTGTTCAGGATGCGGTAGCTTTCCTCACTCACCTGTATACGACACTCTACGCCAGTGGTGTCCATTCTGCTAGCAATGTTCACAGTGTCACCCCAAATGTCATACAACAACTTGGTGGTGCCAATGACCCCAGCAGTGAGAGGGCCATGGTTAAAGCCAATCCTAAGTTTAAAATTAAACCACAGCATGTTGTTGTTGAAGTCATCCACCACTCGCATCATTTCTTTGGCAAATTCAAAAAGGGTCTGCAAATGTCCATGGGGATGGTTGTTGTCCTGACACTGCGATGTGTTCAGCCCTGAAGCAGCCATGTAGGTTGCCCCAATTGTTTTGATTTTCTCAATGCTGCTGTAATGTGGTTTGCTTAGCAGCTCATCAAAATCCCCAATCAGTTCATTCAGGACTCTGTAGCACTCTTTGCCTCCTTCGTAGTTCTCTTCGTAGAACTCACTGAAGTTCACAATACTAGCAAAGATTACTCCGCCACTGTCATGGTTTTTGGAATAGCTCTGGGAAACCTTCAACTGCTCAGCCACGTGATAGGGAATAATATTCCTCAGCAACCAGTCAGCTTGATCCCTCATGCTCTGAATTTTGGTGCGATGAAGATCGGCCTCCACATCCCCATGGTAGTGGAGGCGGTAACTGACCTCAAACTCCCGATTCAGAAACCAGACCAGGAGGAGCAGAAGGAAAAAAACCAAAATCACTTCCTGACCGATGAGGTCTGCTGGCCTCTTCATGTCACTTGGCACCGAACTGTTGCACGGACTCTTCCTGGAGCTGGAAGCAGAAGAAAGGGAAGAACAAGAAAGGTGCATTTAAAAACATGGTCAGGGCACTGCAATTTCTGCTCCTACACTACAAGGAAATTGTTGGAAGTGTATGCTACATACCAAATTAGAGAATATGCCTTTAAAATTTTATCTGCTACTAAGCTTGCTAAAGAATTAATTTTGTTCTTAAACTCAACAAGTACTTCCTTAAAGGGATACCATCGGGTTTAGCAACACAGAAATTGGCCCACCTTTACGTTGGTCCTGTTATAAAGATTTCACTAAGGAGACAGTTATTGTTCTATATAAATACTACATATAACTATATAAATACTATTCTATATAAACACTACATGTAAATACATATAAATAAAGGCTTAATAATGGCTGTGTGTTTAGATACATGCATGTACATGTCTGTCTACAGCTGCGTGCGTTAGTGTGTGTAACTGGCGTGTTTATAATTTCTTTGTACACACTTCCAATATTTAGAAACATTCACTTTAGATTTTTCGAGCTTTTCCCTCGTCTCCTCATCAAAGACAACCTTTGCAGTGTGCCTTTAACGTTAACGTGTCAAGGTTTTGGAAGAAGATAGCCCTGTACAAGATGCTTCGTGAAGAACATCATGTCTCCTGCATGAAAGCGCTGAATATGGAGCTCTGGGTTGACATCTTTTGCACTTTACAACCAGTGAAGCTTTTTATGGTGGAGATGGAAAGTTTCTCAGAATACCAAGATTAAAAAAAAAATTAAAAAATAAAAATCAAGGCTCATATAGATTAAGAGCAATATTTCAAATCCTTTTGACAATTCGTTGACTGCCTGTGCAGATTATGAAGCACTGACAGAGTACGCTTCCAGTGCCAAACAGCCCTTAGCAAGGAGACATCTGCAGTCCACAGTCTCAACTTTCTGGAGAGATGTGAAGACACATTTAGTCTGAGAAGACACCACCTATGCAATGCTGGAAACTAAGTCTAAACCCAGACAGATTGGCATGCAGAGATTTCCGGAGTCATTTAACTGATTTTTTTTTTCCTATGAACTTTCTTATGCCAAAGTGTAAGACTTGATATGTGCAGACACATGCTCGGGTTTCTCAAGTTAAGAAATGGTCTGATAAGGGAAAGCATCACCTCAACCTTTATTCTTCAAAAAGAGAAATGCAACCTGTATCTCAGTGTCTGTTTGTGTTCCTCTTATGAAGGTATGTTAGCAAAAAGACATCAAAACCTCAAAGCACAACAGTAGCAACAGTTCAAGTAAAGAAGACTTTAAATTTGTTTCTGTAATGTGAAAACATTTCAATGTTCAGTTTGTTTCTTTATGTCCGTAGGGGACATGCTTCCACTTCTGAAATCAAAGCAAATGTTTTAGCAACTGAGCTACATTCCAGACCCTATTTCTTTTTCTGGAAGTTCTTTCTCAAATATTTGATTGCACAGTACAGCCAGAAAGGTATGATGAAGCAAACCCCGCACAGTTGTGATACAGATGAATACACACATTTTATTCTGTGCTATGGTCTTTTTTTTTGTATATGTATCTATTGAATTTTATCATAGTAAGCCTATAGGAGAGAAAAAAGTTTCTGCAAGTATTTACAATAGAGAGCTTACAGGTCACATTTCAGATTAAAGGTAAGACTATGTATTATGTTGGGAATTAATATATATAACATATATATATATATTTTCCCAATCATAAATATACTTCTCCCAGGAGAAGTGAAGGCATATTCATTTTATTGGTTTGACATAAAAAAAAAATAAAAAAAAAAATTAATCAATGACTGGAATAGTAAGAATTTCTAAAACACAAGCCTTGCTGCCTCTTTAGCAGGTAGAAAAATATCCGCCAAATTTGATGGGCTTAGAGAACAGAACAAGAGAGGATAGGTAAGAGTAAAGATCTCTTTAAATAAAGAAAGCTGGAGGAGGTGAGGAATGAATCTCAGTCAAGAAGCATGATTCAGGTTCTTTTCAAAACAGTTGATTATTTTCCATATCTTGTGGAAAGAGATCTGCCGGCAGATCTGAGCAATGCCAAGTTACTCCTTTGAGAGTACACGAGTTTGATTCAGATAGTCTGCTCTAACATCAAACAGCCCTGCCACAGGGATTTATTTAAGTCATTAGAGGCTTTTTATTTAGTTTTTATTGTACAAAATAGTCCTTGGTTCTGTAATTCCTCGTAAATAAATTAAGAAGGCACCATACATTTTCCGTTACAAAAAGTGGCCCGTATCAAACGCTAGAGATGCCTTTTAAGAACAAACTCCTGCCTCCCATTCACAGCTCCTGAAGCACTGGCATCTGCGAGCTCTCAATCATCTCCTCAAGCACCGGCTTGACCTTGTTTCCCACGTGGGTGTACAACCTTAGAGATCTGCATTTGAAATGAGAGTGACTCACTTGTAAGCTGACCTGATTTCATTAATAAGGTAATGGGTTAGTATCTCAAAAGAGAAGGTGCAGTATCTTTTCCAGAGCAGGCATTTTTGATCCCTATGCGACTGCTACAAGCATTAGTACAAAAAGCCACAATACTAACCTGAAGGAGGAAACATTTACTTCCTACTCATTTGAAAATCAAATTTCTGGACATTGCAGAGAATAGGTTACAGGACCTACAGGGCTTTAAACCACCTCACAGTCTGTTAGCAAAGATGACCCTCTGTCCAAAGCTGCCCTTTAGAATGCAAGGAAGAAAAAAACCCACACCTCTATATACGAACGGATCACACAAAACCAAATCCTTTTAAGTTCTACTTTTCATGAGGTGTTGCAGCAGAAAACTAATTTTAAAAGTCATTCAGACCGAAATCTTAAGCTGTCAATGTTCCTTTAACTCAAACTGTTGAAGCACTTCCTGGCACAGATGCCTAACTATTAACTTGGCATCTTCATTCAGCCTGTGTGTTGAATATGGAACAAGTGAGAGCTCCGGAGATAGAATCTCCTTTGGCTTGATCACAAATCATAAAGATAATGGCTTTCTACTTATAAAGATTTTTGGAAAGCCATTTTGCTTCTGAGCCAGTAACCTATGTTTGGATTTGGATTTCTTACTATATTTAAAGTGGATGCATGCCTGCTAAATCTTAAAAAAGAATGCAATGGTGGAACAGCACGGAAAAAGGAAATCAAACAGCTGCTTTCAATGAAGAACATAAAGAGGAGGCATATAAAAAAAACCCTATCATCAAGCAATTATAGTCTTCCACCTTGAGTAGCCTATCAGTGTTCCTCCTTGAGCCATTACAGGCTGCGACAATATACTTTATCTGCTCTCAGATAAGAAATGAATGAAAACAAGAAATATTTCTTGCTTAGAAGACCAAGTGCAGTAATACCTCTTTGGGGCTGATGAACTGGTCTGTCTGGAAAAGGAGGCAAATTCCATATTTTGATTTACTGAGCACAGCATAGACAGTCCAGAGATGAACTCTGTGCTAAGACTTCATTACCATTACTAGTACCTTTCCTCCCAAGCAATATTAATTATTATCTCAATTCTTGATCAAGAGCAGGGAATGGCTTCATGAAAGGCATGCAAATAAAAAGTTTGTCTTGCCCTCTCAGAGCTAAGGAAAAGCTTTTGCTCTGATTTGGGTGACCAAGGGATCTTTTTTGTTTATCTATACTAATCAGAAATGAACAGCGTAAATGTTTGTTAGGATAAGGGAGTTTCAACTTTTTATTGGTACACCACCTGGAAAAAGGGAAAAATATGTTTGCACATAACTCTAAAACTGTGGTATATAACGATGCACATTAAAAAGAGCCCCAAGCTACCAAATTCTGTTGCAAATCAACAGTAGAAGCAGAATAGGATTAACTCCTAGTTCTCTCTTTTAACTTCCAAACCAGAGAAGAATTACATCACTTCCTAAGTTTGGACAGCTTCAGATCAGAGGAGCCTAAGCCACTCTCAAACATCGCACTGGTGTGACAGAGTTCCTGCATTAAACCAGAGATGGTGACCAACAAACTACCACCCAACAAAGCTGCTGCTGCCCGCAGGAAGGACAGCGCTGTGCGATATTTACACGTGCACCATGTATCTGCATTTTTTCTCTGACTGAAGGAATGACAGGCAAAATACAAATACCACGCATCTCACAGTAGAAAGCTTAATTTTAAGCTTAGAAATGTTTAATGAGCCAGGTGTTTTGGTCACTGCTTTATTTAGAATCTAAATCACAGGCTACAATTTGCAAAGCAGGTAGAGTGTACTCCATGCCTGCTTGCAGTAACGACCTCTACGTGGTTTGGTTTTATCTACTTTTACCTTTATTTATCATGAGTTAGAAGTTACATGATACGTTCTTGAAATAAAAATGTTTGCTTGTAAACAATGCTTGACAGCTCTTTTTTGACAGATTCCTAATAAACAATGATATACAAACAGTCGTGGAACTGAAGACAGGGTTGTCAATTATTTAAGGCAGAATGAATTATTTATTAGTGATTAGCAGCTGGTCAGGAGCCTGTTAAGCTGTTGTCAATGGTGGCCAAGACATTTGTAATTCTGAGCAACATAAAAGCTTAGGCCATTTCACAAACTAATAATACAACACTGAAGATTTAAATTCAGGTTAATCCTAAGACATTACCTTCAGTGATCACCACACTTCAATATTTTGTACATTGCATTTTCAGCAAATTCCCTCCAGTGTTTTGGCCTACAAAAACCGAGCAACCTCTGTTTTTTGGCTTTAACTTTTCAGCCCTTCTGGGTTTAGTGAACTGGAATTCCCTTCTGAAAATGAAGTTATCTTTCATCTTTGATCTTCAATCAAAGCCATAAGAAAGGAAAAACCATGTAAAAAAATACCACTGTATTAAATTTTATCATCTTGGTGAATAAATCTAATAAGAAAGCTTAGTTACCATCTCCCTGTCTTTACAACACACACATTTTTGCTAAACTAACATAGCACTTTGTGCAGATAATTTTTAAAAGTAAATACTGTTTTTTTTTTTTTTTTTTTTTTTTCTGATACATACAGCAAAAGCAACATCCTCTTGAATACACACTGGTTTAAATGAATTACTTAGTCAACTTGTTCATACGGTCATTAGTTCATTCGAGCACAACAACACCTCAGTATTGCCCCCAAATGTGCAATTAGAAAACACATTTTTCTAATACCAACAACTAGTAAAAACACTTAAAATGGTAGAAGAAAAACTCGCAATAAAATCACAGGGAATTCAGCACTGAAATAATTAGAGTGAATCTTTAATTCGCTGATCTATAAGGGGCTATTCATAACCCAGTAAAAGATTTTTGTTTGTTGGTTTAGAAGTCTGGGGGCTACAATTTCATTTGCTCTCAATGACAGTACGTGCTGTGCTGCCTAAGTGAGCTCCGGGTGACAGACAGCACGCAGACTGTCATTGCCTGCATGTCTCCGTCCTGATGAAGGCAGCTGGCTTCACAGTCTGCTCTTTCTGCTGACGTTTCTCTACACCAGGGAATTCTCAGCTGCCCAGCTGTGGGTAACATCTAACTCTGCATGCTTCCAAATTGTGCAAATCAACAAAACAATTAAAAAAAAAAAGCTCAAGATGTACAGATAGTGCTTTAAAAACAGCTACTACTGGAAGAACAGGTGCTATTTTATACAGCTCCTCCATAGTTCTATTTCTTACAAATAAAATTTAAAAAGAAAATAGCATTATGCAATTCAGCAACTGCAGCATTAGCTCTCTGATGATTTTTCATCATACTCAGGTCTTCTGGAAAGGAAATTAGGTACACAAGGAGCTTAAACACAACTTGCTGGACCAATTTGTTGAATTCCCAAGTGTATGCAAACTTTTACTACATGTAATTGTTTGAAAATGTTTCTATTCCTAAACACAGTCATTTGATATAAAGTTTACCTAAAGTTCTGCGCCAAATCCAGATGAAAAGTTTCCACAGAGCTGAAATAAAAAAAAAAGCATTGACATCAGAAGGAAGTTAAAGCAATAAACAAAGCATTCTGCCAGAATTCCAGTTAGCATTTTGAACTTTTCTATTATGCGGACAGTAGGACCAATAATAGCACTGCACATTTGATCAACTTCAGACAAACTTTGTTTGAACGCCGCCTTATCTGCACTTTTTGCTTGGCAGAAGTAACCACAGTCAGACAGCGATGCAAAAACCTCTGAAGACTAGGTGATGATAATGCAGTCAATATGATGTCTGGAACAAGTAATTGTGAAAGAATCCAGACTTACCTTGGAAACATAGAAAACCAATTTCAGAACTCTAAAAATCAGCTATGCCTCCATCTTATTGGACCAACACAATACAAAGATTAAAAAAAAATAATAACCAAAACACAAATATAGAGTCTCTTTTTGAAGATGCCATGAATGAAAGTAATTTAAACATTACAATTTCTATGCAGCAATTACGTATTATAATTGACAGAACTAGTTACTTTTTGGGGGGGAAAAAAAGGTAAAGAATAGTGCAGAATGGATTTCCCTGTGAGGTATAAAGCTGCAATTACCTTTTTGACAAAAAATCATCTAGACTATCGATAAGAAAGGAACAAAAAAAAGTTATTATTAATCTAGGCAAATAGAAGTTACGGGACACACTAATTCAACCTGCATTTTGTTCACGATCTATTCTACAAATTGCTGTTTTTCAGGTATGCAGTTGAACAGCTCAGCCTATTACTTTAAATACTTCAGAGATGAAATAACATATTGCATGAATTCTAAACTTTGCCCATTCCTGATCACCACTACTCAAACCACAGGCAAAAATACACTATCATCAGGAAAATTTCTTAAGACAAAGTTTCTTAAACATTCATAATTACCCCCTTAGTAGTTAGCAAAGGTGGTGCTACAAATTGTCAGATTGCAAGGTCTCCACCTCTCTGTTTGGGAATAACCTTTCCAGTCCCTTAATAAAATTGATGTGCAGGGAAATCCCCAAGTTATCTCAAGTTTTGTGTCCCTCCCTTTGCGCAATATCATGATGCAGAGCTTATGTACCAGCTGATCTAGTAATTACACCTGTGATTTGTCTAAAATTTGTCTCTGAATATGGAAGTAGGAGTTAAAATTATGACAACAAACGTTTTGATTTTCTTCTGCAATAAACTGCACAGAGGTCTGTTGAAGTAATCACCCAGGAAAATGTCAACCACTTTGATACCTTTTCCATGCTGTAGCTTGACTGCCTGCCTTTGCATAAAGGCTTTTGGTACTACACTGACGTTACATTACCCTATTCTAAAAGGCTCTGCTTGCTGGTCATGGTCCTGGGCAAGCAGCTCTGGGTGTCCCTTGCTGGAACAGGGGCTGCAACTGAAACCCCCAGGGGTCCCTTCCAGCCTCAGCCATTCTCTAGTTCTGTCTGTGATTCTGCACCCAGCACCAAGTTATGCTGCAGCAGCTCCATGAAGACATGCTAGCAGCAGGCGTGTAGCTTAATGAGCAGCAAGACCCCTGGCCTGGGGGAATTATGGAAGAGGAGCAAGGGAGTCGTGAAACAGCGTTATGAGTTTACTGTTCACTGACTTCCTTGAAAAAATGAACCTGCGGCTAACTTCTCAGTGAAGCTGGTGGTTGGACAGGGAAAGAGTGCCAAGGAAAAATGAAATGAGTGAAAGTAACTGTTACTGGGAGAGGGTCACTTAGCACACTGGAGGAGTGATGTTGTTAGGTAAGCTGGACAAATAAATCCAACTGAAAAATCAGAGATGAGAAAAAGGGAGCAGGCATCCAGAAACTGCACACTACTTCCAGAAACCAAACACTTCTTCCCTCCACTGAAGCTAGAAAAGGCTGTTCTGTACTCCTCGCTTGAGTGCTCTGCTGACATAAAAAGGATTTTCTTTAGTCTAATATGATCTAGAAACCATTTGTCAACTGACACCAGTTCCAAGTTATTTTTTTCTAAGGAGGGACAAGCTCTTCTTCCTACAGCTCTCATAGCCACTTCTGAGTTACTTACAGCCTGAGCAGATGTTAAGGGTGACTTTTATTCTGTCCTCTTATAATATAAATTGGATCAAGATTAAGAGTCAGCTGAAGACGCCTGAAGAGGGGAAAACTAAATACACAAAACACGCATCTGCAATATTTTATTTTTTTTTCTTTCCCCGGCTTTTCACCATATGGTTCAACAGGCCTCTGAAGAAGTGTAAAACGAATGAATAGCTTTTGATAGGAATCACAGAAGTCTAGCATAAGAAGTCCTTGCAAAGCCCATGCTATGGTGAGAGTGCCAAAAGCCATATTTCTTAGGCCACCAAGAAGCGCAGTTTGATTATAAAATTTTGACAATAGGAGTGGACAGGGGGCTGGAAGGAGTCCCTTGACTATCTTGGCGAGAAAATAGAAGAATACTGCAAACAAGTTCTCCTATGGAGAAAGCTGCTTATCAGCAGACAAACTGAAAGGGCTTAAGGTTATTTCACACAAACTACATTAACATGATTCCTCTAGTTATGGTTTTGCAGCATCCTCTGAAAAGGCAGAGAAGTGAGAAAGGAAGCAGGATATTAGATCTCTATTAAATCTGAATGCCTGCCTTTTACAGTGCATAATTCCTTGAGGAGGGATCTGGAAGAACAACACACGATTCTTAAGTACAAATGTAAATACAGCTAGGAGAGGACACCAAACAGCTCAGAAATATCTTAAAATAGATTTTCTAACAAAAGGTAAAAAACAATTCTATGGGTCTCCTACGTTTGCCCTAGAAACACACCACTTGAGGATAGAGCATCATTTCAACACAGGTTACAGGAAAGGGCCCCTCAGGTAGCCTTCTGAAATGCCTCCAAAAACACAGATCTCTTTCCAAATCAACTTTGTACATTTGAGATACTAGAGAAATTCATGGCAGATACTAAAATCATATGTATTGGACTGGCAGCGAAAAATTTGTTTATCCCAAATTTGCTTATCCCAAACATGGTCTATGGGTGCTGGGATGTGATGCTCACCTGTCTGGACACAAGGAGATGTAGAGCAGAATGAGAAGCACTGCTCCTACTACAGTTGCCAATAGAGATCTCATCCAGGAGCTAAGCTGGCAGAAGTTACAGTACTGCACAATGGTGATCAGAATGGCACAACACATAAACATGGTGTACTGCAACAAAGAGAGAGAGTGCGAGTTAGCTTTGTCTTGCTGACTGGAGCCCTTTTGCACATAAATGCCAGCACAAATAAAGGCATGTGCAATATGAGAGAGAAAGCCCTAATTTCCTTGTGTGATATGCACATTAAGTGATCCTCATTGTGTCTGTAACAGGAGGCAGCACTTGAAGATGGAGGTCTTCCCTTCAAAGAGCAAGCAAACTTTTAGCATTGACAGTTTGTCACAATTTTCCCTAGATACAGTTTTGCATTACCGCATTATACCACCATTATTTCAATACTATTCAACACCTTCAGCTTACCTTAGCAAAATGCTCAGTTCCTCTTCTTATTAAAAAAAAAAAAAAAAAAAAAAAAAAAAAAAAAAAAAAAGGAAAAAAGGAAAAAATAGGGTAAGCATTGACATTAATCTCCTCTCTAATTACTGGGATTAGACCCTCCCTGTTTTGAACGGGATGTCAAAATTCCACTGCACTGAAAATGTGGAACATATTCACCCTAAGGAACTACAACCAGCTTCCTACCCTTAAAAACACTTAGAGGATGCTAGCATACTGCCTATCAGCAGGTGAATAAGGAAATAAGAAAAAACTATTTCGATCACAGAAGACAAGTATCAATCACTGTCAATCAGTGCTCGGTAATACCACTACTTGTGCCAATTAAAAAAAAAAAAAAAGTTGGATTTTCTCTTCCAAATGCCTTATCTCAGAATGCTTTCCCCTTCCACATCTTTGCTGGATAAATAAAAGGAAGTGCAGAACGGAGATATTCCCCAAAATGTCTTAATTTCCCTGAGATACAACGTTACACCAGTCAAAGCTCTCAAGCTGTTGTGCAAGGTCTGGTTTTATCAAGAATATCGATGACCATCCAAGCTAAAACAGAGACTCCACAACCGCGTCCTGGAGCTCTGTTCTGCTACATACTGCATTTTACAGTATCAAATGATCGCTCTCTCTCTCCCCCATTTTAAATTTCCTTTACAGCTGAAATGCAGAAAATGCAAATTAGGAATACTCTCACATAACAAATAAGCATGTGATTCAGAAGTAGACACAGTGTATGGAAAAAAAAACTTACATAATTTACCATTTTAAACCACAAGAACAGTGTTTTTTGTTTAATTTAATGACTCAAAAATGGATAAATTTCATTTCAGAAGTGTCCATAAAAAACATAATTTAAACTTACTTTTTTCCCCCCATTTCAGGTCTCCTAAAGTGGCAGAGCACTGGTTCTCACTCCAAGTGATGCCCCAGCATGAAGCCAGCCTATAGAGGGTCAGCAAGTGCTGTGTTTACTATGTATGCATGGCTTTGGAAAGTTTTTTTTTTCATTGCTGTTTTTGTTAATTTTGATTTTAATTATTTTATATCCAGGGAAGGTATAAAATGCTATGAATAAAAAAAAAACTTTGCAAAACCATGTCATAGTAAAATATGACACTTACCTGACCCTCTATAGATTGATTCCATTTCCTAGAGCTCCATGATTGTTGGAACATCCCTGAGCACAAGATGAGTTGGGACATCTCTTGGAGAGTGAGCCAACAACCCCGCGACTCTGGAGGACCTGCAAGAGGAAAGAAAGCCAAGATCATTCTCAGCTTGGTGATGAACACCACCGCCTCACTGCTGCTGCTTGAAGCCCTTAGACCAATAACCTGGTATGATGAGGTATTGAGAATACGCTAACAAAAATGGGTCTTCCAACGTTACTTTTACATGTTTGGAGAGATGATCATGGATGGTGATGAATGGGATGATATAAAATCAATGCACAAAGAAATTTGAGAGATTTGAAGGTTTTCAGGTTCCTTCAGTGTAAAGAAAATATTCCTACAATTAGTTTGCTAGTGGTCATGAGGAAAGAAGGCCATCATTAAACTAAAAAAATTGTACAGCTTTAAAATAGTTAACTTTGGTTATATTCACAAAGGTAAAAGCTACAGAAAGATTTTAAACATGGGTTGTGAGATCCTCAAATCCAGTCCTTTGAGACTGTGAAAACCATGGAATAGATTTAAATCAAAATGTCTGGTCCATATGTTCCCACAGAACAAACACTTCCCGACACACAGTACCAAACTGCATCTGTAATTCATGGTAGGAAGAAGGAAGAGGATCTGGTTGTTACCTATAAGCAGGGCCCTGCAATAGCAAGCGATTTGTAAATGAATTCCCTGAAGATCCTGGAAAGGAAGGCTCATACACTGTGCTACCTAAGAGAAACAAACTTTCATCTGTTTCTCATCTGTTTTATTCATAAAAATTATAAGCACTGATTTTATGTGATGCATCACCTTTAAATTAAACAGTTATTTTCTTTCCTCCATATTTATCTCCTTGCTCCCTGCTTCTGAATGTTTTTATTAAAGGAGGCACCAAATCTTCTGTGAACATGTCTCTGGCTGGGTCAAAAAAGCCAATTTCTTTCAGTTCCTTTTAAGAAGGCACATCCTGTATTCTTTAACCATCCCTGCAGCCCCTCAGGGTAATCATTTTTATGTCCCAACAGCTCTTTCCTTTCAGTTTCTCCACCTATCCTGGCAGAGAAAAAAACAACCCACTGCTAATACTGGTCTTGCTCTTAGATTTACTAATATGCATGCAAACTTCTTAGGTTCACAAAACATTTCAGACTACAAACTCCAAATCAAAAAACAAAATAAAATACTCTACTTGCATTAGTCAGAGTAAATACCAGCAGAAATATTTGTTCTAAGGGAAAAAAAAAAAAAGTGTATGCACACAGGTATTTATAACGCTCTCTCTCCTCTTCTGTATGACAGTTTTCCAGCAAGTCACTGTATTTATGTAACAAACTGTATTCCATCATACACAAAAGCCCTGTTTTTCTCTAACGGATCTGTATCAAACATCTGTAAAGCATGAGGGAAGTGAAGGAAGAAGGCAGGCAAGCAACAAGCTAAGTTAGATCCAAAACGTCAGACTATGAAACGGAGTTCTACAACTTACATGTATATTTGTTTCAAAATCAGAGGTGAAGTGCGAAAAAACTGCAAGAGCTGGGAGAGAAACTAGGATTGCACCGAAAAAATGTCGAGGCAGCCAGCCAGATATCACCTCCAGGAGACGCTTCGTGCAAGTCATCACCTCCTCCAGGAAGAATGCCATCCTGGAACAAACGGAACCACAGACCTGTGAGTTAATTTCAGCACATCACTCCATACAGCTTAATTACCTGTAATAAGATAACTTAAAATTCTTCACTGGGGCTGCAGCACCAGTCGCAGCTTGCCACGTGCCATACCACCTGCTGGTAAGTTCAAGGAATGATCCAGGCGTGCTGAAAGATGATGGCTCGTTTGCTACAGCACGAGGTGGGATGGGAGGGAGGGGGGATGCTGGGGTTTGAGAAACAAACTGGAAAACACTTTTCACTTGGAAGGTAAGCGTATGAGAGACTTACAGTCATAAATACTTAGCCTTAAAGAGGTGGGGAGAGCTCCCGAGGGCAGATCAGTGGAGACACTTCTTACACCTGAGCGCTTCTCATTGTTAAAACAAGTGAGCAAAGGTGAAAGCTTGCTTAACAAACTGTTTTTTATCTACAGAAACAGATTATCAGCAAAATTTGCTTCTCAAAGCTCAGAAACATTCATCACTCTCCAAAAATTGCAACCGCTTTTCAAGGTTTCAATTATTTTTATGGAGGCATAAATAGGCAATGCAATAGTTGCCTTCATTCAAAGGCTCTCCATTGTGGATGTGTGTATTTACCACAGCGGGTCTGGGCTTTTGTTGCTTTACCAAAGGATTCCTGCTTTTGTGAGACGAACTTACTTCAAAGAGAAATGGCAGAACCACAGAGCCTGCTGTGAGACCACGGGGCAGGCGTGAGCAGCTCCCTGTGCGTTTGTGGCACAGGTAATTCTGCTGGTGCCACAGTGGATGACCAGGGAGCCCGAATGGCAAACGCGTTTTTGGACAGAGATGCTCACAGCTGACAAGAATGTTTAAATACAATATATGCTAAATGTGGAATTCACACATTCCAAAGTCACAAACTATTGCACACTACCTAGATCTTTTTTAAAAAATGACAACAAATAAATAAATAAATAAATAAACACAGAGGATTTTTCTCTAATGCTTTTGACTAAAATACAAGGTATAATGTTGGATAAAAACCTGATAAAAAATGGGTAAAGTTTTCTGCGTGACTTGGACACTAATTGCACGCCTTTTAAATATGCCTTGCTCATGAGTATTACTTTAATTCTCAGCTCTAGGCTTCATGAATTTTGCAACCCTTAGCATTATTCAATAGACTTATTCTCTCCTTTAATACATTAAAATATTGGAATTATACTTAAGTGCAAAGAAAAAAAAAGAGAAAATTAGGGCAATAGGATGGAAAACGCTGTAATACATCAGCACCCCACGAGAGGGTGCTCACAGATTTCTCAGTGCCTAGTTAATGGAGTCCCATGTAAGCCAAAAAGCATAGCTGTATTACATCATAAAAGAGAATTTGCAACAAAGCACGGAAATACAACTGCATAGAAAGCAAAATAAATTCAAAAGCCCTGTAGAGTAATTACTATTTTTTCTGAAGTGTTATATACTGTCCTGACAGCCTCTACCATCCATGGCAGAACGTGTCCCGGCTCCAGCAGCAGCCAAGCTGCTCCAGTATCGAGTCCTTCTGAAAATGCCACCCAAGTTCATGCCTCTAAAAATAAAGTCGATCCTGCTAAAGCGTACGAACTGGGATCAGCATTTACATGGCTAAACAGTGAGATGGAAACAGCTCCGGCTCTGGCAGAGCACCGTGGGCAGCACCCATCACTCCTGAGTGGAGCTGGGCACCCCCTGCCCACGCCAACGCCTGGACCCTGCTGTGGGTGCAGATCCCAGCCCTGGGGACGGGCACCCGGCACCACTGGTGTCTCACAGCCCGACCCACGCGGGCACTGCACGGAGCAGAAAAGCTTGGTTTTTGCCAAGCCTCATGCCAGGATAAATTCTTGTGGGAACTATAGCAACAAATCCATCAGCAAACCTGATCTGTTAATCCTGGGATGAGGACACTTCTTTATTTAGGCAGCTGCATGTTTGAAAAAGCAAGCACAAATTCCAGGACAACTCCACATTTCTCAGTGGTAATGTTTACCTTCTTGCATTGATTTTTATTTTTTTTTTTTTCAGTCCAGAATCAATTGCAATGCTCTGTGCTCTGGAATTAAAACAAGCGAAACCCCATCTTTCACAAAACAGATGAAGCCTGTGAACGCAGCACAGCTCTCCCATCAGAGGAAGCGAGCACTGCATTAAATCCCGGCAGCAGGAGAGCTGCAGACATTTAATGGCCACAGGGCACTACCGGTAAATAATGCAGTGTCAGTGGGTAGCTCAACAGGGCTTAAATGCTGAAGCATCTAAGATGTTTACACAAGCTGCAGTTCAAATTAGTAACTTTGGCATAAATGATTAATGGCTAATGGAGAACATTACCGTCATTTCTGTATTTACTGGCAGTTTAAAATCAATTCCCATATTTCAAATCAAAAGCTTTTGGCACAGCAGTGAATTGGTGGGATATTAAATACCAAAGTCACAGATGTTAGAAATAAATAAAAGCAAAACAGAATACAGTTTGCCCTTGCATCAATACTCTATGTAAGTCAGGTTGTTAACAAAACCAGTTCATTAAGCTCTAGTTGCACAAAGCAATTTTTGTTCTTGGCTATGAGGAATTTAAGAAGATCCAATCGGTCAGCTACCTGGTTTCAACAGCAGACAGACTTTGGATATTACTTTGGCAAGCCTTGAGAAGGTAAAGTAGTGGGCAAAGGGCAGTTTTATTTCATCACACTACAGCAGGTTTCCATTCTACTGCTTTGACTCTATTTGCTTTTTTTCTTCACCCAGAAGATTTTTTTCCTCTCTATTAAGGTACTTCTAAACTGATGAATCAACTTACCAGGTGCTCCCACCTCTCACTCTTTAGAACAGGATTGAAATATCCACTACACTGGATTCGTCTCCTCACTGAGAGATCTTCACTGAAGGGTGTTATTGAAAGCAATGCATGTTTTAAACATCTTATTTATAACAAGTTTTAATTGAGAACAAGAACTGGATGAAAAAAGCTTCTAGTTAACAAAAAAACTTGTATTCACACCTAAAATAGTGGGCAGATCTCTTTTACCTGTATTCCTGCAGAAGCACCCCTAAGAATCCCAAGTGAAACTTCACACACTGTCGTATGCTCAGTGACATTTCCCAAGGTATTTTTTTATAAAATACCAGAACTTTAAGACCTTTTACACTCCAACTGAACTCATGAAAGTCAAAGTAGTCATATTTCAAGTGGGCAGAAGGACATTCTTTGCACTACATTTACAGAACTGGAGATGACATACTCCACATGCTGACAAATTAAGCACCACTTTTTGCATGCAGCTTTAAACAATTAATTCTAGAGTGGCACTTGTGATAACAGTGGGATCCTCATCTATAGATACTCCAATAATTTATTATCAGACACTTCAAAGAAATCAAAACATCCTTCTCCTGCAAGCCTTGCTCCATAAGGACTTCTGCTCTAACAACTTCAGTTTTACCTCGTTTCTCATTGTGCAGGCAGTGAGTGCTTTCCTCTCCCACTACCGCAGCTGGACTCGAGCCCTTAGCCACAAGAGCTGCAGCGAGTACTTCCTAGTCTGAGCACTGGATTCAATTAAAAGTCAGACTGATTTAAATACAGGGTGCTTCGCATCATGATAATGAAAATACAATAAGAAACTTAGGCAAGAATTTTTTGGTCCCAAAATAATCCCTCTCCTGAAATTCTAGGATTGTGCCCAGCATTGTAGTCCAATCCCCTCCCTTTAAGATATCTCTGTGGTATTCTGTGATTGTCACTTGTGATGACATTTCTGCACAGGAAGCTCTGCGCTTTTCTGTGCATAATGAGCGGTCAGAGTGAGCAGTCCTCGCTTTGAAGACAATTTAAAGAGGAAAAGGATGATTTTGTTCTTTCTGATCAAAGGAAGTGAGATGGAATAAGGGCACAACAGTACGTCTGTCCTCTTGATGCCAACAAGCTCCATGCTTCAGCAGTGAAAACAGAGCTGCCTGTAAACTCATCCTCTGGGAATATGCAACGCAGTGCACAATTTAAAACATTTTGAATTTAATGCAGCCAACTAAGGAACACTTACAGAATGATCGTATTTCAATAGCGCAGATGGGGAAGTGGAAGGTTGTTACACTTGTACATGAGCGTGTGCCTCAGGCTGTGGAGACTGGAGTGCCCCAAAAATGTATCTTACCGTAAGTAAATATGGACCATAAATTCAACATAAAAATACCAAACAACCCAAAACCCCAAACAGACATCAAATCCTAAAAAACGTGCCCCCAAAATATGCCAATATATTTAGAACTACCTTAGTTCTTAGAATTACCTTGAAGGAGGCTGTAGAGAGGTGGGAATCACGCTCTTCTCCCAAGCACCAAGTGGTAAAATGAAGGGAAAAGGCCTCAAGCTGCACCAGGGAAGGTTTAGGTTGGGTATCAGGAGAAATTTCTTTACTGAAAGGGTTGTGTGGCATTAGAATAGGCTGCCCAGGGAAGGCACCATCCCTGGAGGTCTTCAAGAAATGTGTAGATGTAGAACTTAGAAGCATGGTGGACTTTAGTTCTAGGTTAAGGGTTAGACTAGGTGATCTTAGAGGTCTTTTCCAACCTGAATGATTCTATGATTCTAACTGAAAGCAAGCTAGAAGGCTTCTGAGATTGTCTTCAGCAATAAAAGCTCTTTTTCAGTGCAAAGTAGGAGGCTATTTTCAAGGAATTACCCTGGGTGAGATCTCCCCAGATCTGAGACGATCCTGTTTTGAACTTCAGAGATTTACTTACAAGTTACTATAGATGCCATGATGAGATGTAAGCCAAGTATAAATTATATTTTGTTTACTAAAGGAAAGATTGTGAATGTGAGCCTGTGGCAGCACATGACTGAGAATCTACTGCTTGTAACTCTGGGGTAAATTTGCAGACACTTCCCTCATGCCAGAGGAAAGAAGAGCACATCTCACAGTTGTGTGACAAGGGCCCCAGTAGCTACTGATAGCCAGTGGCTTGTTTTCAATCACAAATTCCTCAGCCACGCATTTGGTGGAGAGCGCAGGGAAGGGCAGCAACCACTTCTCCCATCCAGCAATTCCTGTTTCCCAAATTAACCACAAGAATTTGTGGGGTCTTGAGATTCACAGCCATCTCGGTCCCAGTGAAAGCAGCAAGTGCTAGTGAGCACCCATCATCTGCACTCGTAGTAGCTGTGCAGGAATTACAATATTCTCTGCATGCCCAAACCTCCCATGAGTGTCCATTAGGAGAAAGGCAAACCTGTGTGCTCTCCATGCATTGTTTATTGAAAACTTGCTGCTACCATAACAGGCGGGACTAGTTAAGTTTTGATGACTGTCTACAGATGTTCACCAAAAGGTGACATGTTTCTCAGCCTGCTTTTCCAATCAGAATTAAACACAAAGGAATGATTTATATTAAAAAATAGATACTTCTAAGACTTAGGAGTCTGCTTTAAACACTGGCCTTTTAAATCAACACGACTTTAAATGAGGAATCTGAGCCTGTTCAGGAAGTAAAATTTAGGTTTTAAACCAATACAATCTCATGCAAATGGCAGAAATGTCATTGGAAAAAAACAAATAGCATTAAGAAAACATTATAAAGCCACTTAAACTCACCTTGGTAATGGCCCAGGCTCACTATCAGAGAGCATGGATGTCAGCAATACAGTGCTGCAATGAATCTAAACCTCCCTACTGCTGTACACAGCTCAGAAAGACAAAACTGCTTTGCAAATTCCTGACTATAGAGATAGCATACTGAAAACAACAACTTTCCTTCTTCTCCTTAAATAAAACATGACCAACCAATTACAGAACAGGACTGAAGGAAAACCTTATGTACCCACATATAAAAATTTATAGGATTACAGCATTATCTTTTATAACTGTACGAAGTAAGAAAAGGTAAATGCAAAGATAATAATGTGACATTGGAAAAACAAGTAGGAACAATAACATACTGAAAAATACTAAAATGGAGTTATTTTGATAAGGTATCTGCAAGGTGAATAAACAAATTATCTCCAAACGCACCTGGGTAGCAGAAACCAACTCTTGTACAAAGTGGTGGCTGAGCTGTTCAGAGCTGAACAAATCCAAGGATTCAGTTTCGTGGCCACCTAACCCAAACTAACTGCTCACTGTTGCCTTCCTGCTCCCCATCCTGACGTAATGAAGGAACTGCCTGGGCTCATTAAACTGACAGAAAAAAACTTTCACTTTTCTGAGTTTCTAGTTTTTCCAAAAACTCCAGAACTACAATACTATTCAAGCTGTAACAGCCAAATACACCTGCTAAGAAACACTACCTTCAGAAGTACTGTCCCTGTTCACAAATGACATCTCTTTTCTCCAAAACAAACTATTTCCTGTAAACATGCCTGCATACCTTTGTAGGCATACTTGAGTTACAAGGATTACTTTGGTGGCTGAAGTACAAATTATTTTTTACCTCGAGCCTGAAAAGTCAGAGTGCAAGCTGCAATCTACTGTTTCTTTTGAAACAACAACAGAATTGCTTCTAGCTTGTAATTACAAAAGCATTTTAACTTACACATAACCAACAGATCTGCAGAGCTGCAAGTGAAGACACCCATTTCTACACACCACCCGCATAACATCCTCTTGTGACAGTGAAAACAGAGAACGAGGGGGGCAGAATTAACTTGCCATCACAAGTACAGACAAACAAACATCTTACTATTGCGTCTCCCATCTGGGTTAATAACACGTTACATGTGGTATCTGTGCACATCAGGCAACACGCCCAGGAGAGCATGAGCTTTGCTGAATGCATGTAACAACTGCGGTGTTCTGCTAAGGCCTGGGGACACCCCACGTTATGCAGGAACTGCGCAGTAACGGATCTTCAACAAGTTACAGATGATGGGGTAAGGACCGTAAGTGTCCCAAAAGTCCAGAACACACATCCTGGAGGTGATTGGGCATAAATTGGGAATGAGAAATCACTGTTAAATACCAGGTAGTTGTGCCTGCAGCTAAGCCCTGCCTCTGATGGCACAGGGCTTCAGGGGCACCCTGAAGAACCTGGGGGCTGACGGTTCGTTGCTGCAAGGAGGCAGTGTGGGGGCTGGCAGGGCCCTGACTGAGGAGACAAGACCATGCCCCGTCTTGAGCAGCAGCTGACTGTTACACAGCCAAGGAATTGAGGGGAATACTGAACTTCAGTGTGTAAAAAAGAAAAAAACACAAAGTATTTGAATATTAAACTGATCAGAGTTGAAATAGAAATAATTAAGAAAACTAATTCTTGACAGATGTGCTGTGACTTTGGCAATTTTTTTTATTCCTACACCCTTCCCCTCCCCACCCCCCGGAAAAGGAATATTGTTTGCATTTGTGACAACTTATTTCAGCTTTAAACCAGAATGGTGTATTTCTGTTTAAATGTGGGGGATTTTTCTGAAGGACAGATGAGAGCAAAAGACATCGAGTTGTGTGCGGCACCACAAGCACTAAGCAGGGACACACACGGTGTGCAGACTTTGCTTCTTTGAGCTAGACCCTCTCTGTGCAAAATCTGCTGCAAGCCTTCTTGCCTTTGCTAGCACTGTTAGCCAGCCAACCGCTTTGTTTCTCACTCCTATTTCAAGACAGCGTTACGTTTTTATTACCTAATGGAGATGACGAGGGACAGCACCTCCAGCAGGATGGCGATGATGAACACGACGACGGCCGCAGGTGGCGGAGGGGACGCCACCATCCCGTGCTTCAGGAAACACGTGACAGATAGTATGAGGAAGACTGTGGTGGAGAGGAACACGTCCAGGAGTGAGCTGAAGGTAGCACTGGCAAACGTCTTCACTGGAGCATTCCTTATAACCTGCATGGAACACAAGGGTTGAGGGAAGTGATGACAATGAATAAATGCTCTCTTGCCGAATTTGACTGTACCATAAACAGCAGCTCACAAAAATAAATAGAGGAATAGAGAACATTTTGCCACTTCATTAATCCACTATAAGTACTGTTTTAAAAAAAGAAACAGAAGAGGTAGTTCAATGACTAGCAGTTCCCTGAGAATACGCCTACGTTGCAGAAACACGCTGGCAGCACAGCCCCTGGGTATGGCGTGAATCTTTTTTTTTTTTTTTTTTCTTAAAGACCACTATCATTTTTTTTTAACAGAATATAATGATATAGAAATAATATGAAAATTGCCAATACTATGCAAGGGAACATAAAAAACTAATTGCTAGCAGAGAAAGCTATCAGAAGTTTTCTTCAAGTATTTTCGTTTAAAATAACAGTAGAACTTAAAACAGTAAAAAAAAGAAAAAAAAAAAAGCTTTCTGGTTCCAGGGGTTCTTGAAGAAAACCCTCCAAGCACCACTCAACAGAAAGAGTTAGTTCACCGTGGCAGAGCTCACATCTCCCTTTCAGACAAGCCTAAAAGCAGCAATCGGGATGCTATGTAACCTGAACTGATCTAAGGACAGGACTCCAAGTAACTCTCTGCTGTAAGCAACCCCTCACCACACATCCCCACCCCACCATGTGCTGGCACAGCTGCGGTGTGTGCTGGTTTGGCCAGTCCAGCTGAAAACCAGACCATGAGCTCCGTGCCCTGGCTTATTCCACTAAGTGCAGTCTTAGGAGTGTTTGTATCTTCCTGAGGGACAGCAGAAAACAAATTCCAAAGAAAAATGAGAAGTATGCTATTGATAACACCATGAAGTAGTCCTGTTTGAATACTGCAGTCTTGTACTCTGCTTTCATTTGGACATTTCTTTCACTCCTCAGAACATTATCGGCACTCAGCAGCATAGCAAAATGAACTTGTTCTTCATTTGTAGCTCTCTGCAACCTAATGTATTCATTGAGTTTTGTTTCAGGGCCAAAATTACCTTTTAATCTGAACTGTAGCAGAATCTCTGTAGTCCATACACAGTCGCACAAATTGAATTAAGGAAATCAGCACTGCATCCTAAAGTGACGGAGTTAAGGATGCCCTAACAGTGTTAAGTAGTGCCTTAATTTCCAAACAAGAACAGGCTAAGCAAGCTCTCGGGACGTGGAGACACTTAGGAATGATCACAAAGCAATCATGCAGCTGGCAGCGTGTAATTAGAGGTGAACTCGCTGGAGCTGGAAGTCGCGTTCAGCAACAGTGATCTGCGAGGCATTTCAACAACCAGCAATGCTACAATTGCTTTGCTCCCCAAGAGATTTTTGTTGTTTTGTTTTGGACCAGTACTGTGCTAATACTAAGGCTTTAACAAGTTTTGCCCCAGTGCTGCACAGTTGCTATTACAAAATAAGGTTCCAATTTTCAGGTAGGTTTACATAATAGTTTTCAAACGAGTAGCTTACCACCAAGAAAATGCACAGACCTCATTCCTTCTCCTTCCTCTATCAATTTCCTGCACACCCACATTACTAGATCAATCTGCATGTGCTTGACTATCACTGCTTTTCTTCTCTTTCCAATCTTTCAGTTGGAAAGATTTTGATTTACTGTTTTCTGTATAGTTTGTACAAACTGAGCAGGCAAACAGGGGTCTGTGTGTGCACATGTATGTACACACACACACTGGTATGAATACCATGTGAATTCTGTATCAATTCATGTATATATATATAATAATCATTATATATATATATATATATATATATATATATATATATATATCTCATACCAATAATTCATGTATCAAAAGAGCACAAACTACTCTTGGTTTGCTCTCCTGTAGTACTCAATCCAGGATATGAGTAGATGTAATACACTGCTGTAGATATAACTTCATCAATGTGAATGTCACCCACAGGAAGCTTCTCTCTATTGCTGCTGGATGAGCTTTATTCAGAGAGATACCAATGAAAGTGCTGCAGGGTGAGCATAGAGTTCCTGAACAAGGTGAATGAATTGAACTGCATCACTACTATGCTTCCCTTATGTTAAAAAAAAAAAAAAAAAAGGGAAAAAGAAAAAGTTAGACCTCATTTGTAAAAGGTAGAAACCAAGCAAACGGGCTGCTGCTAAGGACAGCGTGGAAGCACTGCCCAGCACGGAAAGCAGCCTACAAGTAGAGAGCAACAAGCAGTGAAGCAGAAATCCTACCTGTCCTCAGATACAGGGTAAACTGGGAGAAGAGAGAATCAACACCTTCGTTTATCATGGTGGGAACCCTGCCAGATGTGCGACCCAGCCTCACAGCTCAGCACTGCTCAAGGACAGGGCACAACCCTTCCTGCTCCCAGACCCTCACCTCGTGTGCTGCCTCTGGCACTCAGCAAGCTGCTGGTTCAATCCCAAGATAGAAAATAGAGGGGAAAAAAACGGAGAAAAAAAAAAAAAAAGGAAAAAAAAAAGCCCCAAACAGCAAAACAAAACATGAATATTTTATGCTAGGTTAGTAAAATGAACTGGATCACAGCAGGGAAGTATGGTAAGCACCAGAGCCATTATCAGGAACATGGAGCAGTAGGAACAAGGTGGGAGAGCAATTGCCCTCTTTTGGCAGTACCTTTTCAGCCACTCGTGGAAATGCAACCTCAGTTAGTACTGATGTCTATCGCTGCTACATGCAAACTTACAACATCTTGCTAGTTCATATCAACCCAGCAAAAATATCTACTGACGGGTAAAGTCTGCAGAACTACTAGCTCCCAAGGGGGTAAAGGACTTTTTATACTCACTGCAAAATCCTGAAGAATGCACCAAGTTCCTCACAATTTACACCCTGTTCCTTACAGTTACACAGTGTTTTGAACTGCCTGTTTTTGAATGCAACGCATTTACAGAACTTATAATACCGAGTTCAGATCAGATTTGGGTATCACTGAGATAACCAGGAGGCTGTGGCATGAACAAGAATCAAATTCAAAAATACCATTCTCAAAGTCAGGACATTTAATAAGTAGGCAAGTAGTCATTTACAGTTCTCTGAGCTGCCTAAAGCCTTGAAACATTAACTTGAAAATGGAGAAGAGGCAAGGGAAGTGATTAGTGTATCCTGGTGGGTTGTGAAAATGTATTTCCAACCCAAATCTTGGACTAGACTCAGGACATGGCACAAGACAGGTAAACTGAGACTGTTTTCAGAGGCAGCAATACTGAGTAGTAAATCCCATTTGACATTTCATAACCCTTGTCATCAACTGCGATGAAATGTGTTAAAAACAATTACAGACATTACTTGAATGGATTACAGAAGAAAACCAATGCCAGGAGAAACTCACCTCTTCCTGATAGCTTGTCCTGTAGGCCATCTCCAGATCCTGATCCAAGAAGTTCAGGCTCAGCTTGTTAATAGGAGGTTTAAAGAAGTAGTCTTTCATGAGGCTAAAGAGAAAAGACAGTTCAGCATCAGTTTATTCAGCTGTAGTGCTTTCAGAGCCCCACCATTCTGTGGTTTCTGCTTCCAGGGATGGAGGCACTTGCATTTGCAGTTCCTGTAGTTCTTTGCTCTCAGCCACCGTGGTACCCCCTTATCCTCGCTCAGTCAAAGGAAATATTTTACAAAACCATGACAGAGCAAACTTTTATATTTTCAGGAAGACACTAACAAGCTCTTCCAGAAACTTAACAGCTATAACTGCAGATGGCTACAGGTAAGTGTAATATAAGCTAGCTGATAGTAAAGGTTAATTGCTGCTACAGGTGCACAACCTTAGGAGACGCGTGGCCGTGGGATATTTATGTCTTGGATGGAATTCCATTGGACAAAGCAAGCCAAGGATGATAAAGGTGACAAATTTGTCCATTTTAGAAAACAGCACCGTCTTGTTATTTCAAAGACACTAAAATATCTCAGTAACTCAGCTGGGAACATTTGCTTAACGATCCAGGCTGCAGAAAAATGTAACCCAAGATGATGGATGGCTTGAATTTACTTCTGCAATGGAAAAATTGAAATCTCCAGAATCATCAACAAAGGCACTAACAACTAATGAAATGAGCTTACTAGAACTAATGAACCAGTAGGCAGCATCTACCACGGGGTGTTCATTTATTCGTTCACCTTATCTTTCAGTGCCAGGTGCAGCACAAATACAAAAGGGCCTTAAACATTAAAAAGTTGTTTCTATTTCCTACCTTCCAGAGCAAAAAAAAAGAGCATTTTTTTGAGTTCTACATTAGTTGTAAGAAGCCTGTGAAAGAAATTCTCTGGTGATATCTATGACACTTGATCTGCAAACCTCTTCTTTCTCTAGTAGGTGTCAAAGCGCTGGAAGGACTCAACTTAGTCAGCACAGATTGCTTTGTGCCTGATGGTCAGGCTTGCTTACCCAAATTTATTCCTGGGATAGTCTGTCACTCTCTCTTCTGTTATCCTAATCTGAGACTTCAGAACACACGCTCTCCTTATGAATCTCTATTCATTTTCAGGCAACTGATTCCACTCGTTATATATAATGCACTGTTTTAAAAACTGCCGTAGAATCTGACATGGGACTGCTTCTTTCCAAGCGCTACATCAAAAAACATAGCACCTGAGCAAAAATTTGAGTGGACTATTTTGCAGTTGCTAACTCTAAACAAAGGCCACGAGATGCACAAGACCAAATTCCAAGTAACTGAAGAAGCTGAAAGACCCAAGAAAGCTAGTCTGTACCTGCATTTTATTTTTTTTGTACCACTGGCAGAGATTTTTTAAACGCCCAAACTTCCCAATACAAGATAGCATGTGGGAAACATTTTTTCTCAAGATGCAAGACCAACCAAACATACACACTGCTAGACTGAGGCTCTAGAAGACAAAAGACTTCAACCAAGAATATGGCAGATACTTTACATCCTTTCAACACTCTGGTTTTGGCCAATATATTAAAAAACATTACAGGATGCTCTCAAGGAACAACAAGACCCACTTACTACTCTTACTACCTCTTATACTACAGTTTTCTTCTAAAATACATGGTAGCATGCAGATTGCAATGAACAAAGCATGGTATTTTTATAGTGGTTGTAGTAAAGCCAGAGTTAAAGCTCAAACTATGCACTGTGTGAAATACTTATAATCAATTTCTAAGAAAAGGCAAGCCAGTAACTTACATGGAAAGGATTCCTGTGTAACGCAATAATAGAAAAATGCTACACTAACACTGGCCTTATTGCTATTGTTTTTAAAAATGACTGGAACTGTGCTGAGATAACAACTCCAAGGCAAAATCTGGGCACACAAAGAGCCCAGCAGCCGGTTGTGAAACTCTCAGACACACACCTGAACTCCAGAAGAGGCTGGGGCATGACAAACACCACCAGCGTCCAACACTTTCTCACACCCAGCCCTAGGCAGCTGTGCAGTGTGCAGGCTCCTGAATCGTCCCTAGGATATGTTTAACTCTTCCCAGCTGTACAGGAAGCTTGCATGATTAATTTAAACACCTAATCACCATATCTAGGTTAGACATCTGTGAATGTGATGCCTAATTTACATTGCAGATCAGAACACCTGCATCATGCAACATGGTGCAAGTCGCTACCCAATATGAAGAGAAGCTCTCACTCGCTGCTGTTGGGTTCGCAGTAACATGAAAGCAAAGCAGCAACATTCCAGTAATTATTACTGTGAATGATGTGAATCTTCATGTAAGATGACCAAGTGGAAGTTTGGATTTCACCCCACTCGCTGAGAAAACTCAGATTTTCCATTCAACCGTCCTCATCGATACTAAATTTGAGACCAACAATGTATTACGTTTTACAGTAGGGGATCAAACATGTTTCTTAAATGACTCATTACCTATAACTTAACACTAAGAAATGTTAAAAAGGATTGATATAAAATGGTAGGCTTAAACCATTTTGAATAGACCTAATTAATCAGGAGATTATTTTTGGAAAGTTATGTTTACATGAACCAAACTCAGCAGAGAAGTTTCCCTGGCAACAAGAAATGGCCCACTTAATATGGTAATGATGATATTTAATTGAGAAAAAAAAAAAAAAGCTAGGTTTTGACTGATGTCACATCATGGTCCCACTTTTTACTTTTTCTGAAGAAGTATCCATTTTGTATGTGGAGGAGGAAAGTTCCATGAATACAAGAGCTGGAGGTGGGTATCTAGCAGTCCACTGGCATAAATTAAGCTGCTTCTGTAACTTAAAATTTGCAGGATGCTGGTTACATTTTAAACAAAAATCCAATTTGTTTTTCCTGATTTCTGCAAACATTTGGACTTTCACAATCATTCTGTCTTCTAATATTTTGAAGTATCAGCTTAGCACCTGTTCTCAGCCACTAATGACAGAACACACACACAAAAAGGAACCTAGATTTTTACAGAGGTTGGCCCCAGGAGAAAGGCAATCTGAAAAAAAAAAAATAAAACACAGTAACAACAAAAAATACCAACCAACAAACAAAAACAAAATGAAAAAGAACAAGAGAAGAAGAGGCTGGAGAAGGACTTTTGTCCCTCTTTCACTTCTCCCTGCTTTGGTCATGTTTCCAGTTAAGACAACGCTGTCCCTGTTCCAAACAGCCTGGAGTATATACGAGCATACAGTTTCAAGGATATTTAGATAAAATGTCCCTAATCTCAGTGGAAGCAGTGAAGCAAAAATAAGAATAGCCATAAATAATAACAAAACTAAGTTGTCTGTTTAGCTGATCCAGTCAAATCACTGCCATAATAAGGGAGATACGGCTGTGTGTTTACAAAATCAAACAGTGTTGAATTCTGAAGAACATATTTGCCTCTGCCCAAAACAAGTCTTTTTGTATGAAATGCGGAGAGAGACTAACTTTACAAAACGCTGTAGGTAGAATGAGAATTCACTCCTATTAATTCTGTTTCCAAGCCAAATGTGATTTCTAGGTATTAGTCATGCAATATTATCAGATGTTGTTCTCTTGCAATACAAAAATTTGAGTTTTGTGGTTCAGATTATATATTACAGTTTCAGTTGCAGATGAAGGTACATAATATGTGTATTATGAGGAGTTTTGAATGTAAAGATGAAAGAGTTCAACTCTGTAACAAGTCACTGAAAGAATATTTTTCCTTTTCAAAGGCTTGAATGAAGAATGTCTGTTAACCACAGAAAAAAATGATGAAAAACCTGGCTTTACATATTCCTGAGCAGAATGTTTCTGAGTTCAAGTTCCTACTATAGGTTAAACAGAAGACAGACTAAGATCAGACAACATACAGCATGTTATAGTATGTTTACAGTAATTATTGACATGAAACAAAAAGCACACAAATGCTGATTACAGATACGGGACCTCTGTTAATGCCTTTTCTTTCTTTATATACCTTTTCTTTGTGCAGCTCCATTTTCCTTACCTGTCTTCTTTAATCACATCGACAAAGTGAGCATCTGTCTTTTCTCTGATGTTTTTGAACCTCAAAGGAAGGAGGGCTGATTGATCCAGACTCACGCCCCCCCATCTTCCTTTCTCTTGCAACATTTCGTAAAGCGAGGTTTGACTGTTGCTCAGCTTTTCTTCTTGTGGAGGACTCAAAAGTCCATTCTGAGTCTTTGGACTATGGCCTCCTGGAGCCTGCATGACAGAAAGCAAAAGATACACAGGGAACATGAATGGCTGAGAAAGCAGACAGGAGAGATTTAATGGAGCAAAAGTCAAAAATTCTTCCCTCAGCACGCTGAACTTTTATGTGATCATGTCAAAGACCTACCTCCACCTGCCTTGAAATCATTCATGTCTGCTAGAAGCGCACGCCTCTTTAGGTGTTGTTGTCTTTTTGCTTTTTATGTCCCTGTTTCCAAGGCATCAGAAAGCAAATTACATTTTCACACATGCAGTGAAGACCAATGATAGACCAAAACTTCATTCACTCATCTTCAGGTCAAGATTCTTCTCAAAATCTTTTCAAATACCTGCTTTAACTGTACTATCTTTCCACAGGTCATGAGACAATTAACTCTGCCAGCCTTGCTGATCCTACCACTGTCCACTGTACCCTCACTGCTTTCCCAGAAAGACGGAACAGCCGTATCTGAACAGACCTTTTGTACAGCTCATTATCCTACAAAAATATTCTGCAACTGAAACCACATTTTCCTCACTAAGATATAGTTCTTTTACCATTAATAATGTACTTTTAAATTTTGACACCAGCTTGCAGTACAGTTGAAGTGCACAGTATCAGCAATTCTGCTGTCATTCCTTTCGGAATAAAAATAAGTTTGAACCAAAAATGATTCTATTTTCATGGAACATGAAGTTCTTCCTTTACATTTTGTTTGATCTAGACCAATGTGCACTGAAGCAAGCCCAAGGAATTAGACAGCTAAATACAGCTAGAATGAAAGTGAGCTGCAGTTAGTCAGGATCATTTTACAATTTTCAAATACAAACATGTATCAAAACTTTGCATATTTGAATGTTCATCTCCTCCCTCCTCGTCTTATCATTTATCATTCATCTTCATCCTGAAACCCACTCATGACAGAAGTTTCTTCATTTCTGCCTGTAGAGCAGTCAGCACAGCAGTGACTAGCTCCTCCAGAGGACTATTCTTGGATGCCACTGCAGTGACCATAAATATCACACCACCCAATCACGCACTGAAATATGTTCCTTAGATTGTAAAATCAACTTAGCTAAGGCTGAGAAATACCAGATTTCTAGCTGCCTGTGCAAAATTAATTGAATCTCCTTGTGTCTCTAGGCTGTAAAACAAATGAGGAACGTGAACACAGGCAGGTATAACTGAAGGTGCACAGGCCACTTAATATATTATTTCCTAGTTTTTAACAGGAAGATGTTACAACAAAAAAGAAGCATTTTTCTAACATAAGCATTTCTGGTATCCATTTTCTAGTTGAACAAACATAAAAACACAAACACTGGGCATGTTAAAAACTTTCATGCATCACTGCTTTCACAAATAATTACCAGCGAAGACATGAGACAGCAGCAGCAGCAGAACATCACCTTGAGCAGGGAAGAGTCAGAAGGCACTTGGGCTCGGCTCCCCATCCCCATCAAAACTGCCATAGTGAAAGGAAGACCTGCTCTGCCCCACAGCCATAGCAAACAGGAGGAAAGGCAGGAAGGAGGCAGACTGCTCTCCCCTTTCCCCCTGCCCTGGCAGGACACAGGACTCCTCTGCACTGGCTGCCCAGCAGGAGGAGTGGAGCACGGAGAGGACAGGATTCCCAGCCTTGTCCCTATTGTGACTCAAGACTTACAAGCTGTTTTGGCAGCTTGCAGGTGTTCATGGTACAGCGACAGCAGCTGATGAAGTATAATAGGGAAATTTAGTAGTTACCTTGGTGTGCTGCCAATGTTTTGCTAAGGAACGTAAGCAACAGAAGAGAAAGGTGATTTCAGCAACGCGTATCTCTTGGACTGGACAGGCACTTGTGAGTGTGACAGAAAGGCACTCTCCTGGTCACCACCAAAGGTCTCCAGTGTCTTTTCTACGGGACAGCATTCAACAGCTTCCAAACAAGCCCTCCAGCCGCCAGAGCAGGTCACCCAGCCCGCCCGGAGGAGCAGAGGGCACAGCAGTGCCGGCCGGAGCGACCGCTGCTCCCGAGGCAAGGAGAACTGTCAAACAAGTGCCTGAAGTGAAGGTTCTTCATTGCTGCTGTTTGTTTTTTTAGTGCTAAAGATTGTATTTGCTGAGAGCACTTTGCAGAAAAAAAAAAAAAATTGAGGCCTAGAAAAATGAAGGTCACAGTTATCACCCTTTTCTCTGTAAAGAATCTTTCTCCTTTTCCTCACCCTGCTTTACTTGAAAAGCAGTAAAGGAGGAAACACAGCTTTTTTTGTCTGGGCAGCTCAGAGAAAAGATATGTGTACTGTTTGCTTTCCCTGACTGTTCTTCGAGTTCATCTAAAGAATGCAGTGAAAATTTCTGCTCTTTCAGAGAAGGTCAGCATGGACTTCTCTTGGCCTTTTCTCTTCAGCTCTTTGGCAAAGGCTCAAATCCCTAAGAAAATTCTTCCCTTTGGTCAGCTCAAGGTTTTCCTGTGCTGTCTCCACTCTGTTAATCTTAACAGGAGGGGATTAGAGTTTGAAACTGCTTGCTTGTAAGGAGAAAATCCCTGTTTAATAAATGCTGTTAGCTCCAGTGCTACTGTGGGTTCTGGCAGCCATGGGCCGTGCAGTTCTCCCGAGCACTCGGAGATATGATGCACCATGGGACCGCTCCCCTCACGAAGAGACTTGGGGGCTCCAAAGGGTCAAAGGAGGTGGTTAACAGTGTTTTGGGAGATGAGAGAACAGGAGGGGATATGAATGCTGCAGGGCCAGGTGCAGTGACAGTGTGGGGAGAGAACAGAGGTGAGCAGAGGGAGCTGAGGGCTCTTCCTAAGAAAGCTGAGACTACAAAGATCTGGAAATCAAATGCCATGGCAGCATTGTACATGTACCTGTTTAAGCTTTCATTTAAATGGGCATCCCAGACTCACTGGATAGCCACTTAGCTGGTCCAGTTTTTGGGGCAGCAACTTGTGAATACATGAGGGACATATGATCTGGTTTCCACCAGCTTATTTCTTCCAATGACGTTACTGATATTTTTTTCAGCACTGGACAGGCCTCTTCCAAGCAAGGGTCATCCCCCACGTGATTAACATACATGAGGCTAAGATAGCTGCAGTAGGAAGAAACTTTAAAGAATAATTCTGATGAAGACAATATATGATAACAGGTGGTTGTTACTGGGAGGAAAATCTCTGTTTGCAGTCTGTTCCTGGAGACCCCTGGCACGTGGGCAGAAGCAGCCTGGGAAGCAGCATCTCATGCTCACCATCTGGGAAGATCTCCCACAATGTTTTCTGTCTCGAAGATCTCATGCTGTTCTGAGACCAGTACCTGCTGGCCACCCTGCTCTATCTTCCTGAGAGCTGAAGAGATTAGTATTTTTTTTTCTTAGGCTGTTTCCTAGGAACCCCAGCACAGAACACGGCCTACTGTGCTACATACCATTTACAAAAATGCTGGCAAGTTTTTTTGTTAGCTCTGTACACCAGAAGAGTTCTACAGACAGATGAGGAGGAAAACAACCAGATAGCTATCTCTGAGAATAGTTATAAAGTGATCTCCCCAGTCAGGAAAAGCATTAAAACTTATCTGAAAATATAACAGAGAGCTGATGAGCTCTGGCATCCAGTCTGCATTTAGGTGGGAGCTTAATTTTCTGGAAAGGGGGAAGAGATGACAGGCGGAGCAGGGAGGCTACAAAGGCCACAAACAAGACAACAAATAGGCCATGTCTGGTACTGTAGAGGGAGTAGGTGGCTTCGGTAAGAATATCTAAGCAACAAGCTAGGAAAACAACCCTGGCAGCAGCATGCTGAATATGTAAGATGCTCTATTTGTCTGAAAAAGGATGTGAATGGTCTCAGGTGCTGTGAATATCAGCTGTGGGCATGAACAGGAATGACCGTGTTTTAGAGCTATGATACAGAAGACAATGGCAAGACACAGGTGTGTGACTTGTGGCTAGGTGACACACGGCGACTGGTGTAAGCGATGGAGATGCTGGTAGTGTTGTCTGTGCCTCTTTCATTGGCTGGCCTCAGCATTAATTTAAAGAGCCCAACTTTTAGGTCCTTCTCAAACTGGCCCATAAAATTACTAATTGTTTTGAAAAATTAGGGTGTGCGGGGGGGCCAACTAAAGTTTGGAATACAACTGCTCAAAATTGGTTCTGCTGCTTAGGAGCTTGAATAAAGCAATAGCTGTGCAAAGCTGAGAAAGCTAACTGAAGCAGAGAAATAAGGGGAAAGAAGGGAAGTGATAAATACTCGAATTACCTTTGTACTGTTTTTATGCTCATCCTGACAACCATTTTGGATAGCTCCTTCATCTATGCTGACATCGCAGTGGGGTGCAAGGGTGGTACTACATGAAGGGCAAGGCTGCAATGAGACAAAAAAAATTTAGCCAGGAACATTCTGGTGTCCTCGTAATGGTATGCAATTTATAATGTGGCCTGCTTGTATGCTTGCTGCATGGTTAAAAGATAAACAATGCAGCAGAAAGGGAAACGGAGCAAAATTTGAAAGGACCAGAATCCACCATTTCAAAAACAAATCATAGATTTTTTGCTTACTAAAGCTAAATCTAATCCAGGAAAGATTTACTGGTGTAAAATCACAGATATTCTGTAATCACTACTCTCTGGTAAAGGAGTACCCTAAAAAGACAGAAATATTCTTCAGCGAGAGAAGTGCAATTTTCTTGTTTGAAAAGGGTCTGCAAAAGGATCTGAATGGCATTATGACCAGCTGAGGGAGGACTTAGCACAGAACGCAGCATATTCAAAAAGCACAAAACACCATGGTCTGTTACGAACAGCACAGAAAAATGGAAAGTAACAAATCTGAAAATAACAAAGAAGAATACTTTTTCATACAGCTCTGTAAGACAGGGGACTGGAGCTGTGCCTGTGTTATACTGTTGAAGCCAAACACTGAGCAAACATCACAGGAAACAAGGAAAGCAAAACCATCAACACTCCTAATAGTTATAGGTTACGCATTTTGGAAGCAACGTAAAAGGTCACAGTTCAGCTTTTAAAACAATCTGTCCCACTGAATTAAAATGGGATCTTCTCTAATTAACCCTGTATCTTCTTTTGTAAAGTCCTTCAAACTTTTCTCTTGTACTCACCATGTAGGGACAGGATACTGCACGAGAGGAACCCTATATCTGATCCCTGTTGACAATTCCTATGCTCTTCAGTTTGTTGTTACCGGGCTTGCCAGAAGACTATGAATGGGTACAGATACACCAGTCACTGGGAACAGCATGCTAAATTCAGCACGCTACCCTATGTGTTGGTGGGTTATCCACAAAAGAACTTGTTGAAATTTCCAACAAGCCACTTGGGCATTTCATCCCGAAGTCAACACCCCATGTCCCTTTTATCTATTTATTTTGAGCTCAGGAGGGACTGGTGCAAGCTTCCATCCAAAATGCAACAGCTGGTCCAAAAACACAACAGCTTCTCCCTTCAGGTTTGCTCCCTATTTCAAAGACCAGCATGTTTCTCTTTTCAGAATTGAATTTTCACCCGGTGCCCCTTTTCCTGTCTCTTGTCACACCTGAATTTCAAAAAAGATTCAGAAGTCTTAATTTTGAAGGTTGTCATGGTGTGGCACTTCTTCCTGGGACTGCTGCTCCACCCATCGTTCAACCATGTATGTCTCTCAAAGGCTGTCATGAAGGCTCTGAGCCTTCTTAGCAGCCAGCAGACCGTGACCATCACACCCAAGGCTCCTCAGGAGCATGGGCTGGGCTGAGGCACTCAAATTACCTACAAGTTCCTTTATCTGGCAACAGGTGAGCAAGTTTCATCCAATTCTGAAGCGCTACAGCCTGACCAAGTAACAGCATACTGGAAAAAAGAATGAAGCTGTTTCCTAAATGGTGCAGAAAGCATTATTAAATGACTTTAAAATTGAACATGACCATGGGCTAATGAGCTTTCTATGTTCCTAGAATGATAGCTAGTAGACTTGAGCATAGCAGAAGTCAGTTAACGGTGATAATAAAAATCAAATACCTCAAACATCAAAAATAAAAAAAATACTCCCCATTTGATCTTGCTACTAAACCAGCAGGACCAAATCGCATGTTTAGCTCCTAGGGTTAAAGCAGAAGACAAAAATCTCAGAAAAGAAGCCTGTCTTTTGGAAAAGAGATGGGAGGTTATCTGACCTACCCCATGGGTTCAAGTCAATATCATGAACTTAATTCTCTACTGCAGACACTCACACAAGCTCCGTGCGTTTGTGGCCAGCCACGATGAATAATGCATTAACGCACTTTCAGCAAACACCAAAACAAGCAGAAGTACTTTCTGTTTTCATACTGAGTTGATAATGACATTTTTTACAAAAAGCCTATAATTCTCAGTCAAGTATGGGATTTCAAAATACATGATAGATAAAATAAACCAATACCAAAAACGGCTGAGCAAGTTACAGCGTTTTCATACAAAAATCAGCTGCTACTTAATGTTTTCAGCATCTTTCCTCGGTGTTTTGGTTACATACCCACTTCATGACCTGAAATGCCTTTTATTGATATCCATGCTGCAATGAGATTTGCAATCAAATTAAATGCAGACATAGTGGAGGAGAGGAGGAAATACAATCCCTTTCATGGATCAATTACTGTTGCACTTTCCTCCCTGACCTTCCTTAACAGACCTTGTCCACTAGAACATCCGTTCAAGCCCAAAAGGTGAAAGTCATCCTTTTCATGCAATATGGCCACTTATTCCCTTTGGAACAAAAATATTTCAGCTTGCCTACAATTTTGCCCCTCCTACTTAGTCTCTTTTGCAGAGTTGGAGTCATCTCCTCCCACACTGACACTGTTTACAGCTTTGTATTTAAAACAGTTGGCATGTAAGTCATGATTCTTCTGCAAATTATCACTCCAGACCCTACCAGCAAGCTGCAGGCTTTAAAAGAAAAACACCATATAAAAGAAACCCACTCCTTTTCAGAAACTGTGCATGATCTGTGATTAAATTGCACATCTGTTCTTTGTGAGGATTTTAAAAATATATTCTAATTTATTATTATTATTATTTTAATATCGTAAGACCTGTTCTAGCATGGCTGGCTAATTACAGATTTCCTAAATGCTTGACCCAACCCTCTTGGTCCGCAGTCTGCCATAACAGACTACCCAGAGGGCAGAAGGCTGGAGCACATCCACACTTGAGAGCGTGCTGCAGAGCTTGGAGTACCTGCACCTAGCCCTGCTGCGAGAAGCAAGAGCATCTTGCACTCCTATACTGCAACTACGGCAGCGGAGCATTTTTTGAAATAAGTGCTGAGCCTTCACATGACTGCTTTATCACTGTGGCGTACACATTCTGCCATATTTTGGGGCATGCGTTATATGGATACTTATCAGACTGCAGGGGAAGAGGAGTTTGAGGCAGTTCAAAATTCACTGCAGCATCAATCTGTTTTGGGCAATCAGGCACAGTATTTTCAAGGTGTTGTCTGGCCATTTGCAAAATCCCTCAGGAGACCTCCAGTGCTCGTGGTGATGAATAGAAACAGGTACCTATAAGCATAAACTCGATGCAGTAGCTTTAGCACCACTGTAGATAGGGTGTCTGAGAAGGCTGAAACTAAGCTGGCACTTGTCCTAGACGCTCTTCTGAAGCAGCTTCCCTTCTTGGACAGCCAGTGTGAGCCTCTTCTTCACTTATCTGGATAGTCATGTTTGCACTTCTGTGCAGTGAAGAACAGTGTGAGCATTTAAACAGCAATTAACACCCAGCCAGGATGGCCCCAGACCAGAGGCAGGGAGGCGATGAGCAGCAAACAGAGCGTGGGCCAGCAGCACATCCGAACGTGGCACACTAGCTGCTTAGGAAGTGATGCACACTTCTGCTGAGTAAGTCACGCTCTTGTTTCAGAAAACGCGTAGAGAAGTAAGTGCCTACCCACATGACAGCAGATCAGTGTTAGAACCACAGAATCATTCAGGTTGGAAAAGACCCCCAAGATCATCTTGCTGTAGTTTTGCTGCCCTGTGGTTAAAGCTTACTTTGCTGTCCCAGAATCACAGAACAGCCGAGGTTCCGAGGTGGAAGGGACCTCTGGGGACCATCTAGTCCAACCTAACCCATCAGGTTAACAAGGCATCCTCGTTTTCTCTCTTCACTACTTGAAACACATAAGCTCCTACCCCTTATGGCCTCAGCAGTATCTCTGTGTGGCCATGCACCAGGCAGCACAGACTCATTTGTACAGGCATCCCCTGACAGCCCTGCGCTGTGTTCTCCTACATTTTTTGTGAGTCCCTTCATTGAAAGATGAGAGAGAGCTGGCAAGCTGGTGCCCGAGGGATGCCAAATATGCCATCCAGTTCTTACTTACACAGCAGTAGGAATAGAAAGGTGTCACCAACAACTTGAGACCAGCCAAACCTCACACTGCATATTTTGGGAAGGACAACGATGGCTATGCTACCTTCTGTAGTTATACAGCCCCAGCTTGCTCTGTAAGGAAATCACTTAACTTTGGTCCTTATCTGCAGACCAGCCTTCCAGTTTATCACACTGTGATCCCGTATTTTTACTGCAAAACTAAAACCAAGCACAGAAGCAGGGTAGAGGTGCCTGAACCATGCTCTGCTGATCCAGACAGCATGCCATGAAAGTCACTTGCTCTACCACCTAAATATAAAGAGCTCTTCCCAGGACCAAATTCACTGAGTCTAAGGACAGCGACCTGCAGACAGCCACCCACGGGCCTGGCATTAGTGGCCAACTCAGGCAACCCACCATGAGGAACTCACAGCGCAAATGAAAACAGAGAATAGACATCTGTTGTTTGGGAAATCTGTTCTGAGCTGGAAGATTGAGAGTAACAGCAAAGCTTCAAAGTAATACACATTGTTTCACAGATTTCCTTGTCAAGAGTTCTCGTGAGAGGTGTGAACATAACAAAATGTCATCATTTCTCTAAGCTGTTTCTCCATACAAATCGTTGCCCTCTAGGTTTCTAGAGCAAGCAGATAAAACACAGTCTTGTAGCCTACCGAAGCGCTTTCTCCTACCACTCAAACAATCCTGCTGTCTTTCCGTGGAGATGTCTGTTATATGCTCATATAAAAAAGGTTCACAGGTGCACAGAATGAGAGATAGAGGAAAGACAGACGCAGGCTGCAGCGAACAGAAAATCATAAAAGTTATAGTAGCTGCAGGAGGCATAGATTCTTTCTCCCCAATAAAATAAAGACTATTGAAAAAGCAGTGTTGACCTCTTGGTCACGAAATACAAATAATAAGAAAATAATTTATCTGAAACCACCTTTAAAAAACATTCACCTTATTTTAGAGATTGCTTGTCAATAGGACTAGGCATTTTACCTTAGGTTTTTCCACGTGTTTGAGAGTCTTTGTCAAGTCGCTGGCGTTCTCAGACGACGATGTTGCCTGTATCCTGGCTCCATCTCCAGACTCCAAGCCAGGAAGCAGGGCTTGTGAACAGCTGCACTGGGGTTCCTTCACCTTCTGACCGGAGATCAGATAGGTCTTCAAACCTAGAGGAGAGACATAAACATTGAGAATTGCAGAAAGACAAAAATAACACTCCTTTGGACTTCTCGGATATGAACCACAGTAGCTATCAAAGCGCTATCAAAGCTCAAGAGCACAGCACAAAAGGAGAAGCATCTGGGAACAACCACCAGGAATATAAAGACGTTCTGGGTGAAGTGGTGGCGACCAGGATTGCCTGACACCTGCTGCCCCAGATTCAAGAGACTACTCGAACCCACAGCAGCAGCCATGCCTGACATGTACTTTATTCCATTTTTACTCACGTACTTTTGAAAAAAGAGCTAAGACTTTAGGCATTCACTTCCAAGCTGTAATTTGAGATCAGACATTAACTCTTCACTTCTGGAAAAGATTTACATTTCTCAATGATGTCTGGATTGATATTCTACCTCTGAAAACCAGCATGTCTTCCTCCACTTGCACTCTCCATTTCTCACAGAGCTGTTGTGAAGCTCGCTTAATGCTGGTAGCACATTGCAAAAGGAAATGGCGTTTAAGTGCTAGAAATTCTGATGGGTTTTCATAGTCAGTGCAGACTTCACATTTCTAAAGAACAAACTCAATCTCTCATACGCCCACACGCACTCTCTGCAACTGTTGCATGAAGTGAAGCATAATTGGAAGCCAGATCCTGTATTAAAGGCCAGGCTGGTAAATACCGTGGTGTATCAAGCTGATCCGTACCAAAAATCTGTTCAAAAAATGAGGATCTGAGTTTGGTTCAGAATATTCCCTACTTCACTTCCTTGATAGTTTGCATTATAATATTCTGGGCTATTCCTAGGCACAAAGATGGAGAAGGAGCTGCTCACCACGCTCCTTCCTGAATTGAAATGAGACAGTTTTATTGCTGCTCTGTGGGAAATCTCCCACCTGGCATGGACAGGCACTGCTACACTGAAAAAGCGTGGGGGGCACCAGATCCCCAAACCAGGCAGTGCTCCTTATTTTGGGGTCCCAGGCTGTTGCCCCACGCGATTCTGAAGCCAGCCCCTCCCTGCCTGGCCGTGGAGGAGACGCTCCTGCGCTGGCTCCTGGGTCCTGCATCTGGGTCAGCAAACCTCCTGGCTTTAGATGCCCAAAACCACTCATGCACAAGACGATCTACTGTGTCTGGTTGCCTCCTTCTATAGGACAAAAGCTGGACACAAGCTCCAGCCCTTGGAAGACAGCATGTTTCTGTTCAAGTAACAGCTGACGTTATGATAAAGGTCATTCTCTTGCAACTTTCTGTGGAGAGATTCTATAAACGTTTTTCTGCCCGTGACACGTAATCCAGACAGGACTTTGTCTGTAAGCTTTCCAATACAAATAAGTTAGACATACTAATAGCAGTTTTTCAGCTTCTTTGTTTATTTCCCCAGTATCTCACACTGCTCAGCACTTGCCCAGCCTGTGCAGAAACCTGCATTCGTGTGGGCCCCGTGCCCGAGGTGCTGCATGGGACCCGACCTTCATTTTACATTGGTTACAGCAGCCCTCGGATCCTACTTGGCGGCAGCGCTTCGTAAAACCCCGGGCTGCTGCTGGCTTCCAGATGTTGGGCTGTCTCTAAACCTTATGCTGATGGGGGTTGTCATGTAAAGAATTCACCGCAATCAGCTTACAATTGTATGTTTACTGGGGTAAAAGCTAGAGCATTAAGTTTTCTACTTCTATTTTTAAACGCTACCTTTAAAGCAACAGGATTATTTTGCCACTATGAGTCCCTTTTCTTTTCTTTTTTTTTAAGCACACGCATTTTCTTTGTTTCTTTGTACTTTTAAGGAGGCATTCTTTAATGCTTTTCTCCCATTTTACTGTGTTGCATTGCAGAATTACTTTGTCAACGCATCGCAAAGAAGTAAAATGATCTCCAGTTTGAGCTCCGCACCAAGGAAAAAGCACCAAGGCCATGGGGCTGCTGCAACGGAGACCTGCTCTGGGGGAGCAGCTCTGCCCCACGGGTGGCCAGTGCCAGGCTCCAAGCTGGCCGAGGGGGCACCGGGTGACCACAGAGCCTCCCTCTCCCCCTCCTCGTGCTCCCCAGCCCCACCGTGCCCACCAAACACCCAGCACTACTCGAGAAGTGTCCCCAGCATTCAGACAGTGGAAGCCCAGAGTGCTCGGAGCAGCCCTAACAAATGCTACTTACTTGAAGGACTGGTGTTTCAGGAAAGTAAATAAGTGAAAAAGGTTATGTTTTGAGAATTAGGAGGTTCAGAAACCTTTATTGAACTTTACTAATATTACCTACCTAATACTTGGTCATTAAAAAGCTCTTACGATAGGGAAACTGCATGTTTGGGATTGCTTGCTATTCTGTGATACTTCCTGAAGCAACTCCTGGTAAGTCTGAAGTGTATTGGTATAAAAAAGGGCTATTAATTCAACAGAGCTCTATTGATGCAACTAAAACATATCACACAAGAGGTGTAATTTTCCTTCTTTTACATACCCAGCGAGCTCTCCCAGCCACACTCTCATCTTCCATACAAACAGGGTGCAGCAGGAAGAACATTCGCATCACTGTGCAGCAGGTTTACATCAATTAGGTAACTCAACAGTACGAAACAAATAAGCCAGCAACGAAGGAGCTGCTGTTTTCTGTGAGATACAGCAAACGGTGCAAGTTTTGGGGTGTGCTGCTGCACAATGCATCTCATGACATTACAATGAAGAAAGTGCTACGAAATGCCAGTAATAAAGATAAAGCTTGTCCTTCTTTCCCCTCCTGCCAGTCTCCTTTTTATAATAACTCCCTTCCCCCAGATTTATTCTAAAGAAATGCTGAAAAATAACACAATCTCAAGCTGCCTGATAGCGAGTATGTGCTCTGGCAGGCTCTACCCTGCAGCACGTCTCTGCTTTTTCCAGAGATGGCTCCTGGAAGCACAGAGCGGGAGGGAGCTGGCTCATTCCTTCACGGGGACGTATTACATCTGACCAGGGGCACAGTGTCCGCCATCTGATTTATTCAGTATTTTCTGCCCAGGAGAAAATGAGCAACATCGTGCGTCTCTGAACAACACAAGCCGTTTCCTTCACTCATCTTCAGCTTCTGGGAATCTGACAGAGCTATAAAGAGTAACAGCTCCTGCGCACCGAGCCAAGCCATTTACTGCTGGAGTTCGACCATTTTGAACATTGCCACGGCAGCGTCTGTGGAAGGGCATTTTTGACAAAGTAGTTAACAGGTGAGATCTGCACAGAGCTACAGTGGGTTTACGACTGCTGCTAACACTGAATTTTGGAAGTGTTAAGAAATGGCTGCACTTTGCTCCTTTCTTCTACTAGCTTTGCTTTCCTTTTTATCGGCGGCCCTCCTCTGAAGCTATGAAGACAGAAACCCCCTCCCAGTACCAAAACACCACGCCTAACAACAGCAAAACACCTCTAAGCTCACAAACAAACAAAATTATGAGGAAGGCTGTGCATAAACATCCCCGTCTTGTTAACCTGCTTTTGGTAGCATGAAATAAAATGCCCCCGGGGCAGCAGAGGGAGAGGCAGCCCAGAGGTAGGCCGCTGCCGCGCGGCCTCCCCACACCTCTGCCCTAGGCTCTGCTGCGGGCAACGGGCCCAGGAGCTGATGGGACCTGGCCTGATGGCACGGGGTGTAAGAGGACGTCCCGGTCACTTTGATTACTTTGCTTCATTCCTTCATCAGGCCTGATGTGTGCAGTGGCACGGGCACTGCTCCATGCCTCTGTGAAGAGGGGATGTCTTCTCCTATAGAGGCCTCAAGAAAGGGGGGCTAGTACCAAAATTGGTGAGCGAATTCCTTGGCAAAGTAAGATTCCTGCATCAAGTGTTAACGCTTCACCTGTAAGGAATCAAGGCTTCTCAGCTCTCTGTTGATAGCAGACAGGAAAATTACTTTCTCTCTGGCAAGCTGTAGCATACCTCTCACCTCTCTAATTTAATGTACTTCAAATGCTTCTGAAATCCTTCTCAGTACTGATACTAAAGAAGAGACACGAAAAAATCATGACGATATTTCAATCATTGCCTCACTGATTCATTTAATGGAAATATAACCCTGTTCTCAGTGCACATCCCTGTTCTTCCCCCTGAATCACTTCACCTTTTTAGCTGTGCTGCTAGGAAATGGCAGTTAGTGAACAGGGCACCTTCCTTTCTGGAATAACTACTTCCCAGTAGCCCTCTTTTCTGTAAAATTAGTAACATTCCTGGTATTGGTGTAATAAAATCCAAATTACTCCAATTATGCCCCCTTTTACCAAGCAGCTTTATATTAATGATTCTTTTTCATTATTCATCCTTCCGTTATTTCCCATAAATCTACACACTTTAATCATTTAATCATATTTCTTTCAAAATAAATTATTTTGTGAATTTACGATTATTAAATAATGAGTTCTATTTTCACAACCCACTGCTTTCGCAGTCTCTTACCACCCAAAATCAGAATTCACATGAAATCTGTTCCTACCACAGGAAAGAACCACTGTGACTGCCCTACCTACGCCAGTGAGGACATATAGCAGCACCTTTCCAGATAGAAAGTAATTATTAATAACCTGCCCTAGTCTGCTGTGATGAACAGTGTTAGCTATTACCTCTCAATAATTTCGTATCTCATTTTATAGAACTCTGGTACAAGTATCTCGCAGCAGTACAGGCAGCTCATCAAAAAGCTTTGCATTTCAGGGCTGGCTTTAGCTCCTTCCTTTGTAAGTAGCTCGGTATTCACTCACTTTCACTGTTATGCTTCTTCACGATCAATCATCTCTTGCTTTCTCTTTTCAAAAACCACAATGCAAAGTTTTCTCCACACCCTATCTTCTTCTTTTGCCAAAAATCCAGGAGTGAGAAAACTGGTATTCAGCCCCGGCCATTCCAGGGAGAGGAAACCGAGACTGATTTTAGATTTCCTCATATAATAAAATATGTTGCCATAGAATTTCGAGGCTCCTTACGAACCAGAGCTCGTTGTGCATTTCACTAGAGATCCAATCTGGAAACGGGCAAACACAAAATTGGAAGTCCTTTGCCTAGCTGCACAGCCAACATACCGCAAATCAACCGAGGCATCTTCAAAGAGGGCCCCAGTAACCAAGCTGAAAGCACTGCCAAGAAATGCGCAACTTTAAACGAAAATAAGGGTTGTTACTTCTGTAATAATAGTTTTTTCCTATTTTGCAATCTTAATTTGCCAACAGATTGTTGCATTTAAGAACTAACTTCTGAGAGTTTTTCTTCTTGAAGATTCTCATAATTTCATGATTAAAGCATTTGTGCACGCTGAAACGAGGGGAGAAAAAGCTCCGAGGAACATCCTTAGCTGGGCAGCAGCATCTGGTAAATACAAACGGGATAATCAGAAGGCTTGTGATATCCCCACAGAACATCTTTCAGTCAACTGAACTTTCAGAGTGGAAATGCTATGCACTAGTAATGATTTTCCACCTCAACTTGCTGAAGTTGCTTAGGATTTTGTTTTTAGAAATTTAGGCATGTAAAGACCTCTATGTATATTTTGAATTTCAAGCATGTTGCCACGTTGCAATTGGATCGCCCAGAGAGACAATTGCCGTTGAGCACTCCAGCAACTGGGAAAAGAAAAATTAGCAAAACGAACCAAACCAAAAAACCTCTTTCTGCTTGAGTGCCCAAAACAGCCCCAAGCTCTCGGGACCGTGCACGGGGGCCGCAGGGCGAGCTCTCTCAGCACCTTCCTGCGTGGCGCGGCGCGGGCAGGCGATCAAACATCTGCTCACTCGTGCTGAACAAAGGAGGGCGCAGAGCTTCCAAGGCAGAACCTTACAAGTTTCCTCCACGGCATCGTGCCCAGGATGGGGAGTTATTAGCCTGATCTTTAACTGCAAGAGGAGTGGCTTTTCCAGCAAGTTTACGAGATGCTCACATAGTGGAAACAATTACCTACCCAGCCCGCCAGCTGTGCCAAGGAGTTTATCTGATTTCCTGAAGGAGCCACCAGTGGCTGTGTTTAAACAACATGAGATACGGCATCGAAAGGGGAGCTGCTCGCCCTCAATCCTTAGGCAAGATCAGAAAGGAAGGAAGGAGGACCGGACCTGATATTTTGTCCTTACATTTAATCTCTACTCCAGCTGTTAGGCTGCAGCAGCTCCCACCCCAAAAACCTATGGGGCGCTTCTTTTGCTGCAACAGGCAGAGCCCCCAATGCCTGGGCTCTGATAAACAAGCCTACCTGGAAAAGCACTTCGAATGTATGGAGCAGTATTTCCTGTGACTAAAATTAGAAAGGGAATTTATGAGCCTACTTGTTATCTTAGGACTCTGGAAAGCAGAAACAATGATAATAAGAAACAGAACTTTACAGGCTGGAAATACAAAAGGAACTTCCCCCCCACAAAAAAAAAAAAAAAAAAAGAAAAGAAAAAAGAAAGAAAAAAAACCCAAACCTATTTTCATAATCTCAGAAGAAGGATTGCAAAGAGCCAGAGAAACCAGAGGCATCTTCTGTATTATGGAAAACCACTGTTTTTCTTATGCCTCCTTTGTTTAGCAAAACGCTTGCTTTTGATCAGCTAACAGACAACAGTGGGCTTGGAATATGCTGATCAACAACATGTGTGTAATTTTGGTGTTCGACATCTGCCAGCGGGGAGCCGGGAGCCCTGCACCCAAAGCCACGGTACGCAATTGGAGCTGTGCTGCAGGCACGAGGCTGCAGCCGGCCGGCCTCCCCCTGAGCCTCGCAGCATCCTCCTACCTGCATGAGGAACAGGAAAACGAGTGGGGAACAGGAAAACAAGGCACAGAGCGGGGGAAAGAGTCCTGTGCAGATCCAGCGAGGGCAAGTGGCTCAAACCACTGGTCCAGCTGCAACAGCTGCCTCAGGAGCGTATTTATGGACCTGTTCATAAGCTACTGTATGGACCTGTACATAAACAGTCTGATGCCTTGAAAGGAGAGCTTTGGTTCAAAGGGTAATCTTGGGATTTTTCAGTCCTGCCCTGGGAACTGGGTGCTCCAAAGGTCCAGCCACTTCGCTAACGCGCTGCAGATACCAGATGATCTGTCCTAAGGATTTCTCACAAAACTTAAGAGAGATACGACATTTCTACACGTATGGCAAAAAGAGGGCCCAATTCCAGCTGTAGGTCATTTGGGAGCGAAGATGCTACCTGCCTTGTACTTGCACGATTCAATCTCTGTAACACCTCTGTGAAAATAAATTCTGTGACTGAACTGTGTGTGTTCATAAGCACCTGCTATGTTATTGGCATTATTTTTCACACTTATTGGCTATCCCTTTGCCCTCTGTGTTAATTTCCATGGCTGGGAAGGAACGAGCATGGCAGAGATGATGACATTTTGGAACCAAGGAGCTGCCAAAATGAGAGTCAACCAAGCACACAGGCGCCCAGCTTCTTCAGGGGGTTGAAACGTCTTCAAAAATTACCATACTCCTACAGCCCAATCTGTTTTCTGAAAATATAACTAAAGACTAAGGAAGCAGGAACTGAATCTAAGAAAGCAGCCTGCTTGGAAACCCAGCGAGTTCAAAAATACATGGCTAAGGCAACATCCAACCCCTGCTTCTGCCTAATGCTCCGTGTAACAAAGGCAGGACCTTGCCTGAGGAGCCAGGAGCTCCCACGTACTGCCTTGCACTACATTGTGGCTGGCAGGCAGCAAGCCCGGGGGGAGCCTCCTGCAGCCAAGCTGTCGGTCTGGCATCTGCAAACATCCCCTGTGCCTCTGCCCATGCAGGGAGCCCTGCTGCTCCCCACAGCCCGAGGAGTGCCATGATCCCTCGGGGCATCCACTTCCCAAGCATCCCTTTGTTTCATAATTAAGTACACCAAAACCGTTTTGAACCTAAAGCTGCATTGTGCTGCGGGGGGACTCGAGTGATCAGATGGCTGCAGAGAGGCCACCTCCAAGGCAAGGACCTCAGGCAACCCGTTTTAAGAACAGCTTCATAAAGCAGAGATCCGTGGAGAGGCAAGGATTTCTCGAGTAAATTCCAGCCCTCTAGACGGGATAATTATGCACAACCACAGGCATGCCAGAGCTGTCTCATGCTCTACGTTCCCTCCTGCCCACCTCACGCTGGCGTACCTCGGGGCCGTGGGACGGCAGCACCGGCCCTACACGGCAGGCAGGATTTCCTAAGCTGAACAGAGAGGGGTCCAAGCAAAAGTTTTGTCAGCTCCAGGCTCTCGGGGATGGGAACTGATTTCTTTTAAACTAAAAGGCATGGCCTGACTGAAAGCAATTAGAAGTTTATTAGAAATTCCACCCTGGAAAATTGCACTCAGGACCAGAAATTTCACCTATCCTTTTGATGGATATTTTAGAAATGAAACATAGCAAGCGTGCACGATGCACAAAAGGATTGCAGTACAAAACAATAGTCTGATGCAACCGGAGTCTGCTCGGGCACTCAGTAACAAAGTGAGCTATTGTGGCCCTTGGTATTGACATATTTTTAATAGGATCCAGACAAGAGCACGCACCAATTTAAACAAGATTTTAGCAGTCTATTTTGTTACGCTGCTGCAATCTCTGCGTGTTGACAGGACTACAATCAGGCAAATTCCTTCCCTCTTGCATAACTCAGGTAGTCTGGGCTCGATGTGCTAAATCAGCATTTCATTTAAAGCAGGGCAATCCTGCAGGCTAATTACGCCCTCACTAAGAGCCATGCGACTTCACCGCTCTCCGTGGACTTGCAGACAAGGAAACCTAAACTAAGTAAGAATTGCAAGCAGACCTGCTAGGAGCTGATGGGTTCTGCATGCGTAACTTGGTTTAAAAGAAAAATTAAAAGGTAAAGGGGAAAAAAAAAAAAAACAAAAACAAACAGATGCAGTATTGTCATCATCAGTTTTCAAATATGTTTTTTTTTTTTTCCAAGCAATTGATAAAATAATACCGAAGGCACACATTAAGTACCAACATTTTTGCTTAGGTCAAACTGAAAAGAGATCATTTTGGGCATCCAGTGATGCCTACAGGAGAGCTCTAACTCAAAAGTTCCTAAATATCCATCACATATTGGTCAGAATGACCCTTCTCATTTCACCTTTCCTCAGTACTGGGTATCTACAGTCGTAACTTGTCCCCTCTTCCCATTACCAAAAGCACAGACCAGCAGTGGCACAGCAGTGCTTTAGGAAAGGCAAACCTTGCCCCACGGCAGTGCACTACAAAGCTCTGCCCGCCTTGCTCCACGGTGGCTTATTCATGCTCAGGGATCTCTGGAAAGATCCCGGCACCTTGCAAGTAACCTCCAATATTTCACCAAAAAGAATGCAACGTGGAAACGTTCTGCAGACAAGAAGAATGCGTTGTGAACTGTCCCCAAAGTACATTCACAGAAGTTACCTCGAGTAGAAGTTAATTACCTTGATTAGCCTAAGTCAGACTCAGAAAAATAAAAGATTTTTCCTTAAGGGATCAAATCAAAAGAAGTAAATTTGCGTATCACAGATAATTCCTACATTAGAAATATGATTTTTTTTTTAAATACATTTCTACACCCAGTTTCGAAGATGATGACCATTGTTTTCACCCATCATCAGAACCTACCCACACAGTTTGAAGAATTAGCGTTGGGATCAAGCGTTTGTTCAATGCATCTTCCCAGTTTATTTTTAAGACCAATGAGCCGACAGCAATCATTTACCCTCTTTCTCCCCGAGGAAGCATCCCCAGACGGAACCCGGTGAGATTTTTGTCCGAGTGGGCTGCAGGGACCAGGCAAACAGGACCGGCGTCGCGCTTCTGGATTCCCTCGTTTCACAATCCCACCCCCAGCGCTGCCCCTTGTGCAATACAAACAGGCATTTGTAATTCAAGGTAGGTTGTTATGAATAACTTATGCACCGCTTGTTTACAAGGCCAACGGTTTCAAATGGTTACTAGTTTAGTAGTGAAAAATAAAACTAATGCAAATAAAACTGCTGCGGGAGGCGCTTTAAAATAACAATGGATAGTAGCTGTATAAACATAGGTAAGGTGAAGATGAAATCCCTGCATGCAACCACCGTGTAAGCATACATCACCATACGGCTGTGCTTTTAATTTAATTGGCAAACTTCAGCCAGAGGGTGTTTGAAGTACCTCTAGCACAAAGGAAAGATTAATTTGTGAGCCCATGCCGAGAAGAGCTACTGTTCTGAGATTGTGAGTGTTGTGTCTCCCCGAGCACAGAGTCTCGTCTTTTCAGCCAGCTTATTTCCCTTCCTTAACTAAGAGATACTAACAAGCCCTCCCCAAAATAAAGAACTCGAAAGTTGCAAAACAAAGTTAAAAAGAAAAGGAAATTGTTCCAGAGCTATGTTTATTCACACAGCCAAAACCTTTCCGAAATCCCTTCTATTCCTTCCCGTATAACATCAGGACAACCAGAGACTGCCCAAATGGTAGGCTTCTTAGGACCTTCAGCAAGAAAACCAAACCTGTTGAGAACCCACTTTGATCCTCCAAGCACGGCAAGCACCTACACTCAGAGAAGGCCACAAAGCTGAAGAGCAGCATGGTGAGGGATCTCCCTCGACTTCCCCTGCTGCCCTCCCTGGTCTCGCCACTTCCCAGTGGAGTTTCATCCCTTACTACAAGGTGAGGATGTGCGAGGCATGCAGGATGACCCTCTCCTAGCTCCAGGGACAGAGAACAAACCTGCTGTTGCATGAGAAGCTGCCGAGTGTCTTCAGGCTGTCATCAAAGCTTGCCATGTACTTGAGCCACGCACTCGGGCCAGGACAGGTCCGAACCAGTGCAGGCTTCTTGTACACAGACTTCAAACCATGTTACCTTTGCTCTTGTGCATTCACCACAAATGCTTATCGCTACCCCATTTAGCAACTTGTACTTCACCACATAACGCAGCGTGATCCAAATCATAATTTAGATGAAAGATGTCTAGAAAATGTAGCACATGTGGCAAATTCTTTCATATGTCCAAACACACCTGATTAAATTTAGCTTGAGGTTTGTCACTGGTTGCTCAATGAACTCTCTTGATTATCATTACATCTCATCACTAAATCTACCTGTTGTGAATGATGCTAAAAATAAATAAAATACAGTCAAATGCTCATTCTCCAAATACAGGTTTGCTGACCGTTTCCTTTGGCTTGTCACTGTTTGAAATGAGTGCGCCCTCAAGATGTGTCTGCCCACTAATGCTCACATCCAATCTTAATACCAAAAAAATACCACCACGACTGGCTGACAGGTGAGTAGAAGTCTTCTAAGTGGCACAAAATGGGTGAAATTAGCACTTCTGTTGTTCCAAGGTTTGGATATTTCACTGATTGTCCTGCAGTCTGCATTCAGACCAAGCCTGGCAGCCTGCTTCACACCGCAGCCAGCTCCGCCAGCTGCTCATGCCCCATATCACCCAAAGGATGATGGTTTCATCCTTTGCAAAAACATTCTCAGACTTCGTGCTAATAATTACCTGATTACATTTCAAACTGCCCTCAGGCTAGAAGTTATTACTGGGGAGTACAGGAATGTGTCTGGAATGCAAAAACAACCAGGGTGAAAATCAGTGGGCTCTGAGCTGGTATAAATAGATAGCTCGCTACGGAAACTCGTCGCCTCTCCAAAAGCAAAACCACAAGAAAGTGGCCCACTATCTCCCCTAGCTAATCTACTGGTGAAATGATTTAGTCTCCCAGCTCTTAGGAAGAAGCATTTCTGCAAAAAAATCCATATAAATAATGTTTGTGCTACACTGGCATGCGAGGCAGCTAACTATCCTGCGTAAACTCTTCAAAATCTGGTGTAAGAGAGAAAATCCAAGATAGGCCGAATACTTCACATTTTGGAAATAAAGATATTTTTATGCGCCTATTCAGAGTGATTCATTAAAGTTAAAGCAAGCTAAACCTGACCTTTGTGCACCACATCACATTTGGGAATCTTTTATGGATAAAACTAAGGGCTTGCAATAAGCAGTACACACAACTCCAGAGCAAGTTCTTTGATGGTACCATTGCCCTCCTGACATTCAATTCTGTTCTTATTTTGCAAGGTTAGCTTGGTTCAAGACTTAAGTGATTGCTTTTACTGTATTCAAAAATTCTGATGTGATTTCATAAGAAACAAGCGTTCCATAAACTAAACCATGACTTGAAAAAGACGACTATTCAGCTAAATTAACTTCTTTTATTATTATTTTCATGCGGAAGCTTTCTTTATAGTTGCATGCTACTACGTAACAGGCTTACTGACAGACAGCTTCTGTTACAAAAGCCTATTTTAGTGCACATAAATTCCTGCATCGCCCTCCCTCCCTGTAGGGCCTGGCACCTGCAAGCAGAGTGTTGGACACGAGCTCAGCACACGCGGTGCAGAAGGCTGTTCTCTTCTTCCAGCCCCTCTGTGCGGGGAACGACAGCAGACACCAAGCAAGCAGCCCTGCCAGGTGCCTGTGCAAAGAGCCTGGGATCTGTGGGGATCGGGGGGGAGCAGCCCCCAACTGGATTTCTGGCAGCTCTGGGCCAGCGCTGTGCTACTGAATCACCCGCCCGACGGAGTCCTTCCTGATTTATTTGAAGATCCAGGCATTCAAAAACAAAATTCCTCAATGAAGAGTGAGGTATTTTGTGGGATTACTCTCTCCCTGAGGTTAGGGATCAGGGCTTCTGAGAAACATGATGAATCACAGTGGTTTAGCTTACTCATCTTAAAAAGTTTTTTTTTTTTTTTTTTTTAACCGATAGCAAGCAATTCTTTTTTTAATTTTTTTTCTTTTTTCCAAAGATATCTAATCTAAGAAACACTATGAGCTTGTTTGAACAAGAAGAAGAGTATGCTTTTCATTACCTTCACACTTGTACACACCATTTTATGTAAAGGAAGGATTTTATAACCAACCATTGACACTTTTTAGCATCTCCCTGAGGTAAGCAGCCTAATCTCTTGCTTTAGAAGCAGATGCACATCCAGAATGCAGCAAGGCAGCTGCAAAACTCACAGAGGTGCATGGGAAGTCTCAAAACAGAAAAAACGATGGTGGCAAATCTCCCTTCAGTTTGCACGCCTTCCTTCAAGGAAACTGAAATTAAAGAACTGACATCGTGAAATTAAAGACACCAATATCAGAAAATGAGTTTAAACAAAGTGTATGGCATCCAGGATAGTGTGTAGGATGCTTGGGACATATATCCCCCATCTCTGCCTATCTCTGGTATTAAAATCTCAATCACACAGGTCTATGCCTCAGTTTTCACCTCATTTTTGTCTACAGTGAGATCTCTGCACTTTGTTGGCATTTTACCTTCCACCTAGGTGGATTTCTGACTGCACTTCTTCCCATCTATTTGTTCCTGCACACTCTTATTTCTTAGCCAGCATTATGAGAATTATGGAAGCACTTTATGTCAAAATAAAAGAGTCTCTTCTCAGACCATTAAACCTCTCAAGCTTTGTTAAACTTGTTCAATCAAAGTTTAATCACTGAAAAGTTAAAACTAGACAAATACTTTGAAAAAATAAATTATTTTTTACACATGTCACTGCTTGGGCAGCATGTAGGGAAGAGAGATTCTTCTCCCCTAAAAAGCATCATCGTAGGATGTCTTAGAAATACCAGGCAAATCAGGACTCTAAATATATTAAGATGTATGCCAGCACCCAGCTATGCATTGCTAATGTAGCCGTCTTCCCCTGGAGCTTATATAACCATCAACTCTTCGGCAGCAAAACCCAAAGTCACGCCGAAACGTGCAAGAGAAAGCTACTTGCACCACGCAGCTGCCGATTTCTGAAGCAGATCTCCTGGCCCCCCCAGCACGGAGCCGCAATCCCTGCAGGACAGAAGAGCCCCGCGCGTGCTGTGCTGCTCACCTCGCTTCCCCGGGCTGCGAGACCCTCAAACGAGGCTTCAGAACAAACAGCATCGCCTCGCACAGCACCGAGTCCAACCTTAGACAAACTTTGGGTGCTACCCCATCAATTGATGCCTTTTTTTCCCAGCTGCCTAGTCCAAAAAAGAACATTTTAATTTCTCATTGACCCAGGCCGCTGGTATTTCATGCCAGAGTTCACTTGGGAAACGGGAACGGGAGTATATAAACTTAGAGCTGAGAAAGGAAATACTTTTCTAATAGTTACTGGAGGGCTCCACTGAGTCATAGCCATCTACTGAAGGTATTACACAACAACTGGATGTCCTGTTTGTAGAATATGAAGGATATATAGAATATGGAGATCAAATAGTGTTTTGTTTAAAAGAACATCTCATCTGAAGCATATATATATATATATATATTATTTTTTTTTTTATTTTTTTTTTTAATTCATGAAGCTGCCAGAATCTTAAGGAGCAAGCTCTGGTTTTGAAAGGAGGTGTGCTTTTCATCTTTTATGTCAGAAGCATAAAAAGCTGTTTACTTTAGAGGGAAATGGATTATTTCAAGTCTGCTCTCCCATTAGCACCAAAGCACAAGCAAGGCATTTGTCTTTTCAGCTGGAGCTGCATGGTGCACACCTCCAGAGTAGCTGCTCTTTCTCTAGGAGGCAAACCAGCAAGCACAGAAGCCTGGAAAAAAAAACACGTAGCTGAAAAAAAAAAAAAGAATTAATTTTAATCTTTTGGTGGGAAGCCTGTGTTGCTTTTAGATTGCCATTTTATCTACTGGAGGGTACAGCGAGTTCAGGAAAACATTTGCCAGCTCTAGCAGGGAACTGCTGCGAGGACCAGCACAATAGCCATGCTCTGTTCGAGACAACAAGGTGACTGCAGGAGTTCAGCCGAGGGGCCCCGAACAACATCAGAAACCAAATACGATCTCATGGAAAAAAACAGCGTCTCGGGAAGACACGCAATAGCTACTGCTCTCAAAAGCAAATAAATAAAGACACTGGGTACTGAAGTACATCTATTTTTGCCGGATGCACTAAAAATGCTATGCAGGGACGCTGGAGCCCTGCGATCCCGAAAAAGAGGAGCCTGCACTACAGCAACCACCCTGAGAAACCGACCCTTCCGAATGCTTCACCTCACATCTGCTTCTCTGAGAAAACCAACTCGGAGGAGAACATCCTCTCCCAGTCCAAACCACCGCGTCCACCAACCTCCCTGAATGCTCTTCAACACCTTCACTACCTGTGGGCTCTGGGAGCTTCTCTCCATGTGCCCAAGGCTCCTCGAGCACCTGCAGCACTGCTGGTACTGCTGCTGGTGCATCTACGCAGCCTGCAGGAAGGGGGCAGGAGGCTGATTTCTCCCCTCAGCCTCTCCAAAGGAAGGTTGGGCGCTTGCCCCAGCCCGCTCTGCCAGGCTATAGGGATATTTTGTGTGGTGGAAGCTGAGAGGCAAAATACTGGAGGAAGTTTCACCGTGGAGTGCCAAAAAAAAGGAGAGCAGAGAGGCTGTGGGGTCTCCGTCCTCAGAGAGATTCCCAAGCAGCTGGACAAGGGCCTGAGCTCCCACATCTGAGCAGGAGCCTGGCCAAGGCACCTTCTGAGGCTCCTTCTAACCTCTGCTGCTCCATGAAGCCTAAGGACTGCCACATGGAAAGTTACAGGGAAAGTCCTCTTTGATGTAAAGATCAGCTGTGTGCCTGTGCCGGCTTGGTTTAGGTTTTCATGGACCCAGCAGAGGAAGCAGAGAAATTTTCCTGGTGTTCTTCAGTTAAAAAAGCCCTCTTGATGTCCCGATCCTCACCAAGAAAGGCCACACCAGGACAGCTTCCAATAGACGAATTTCTCAGTTCAGGTAAATCTCTGACTGACAAAAACCACGGGCAAACACCACCCCGGAGCCATCGCCGGGCTCAGAGCAGCAGCCTCACACACACACCGCTGCCTCCCGTCAAGCTCCGGCTGCTGCAAGGCACTCTGCAGGCCTGTACCTTCTCAAACAGCTTTTCCAGTTGAGATTTCAACCTGCTTCCTTCAAGGATTTATTGCCATTCCTTCAGAAACAACACTGTTTATCATCATCCCACTCTACTCTCTGGCTGGGGAACTTCTACCATAAGCTCGCACGTCCTTGGGAAACGCAGACCACATATATCCAAGTATATTTATGCACTGAAGGCTTCAGGAAACACCTTCAGTGAGTTGCCTACACGGAGCAGGTCCTTCCATGTCGCTCCTGATAAGCGGCAATTATCTGGATTTCAAGTCATGTCACGGAAATTATGCAGACTTGAGATGAAGCAGTTCATCTGACTCAAAGCAGGAAGGTTACATGTGAAAAGTAGCGGCTTAAAATGCTAAAGTTGTTATTTTTATCACTCCTCTCCCTTTAATTTAAAGCAGGACAGCACTACTAACAATGCTGGGTGCTAGCATTGTCGAAAAGCAACGGGAACCAATAGTTTGCTCAGGAGGAGAGCGAGCGGAAAGCCAATGAGCAATTTAGAGCCTCCTTCAACTCTGCCTGAAGCAGTTTCAACCACATCCTGGATACTCAAAACCCAAATTATCTCCAACACCTTCCTCCTGCCAAATACACTAATTTTTCGCTCATCGTCTTGGAAGTCCCTAGCTCTCACATTCTCAACAACTACTCCAATAGCAGTTAACACGATGAATAAGAAGTATGCAGCACATCAACTTCAGAAATCTGGGAACAGCTCTTGCAGCTCAGAGTCTGCTATGCAGATTTTATTACTCTTTTTCACAGTTCGGCAGGGTGTACTTGGAGCAGCTGCCTACTTCCCAGTTCAAAAGAACATGAAGCCCTTATCTAGCACCACACTGCACATTTCCAGGTTGAAGGAGAGTCCAGACCACAGTTTAATGAAACAATATTCAGATTCTCACTCTTCACGCATGCCTCCATAAAATTCCCACTAAGTGCACATATCGCAGCAATATTCTGTTGGTAAAAAAAATAGTTCTTGTACTTCCCTTGTTTTCCTTTAGAAACTTGTAATGCACAAAGATTTTGCAATGAAAAAAAAAAATAAAGAGGTTGAAAACCATCACGGAATGAGAAAACTGCGAACAATGAAATCATGTAAAGCCTTCATGGTAAAGTCATTTTGAATTCAGGTTTAATTGGAATATAGCAGCCTAGGAAATTATGGTTCTAAACCACAAACAAGAGAGGGAATGTTTAGTAACCCCAGGCAAAAATCCCCTGGCCTCTCCAGCAGCGCAGTTCAAGCTCGAAGCTTTACGTCTATTTATAGACCTCGGGCACATATCACTACAATAGTTGATTGTGCTTTGCAGCTGTTTTGTATATCTAGAAGGGCAGGAAAGAACAGACTGCACTTTGATCATTCCCTTTTTTGGAGTATTAAAACAACAACAAAAATGCCGTTAGAAAGGACTCCGTATTTTGGAACCACAAGGGTACCTGTTCCAAAAGCCACAGCTTACGCTAAAGATGGAGCGCAGAGCTAACGTGGTCAATTGTTTACCATTATTATAAATACGGACAGCAGAAAATATTTATTCTACAAGCATGCAAACTATTTCACCTATCATGAGAACATATGCCAGATCTAATTATAGGAGCCTCTACTCCACAAAGCATCTGTTGTTAAGTGACACACACATAAAATTAAGATGCAAACTGAAAGCAACTGCATCGTAAATCAGCACACGGAATTGCTCGGGAAATAAGAGAAATGCAGCAATGGCTCAAGACACCACTGAGGGATATGAATTAACTACGCACAACCTATAAAACCTGTTGGTATTAAAGCTTTCAAAATACACCTCAATGCACTGGAGCTGAAGAGAGAGGAACGTATTGCTCACCAAGTCGAATCAGCGATCCCCGCGCCACGAAGCACACCAGTGCTTTGGGAGCTCTGTGGTTAGGGCAGCATCTACCAGCCACTCTTGCCAGGACAGCGGCACACACACTGCTTTATTGTCCATCGCCCTGTTTTTTAGCTGCTGCACTAAAAATATACCAGCCTACTACCTTACCTATGCGAGGTGCTTCCAGAACGGTTGTTTTTAACAACTGTTCAAAAAGCCAAACAAAACCAGACCAAACGGAGTCACAGCCATGAAACGATCAGTGCGAGCACGATAAAACCGTACTGTGTCCATTACTCCAGCATTCAACATCTGAAAAATGGTCTTCGCTACGGTCAAGACAATTTAATTTATTTTTTTTTTTGCAAAAGAAAGGAAATGAGCATCAAGCAGTCGTCTGCAAAGACCTAACCATACCACGTCTAGCCTCCCAAAAGAACGTTCCTAATCAATTTCTGATAGGATTTATGCACTGCAATAAAGTATAAAATGGGATATCCAAGTACAGCTTACTCAAGCTATCTGCATGAGTTTGAATAGCTCATTACTGAACAGCCACGTGCACTGAAGGATGCAGACAGTTTAACCAGAGAAGCAGGCTGTAAAAGTGATTAAATCACAAAAGAAAAAAAAAAATCTCAGCGGGGAAGAAAGCAGAGGGCAAAAGAGCTGGTGGCAAGCCCTGTAGTGCCACAGCCAGGCCTCAGGGCATGCGCTGTTCTGTTTGCTAGGCAGCGAATAAACAAGGTTATTGAGCCAGTGAGTTGGGAAAGCAGCACTCGGCTGGGAGAGACAGAGCAGATCAAACGGAGGACAGCACAGGCCTGCAAGGGGAAGTCAGCAAGGTCAGACCTTTGTTAGGTGTTCGACAGCCTCGCAATTACCTGACCTGTTCTGCATAATCAGTGCAGCACAATTGATGATTACGAACAAAGCTTTCAGACTTTTAAATATGTCAGTTAGAATATTAGATAGTATTTTTAAAAAAGCTTTTCAAAGAAAATACTTAAGCACATTCCTATATTTTTTGAATACAAATTTACTTCTGCTGTGGCTTGTATCTCTGTTGCATCTGTATCGTTTATTTAAACCAGAGTTCACAGGGATTTTTTTTAATGTTTGAAAAGCACTTAAGAAAATGTTCTTGATTTTCATTATGGCTCTCAGGCATTACCATTGTTATATAACTATACATTGGATTAGAAACTAACATATAAAATAATAATTCACTAAATCAATTATTTATATTGGGGTAATATGAAAAATGTCACTACACTGCCCTGACCACAGGTATGGCACTGGCAGAACAAGCATTTATTGCTAAATGCATGACTGGGTTTTATTGTACACATTTACACAATTATTTAAAAAAAAAAAAAAAAAAAAAAAAAAAGTTATTTTTCTTTCTTGGCCACAAAAGCTCCTGCAAACCATTTATTTTCCAGTGAGTAAAAACCACGGATACCATTTGGGCAAAGAACAACACAACAATGGACACTACGTGGCCGTGGCGCTCCCGGCCACCTCGGGAATGGGACAGGGAAGGGGCTGCCCTTCGCCACCTTCTGCTGTGGCTGGACCTACCGAGCAGCAGGAAACCTCCTTGCCCCACGCTGCTTTGCAAAACTAGCGACGTACCTGGGCTGCTACGAATTTCGGGAGGGGAGCGGCGAGATGGGGACTGCTTCTGGAGAAAGTAACACGACGCAGCGCGTCACCGGCGCTGAGCTCGAGGTCCTGGAGAGCTCCAAACCACAGCTTAAAAATATGACTCAGTATTAGCAGGCAGTATTACAGAAGGAATAAACAAGAGAAAGTACGGGCTGACACAGATAGCGGCACCATCTAGGGAGACGATGACAACTGCAGCTTGTCACTGTGCGTGTCACCGCCACGCCGACCTGGCCGAGCAAGCTGCCTGCCAGAAAGGTAAGGAAGGGCTCCGAAAGGCCCTGGCGTGCCCCTGTTCTGCACTGCATTTCAAGACCAAATTCCTGCATGTGAAAATCTTTTAAGAGGTGGGGAAGCTGAAATTTAGCAAGATCTCTCGTGTTGTTCCCTTCTACAAAACTTTCAGTCAAAGCCTACCTATAAAACAAACGTTTCAGAGCGGATTTAGCAAAAATCACCAACGCAATTTCGGACTAGCGTTACCTGTGACCACGATGGCTCTTTGCAAGAGAGGGATGCCTCCCTTTAACGTTATTGCTGAAGTCAGACACGTTAAGCATTAAGTACAAATGTCAGCTTGGCTCCGGCCGCGCCAAACTTCAGCTGCGAGCGGAGGGCAGCTGTCGTACAATGTCAAGGCATGCTAACAGCTCCCACCTCCCTGCCCTCCTGCACACAGGGACACCAGCCAAGCCTGACAACGAGGGCAGGGCACGGCACAGCCCACGGGGCTCCTGTTCATCACTCAAGCCTCGAGTCGCAGCCATGAATATACCAGGAGCCAGCGGGAAGGGAACGCAGAGGTGAGCTCTTCATTGTGGCCCCAGCTGAAGTGCACGGTGGGGCTCTTCAGGTACAAAACCCTGGCCTTGCACACCTTAAGACATCAAAACCAGGTTCTGAAGATGGAGAAAACCCAGTTCCAGCCTGGCAGGACATCTGTGGTGGGTGGCAGCATCTGCCCAGGCCTCCCCCAGCGCTGCACCTCTGCAGGGCTGCCAACACCTCATGGCACGGCCTGGCCAGCAGCAGCCCTTTGTGCTGCCTCGATGCCGGTGTTTGAGGAGCCGTGCTCCTCATTTTGGGATTAGACAGCTCCACAGCCAGCCCAGGGCAGAGACAAACTTCAGAGGAGAAAAGTTTTTCTGCCCATGGGCTGGGGATCGCCACGCACCCGGCGGCACAGCGCTGGCAACGGAGCGTCCCCGAGCAGCCTGAGGCAGACTTTCCAAAATATAAATGCAGCTTCTCGAAAACGTCGCCATCGGACGGGCAGCGGTGCATAGTAGCAGAACTCTAGAAATATTTTTACAATTAAGACATTACACACAGTGACCGCTATTTATACTTCAATATGTCAGCCTTAAATATTTACTTTTCCACTCGCTCAGTTTGCATTATATGCCAACAGATCGCCTTCTTGCATCATTTAAAGAGCTTATAGATATTTAAAACTCCCCAGGCAATATGGGAATAGTGTTACTATAAAACAATTCAAATTAAATGACGAGAGGGAAAAAATGGCTACTTTTTATCTAAAATTGATTTTTACTGCAAGGATGCACCTTTTTCAAAAAAAAAAAAAAATGGACCTGTTTGCTATGTCCATCGTGATAAAATAACTTTAAAAAAAAAAAACAAAAACAAAAACATCAATTTTGACCTTTAAACCTCTGCCTAGGCTTTACGCCGCTACGCAGTGGCCGTCCATGAGTCGGCAGCATTACATCCTCCTGCCCTACGGGCTCCAAAGAGCGAACAACCCTGGTTAAAGCAAGTAAATGTTTACACTCTTAATCTGTCCAGCATCCCAAGGCTGCATCAGCCATTACTGGACGTTTTTCCCAGAAATCCGCCAGGCTTGGCAGCCGTATTTTGACAAGAAATGTGTTCCCTTTTATGGCCCCAGAGCCAGGGGCCGCGGTCGGCACGGGGGAGCGACCACAGCCGTGTCCCGGGGCGCTCCTAGCCCTGGGCACAAAACCCTGCCCGTGGCCAGCCCTGCTCCTTCCTTCCCATTACTCCCTTACTGTCAAGTGTGAGAGAGATGCTCCGTTCCGGATGTTATACTATTTCCTTTCGGGTTTGCTTACTGTAAGTCCCATAAATCCAGAGCTTAAAACAAATCAGCTAGGTTGGGAAGTTTATGGGTGCTTCCCAGCCCAGCAGAGCCGGGCTCCTTTCCTGAAAAGGAACAGGAACTGACTCGGTTATCCTTGCTGCTGCTTCTGCCCTTGGTAATCACATCTTTACATTTTCATGTCCTTAAAAACAGCTAAAATGGGGTTTGGAGAATGAAGGGCCTTGACATTCGCTGCCAATTCATCAACAGTCAGACTGTGTAACGTTCCCGATCATCGCCCATATAAAATGAAATGGATAACCGTGACTCTTTCTAAACAAATTTTCATCTCCTTCTTCAGGAATCCTGTCCTGATGCAAGGATTAGCTGGATAACAGCAAGAAAGCAAACGAGAGATGGGAGGCAGCAGGAAGGCCTGGGGGTGCTGCTGCAGGAGGATGAGGAGCACCGCTCCACCAGCGGATCTGCTGCAGGAGTTTCCAACCACCCTACCCAGCTGCTCTCTCCCATTGCTTCATTCGCTCCCTGTGCTTCAGCTTTTCTCTCCTCCAGCCATCCCGAGCACTGGGCCAGCCCTGCTTCGTGGCTTCCATCTCCGGACCCGGAGCGGAAACCTGGAAGGAAGGACTGGAAGAAAGAAGGGGCATGGAGAAAGCGAAGATGCTGGAGGCAGGGAAGGAAAACATTTCATAGGCTTTATTAAAGGTAAAATACTTTTTCCAAATGGCAATTGGAAAGCCAATACAATTCCACAATTCTAATCTACGTGGAGGAGGAAGGCCAAAAAGCCAGGCAGCCCCATGAGCACCACCTGCATCACGTCGCAAGCAGCAAAGCCTCGTTTCTCCCCTACCTAAAAACCCGCACGATGCTTACTGTGCTGTGCCAGCCCTAAAGCAAACAGTAAAAGCTGAAGTTTTGCATGAAGGCAAATTCCAGGCAGCACCCAACAACAAACACTGCGTGAGCAGAGAAGAACCAGCCTCTTAAAATATATGCATTTCCCCTGTGTTTCCTTAATTTAATCTGAATACGACTCACATTAATGAGAGGGGAGGGGGAGAACTGGCAAAGGAGGGGAAAAAAAAGGAAAAAAAAAAAAAGGAAAAGCGAGCAAGTGAGAAGCAGCAACTGTGAGATGGAGCCTGACGATTAAGGGCTTTGACATGCTCAACAGAGCTTGCTTTCTAGTAAAACAGCCCCAGCGAGGAGAGCAAAAACATATTTATAACTTGATTTTTTCCCCAGTGTGAGCTAGAAGCTTGGTTTTCACAATCTGCACAGGTAGATCCAAGTTGAGTTAGGTGTACAGCTCCCACTGGAGTACATGGAGTTTAATGAAAAAATTAATGAGAAACAAAATTAATCAGATACAAAGAAATCCTTCGCTAAGAACCTTGGTATAAAGTGATGGACTATAAATAACACAATCCCCCCAAACTTCCTGAGTTTAACTATCCTTAAAAATACATTACTTCAAGGCAACAATTCTGGTTATGAAAGTAAACAGAAAAGATTTAAAAACAACAACAAAACAAAACAAAAGCCTACATGGTGGGAAAAAGAAATAAGAAGACAGCCTCAAGTTTTAGGGACCTAAAAATAGCCCGTGAAATAGTTCTTCCCTAATGCTTTTTAAAAAAATAATATTTTAGTGGCATGTTTCTTTAAGCTATTTTTATTTAGTCTTCCTGTTGATAACTGAAAGGAGAGAATGGCTAACATGATATTAAATTAAGTATATGATGTTGCCCTTCATAACTAAGAGGCATTACATCTGAACTACTACCAACAAAATCATCAGGCTCATTGACCCCTGAGAACGTTTTCCTGTACACACACATTGAGACAAAGCTGGCAAGCGATAGAAACAATCAAAAATCAGGTTTATTTTCTTAATCTTTGATAGGAGTCCTTATCTGCTTATCAATGAGCAAGCCTACGGAATTGTGCTAGTAGATAAGGAAGAAATAGAAATGAGAACAGAAAATATTTGAGAATGTTTCATGATACCAACGTGCTTTGCTGGTCTGCACAAAGCCGAAGAGAAAACGGAACTTTTACTGCTCCTGGGCCACACTTGCACCCAAAGCACCTTCCCGTCACTTTCGTCTTACTGCTGACAATATACATTTGGAAAATACAGAAAGAACAGCTCACAAAACAGCCTTTCCAAATAGTTATGCCTGGTTTGTTTTTGCAAGCTTAGATGGTGCAGGAGAAATTTCCAGTGAAACAGACCTGGAAACACCACGGCAAGGCTCGCAGAGCAGAGCGGAGTAAATTCCAACGACAAACACATCTGCAGTCAAAAAAACCTTATCACACAAGTGTGTCCATAAGATTGCACTGAAAGGAAAAGGATGTAGAGGGACAAACTGTCACAGCTGAGCACAGCCACCCTCTGGAGCATCGCGAGCCCTCCGCCAGCCGCAGGTGCTTCCCGGCCAGCCCTGGCCAGCTGCGGTGCGATGGGACCGGCACCGTCAGGATGTGTCCCACGTCTGTCCTGGTGTTTTGTGTGGCTGCAGCATCCAAAGCTTTTTGCACAAAAGCAAAACAACCCCCCAAACCATTGTTTTGCAATTGTTTTCTTCTCCAGAATTAATAGTTCTGAGCTAACAGAATCGATGCGTTTATTTATATACATATATGTGAGCATGTTAAAAAAAAATCATTATCATTGCATGTTGAATTTCTACCTATAGGAAAATCTCTGGCAATGAGACCTGGGGACTGCTTAAGTATCATTCCAGAAAGCACCACAGCCCCGACATGTGCCCAGCCCACCCCAGGCCTGGTTATCACAGGTAGGATCATGGCACTGCTCCGCGCAGCTTTGGGGCCAGCAGCAGATCTTCTCTCATCTTGCACTGTGGATGAATCATGACATTAAAAAAAAAAAAGAAATACTCCCCCGCCCAGTAAAGCTGCAGCACTTCTGTGTTTTCAAAAAGAGGATTAAAATTCTTTTAATGCCATCTTGCTGAAATACGGCACCTCCACTCGCAGCAGCGCGGTTCGGCTCAGCACCGCGATTCCCATCGCCCCGACCCAGCCCACCCACACGCCGCGGGGCAGTCCCCGCGGAGCTCCTCGCTTCTTCATGAGAACTGCCAGCGGGGGAAGCCCTACGACCTCCCAGGGCGATGCATTAATTCATGTCAGTGTTTCAGCATCCTCAACACGATGAAGTCGCTGTCGTTCCGCCCACGCTGCCGGGCCCGGGGCTGGTGCAGCAGCGTAAGGACAGGACTCGGGTCCTGCCCCCCACGCAGCGCCCTCCCCCTCATCCTTCCATCCCAACCCAAACAGCTGCAATTCCTTCCCTCTTTTCTCAGCATCTGCCTGTCTCCGTTGCCCTCTTATAGGTCCTCTCCACTTGCTTCACGTCGTGTTTTGGCTGCGTTTCTTCTATTTCTGAAACAAAACTAACGACATCCAAGGGCTAAACAAGAAAAGACCCCGAAAATGAAGTCCAGGTTGGCTTCCCACGGCTCTCAACCCCTCCCCACCTCTTCCCTCCCACCATCACACAGCATCCCTTTGATTTCCACTTCCCTACCGCCCTCCCGGTTTTTCTGCCTATCACCACAGAATCCATCGCTAATTTACATCTCAGAAGATATGATCTAATGGGTAATTAAAAATACAAAAGAAAATTTAGGAATAACTATTTTCCCTTCACTGCTTCCGTCCCATTAAAATATTTTCCTGCTGTATTGCCTACAGGGCCTATCTTCAGTTGCAAGAGAACAAAGAAAACAAACACTGAAAATTTATCTAAATAAGCCACAATATTTCCAGAGAAGCTACCATGGTGCTGTGGGACCTTGGGAACTTGCACCAAAGTATGCGAGACATTGCTCAAAAATAAGTTTTGCTCTTCAGTTCTACAGCTAAAAACCATGATGCGAATATGTGAAAATCCCAGCTTTCCTATTTCCCAACATCCTTTTTCCCATCAGCAAACTGCACTGGAAATGCTATTACAACTCACACCACAAAGTCCACCACCACCTCCAGTTGTTTACGCTTTTGAATTATTAGCAAACAAACATTAAAGAGCATTAAAGTAAATAAAAAGGGGGAAATAAACTGCAGCAGTAACATAGGATCAGCTACATTCAGTTGTAAATAAAAGTACAGAGTCGTATTTAATAGGGGGGAACTGCTGAGTTTGTTTATAAAGAAGGCTGGTTCTCCTCCAAGTTTCATGTTCCAGCCTGAAAATAACTTCTTAAAACAGCTGTCAGGTTTTGGGGGCAGGGAGGGCGATACCAGCAAATACGACCTTTCTTTAGAAGCGCACAAGTTACCATGGGCAGCGGCTTGCACTGCACTGAGAAAATTCCTCTGAAATGCGGCCCCTAAAATCAGGCAGGAACGTAATGGATAACCCAGAAAGAAAAACTGGGCCCAGCAGAGCCCCCAGCACCTGAACTTTGGGAACCCAGGGGCACGGCCGCCCTGGGGGAATGAGCTGTCTCCCACCGGACCAAAAATCCACCATCTCTCCCTCTTTCACTTCTGCTTCCCTTGAAAGATGTTTTTGCCAACTAACCTCCTGGTTATTAAGTAGGTTTTAAAAATAGAAAGAAATTAAAAGACCGCAGTATGTTTCAAAATTTGGATATTAAATTTCCAAATGCCAAAATGGCAAATTTTAAAGGCGAACATGAAGGAACTCGGCCACCTACTGCCTGTGCTGTAAGCACTTGCTTTAGTGCTTACCTTTCAGATTTTCAGGTGTCATTTACACACTTGGTCTCCCCGCTGTTTTGGCTGATAATACTGCAACTATATACATACATACACACACAGGCAGCTCAAAAACTCCAATTTCTCCACGTGTGGAGGCAGGTTCACATCCGAACATGTTCACATGACCGGTCACACTAAGCGGAACACGTATTCAGAGCAGCCAAATGTCAGCTGGATAAATGCACTGAATCAATCCTTTCTTCTGCACACGGGACGAGGAGAGGCTCCGCCAAGTGCTAAAGGTCTTGAGATTTACTTTGGGGAGATCTCACTGAAATAACAACAAAAAGCATCTTGGATACACTACTGCCGCTGCAGTATGTTCTTTCCTTCCCCAACATCCAAATAGGTAAATTCTGGTTCAGGAAACGTCATGAATCACCCCAAATGCTAGGCAGCATCTGAAAACGTTAGGCCATTAAAGAATCATTTCCGTCCTCCCAAGTGAATGTCACTTAAAAACCCTCTCCCTGCCAGAACTACCATAACATTGCAGTAGGAAGGATAAATCATTATCTGGTTTGTACTATAAAAAAAAAAAAAAAAAGCTGCAAAATAGCATTGACAGCAATTTCTCCTCTCCAAGTCTGGAGGCAGAACACCGGGTTCCACCCACGAGCGCAGGAAGCGAAAGCCGAGCAGAACGACGCGGACACCGGCTTGGACAATGCTGCTAACGATAACCTGCCACCAGAGCTCGAGATGCAGAAGCCAAGGGACAGCTCAGGAGTATTTTCACTCTCCTCCCTGCAAATACTGCATCTGCCCGTACCACTGAGGGGGTTTTCAGCACTGCTGGGCCAAACCCGCTGTTCTTCATCCTGCTGCTGAAATGTGCCTGGTATCCCCACATCTCCCGGTCAGTATCTCCATACCAATTTACCTTTTTAAGGCCCCAAACTCTATTACAGATAATGCCCAAAGATGTACCAAAAAGGGAAAACACAGCTCAGCCCTGTATTCTTCCTGAACTCCACATGGGGGGAAAATGCTATGGGGACAAAATGTGGGGACACAACTAGATAGGAGAAAATATTCCCAGCTCAACACAGAAGTGTACGTGCAGGCAGGCAGTGTCTGAGACAGAGGTATCAAGCAACACACCGTGTCCATGGAGTAGAAATACTGATTTTAACTGCACAGAATGTAGTTGATTTAGCCCACTTACTTACAAATGCCTGTGTTTCTGGAGAAACCCTAAATACAGCATTTTGGGAGCCGCTGTCAGCAATCACAGCTCACTGTCAACAAAATGCAAGCACATCTTCTTACCAGCGAATGAACGAGCTCATTGCCCTGCCCTGCACACAGCAGCACTTTGTGGTGCTCCCTCTACCACAAAGACATTTGGGAAGCAAGCACCTGTTTGGTGATGAGGTTTTAAACCTGCTTTTAGGGGTCACAGCATAGAAGTTGCAGTTACTGCACACTGGCACTTCACTGCTGCGTTCTTAGGATGTGTCTGGTCAGTCTCCCATAAAAAAAAAGTGACATTAACAATGGTAAACTTCACAGATCAGGGCAATGAAGCCAACTGTTCCAGCAGCTTTATTAGAGCAGGCAGGAGCCCTACAAAACACGAACATAACGACCCCTGGCTGCAGCTATAACCGGGGTTTGATGAAGGCTGACTTACCTCCTCGGGCAGATTATTGAATGGGCACATCAGAAAAATAACACATTCTGACAGATGCCTGCACTACTGTTTTCCAGGGACGGGCTACACAGCTACAGACATGGAAGAAACTAACGGCAGGGACTCCAGACAGCTCTCAAAGCAAGCACTTGCCCCTGTCCAACCACAGCATCCCTCTGCAAGCACACAAAGCCAGTTTGTCCCAGTGACCCAAACGCAGCACAGCTTCTTCCCGGCTGGTGTGCTGGGCCCACACTGCAGATTTTTATCTCCTGACCACCTAAGGGAAAGAGCACATATGAAAGAATAACATTTCATCCTCCCTTCGTTATGGTTCAGTTATGTATTGGTATAAAAATATCCACATATCCATACTGAGACCTTTATTTTAGGCTTTCTTGAAAGGAAGGGGTTGGAGGGATTTTTCTTCAAATTACAAGACGTGAAAAAGTCACGCCAGGAAAAAGAAATCTAATTATGCTCAAGAAAGAACCCAAACTTATTTATTTACCCAACAAGGCTGTAGAAGAGCCATTATCAACTCAAGCATAGAGACAGGATAGTTACTGGCTTTGTGAGCCTGGCCAATGGCCACCTAATGACAGCTGCAGTCCTCTTGCTAATTTTCTGTAACATCAAGCTCTAATGGTCATGGCAGCAGTGTTATAATTTGACACACACATTGAAAGGGACGATAAAAACTCTCAGAACTACTCTCAGGCTTCCTTCTTCCGATCCCTGTGTCTGTGTTTACAACCTTTCCTCTTGCACTTCGCTTTGTGCTGAATCACCTGAACACAGCAGCAAGGACTGTCCGAGCACACTCCTGTGTGGCTTGCATGTGTGGAAGCCCTTTGCTAACTTAAAGTGCTCTTATTTACATAAACTGCCAGTGCACTCAGTGTGTATCGATGCAGTTTTATGCATTACCCCCACAGACTTGTTACCGGAATGTCCTGCAGGCGACATGAGCGCACACACAAAATCACACCACCTCCCCAAATCAATAACTCCGCCATTAAAACCAGCTGGCTCCTCTGAAAGGAAACGATTATAACAACTTCAACAAAGCACGCTGCTTGCATGAGGAAGATTTGCTGTTTAAAATCCGCACAGAACCCCAGCAGGGCCTGGATCCTGGGCGTAGGAAGCGGCACAAGAATTAACAAATCCTGCACTCTGAAGGGGTCAGACAAATAACGTGCTGCCAGCACAACCCAGCACCACAAAGACCCCTCTGCTACAGCAGCAGCAACACCATGCACACTTACAGCCTGCCGTGCTGCAGAGCTGCCCACGCCATGAGGCTCACAGCAGGCAAATCACAGTCCAAGTTCAGTCCCAACATACACACGTAACACAGTTTATCTAAGTGCTTATAAAATATCATACTTTATGGAAGGGCAGAAAGTGGGGAAGCCTAGCAAGAAAAATCTATCCTAACTTTAAAAACTTTCCTTTTATGTTCTAAGACAATTTCCAACTTTGTCACCTCTTGAAATCTTGGGAAGAATTCAACGCTTGACAGACAGACACACTACATTTTAAAAACAGCCACGTCACGCACACGTTTTTTTGCAGCGTTCAGAAAACTGTGTGCCTGATCAAAAATGTTTTCCATATGGCCTGATTCAGTCTCGGCACCTGACTGTGGCCACCACGAACTCCTCTGCCCGCGATCCCTGCACGAGCAGCGCTGCCGAGCTGGGTGCGCCCCAGCCCCTGCTGAACCAGCAGCAGCGAAAGAAAGAAAATCTGTCTTAGATGTGCTCCTGCCTTTGCTATCAACAGGTAGGTTCTAATATAGATTGCTAAGCTTTGTTGTTGTTGTTGTTTTTTAACACCAGCCATCTGATGAAGATCTGGTGCAAGAACTGTGCACTATTCCCAAGTAAAGCCTGATCAAGAGCAGCTGATGGTGCCTTCAAACACCAGATCCCAGCTGTAACCAGTGCACTACGTCGGAGCCTTCCATGACCTAGATGCTCTGACCATATGAGATCTCTTGGACCTATGAGATCTCCACCATTTTAAAAGCTTTAGGCTCTCATTGCAACAAACCTGCACTAATGGCTGATCTTCTGGCCACGAACTGGAAAGAAAGTACACTCGGCTGAAGAGGTCCAGCCATGAAATGAAGGTTACCAGGCAATTTGGTTAATCCAGTGTTTTTACAATGGACATATCAACAACAAAAAACTCCAGTATGACCACACATTTATTTGACCTGAGCTGAATGTTATATTTTGGCCATTTTTGCTTTTTGATGAAAAGTAGTAAAAAAAAAAAAAAAAAAAAAAAAAAAAAAGACAAGTGCATTTTTCATAATCATTTCAATAGACAGGATTTCAAAGTGACATATTCCTGTTTGCTTTGATTTGTAGCTCATGTGCAGCAATACACAGACAGTGGATTTCAAAAGTTTTCAGGCAGTAAATTGTAAAAGGCAAACCATCCCTGTATAATAAAATAATACAGTTCTTTAGACAAGGATTCCCACCATGGCCTCTGGACATTGCTGTGGCTATGGGCACGTAAACCTCCTTACTGCCTTTGGAAGAATCCAGCTGTGAGAGGTTAAATTCAGTGTTATGCCTGACCCTGCAAGTGTCCCTGAACTTCTCATTAGACACATCAGCAATCCCAACAGTGGCAACCCTACTCTGGTGCTTACAGCTAGAGATATGCTTCTGTCTCATCAAAAGTACCAGCTGGCTAAAGTCCTAATTTTAAATTTTTGACAATCAGTCCGAAAAATAAGATGGTAGAATCACGAGCTTTACTGGTACTAACAGTTCTCACGATGTCTTTGATTTCACCCTGCTAGATAAAGGAGGGACAAAGGACACCCCAGCTCAACTGCAGTGAGGCAGAAGGGTTACATGGTGATGGTCACAGGCACAGAAGACAATTTTTCAGAGATAACAGGCTGCAAAGACAACTTGGTGCGTTTTCATATTAGAAACACCCTCAGGATGCATGTATTTACTGAAATGCTATACATATACACAAACATCATGTATGTCTACATTGAAAGCAAGTAACTCTCAACAGTTTCACGCAATAAAGATTTTTGAACTTCTTTGTGAAAAGCTGTCATCAAATACCAAAGTATGAGTAAAGTTTCCAACAGAGGTAGGAAAACGTGACTTCAGCGAAGACTAGAGACCTTTTGTTTACAGCTCCGTACCCGCAGCAGATTCCAGTGGCAGCGATGTTTCATAACCTAAGACATACATGTTAGTATAACATCCTCAGCAGAAAAATTCAATTAGCGATCACTACGGATTCCAGAAACTGGGGAAAGGCATGGCACGTGTGTGCGTTTCTCTTAAATGGTTTATTGGGATTATGAAACAACTAATAATAAATTTTCTCATCCTCACGTGGTGTTTTTAAGAAAGCTCTCTGCTTCCAGTTGATGCTACATTGCCAAGCAGCAAGTAAAACATTAAATATTACTCATATTGTCTCAATAGTAACTTACATGTACGTACGTGATAAAATCTCTTTCATAACATACTGCAGAAGCAATGTCATTCACAGAAAGGGAGTCAGACTGAAAGCAAAACAAGTGAAACCATGTTACATATTGTTATCAAATAAAAACCAAGTCCTGAAAAGTGGCATAGGTGGAAAAGGCTACAAAATCTTGGAACAAGGTCTGATGGTCTGCTAGCAGAATTTCACTGTGGGCAAGTGCCACACTACAAGGTTTTCGCTGTTCTTCTGGAAGTCTGCAGCCACCATTCCTTCTGCTGGTACAGCCCAAACGCAGACTTCCTAGAAACACCCACAGCTCTTACCGAGCATCACGTTGTTTAAACAACGGAAATTTGGAGCTAACATTGTACTTGGGCTCTTTGCAAATTATGTCCTTGCAGTAGCATTTCCTCATTACATCCTGTCTTTAACACCGGCCGTGTCAGGCCCTGAGTACTTCCAAGAGATTTACCTGTTTCACTTCTGTCCAAGTCGGTCAGAGGATAAAGACACTCCGTTCCCTACAGGACAGACCTCACATGTCCACTGAACAGGAGTTAAAAATAACTGCAAGAATTTGATTCAAGAACTACCAGTAGCAGCTATGCAAAAGCTTATCAGGCAGCTTTTTGAAAATGGGTATAAAGAAAAAAAAAAGTTCTATTTCATGCATTAGGTATATGCTTTCAAGTCAGACATCCAAGCTGCACATTAAAAAAAAAAAAGTTTCCATTTCTGTTTTAAATGTCCTTGTTTATCTAATGAATGCAAAGAATTAAGCATCTGATATCAGAAACAGAAGTTTTCTTACATTTCCTACAGGCTGAATCAACATTTCAAAGCGCATTTTATTTCAATTACTGACTTTCCTTTTTGCTCATTGTGCTGTTAAGCGGAGAAACCAACTGTCACCATTTTAGCTCAGTAAACATATGAATAATTACTAACATGGATTATAAACTAGTTTTGCTTTCACTGTCTCCTTCTCCCTCTTATCTCTGAGGGGGCAGAAGAGGATTCCCTGCTTGAGCAGAAGGTTGCGTCAGATGACCAGAGGTCCCTGCCAAACCTAACCATTCTGTGAGTTTTCCTTCAAAGGCCTATAAGCTAACAGAAGTGGAAGGGAACCAATGTTAACTCCTAGTTCACAGACAGCTGCATTCGGATGCTTTTCATCTCTCTCTGTGTCCCTCCACTCCCCGTGCAATGGGAGGAACACCGGGGACGGTCCTGCTCTGGTGGACACACACAGGAACCAGGGTTACCTTCAGCCGACAGCCAAAGGAAAAGAGCAAGAGGAAAGACAGCTGCTCTTTCGCTCTTAGGCAAACAAGACATTACAGGCACAGCAAAAGATGCTTTATTTTTGTTTGCGTGATTTGCGTATGTCAAGCCAGAAACAGAAAGGTCCCATCAGCAAGCTAGCATACTTCATTCTTCCAGTAGCTCCTTGTCACTGTTCCAATTTGGGGGATTTTCTCTAGGTAGTACAACTTCATGACAATAATGTGATTTCTAAATTTATCAAGTCAAGCTGAAGACAACAGCTTAAGAAGTGCATTCAAAGGAACAGGAAGCACTGTCAGTGAAATAAAGACTTGCAGCATGTATTTATGGTTATTTATATGGTCTCCTAAGAATTCCCACATTAAGTTACTGTAGCAAATACAAATCCAAAAGTTTGCAGGCAGATGTAAGGGACATTTTGAACTTGAGGGATGCTCGATGAAGAAAAAATGTGGAACATTTTGTTCCTTCACAAAATAATTTTAGAACCATGAAACCTATCTAACCCTAAAGCCACGTGTCCGGTAGGCCTAGCACTCTAGGCTAGAGCGTTTCTGGAAACAAGGAAAGAGAACATTTGTGCGATGAAAACAAGTTGGTTTGGAAGGGCAGCACAGGCACCCAGAGCCACCCAGGACAGACAAAGAGGATCGAGAGGAGCCTGGCTCCAGCCGAGCCTGCCCAAGCAGCCACAGCCCCTCAGCACGGCCCTAGGCCACGGCCAGGCCCGCAGCCCTATGGCGCTGCTCCCGGCCCACTCCTGCCACCACTGTCACCTCGTGTTTTCACTAAATGCTGCTTGGGAGCACGCAGCTGCACTTCCACAACCCGTACAGCCTCGCTTTAAGTCAAGTTCCAGCCATTTCCCACAAACCTGTGAAACAGCCTTGACAGTAACACAAACGTAGGTAACAGAACCTGTTAAAATGTGTTAATGTGACTACGGTGACTAGCTGGCTTCTTGGCAATAGCAACTCCCACTGGAAGTTAAAAATTGAAAGGCTAGGATTTATTTTTTTTTCTTTTTGAAGGACAGAAATGAGATTGAAAATCATCTAAAAATAGCAGGGAATTTTCAAGTGTCAGCTGTAACGGAAGCAGGAATAGCAGTCTCTCCTTACAGAGCCCGGAGGGATGCAGCCAGCTTGTGATTCAGGATCAAGAGTGAGACAGCTCAACCACGAGCTGCAGACGGGAGAAAGCAGTGCTAATTTACTAATTTGATTAGTATTCCAGGACAATTTACGGCAACTTGAAATGCAATGAAATTGTACTGTGCTTTAAAGTGGCAAATATAAGTTCTTACATACTTTGCCTGCCAGAAGGAAAAGTGAAGTACATATTGTGAAACAACTGAAGAGGGTTTTAAACAACCCATTCAATCCTCGTGACAGAAGATGAATATAATTATGTGTTTTTGACTGTGCTTTGTCTTTTCCATCAATCTTTTCCCCCTATAACCTACAATATCAATGCTCTTATTTAAAGAACAGAAAGTTTTCTTGCATTTGAACAGTCCCTTACATGCCTCTGAAGATTTACTGAAGTAAATGGAGAGGAGGAAGAAGGGAATTCTGACTTATTTGTAGGGTACAGGTTTGCATTTCAACAACTGTATTTTGAGGAGCCAAAGAAAGGAACATGAAAGAAAGCCTCTGCAGATGACAATCACTGACTGCAGTGGAAGTTATAGTATCACTCCAATGTTACAGGACCTGATTTCAACACTGATCTTGCCCACGTTTTAAAATAAAGCCCCACTCGTGCTGTGCTCACTTCAACTCCTTGAGGATATAAATGTCTTAAAGGCTAGTAAAGCTGTTGCTCCACCCAACAGCACTGAGATAGGGCTGAATCCAGCAACACCTTCCAACCAGACTGGAAGCCACATGCTGACTTCCCTGTTAGTGTCAGGACATACAAAAAAAATGAAACTGGAGGCCAATTTGTTAAACAAAGTATATGGCCAGAGCCAGGCCCCACCCTGTGCAAAGTGGAGAATCTTACATAGACGGTAACTGTGCTTACAAATGACTTTGCACCACGTGCAATCAAATTAGCCCAGAAGTATGTTATCAAAACTCAGAGCCTCAACGGTCAGCATCCAAGTTTCCCTTGAATAATAAAAACAGCTTACATGTGAGGATTTCTAAATAGAGATATTTTGCTACTTGGTCTTGTGTAAAGTCAAGAGCAACTCAGCAAATCTCCCTCAAAATTTGGAGAAATTGATCTTTCTGCAAAGGTCATGCCTACCTGGCAATAAACCTGATTAGCACTAATACATAAATAAAAATACAAATGTTTACTTTCAAAAAAAGCTCTATCATTATTCAACTTTCCAGATATGTTGCATGATATAATCACTAGGTTTTCCCATAAGGTTCTTTTGTTTATAAGTACAAAACGTATCTTTACCAAGTGAAGACTTAGACAAGAATCAGGTTGAGCAACTTCATGCACTATTTATCTCTTTTCTTTTTACTATTACACTGTAAAATTACAGATCATGTCAAAATGTTAAATCAACGTGGAATTTACTTCTTCCTGGCAACATGCCTTCGTGCAAATTATCTCCAGTTATAATTCTTTATCTGTCACTGAGTACTTTCCATTTTTAAAACACAGGAGAGAAGTCAACCTGTGTATATTATATTTTCAGTCTCACACTTGACAACAAGATCGTGGACTTCCACCTCAATAATAACAGTTTATAGGTCAGACGATATAAAAATGATAAACTGACTATTCACTAAAAACTCCTCTTTACGGACTAAAGCTGCTTTTAGCCAAGTCACGCAGCAAAGACGAACCCGCATGGAGCTCTCTGCTGAGCTGTCCTACTGGCACAAGCACAAGCCTTCTAGATTTACAGCAGGCCCAGCAGGCTGGGCTCAGGAAGTTCAGGGAAACTTCCATCTTATTTTTCATCCTCCTATGAGCTTCAAGAAGCACACAACTGCACAGGTCCCCTGTGTGAAGCCCTGCAAAAAGAGAAATATGGGCAGGCTGGGGAGATTTCACTGCCATCACCTGATGGTCTCACCTGATCTGCAAGAGGGGATGAAGGGAAGAAAAATTCAGTGCTTTGCCTCTACATAACCTTATCTGAGACGTTTTTCTCTCAGGAAAACCAGCCCTGCCTCCCTGTAACTTAAACCCGAAGAGCAGCAGAGTATCGGGTCACCAGGCAGGCCTGGCGCAGAGACGCGCATCCCGTCAGCCAGAGGTTGCCACCGCGCCTTCACGCAGCCGGGCTATTTATGGAGAAATAACAGCCTTCATGGACTGCAAAGAAAGGTTGCAATATCAGGCGAAATGGTGAATTTTATAACTGATTTGCTTTCTTTAAAAACGTTTAAAGTTATTAGAAGAAGCACGGAGAACGGCAAAGAACAGAACATTAAGCCCCAGATCTCCGAGCGCTTTACCAGCTGGAGCCACCGGCTGCCACAGGTGAAGGAGGATTTTCACACCACCAGACCTGCACCCCACGGCCACGCACAGCTCGAGCTGCTGAGCCAGTGACGGAGAGCACAGGAAACACTGACATTTTTTCCATGATGAAGCAAATGGCAACCATAGAGAAACCGTGTCCATATCTCCAAGCGCTTCCAGGAATTCAGGGGTAACGCCATTCCTTGAGACAAACTGAAGGAGGTGGCTTGAGGCAGAACAGCCAGGAATTTTTTAGGGAATTTAATAACAATGACTCTCACTAGACTAACAGCATACATGCAAACGTCCCAAATGAAACCATGGTTCCGTTGTGCTATGCTCCATAAACAGAGCAAGCATTCTTCCCCAACATGCTTACACATTTTGAGCGCTCAAAAAAAGATGCTGGTGACCCTGGTATTTCTGGAAATGTTGCTGGCTGGCTGGCAAATAGCAATATTGTGACCTCCTAAGTAACAAGAAAGAGAAATGCAAACAACCAAGAAGAAACAAGAACAACCAAGAGCAAAACAAAAATATTTCCATAAGCAGGACTTTTTATATCCTGAAAAGAGACCTCTGACTCCACAGAGTCCTGAAGGGACACATTAAAACCATAATCTCATGTATTATGTGACGCTTGCTATCTTATTCCTCAGTACATGTATTTGTTAGGAAGCTCAGCAAGAAAACAGAAAAAGTGAATTGTCTCAAATCCTACGGCAAAAATAACATGGAAGATGCAATTAAACTGACCTCTAGGGCTTATCTATGGACTTGAAAAAAATCACTACAACATTGCTCCCCTATAACCCCTCAAATCCAAGGTGTTGCTAGGCCAGCAGGCCTAAGCAATCTTAAAACAATGAGCAGCCAGGCAAAAAGACATTGTAAGGCCATCAGTGGCTCTGTTTCCTAATCAGCAGGCTGTAAACACCATCTAGTTAGTTCAGAAGTCAGAAAAACGAAGGAACATACTGGGGCTGCACTACTTACGATAAGGAGACGAGGAAGCATCGTATCATGGATCAGCCAAAGGAGGAAGAAAAGGTACTTCCATCCTAAAAATTCCAACGAAACACAAAACAGCACAGGGAAGGAGAAACTTGGTTATACCTCGCACATTCCAGCAACCAAGCAGAGCAGCAGGAGGATGACTCCGGGCACACCTCTACCAGCACCCTGGGGTACTCCTGAGCCAGTACAGCGCCGTGTCCAGAGTGCCAGGGCAGCACTCATGCAGGCAGAAGTCCCAAAACCCACCCGAGGTGGACACGAGCCCTCAGCACCCCCAGTCTGCTCGATGAGGAGTTGACTTGGTAATGTTGACTTAGCCTCAGCCAGATAGCAACGACCGCTGCGGCAGCTCAAGCAATTAAGAGATAATAGGCTAGGCATACAACATAAAAAATAGGATATCATTAAGATACCAAAGGTTGAAAGGAAGCTGAGAAGTGAAGTATTGGTAGGGAAATAAAGCTTATGCCTGTTATCTCCGCTGTGCTTTGATACTTGAAAAGAGTACGACACATGACATAATTAAACAACCACAACAAACTTCCTCTGCTCTATCGCTGCTATCAACTAATGCTCAGGAAAAACAGTAAAGCAAAGCTTCCTAACAGTACTTCAGTCACAAAACCGAGCAGGTGCTTGGCAGAGGACTATTAATTACAAGGTGAAATTCACTTCACCGCATTAACTCTCAGAGTGGCTCCTTAACAAAACCCTCCCCTGCAGCTGGTTTTAATCCACAGCCCCCTGTTATACAGTGGCACTGCTGCCAGGTTGCTTTTATCATTGCCATTTCCCTGTTGTTTTTTTCCCCCCCTGATGCCATTCAGCTGTCAGCCAAGTAAGCTCACTGGGGAGCAAAGAACTGAGAAAAGAGGAAAAAATGGGCAACTGCTGCAGCACCTTGCGGCGTACCTGCACGTCGAGCAGGCAGGGCACGGGGCTGCCTGCACCACACGTACACGTGCACACAGGCTTCGCTTTCTGTAACCGTAGAAGACACGGATAATAAAACGTGAGCTAATTACAGCTCCGCAACAAAATACAGATGGGAAAGAAAAAAAAAAAGAAGAAAAAAAAAAAAAAAAAAAAACCTTGTTAAAGCAATTCCTTGTTCAAGTAATTCTTACCACATCTTCCAACTGCTGTCATAGCTAGGTTTCAGGGTGAGAAGAGACCATTAAAATGTCAATCCACACAGCATACTTCATCTTATCTGAGCTGCGTTTCAGCTTGTTCATCCGTAGTGCCCTGGCTAAAGCAGGACCCGTGAAAGGCATTGGAAGCTGCCAAATCCGCATCAGTACGCTGCAGAGAGAGCAGCCTATGCCTCCTTGCAATAAATGAAACCAAGGACAGAACGCAAGTCTGAGGAAGACCATGAAAAAACACTCCTGGCATGGGGCGTAACTGCTCTATACAGCGCTCTTGTGATCTCCTAGAAAACATGAACAAATACATTAAAATATCGAAGAGCAGTACCATCAGTCTCCGCAAGCCAATTTGTGTCACTTCGATTAATGACACTGAGTGCAGTTATAAATTTAGCAAAACCACTTCATTTCACTTGCTGCTGCAGCACAGCCTTTACACTGCATTTAGCTATAGACAGAAAAAATAAGACAGAGGGAAAATAAGAACTTAAACATCGCAGGGCTGTTTCTCTGGAAATCATGTAATTTATTTTCACAAGAAAGGCAAGCTTCAAGTTACCCTGACGGAGCGATTATATCTGATCCTTTTTTCTCGAAAGTACCCTTCCACGTAACCACCCCGGCGTCAACAGTTTTCAAAGAAATTAACTTAATTTGTATTTTTAGAAGTCAAATAGAGAGCTAAAGCCTCAGGACACACATCTGCTTCAGCTCCGTGGCTTCCAGCCACCAATGTCATTATTGATATTTTCCCTCCCCGTAAGCCTCTCATTTCAGCCCTGTTGCCATATGCATACAGACAGCCAGTTCACCAAAAATAAGTATTTGTGTCACATCAAAATAAGCACCTGCCACAGGCGAGCAGACCGCCGCCACCGCTTCTACCGCTGTTTTGCAACGCTCTCCCCCCCGTCCTTACTCGCTGACCTTCCTACAACCATCCTGGCCTCGTTTCGTATTTACTGCCACAAACCTCTCCTTCCCCACCACAACGCTCTCCTGCGACTCCTCTGGTTTCCTCCACTCCATTTTCCGCACTTTCCTTATAGAAACATGCACATTCACAAGCTGAACAAACAAACCCACGTCGCACAAAAGGGGCTGCAACGCAGTCCACGCTCGTTTTTGTTTGTCTGCTCTCCGCTTGGGAGCACCGCTGCTGCAGACACACACACCTCGGAGAGACAAAAGCACGGTGCTGGAGACGGACAGCTTTATCCAAGGAGCCCCAGAGTGAAAGCCCCAGCACGTACAATCCCCCTGCACGCACCCCTACGTGCTGCTACCTCTGCTGGAAAGCAGTCGAGGGGTTCATTTGAAAATGAACCCTCTGTGGAAAAATGAGTTTTGGCCCCTTATGCGAGCTATAAGGGGAACCGGACAATCCCTCATTTTCTTTCCGGAATTGCAAATTTGCAGTTTCATCCCCAAATCCTTAGAGCTGCAGAAATGAGAGCATCTGCTAGCTCACTGCACCACCCCAGTAACTTTTTCCAGCCTAACTTCGAACCGTAACAACTCGCTATCAAACTGCCAAATCTGCAGTGCTCACTTCTTTCTGTGAATCCAGCTGTCAGTTTTCCCAAATGCCTTCGCAGTCCCAACTCTTTCGGTGCCAAAAAACTTTTCACAGATATACATAATTTTGCAAAACACATATGCTGTATGTATGGCACATGAAGTCAATTAACAAGTTTATTTACTGAATTAAAGGATGACACACAACAGTCAAACAAAAACCTCTTGCAGACAGCAAGCACATTAACCTTCTCCTCCCTACAACACGATAAGCTCACAAGGAATTTTAAGGAGTTTTGAAGTCCAAGTATGCTTTGAGTACCCTCCAAAAAAAAAAAAAAAAAAAAAGGCATGAGCTCTTTCACACTTATCTCCATGGCATCTTTCACTCTGTAATTCCCTTGGCGTTTCTGATCACCAGCACGCAGAGATACGTGTAAAGCACGTTCAGTTTGCAAGTCAACAAGCATAAGACACGTACTGGGGAAAAAATATTCCCTCGTAAAAGGGAAAAAAAAAAAACTGAATACAAAATAAAAGCACGTACCTTTTAACTGATCAGCTACCACGCTCTGACCCACTCGCTCGGTCACCTTTCCATCCTCCATTTCATAACGATCATCCAAATATTTTGCAGTAGCTTCCGAAATGTGGACTTTTCCAGCCACCCCCAGCTGCTCCATCAGATTGGCCAAGTTGACATCGTTGGACCACACGTCGAACTTGAACCTCCTCATTCCCAGAATGCCACACAGGACTGTCCCGGTATGGACGCCGACTCTCATGTTCACCATTTCTTTCTTCTCCTGGCAAAACTGCTCGATGGCTTTAATCATCCCCAAGCCCATCTCGATGCAGCAGTAAGCGTGGTCTGCCCGGGGCTCTGGGCAGCCAGCTACGCAGTAGTAGCAGTCTCCCAAAGTGCTTATCTTCTCGCATTTGGTGTCCTCGCACAGGCGGTCGAAACGTCCAAACAGGTCGTTCAGGAGCCCCACCAGCGCGTGGGCAGATTTATTGGCGCTCATTTTCGTGAAGCCAACGATATCTGCAAACAAAATGCTCACCTGCTCGATCTGCTGCATTTTAAAAGGGCGGAATATTATGGGGGTTTTCTGGATGGAGGGCTTCTTCTTCCTGTTTTTGGGGCTCGAGGTGGAATGGCGTTTGACGGAGTTTTCACTTTCATCATCCCCCTGCTTCATTAAGTCATCGGCTATTATTCTTGGCATAACAGAATGAATCATCCTCTCTTTCAGGGCTTTTTCCACTTCCAAGTCTTTTCCATGCATGATGGACTGCCCCACTTTCAGGAACGTGCTCCTGGACCTGACTTCGGACATGATAAATAAATGAATACCGATGGCGTGGATGCAGATGTGAAGGAAGGCTTTACTCAACAACTCCCAGTAAATCGCCCCGGCTCCAAGAGGCGCGAAACAGTTCTCGTCGCGGAAGCGATACCCAAAGGTCTCAAAGAGGACCGAGTACGACAGTCCCAGAAACAAGCTTAAATACAGGGGTAGGTGCATCACGGTGTAAAGCAGCAAGAGCACTTCGACACACATGGAAAAACTGCCTACTTGGGAAAGACAAGTGTCCGCGGGACTGGCCGGGGGCGTCCGGTTGGACACGTCGCCGCTTCCTGAGAGGGGATTCAGCGCCTGGAACTGCGGAGCCAGAGTCAAGGCGAAGACCAGGAGGGTGAGTACCAGCGAAGTCCACACGTAATGGCGCGCGTAGGCCTTGGTGAAAGTGAACGCGAAGAACGCCACGCACACCACGAGGAAGCACAGCGCCGGCACCATGAACACGATCCGCTTCTCTCTCATGTGCACGCCGAAGTAGACGCCCCAGAGCAGGCAGGCCACGCCGATGTAGAAGAGGGCGTAGCGGAACCGGCGCTGGGTCTGCGGGAAGCACCGCTCCATGCACGCCTCCTCCAGGTTGGTGGAGTCGAACTTGGGGTTCCACCACTTGGACGAGGCCCTCTCGAAGAGCTGCGGCAGCTTCTTCTGCCTCCGGAGGCCGGGGCCGCCGCCTCCTCCGGCCGCCCTGCGGGCACCCCCCGACTCCCCGGAGCTGCAGCTGGACGAGATGCTGTACTTGCAGCGCTTGGAAGAGCCGCAGCCCGCCTGCTGCCGGGGGTTGATTTTCACCGTCACGCTGTTGCTGTCCCCGCTGGAGTCGCAGCTCACCTCGGTGCTGTGGTGATGCAGCAGCTGCTGGTGCGGCGGGGAAGCCATGTTGGCGGCTCCTCCCGGGGAGCTCCGAGCAACCGGAGCCGGACCCTCCGGGGCCGGGAGAGCCGCCGGCGGCGGGGCCACCCCGCGGGGCTCCCCGGGGCCGTGCCGCTCCCGCTCAGTCTCCACCCGCCGCCTGCTCGGAGGGGCGGCCGGGCAGCGCCGGGGCGCTCCGCCGCGGGCCGGGCGCGGCAGGCAGGGCAGGGCGAGGCGGGCAGCCCCGCATATTCCCCCGCCTCGCACGGCCACGGAGGCGCCGCGCCCGTGAAGGGAGGGCTGGGGATGGGGGGGGGGGGGGGGGCCGGGACCGGGACCGGGACCCGCCGCTCGCTTCGCCCCCTGCCCGGTCCCGCTCAGCGTCGCCGAGCGGGCTCCGGGCCCCCTCCGGGAGGGCACCGCTGCTCCATGGCGGCCGCTTGGGCGGGCAGCGCTCCCCTCACGGCCGCCACCGCCACCGCCGCTGCTGCTGCTGCTGCCGCCGCCGGGCCGGCCCCCACCCGCCCCAGCGGGGCTGGCCCGGCCCCGCCGCCCGCCTCCCGCCGCTCCCCGCCGGCCTCGCACGGGGCTGCGGCACCGAGCGCCCCTCGGGCTCCGCTCCAGCCGCCCCGCTCCGTGCCCCTGCCGCCGGGCGGGGCCGGGCCGCTGTGGAAGGGGTGTGTGTGTGGAGGGGGGGGGGGAGAGGCGGTGCTCGCCACCATTTTCCGCCGCCGGGCGGGGACGGGGTAACGGAGCGGGCCGGGCCCGGTGCTGCTCCACAGCCGCTTCTTGTGGTGCCCCCCTCTCTGCTATCAGCGCCGAGCCGCTCCCCGCGCCTCCTTATCGCGTCCCCACAGGCGCTGCCTGCTCCCCCCGTCGCTCCTGTGTCCCCCCTTGTTCCTCCTGTGTCCCCTCCTGTCCCTCTTGTCCCCAACTCGCTCCCGGCCCCCGACGGCTCCCGGCGGCGGAGCGGGCCCAGGCGCCCCCCGGGGAGCGGCTTCGGGTCCTGGCGCTGTAAATACGAGGCCCCCCGGCCCCCAGCCTCTCCCCGGGGCCACTCTCATGGAAACACAGCAGGGGACAGCGAGAGGAAGGCAGGAGGGCAGCTGGGGGTCCCCGGTGACGGGCAGTGCTGCTGGGGCTCCTGACGAGCTTTCTGTGCGCTCTGCCAAGCGTACCCCGAGTTACTGCACGAGGGGTGGTGTCTTCAGGCTGCCAGGCTTCCAAAGGTTCAGAGGAATTGGGGAGATTTGTTGGGAAAAGGAAGGGATTCCTTGACTTCAATTTAACATAACACTACCTGTGTCATTTAGCATTGCTAAATGGTCCTCTACGACTTAGGTTCTTGCTGAGATGGGGTGATACGAAGCTCCAGATGTGAGAGGCACTGAGAGGCAAGCACACTGTTTGCTCTGTGAGAGCGTTGGCTTGTCATTATCCCCTCCGAGAGACTCCATCAGCTGACAGTCTGGGCCAGCCGCGTTCCCGCAATGCCCCTCTGAAAAAGGTAGAAACTACCAAGAGCTGAAATAGGTGGGAAGAAAAGGGGAAATAGGAAATAATTTAAGCCCTTACTATGTGTAAGTAAATCAGGATGTTGTTGAAAAGAATGCCAGGGTAAGTGTTCCTCCTGTTGAAGATGTGAGATTTCCCTCTGGCAAGAACAAAGCTGTGATTTCATTCAGCTCCTTTGGTCCAGAGTGACTAGGAGCACGCCGACAGTCAGTGAGTAAAACAGTGCTTGTCTGGAAGGTAGCAGAAGATGAAGCCCCTCAGGCTGTTATTTACTACTGAAACCTGCTTGGGTAGGCTTTAATTCAATTTTCAGGAGTATCTGGCATGGAGATGTGGGATCACACCTTCGTTAAAGCCAAACCATCAGGCAGTGGCTTGTGTGTGCATCACAGGGCATGAGCACACAGACAGGAGGTGGCTCGGGTGCTTAACAGTGTTCGTGCATGAGTGCTCGGGTCAGAGGAGAGGGGCAGCTCCTGTGCATTGCCCTCTTATGCATGCAGGAGAGACCCCCACGTCAGGCATGGGGTGTGCATGTTCCAGGGGAGAGAGAATGAGAAGAGGCAAAGCTCTGACCCAAAAGCAAGAGACATGTCTTGTTCCCCCCATGCTCAATAAAGCAAGACTTTGTGTGTTCTTATAATAAACAGAATCACATCAAAGATGCTGACTACATCACAAGTTTTAATGGAGTGACCCACATGATCCCAAATTTTGGCTGCCTGCTAGTCAGAGACTGCTTTTGATCTCTGCTAATGAAGTAGTCTCCTCTTTCCCAGCTATTGTATGCTGGCTTGAGGGACAGTGACATGGGACTGAAGAAGGCATCTGACTTCAGACCCCGACTTCAGGATTTCTCAGAGTCCTTTCTCCCCCAAGGAAGCTTCCACTAGGTTTGTTACCCGCAGGCTCCCATCCTGCTCCTCCTTTTGATCTTTGGTGCAGCAACTCGGTGTTAGCCATTCACCCCCAAAACAAGCCCTGCCTTGGAATAACCAGATGAAACCTCTAACAGCCAAATCACTGCAAAATGCTGCACTGTGGCTGCCCACCAGCCTCACCGTGCCCCAGCGGCTTCTGCCATCATCCACTTCCATACAGACACAAGCTACGTGTGCAGCAGGAAGAACAGTTGCCTGGTATTTATTTTCGTTAGCTCTACTGCCTGGGAAGAACTTAGGGCTACCTCCCAAAAGACTGAAACTTCGACCTTGTTACGGGTGCTGTTCTTTTCCTCTGCTTCTGTCACAAGGATACCTCTGTTGAATTTGAGAAGCAGATGAAATGCATGTAAATGGTAATCAAGAAATGCCAATGATGTAAGTATTTATTTCAAGTGGTTGAGTAAAATTTGTCTTAGAAAGCAAGAAGTGGTTCAAAGCTGTATCTGTTATTCCCCCCCTTCCATTCTGATTAGTTTTCCGGAGAGAGCTGAACCCTGTGGTGTATAATGCTGTTGCTGTGTCCCTCCAAGGTAGGTGGGTGAGTTTTGTAGCACCCTCCAAGGAAGATGCCTCCTCCTGGTCACTGTCTCAGTAAGCACACCTTGACTGAGCTGGAAGCTACCAGGCAGTGTTGATTTTGAGTCCTGGGGTAATTCTAGCGCCTGGTAGTTCTGGGTTGTGCTGTTTTCCTGTAAAGAATTCTGGCCGCCCTTCCAAAATATACTGTGGCTGGTTTCCTTTCTCAGAGACCCAGTTAGAGGAAATACTTTACAGTGCAATAGTTAGGCAAACGCATATCCTACTTGCACATTTCTCTTAAATTCATGCCACTAAATATACATATTTAGTCTATAGAATTTGATTTGCTTCCCTTCGCAGAGGCACAGCTTTGTCAGCTCTTCTGATTAGCTTTTGTTTGACATTCATAATATTTTACTTCACTGCTTATCTGATGGAGCTGTGCAAAACTATTTAGGGGGGGTTCTAAAATGTGACAACCCACATGATGCTTTTTTAGACTTCACAAACCGCCTTCAGGAGGCAGAAGAATATGACATGGGAACTGCTGGCTAGAACAACAAAGTATATTAATGCCGGAGTAGCTGGGGAGGAGGAATGCTATTCAGAAGTTTGTGGCTTTTATTGTATGCTGGCGAAGGAAAACTTACAGCCTGGAAGAAAAAGCAACATGGATGCAATGGATGGAGACTGTTTGTCCTGTCTGACTCTGGAAACAGCAAGAATGTTAAGAAAAAAATGTTTTGAAACCTGTTTAGTCCATCCAGAGACAGAAAAGCTCAAAGGAGAGAGGAGACGGCCCTTTCCATAGTTTCCTACCTTACCAGATAGCAGGATCTCACTTTCAGACAAATTTCTGCCTCTGCATCCTAGCTGGCCTAGTAGTGTTCATTCAGAGCTTTGTTCCGAGCCCTGCCAACCTCTGGGTGAGAGAGCTCGTGTCTGGACAAGAAGCACACTGTTCTGACTTCTGGTTGCATGCTAACAGGTAAAACGTTTGGGAGGATTGTTACCCCATCTGCTTTAAATTCAGAAACTGATCACGATGCTTATTGCACTTTGCCATAAAAGAAGAGCACAAGGATTAGCTTTGGCACCTTTTCCTTGTAAAGCAAAGGAAGTTAAGTGGTGCATTCTTCTTACTTCTGTGAGGTAGCCAGGTTGATTTTAACTGTGCTGTATTTTCATCCTTCTGAAGCTGTGGTTCAAATCACTCATATTACCAACACAATTTCATGCCCCAGACAAGATGCATGGATAACGGAAGCAAGTAAGCAATAGAAGGTCTTTCTGCATGACTTGTACCTCGATAGGAAGGACAAATCCTGGCCCAGCTGAGTGGGAAGCGCTGGCTCCTGCAGGATGAGGCTTTTCCTTGCAGTCTTTACGGGTGTCTCATTCAAGTGGCCATCTACCCTGAAAGCAGTGCAGACATTACCGCTTATTTGGCAAATTGTCTGCCACCAGGAGGTGGCTTCACTTAAAATGCATGTCTGTAAGATGCAGGCAAACTTAAAATTTATTGCTCGTGCCATTCGTAATGAGAAGTTCTCCTGACTTGCCAAGCTGCTGAATCAGCGTGGGTACCTCACCCTTGAGTCAGCAAAGCCTGAAATAGAAACTTGCTCAGCTTCCGAGCACAGGAAGTACCACTGTTGTCTGCAAACACTGCCACATCTAATGTGCTGTTTTTTTTTTTTATAACTACAACTTCTCGCTGGAGGAACTTGCATGGCTTTTTTTTTTTTTTTTTTTTTTAAAAAAAGGCTTTTTTTTTTTTACTTAGAGAAGTTGAGATCAGTGTGAATGGGGCGCTCTGGTGTGCAAGCATCAAGGAATAAACAGCAGGAGATGGATGAGCAGCAGGCATTGATGTCCACTCACCCAGACAAGCATCAAGATCCCAGCACATCTACCTGCAGGATGGTCAGGGCAGAGCAGGGGGACAAGGGACAGCCTGCAGCTCGGCTAAAACAAAGCCATAAGCCATGAAGCTGTAAAACAGCTGGTGAGAGATGAGCCATGAAAATGCTCACTCAGGATGCCTGAAGTGGAGCTGGGTCACTCACTGCCAGGCCACCTCTCAGCTTCGTAGCACAACACAAAGTACCAAAAAACAGTGAAAACGATCAACAGTTGCAGTCAAGTGGTGTTAAGTCATGGGCAGGACTTCTGTGAGTAGGTGGAAGGCAGTGAAAAGGCATGTAAAAATAGTCCATACAGGGTGTGCGTTAGGGAGGAGTTTCTGTGGCTCCACGTCAGGCTGATAAGTAGGAAAATAAGCATAGTGTTAATTCACCCGTTTTCCTCTTCTCAAGTTGCTCAGCTGGCTTTTTATCTTGCAGATAGATTGTTGCTATTTTTTAGCACACTACAGAAAGACAGCCTTTAGAAAATGTGTCGGGGCCATCAGGCTGTGTGCCACCATCCTGGCACTGCTCCTCATTTCTCCCTTGGTGCCTGCTGCAGGCTGGTCTCGCTGTCTTCCAGGTCCAAGAAGGAAATTTGACTTCCATCTCGTCTAAAGAAGGGCTGGGGACCTATGTGCTGCAGTACCACGAAGACCTCGTACATGCTCCTTTACCTTGACGACATTATGACTTAGGTGATGCTGCAAAATAGGGGTTATGAAGCCAATGCTACAGAGAAACAGAAAATAAAATAGAATAAAATAAATAAAATAAAATAAAAATAAAATAAAAATTGGTATACCAGCTCATTTATTTAGACAACCTGTCTTCACTGCACAGTTTCTGTGGGAAGATCCTTAGGGATAAGTGATTTCTCTTCCACGGAATCACCCTCAGAATAGCCTGAGCTATTCGTATAACCTCACAGGCAGGTTTCCTTTTAGGGTGACACTCAGTACAGGATTTTCCTGCATTATTATGAGGAAATTATAGAGATTTGGAAAAAATCATTTGTCATTTGTGCAATGTGTGTGCACACTGCAATGCATAACTTTTTTTTTTTTTTTTTTTTTTTTTTTTAAGTACAGTTGCAACTTGCAACACGTCTTATATTTAGTGTTTAGGATTATTCAACTGAAAAGAGGTGGGGATGAGAATTTATAGGCATAATTACAGCCTTATGCAACCACCTTGTGCACACTCCACAGGTTTTGAAGAAAGACCTGCTGCAAATCCACAGAAAATCCCAGCTCCAGGACTCCAAGTGCCACAGGGAATTACACAACTTAAAAGTTAGCAGAACGTTTGTGGTGTGTGTACCAAGCCCCTTTTCAAGTGTAGGTTTCCGAGGTCAAAATGCTCTTGCATTTTTCGGGCCCAGCCCCTTGTTCCCAGGCCTGTGGGTGCCAGAACCATTAGGGTGGCACTGGGGGACGTGGTGGCAGCTGCTTCTGCCCCGAGCCAGGCGCTGTGTTTGAGTAACACGGCGTTCCCATCTAACACGTTCACTTTCTCTTTCCCCTTCTCAGAATGTCACAGAGTATTTTAGCTGCAAATCTGTTATTCTGTGGCGTGGGTGCCAGAATCATTAAAAAATAAATAAAAAAAATCTGTAATACCAGCTTTTTGGTGATTTTTTTTTTCTCCCCAAGAAGACCAAAAGCAGCCACCTTCTCAGCTCTACCCAGGCATTCTCCTAGGTGGCCACGGCTGCCGTGCTCTCTAGGATCGTGGATAACTCACTGCTCCCCCCGAGCAAATGCCCCTGAGCAGCAGGCGTTTGATTTAAGAGGCTGATGTGGGAGGCACTGAGGAATGATTGTTTCCATTTCCAGCCTGCGTTAGTGATGATTTACACGCGCTGGTGTTCTGTGAGCTTGGAAGGAGCCCACTGCTACTGTCATGAAGCACAGGCAGCAGGAGCTTCTGCCGTGGTGGTAGGTTTAAAGCTTTGATGAAGCAAGAAGAAATCGTATGGAGCAATGTGAACCCTGCTCTGTCAGTGACTGAAACTGGAAGCAAGGTGAGGTGTATTCTTCTGCAGCTGGGGAGAAATATCAGTTCTGGGGTGCTGAAAACAGCAAGAATCTGGTAAAAAGGTGAGTTGGGAAAAAACAAAGTAGCATATAGAAAAATGAAAGATTGTGGAATGAGAAATTACGTGGTCCAGACTAGATGCAATCATGATTCAGGAGTGGGGCCCTTGTCTTTTTATAAAGACGGAATCTTCTTCGCTTAAATGGGAGCACCGACAGCCACACGTGATAAGCAAAAATCCGATAGCCCTCATGCTTCACAGCACGAGCTGAGCTCTGAATGACACCGTCAGAAAACAGCATAACCATGGCAAGCTTTTTGGCCGTTTCCCAACGAGGTTTGTCTCCAGGCTGCAGCTTTCGGAGCCCCCCTGAAAGCGTTGCGGGAGCTGCTCAGGTGTTGTGTCAGGCAGACCAGGACAGGTGAGTGAAATACTGCAGGGTGTCTAAAAGGGGACTTGGTGCAGGCCAGGCGGCCTGACGTGTTACTGTGTGTGACCCCATCTCCTCGCTGCATGCTGTCTGCTAATTGGTAAATTATTTCCTAGAAGGCTGAAAAGGAAACGAGGAGCTGAGATGGCCTCTCGGTATTTCTCCGGCACAAACAAACAACCGGATTGCATCTTATCTGCCTAGCCAAAACATCTCCGTTATTAGGAGTAAGCTCCTGGGATCCCACAGAACCTGCTCCTGGATAAGCTATGAAGATGTGCCGCTGGCTGAAGTGCTCACACAGCGATCCCGTGCCTTCGGACGATGCTTCGGGAGAGCAGCACCCGGAGCACCCCAGGGCTCCGCGCTCCCCGACCTCAGGACGCAGCAACGTGAGTCCCTGGGGAAAGACGGGAGCGCGGGGGCTGAGCCAACCCCACGGAGGAGCAGGCTTGGTGAACTAAGTGGCTTTTTCCTGTCTTCTAATTTCTCCGCTTTTACCCTCCTTTTTTCAGTTCCTTCCTTAGCTTTGGCTCAGTGGAAAAGCAGTGAAAATTCCCCATGGCCCCTCTCACGGCTGTTCAAGTAACACATACCTATTAAATCCTGTTTTATTATACCCCCAACACACGAAGCCTAATGACTGCCATGTTTTATTTTTGAGGCAGCACTGTCTGTTCTGTCACCTCGCTTGGAAAGGAGGACAAGGCTTCCATGCTCTTCCCAGCTGCTGAAACAAGTCCAAGAAAAAGCAGGATGCCTGGACTGTACAAGTGAGAAATTTCACCATGAGATGGCCGTGGCTGCTCGCTGCCACGTGTGATGGGGCGTGTGATGAGCTGCGATGGGAGCCCACCACTGCTGTGCCCAGGGGCTGGAGGCAGTGCCATGATGCTCTGAGAGGATGAACCCATGGAGATTTGGGAGTGCGGTCCCGTGCCGAGTCCCAGTGGTCAAAGAAAAGAAAATCACAGAATCGTAGATTCATTTATTTTGGAAAAGACTTTCAAGATCACCAGGCCGAACCAACCAGCTCGTTTCTGCATCTCCTTCCATGCAGCCAGGGATTTCTTCCACTGTGGTGCTGCGTGAACGCACTTGCCAAAATGTTCACACTTATATTTGTGCAAACCATACCACAGCAGTGCTTCGGACGGCTCTGCCACCAGCCCAGGCTTCACTGCTGCGACAGAGGGTGCGAGGGATGGGCAGCTGTGCCTGACAGACTGGCCTCTAAAGGTTAGTGCCTTGGCTTCTTGGGGGCCTGGGAATCAGAGGTTTCCCTGGGCTGCCCCCCGGTGCTCGCCCATGGCGGGCAGGGAGCTGGATGTGGGTCACCAAATGCTGCGTTCCAAAAGACCTCCACTTTTTGGAAGTCTTAAGTCTTACAGAAAAGAAGGAGGCTTGGGAAACTTCTTGGTAGGCTGTAAACTTTGTATTTAGTGTTTCTGCAGCGTGGTGAAAGCTCAAGGAGCTTCCTGAATGATTCGGAGAGTTCCTTGATTTATTAGCAAAAGCAGCCAAATCTACCGGGCTGTGGTGTTTGAGGGCTTTCATGTATAGCAAGTAATAACTGGCTTTAATTAGCTGTATTTACACAATAGATTTTGAGCTATCTAAGTTGAAAGGGCAGAATGTCCTTGGTGGGAAATGCAATTTTGAAGCCTAACAACTTGAAAACAGCTGGAAGGGTTTTGCTTGGACTTCCTGGGGAGAAAAATCGCCTTTGGCTCAACAAGACATGGAGAATTTCAAGCCCACGGTAGAAGTTTTTCAAGAAAGTTAGAACTAATGAAAATGGAGGATTATAGTTTAAACTGTTTTGCAATCATTGGCCTCAATCCTGCAGACACTTTCACACATGCTTAACTTTATATATGTGGTTAGTTTTGCTGACCTGAATGGGATTATTTACACGTGTAAATTTAAGTACATGCGTAAATGTTTGTGGAGCAACGTTTTGACCATAGCATTTGTTACAAAGATGACGTTATATCAAAGTCTCCGCAACTGGCTCATTGAGATTCTTTATGTTGAAAAAAAAAGAGGGGGGGGGGGGGGAATTCGGGAATTAAGATTCCTGAGTGCGTCTTAAATCTGCTCCCTCATGTGAATAGGATCTTTTGTTCTGCTGGATCAGGGCATTGTGCCACTAAATTTATTTAGCAGCTATTAAAAATACACTGTTATGTATTCTTATCCTATTGCCCATAGGAAGACACCATCTGCATTTGCACTTTCTGAAGTATATCAAGGCCAAAGGCGAAAAAAGTAAGCTTGGCCACTAGCCGGGCCTGAGAGGTTTCTCCTCACTGATGGGAAGCAACTCATCAAAAAATTTATTAGACTGTGGAAGCATGTTCTACCTGCCATGAAGCGACTTGTTGAAAACCTCCGAAACGCCCATAAATCACCTCTGCAAACTGTGCCTCTAACATTTATCGTCTTCTTTCTGTGTGCAAGCCAAACTGCCATTAAGCTGACTCACATTTTGGCATTTTGTGTTTATATACAACATGATGATGTTTGCAAGCAATGGAAAAAAACTCCTCCTTCTGCGGCACTGCGATCCCGCGAGCCCTTCCCTCTTCTGCGGTGCCTCTCCCTGGATTTCCTCTGCCCACTGATGTTGCCAAGCCCCAGGCCTGTTGCAGGAGGAGCTGCTGCCCTCGATCCTCTTCACCTCCAACTTTTTCCTCTTGGGTCCCTTCTTGTCTTGATGTGTTTTACCGTGGTGAGGCGCCAAGCATCCATCATCTCCCAGCTCGTGGTGGTGGGACCAGCACAGGGCTGTGCTCCCCGGTGTCGAGCACACCAAAATCATCCTGGTGTCTTCTGTAGGAAGGGCTGGGGCATCCGACCATGCCAACCCTGAGTTGCTTGGATTTGTCACATCTGACTATGTTTCTGCCTCTCCAGCCCATCTCCCCTTCCTTGCCCTAGGGTTTAATCATGCTTCTGCCCTCCTACCACCCAAGGTGGTGGAGGGAGCGCACCCAAAGCAAAGCTGGATAACCTCTAGGAGGGAAAATGCTGTCTGGCTGCACTTGCCACCAATGCAGGCTGCAAAAAGCCCACCCTGCTTTCCTGCTGGGATCACAGCTCCGCCACGGGCACCAGGGCTGCACCAGCCCCAGTTTTGTGGGCTCAGCCATCCTGGCACCTGCTGAGTGTCCCAACTCCGTGCTGCTTCCCTGTGCAGCCCTGCACTCACTTACTTGTTTTTTTGGCTTGCCAGCTTCCCCTCCCTAGTGTTAAAATGGGGCAGACCAAAGGAGGGAAGAGGGCGTCGTGCATCAGGGAAGGAGAAAGCACCTGGAGTAGCCCTGAGTTTGGATGGGGCTTGGGCTGCAGCTGCAGCTTACCCAAAATTTCCATCAGTTGCAGTTGGCCAGAGGCAGCTGCGGCTCCTTTCCTCCCTGCTATCCATAGCTGCAGCGCTGCCCTGAGCCCCACGTCAGGAGCCGCAGACAGGATTAAGGAGAAAAGCAGTGTACGGGTCATGGGAAGAGGGAAAACAGAAGCAGACCGGCCACCGAAGCGGAAATGGTAGGATGCAGATGTGCGTAGAAAGCTGAAGCCACTTACAGAGGATGCATTTACACTTATTTCCTTCCACAACTATACAACCGCAATGTTTTTTACTGACAGGTGGGGCAGGAGCTGGGCTTCTGGCTGGCCATTCTCCATCCTGCATAAAAGCGCTGGATTTAAGAGCAACAATTAATCACGGGTGCTGGGAAGTGCTGGGCAGCACTTGCGATCCCTGGGAGCGCTCGGTTCCTGCTCGGCCTTTCCCATCCCTCGGCAGACGGCGCAAGAAAGCAGCCAGGAAGCAAGGGCTTCCCCGTGCCGACAGCTTTAGAAGCACGCGTGGGGACGAGGAGCATGAGTGTCACAGCGCTGCTGCGCCTGTGTAGTTTTGATGGAAAAAAACCTGTGTAGGTTTGATGGAAACAGGACCCGGACACTTACACACCGGTGTCCGCAGGTCCCAGCGGTGCTGTCCCCACTGCCATCCCTTCTGACAGCCGGTGCTGGGGGTGCAGGGTGCCCGCTGATGCCCCCAGCTCACCCTGCTCATCCCCTGCTGAGGCTGCTGCAGGCATCGATCCGGTCCCCGCTGCCACCAGGACCGCTGAAGGTCACAGGCTGCTCACTGCTGCAGCAGATCTCCCGATGGCTGTGGTCTTGCAGTATTTTTCCTGTTGCAGAGACATCCCATCTCTCTATCTTCAGGACCCCATTCCCTGACCCTCCGTCCCCCCTCCCTCCTCCTTCGCACTCCCAGGACCCAGGGGAGCTCGGTGGCTGAGCCCCCCGCACCAGCAGCCCCCGCTTCTCCTGCGTTGCACTTGCTGGGCACGCAGCGAGGCTGAGGCGACCTCCCCAGGGCTCCGCGCTGCCCGGCCTCCTCTGAGCCTCCGCCTCTTGCCCTGAGCCTCCCTCAGGTCTTGGCTGTGCCACTGGGCTGTGAAGGCTTTGTGCACTTTTGTGGTTCAGCATGTACATGCCCCAGGCATAACCCACTGATTTCCAGCTTATCCCACGTAGGCACAGCCTGGTTTTTGGTTCTCTTCCATGAAAGATGCAGCAGGCAGCCGAGTTCCCCGCGTGCGGCTGCCACTAACGAAAGGCAGGTGCTCCTCCGTGGGGAAGGTACAGCTGGGGAGGTGCGGGGCTTAATTAATTAATTACAGTGAGAAGCACTGGCCTTGTGCTTGCAGCGAGAAAGATTGATCAAGTTACAGGCATCGCTCCTCACCCCTGCAAAGTGTAATATAATGTCTACAGAACAAACCAAAACCAAACAGCAACAAATAAAGCACAACAAACAAACAGAAATGGAATCAACTTCATTGCGAAAGAGCCACTGGGATATTTTCATCCCTGAAATGCAGAGATGCTACCGAGGGCGGTGAGGTTACAAGTGGTGTGTTTTGGCAGGCAGAACACAGCCCTTTTTCATTTACTATTGGGCTCATTCAGGTCTCTGAGCCCTGCACAGGGGGAAGTGGGAACATCCCGCGGCGGGTACATCCCATCACCTCCACGCACCGCTGGGGCAGGCGATGGAGACCTTGGGGTAAGTCCTGGGGCAAAGGAGGCAGGAGGGACAGTAACACCCTCAGCTTGTGCCTGGACATCGGCAGTGCCACGGCCACACTTTGGGAATGCTGCCGAGCCGGCCCCGGGTGCAGGCAGGAGCTGGGCTCTGTGCCGGGGGCTGCCAGCAGCATGGGCAGCTCCTGCCCGGTGAGGTCCTGGGATAAATGTTTGCCTTTTCCATCCAAGAGATACGCCAGGGCTGCTGCCAGCACCGCATCTCAGTGGAATCGGTTTTTATTCTGCCAGGAGTGTTAATTTCTCATGATTCACGTCTCTAAAGTAGCTCTGGAAAGAAATTGTGCTTTTCGCTAGTCAGACCTTCACGCACGTTGAGACGCCGTGGATTTTCCAGGCTTTCCAAAGGAGCCGTGGCTGAGTGAGATGTTCCTCTGACTATTCCAGCTTTCTTGGGACAACCCCTTCTGACCAGCAAGCTAGCCAGATAGCTGGGGGGGCACCAGGACCCCAGGGTAGAGCGGGTGCCAAAGTGATGCTCAAGGAGGAGAAGCCACAGCCATGCAGGGTGTCAGCTGCTTGTGCGTGCCCCTGGGCGTCGTGTTGCTTGGGGGCAGCGGGGGGACCCCAGTGCTGGGGAGAGCCCACATGGGATGGGATGCGCTCCTTGTAGCCTCAGGGGTGGGGACCTGGCCACTGCCCCCCACCCTCACCCCGCTGGCCTCTGGCCAGAGACAAAAAAACAGGCACCAGCAGGGAGTGTGTTTGGAAAATGCCAGGATTTATTAGACAGGCCGATGTTCAAGCTGACAGTTTCATCCAAATGCACTCGATCACGGGCACCTACACGGGCCTGTGTCCCCGCTGCGTGTCCTCCTGCGAGTGTCTGTCCAGCACGCGCTCAGGCGAGATGCTCGCAGCCCGCGACGCGGGGATGGGGGCAGCAGGAGGTGGCCCTGGCCCGGCCCCAGCTTCGGACACCCCCCCACAGTGTGCCCAGGAAAAGGAGCTGGACATGTCAGAGGAGCCCCGTCTGGGACACTCGTGCCAGTGCTTTGCACGGGGCTGCAGGCGGTGGAGGAGAGAGCGAGGGGTCGTAAATGGGAGAGAAGGCAATGAGTGCTGAAGAAAAGCTGGAGCAAAAGAAAAGGAAAGGAAAAGGGCTGGGAGAAGGATGGGAGCAGCCTGAGAGCACAGTGATGCTGCCTTCAGGTCTGAGGCCATCAGGGAGAGGTCAGGCTCCTCCTGAGCTCCGGGGGCTTTCCATGGGGCACCCCGGGCAGAGCCCACAGGCCCTGGAGGGACAAGGCAGCAAAGAAAGAGATGGCACAACACGGCACTTGCAAATAGAAGGTTTGATGGACTTACTGTGACAATGACACACAGCGCAACGGCAGGAACAGCAACTCTATTAGCACATTTCTTTTGGCATTTCAGTGCCATTAGCTCTTAAGAAAACCATGCAAACTCACCCAGCGGAGGACAGTGAGAGGCGAGAAAGAGTGGGTGAGATAGAGAGGGACGGCGATGAGCAATGAGATAACGTGAAAGAGGGAAAAAGGAACAGGAGCGAAGGGAGGCAGCAGGTCTGAGACCTCACAGCACTGACTCATGAGTGCATCACTTCTCTCCAGGCTATCCTGGCTTCTGCTTTCTCTGACATCTCTCCTTGCCTTCACTCGTTACTTCCAGTCCCCTCTGCACAAGACGTGCCCCTTCCCGTGCTTGGAGGTGGATTTGTGTCTCGTCGGCTCTAGTTCAGCTGCACAGTCCTCACCCCAAGCAGAGGCAAGGAGCTTGGGAAGTCCCTGGGCGGCATCACCACAAACCCACCTGGGTTCAGGGGACCCCTTCTCTGCAGTACCCAGCCTCAGCGCCCGGGGACATGGGGCCCCAGGGACCTTCTGCCTTGGCCCACGTCCCGTGGGGCACGTGGTGACAAGGGGCACTGCCCTTCACACCCTTCCCATCACAACAGAGCCTTCTGTTTCCAGCTTTCTCTTTCCCTCGCTCATTCCCTTTGCCTTCTTCTTGCCTCACCCGGCACCTCCACCTCTTCTTGTTCCTGCCAAAGGTAAGTCCTTCTGCTCCAGAGGCTTCCTGGAGAGCAGCGGTGGCTGTGGTCCTTTGGCAGGAGGAAGGAGAAAAGCCACTCAGCAGGCTGTGGCTGGGCTCGAAGGCACCAGGCTCCATCCGGGAGATCTTTGTCACTTGTGCTGGGCAGCGCAGCCCGGCGGCGGGGGCCACCCGTCATCCTCCAGCGCTCGCTGCCAGGTTCCAAGGTCGGCTTCCCCGGGGAAGGTCGCCTGCTTGGGATTTGCCTTTGAAGCAAAAGTCATTCTCCTGTGACTCCCAGGACTGAGCGTCGATGCACAGAGATAAGCCAACAAAATTCTGGCTAAAATGGGTGAGGTTTGGACAATAAGCCACAGAAACCTGCCTGGATTGTCCTGGGGAGAACAGGTCAGCAGAGGGGAAAAAAGGATGTGGCTCGTCATCTCCCATTCCTGTCTGCCTCCACAGAGCACAAAAACCCGGGGCTGCTTGGAGAAAGCATGCAATGAGGACTTAAATGAGGTCAAACTGCCAAACTATTAACCCTCTGAGCCCTGCTGACTCTCGGGCTTGACTTGCCAGCATGGATTTTTGAGGTTAATGGCAGGAGCAGGCACGAAGTGCCCTGTCTCTGCGCTGGCCTGGAGAGAGAACTTGCTGACAGCTCCTTGCAGGACTCTGTGATGCGGGGTGCTGCCCCTGTTCCTCCAGCACAACTCAGCCAGGTCCTGCAGCTCCTCTCCAGACAACTTCTTGCTCTGTCACGGACTTGCAGATCCCATCACGGTGATCCATCTGGAGCAACAAATGCCCCTGCAAACACCCGGCGGGGGGACTGAATCCCTTCTTAGGGCTCACGCCCAGGTGAAGGCTGCAGAACAAAGTTAAGCTCGGCTGTTACATGAAAGGAGGACTCTACCAGGTGACCTAAAAGCCTTGGGAGGAAAAACAGGATCAATATTTGCAGAGATTTGCAGGATTTCTGTGCCTGAAAACAACAGCTGGAACCTGGCCTCTGCTTCCCTGCGCAGCGCCGTGCCCCGGGGCTCCCGGTGATGCCCCAGGTTACTGTGTCACTGCTCGCCCCTGTGCTCTCGCCGTGCCCTCGTCCTCGCTCCCTGCTGGCTTCGTGTATGCAGAGGCTGAAATTCCAGTTCGCCCATCTCGGCACCAGTGAAGAAGCAGCTACAGTTCTAGCTCACCACACATTGCTCATACTTACAGCTTAAACATTGCCTTCTACTCAAAAGAACAAAGATAAAATGTCAGGAATTCACAGTTTTTATTCTCTTTCTTATGCCCACCCATCTTCCCCTGCCATTGGTGTCAATGACTCAAAGTCCTCATCATACAGTAGCCTTTGCCAGTGTGGCACTCAAAGGGTTAACAGACCACGGCTTCTTGGACAGATAAGACATAAGCTCATTCACCGGTAGGAACACGTGGACGGCTGTGTTACAGAAACCTTACGGCTTCTTGTAGCGATTCTTTGGGTTTTCGCCACAGCCGGTGATGTCGCAGGAGAGGACATTGGGCTTCTTCCCCAGGCCGATGCTCCCCAGCAGATCGGGAAGCTCGCGGGTGATGGCCTTCTCGATCTTCTCGAGGAAGCACCCGCCCATGTAGGAACACTGCTGAGACAGCAGCTTGAAACTGGTGATGGGGTTGATGCCAAAGAAGTCCTTGTAAGCCTCGCGGTTGGGGAGGTCAAATTTGCTGACATTGGTCTTTGCCAGAATGGACTTAAAGATAAAGAACTTGTCAGGATCTTCCACAATGTCTCTGAACACCAGTTCTCCATCACTAAAGAAGGTCATTTTGTCCTTGTAGGTCTGGAGATAGCGATCGACCAACAGGGCGTGGATGCGCACCCGGATGGCGTGTTGGCGAATGAAGGCGATCTTATTTTCCATCCTGTTCTCAATCACCTGGTTGAGATCTTCCAGGAGTGATATCTCTTCTTTGAGGAACAGGTCCTTGTGGGTGTCCGGATGATACTCGTGGGGCCAGAAGGAGCTAACGTACACCCTGGGTGGCTCTGTGACGTTGATCAGAGGAGCCAGGCTCCAGAACAAGGCACCGTAGACTCTCATAAGCTCCTGGGTAGCCAGGCTGTCGGCTTTGTTCAGGATGATTCGGATCTGGGACTCTCGGCCCTTCAGCTGGCGGAACAGCATCTCCAGCTCCAAGCCCACGTCCAGCTTCGTAGGGTCAAAGACGACAAAGATGAGATCGGCTCTGTCGATGAACCACTGGCACACGTCGTTGAACGGGTAACCTTGAGGAGAGGAAAGAGAAATCCAGCAGCGATGGCCAGCACAGCGGGAGTCCCTTCAGGTCAAGGGACAGAGAAACCTCGAGCTTGCTGCAACTCACCCCCTGTCTGGGTTGGACAGGCTGTGAGAGACGGCTGACTTCCCAAGTGGCACAGAACCCGTTTCTCGTGTGCTAAAGCACTTCAGAGTTAATTTCTGGGCATGAAAACTCATCCCTGTGAGCCTGGGCCTGTGACTGCACGTCACCCTCAGCCTCACCTCCAAACCTCCGCTCTCCCTGCTGCCAGCCACAGCTTCCTGCTGCCCCTGTCAGCAGGCATCGGCCACGGCACCGCTTTCCCCAGTGGGCACCGAGAGGGTCAGCAAGCCCTGCGGGGCCTGTCCTGGCATCCAGTGCCAGGTGCCCCTCTGGGTGCTGCTGCAGCGCCAGCCATTGGCAAAACCTGGCTCCAAGTGACAAACAGGACAGCAAATGCTGAGCCATGATGGCCAGGTACGTTCCCCAGGCCACGAGCAAACTTCCCTAACCCCCTCAAAGTGAGAACAGCCCCGTCCTGTAGCCTAGGGCTCTTCCCCGTAAAGTTTCAGTCGTCATTGCTATCCTTCATCGTAACAGCATCTTTTCTGGAGTCCCTCGGATGAACGCAGTAAAGCCCTACCTCGTTCTTGCTGCTTGCGGTTTTCAATGATGCCTGGCGTGTCCACGAAGGTGACTCGCTCCAGGAGCTTGTGGGGCACCTCTATCCCTATCAGCTTCTCCAAGAAGTTCTGCCCAAACTTCTCCAGGGGCGAGAAGGAGCGTGCGCTGTCTGCAGCCATCACGATGCCCTCGATGGTCTTCAGCTTGGGGCCGTGCATGATGACGGTGAATTCGGAGGTGGTGGGTTCTGCCCCTGTCCAGCACAAGAGGTAAAACAGAGCTGTGAAATCTGTGCCGGGCACCGGCCATTGCAGGGGCTGGACCAGGCCTAGACGGGGAGCACCTCCCAGGCTCCAAGACAACATCAGTGGGAGCAGAGAGGAGGATTGGGAAAGGCTTTTCTCCTGGGAGGATGAATAAATTGGGGCAGGATGGGGAGAAGACATCAAGATGCCCTCGCTATGTGGCTGCTGCTCTCGCAGCCATGCAGGCTCCCTGCTGTGCTGCACCCAGGGGGCTGGGGGTGGTGAGCACTGCGCTGAGGGATGGGGATGTGGCAGGGGAAGAAGCCCGCGGGGCCGCGGTGAGCGAGGTACCTGTGTAGAGCTGGTAGGGAGTGTCGTCCAGCCCTAGGAGGTAGTTTATCATGGAGGATTTACCGACGCTCCACGGTCCCAGGAATAGCACCATCGGCTTGGAAGTGATCTCCCCATCTGCGGAGAGGGGAAATAACAAGAGGAAGTGAAGAAACAATAGCCGTGGCCGCTGCGCATTTAACTCCCTGCCGTAATGAACATCCCAGCTGAGCGGCACGGCCGCAGAGCCTCGGGGAGACGGCCGCCCTCGGGGCTGCTCTCCCGGCACCGCTGAGCCACGGCATCGCCCGGCAGGGCCCCGTGCTGGCACCGCGGCGAGATCGAACCCTGTCTGCCCTGCTCTGAGCTTTGGCCCTTCTTAGACTACAGGACAAGTTGAAGGTCTTTTAGGTCAGGTCTCGGCTCGGTTCGAGTTCAGCCAGGGTGAGCTCGGGGCTGTTTGCAGGGGGCTGTTGGAGGGCAGGCGCCACAAAGCACTGGGCATGCAGGGGACGTGGCCATGCTGCAGGAGGGTAAACGCCTCGTGCAAAAGGAGCTGGGGTGTTCGAAGGCTGCAGGGCTCCAGACCGGCACAGGGAAGGCAAGCTCAGCCAACAGCCCTGCTTTGGGCTCGGGGAAAGGCAGGAGGAGAATTAACCACAGTCCCCAGCTCATGCTCTGGAAGCCCCACACTTTGCTGAGAGGCTCACGGAGCGCACACAAGGGCTGGCGTGGGGCCCGTAACGACCTGTCCCCTGCCCAGGAGCAGCCCCAGGAGGTGCTGGGGCCGACCAGCACCATCAACCCACACCTGCACTGCCCAAATGGCACTGGGCATGGGGCTGGCTGCACCAGGGGAGCCCCTGGGCTATACTGGTCCCCAGACAGTGCCCTGGGCAGGTGGGAGCATGCTAGTCGGCTCGAGGCCAAATAAGACCAGAAATGGAAGTAAAAACTGGATGAGTGAGCTCCCATTTTTGTGGAGTTCATCCCCATCCCCTGTCCCACAGCCTTCCCCCACTGACAGGACAGGGCACCCACAGCGGGGTCAGCCCCGAGCCCTGCTCCTGCCCCCGAGGTGTGAGGCAGCACCAGGCAGGCAGGGTCTGGCAGCGGGGTGGCCGTCACCCAGGGGCAGTCGGACCAAACCCCCTCCGTCTCCTCCGCCAGGGAAGACGCAGCCTTCCCACTCCCGTCTCCCCAAAATATTTGGGATCTGACTTTCTGTTCCCATGCGGGACAAAAACAAGTGTCGAAACCTCGGGCTTTCATTACTAATCATCCCTCCGTACCACTGTATCGCTGCCGCTCTGTTCGCTCGCCGGCTTTAATTGGGTTTCGGATGATTATTGTTATTATCCCCTGTGATGTTGTGCCAGAGGTTTGAAGGCGGGTCCCCGCGTGCTCTTTCATAACAGGTTCCCGGCCAGGTGTGGCTGGGTGAGGGCAGGAGCCAGCGAGCCCCGGCTCCGCTGCACATGCCGGGGGGGCTCCTCGGGGTGCGAGGTGCGTGGCTCAGCACCCTCCCTGCACATCGGGGCCACACGTGGCCATGCCGAGACGGGCAGCCCCTCTGCAGGTCACCAGCAGCTCTCCAAAACCATCCCCTCCCTTGCTTTGGAAAGCTCCTGGGCCCTGGAGGACCTGAGCCCTCCTCGCCGCTGCCCACGGTGTGGGGCTGGGGAAGCAGAGCGTGCCTCTCACCCCGCTGGGTGCCTGGCCAGGCCTCCTGCCCTGCTGGGTGCCCCCCGCTGCGTCCCTCCAGCACGGGTTTGCGTCACCTTGGTGCTGCTGCCAGGGGAAAAGAGGCTCCGTCCCTGCCAGCACGGGATGACGGCGGCTCCGCCACCACGGCTCTCTCCAGCCACCCTGTGGCTGCTCGCTCCCAGCCCAGCCTGGCTCACACCACGCTTGGTGCTCATCCCAGCTCGTCCCAGTGCATCCCAGCTTGTCCTGCTGGTGTCTGCAGGGCGGCCTCATGCCAGTCGGTGCATGATCTCGCCCTGCATGTGAGCGGGGGGACCCTCAGACCCTGCAGCTCTTTGCATTTCATTTGTGGCTCTGCTTGAATCACAGCAGCTGCTTCTCTAGGGGTTCCTGGAGCACAGAGCACGCTGAGACGCTGCAAAGCACCTGGCAGTCAGGGCCGGCAGGCCACATCTCCCCCGCAGAGGCTGTGCTCATCTCGTCCTGTCCCACTCTGCCTTAATCCATGCCCCGGAGCATTGTTGCTCCTAGAAGGGTTGCTGCCTGCAGGGGAAGACACAGAACTGCTTCTCTCGCTCATGGAGGGATTTTTTCCTCCAGTAGTGGCTTTGTGGGTGGTTTTTCCATGTTGCTCCCAGGGCCAGGCTGCCCTCAGGTGGGAGCCCTGCTGCTCTGGGGCTGGGATGAGCCCTGGGTTGGGTCTTAACCTTCCTCAAACCCTGCAGAAGTGCCGGGTGCTGGCTCAGCCCCGTGGGGTGAGGGCGACCCCGCGGTGCAGATCCATCCCGAGGACACGCAGCAAGGCAGAGGACGTGGACAGAGCCTCCCTCCTCTCCCGGCTCGGACTGGCCCAAACATCCCACTCTGCCCTCAAACCAGGAGGGTTCAAACACCAGGCCAGCCCCCTGCGAAGCCTCCTGTCTGTGTGCAGGACGCGTGTGCCCGCGGCCGGGGGAAAAGCTGCGCGTGGCTGCTCGCCCTGTGTGGTGCTCCGTGCGCTCGCCCCGTGTGCGCACACCCACGCAAGCAGCAAGCACGCACACCCGTGTGCCTGTGCAGCCAGAGACGCAGATAACACAGCTATCTGACACGCTAAATATATCTGCCACGCTCTCCACTGCCTGCACGCTGGCATGACAGGGAGCCAGAGGCCCTCGGGCACCACTGGGGCTCTGCCGCTTCGGGGCCGGGTATGGAGGAGCCCATTTTGGCAGGATCCTAGAGCAGGGGCCGTGGGGTAGGACACAAAAAGATGGGATTCCCCGTCCTTTGTGTGCCTTGTGCCACAGCAGGGACCCAGGGGAAGGGCTGTGTGATCACCAGTGCTTCTTGGCCTCTCTCCCAGCCCCTGCTTCTCTGGGCTGGTGCTCCCGGGGGCCCTGGCAGCTCCCCCAGGGCATGACACGGGACAGGAGCCAGCTCCAGCTCCCAAGAGGGCTGAGGCCGCCGCGCAGGGGCCAGGCTGTGTTAGTAGGACAGCTGCTGCTGGGTCATCGGCTTAAACTGCAGCCGGGGGGGATCAAGGGGAGGCATTTGGGGAAGTTTCTGCACGTAGAAGGGTGAAAAGAGATCACCCCCGCAGTGTGGGCTCTGCTCCGCTCCCGTGGGTGGGAGACGGACCTGTGGGCCCACCACGAAAAGCCCTTGAGCCATCACTAGAGGACCTCGCACCCTCCTGAGACTGAACCCACGAGGGAAAAAGGTTTGGAAGCCTGGCAGAGGCGAGGACGGCTGCGGGCGGGCAGTGCCGGGGCAGCGCTGTGCTGCTGGGTGCCGTGGGGCGCGGGAGCAGCCGAGCCGTGGCTCTGCTGGGGCGGGTGAAGAGGAAAGCCAGAGGCCAGTGAGGAGCTCAGGCAGCGCCGGCAGCATGCAGGGGGCAGGCAGCAATACCAACCTGTGGCGGAGGAGCCCAGGGTGCGTCCGGGGTAAGCTGTTAGCAGGGGACACGGGGAGAGAGAAAAGGTACCGTGAGTCGAAGAAGGGATGCGGCTGCCTGGGTCTGGCCCGGGCCGAAGAGGGAGCTGAACAGCGGCCCTGGCCTTCTCGGAGGCAGGACAAAGCCAGAGGACGGCCACGTTTCCAGCAGGAAAGAAGGAGTTACAGTCTGTCAGCAACGAGACCCGCAGCTACCAGGATGAGAATCCAAACCCAGGCAGAGCTGCCTCGCCGGGGATGCCCTGCGCCCCAATCCTCCTGCCCCTGCCTTCCCTGGCAGCATCACCAAGCAAACGGAGCCACACGAGGCACGCTTAGGACAGCAAGCAACCCAGACACGTGCCCTGACCGCCCCACGGTTATCTGCGTGCCTCCCTAGACTGCCTGGTGAAGGCGATCGTCAGGCCATCCCCTAAGCAGGCAGGCTAATTGGCACATACACAGTAATTAGCATCAGCAGCATGCACCACGGCCTGGCAGCAAGCTTCCCATCGCCAGGCTGCGAGGCTCCCCGAGCGAGGGACATCCCCGATGGGTGGTCTGCGGTGACCAAGCACACGGGGGACCCAGCCCATGCCAAGCATGGGATGGAGACGTCCCCTGTGGGGCTTGGCCATGCTGTGAGCAGGGAGCTGGGTGAACTCGGGGCTGCAATTCTGAGCCTCAGCCAGGCTCACGGCGCTGGTCGTAGCTCCCCAGGGCACCGCTGTGCGTGGTGGGGAGGCCCCGCTCGGCTCAAACCCACGCTGGGGCTGACGCGGCTCCAAAGCGGAGGCCAAAAGGGAGCCCGGGGAAGGTGGACAAAATGGAGGGAGGGCTGCCGCGTAATGGAGGGGCGAGGGTGCCTGCCGTGGCACCCCTCTATATTGGCTTACACCTTCAAAGGTCATGCATATTCCATGACACTGCTGCCCCGCCGCTCGCCCAGCTGTCCCGCTCCCCCCCAGCCAGCTCCGCGCCCTCCAGCCTCCCGGGCCGTGGGGGCTCACCACGGGGGGAGGTTTGGGGCATCTCCTGCTCACAGGGGCACCACGGTGCCAGGAACCCCTTGTGGGCACAGGCAGGACAGGGGCTCACCCCACCGCACGGTGGAAGCAGCTGAGAAGGCTCCCTCAGCCCCACCGTGCCCACACCCACCCTACAAAGCCAAAGGGGCTCCCTCGGCCAACCCTCTAATTAATCTGCAGGCTGCTCTAATTGCACCACTAATGAAGGGCTGGGGGAAACCGTGTCAGTGGGTATAAAAGGCAAAGTGCTGTGCTTTAGGCATTTAGGATGTGACTGTGTATGGTGGGGTTGGGGTTTCCAGAGGTACTTGAGGAGTTTGGTGGAAGGCGAGACAGCTCCGTGGGAGGATGGCCCGGGCTTCTCGCAGCCCAGTGGGGCTGTGCCTGGCTGTGCCCTGTGCCAGGCAGCTGAGACTCCCCAGCAGGGAGCAGGGAGGTGCTGCTTGGGCATGGGATGGCTGAGGAGCAGACACAGATGTCCTGAGCTAGGCCACGGGCTGTGCATCCTATAAGGAAAGAAGCTGAGAGTCCACCATTTGCCCCTGCGACCCCAAGTGGTCTCCAAAACGCAGTGCCCCAGGGTGAGCTGAGAGCGGATGCTTGTTGCTGTGACCCCCCCCAACCACCCCCCGGCACAGCAAGCAGCTCGTGGCCCCCAGGCACATTGAGGCAGGCCAAGGCAGCGTGAAGGCAGCGGCACGGAGCAGGCTGCATGTGCCTCTGGTCGTGTGAGACCTCCAACCGCCCGTCCCAAGACCCCAGTGGGTGGTGGATGATGCCCAGGGTGTGCTGTGAGGTGTGGGGATGGGTCCTGGGCTGGTGATGAGGGCTCCACAGCCCTGTCCCTACCCTGTCCTGCTGTCCCGTGGGTCCCCCCCTGTGCTCCCCACTGGCTCCAAGCTGGAGAGGAGCTGGCCGGGCTGGGGGTGAGGAAGGCTGCCTGCCAAATGTCAGAAGTCTGGCACTGACCTAGGAGTGGAATTTGGGCTGCAGTGGGGGCCCCTGGAAAGCAGGAGTTCTGCTCTAGGTGGATGTGTCCTGTGGGTTTGCCCATACGAGCAGGGGACCCATGAATATCTGCAGAGGAAGGTCAGGGCGGTGTGCAGGGTCCTTCTGGCTCCGGTGGGGCAGGCATGGCTCCAGGGTGTGAGGCCAAAGCCCTGAGGATGTCTGGGGGAGGAAGCAAAACCCCGGGGCTAGGAGGGACCCTGGCAGGAGGCTGACGTGAGCATGCAGCCAAAGAACTGGGGGACCTGGTCCCAGCTTGGGACAGGGCTTAACCCAGGTCTGGAGCCATCTGTGCTTGGAAAATGGGGTGGTTCATGTCATAAGGGTCACAGGAGCCTCCAGGTGTGTGAGCATCTTGGGGCCAGAGCTGCACTTTTCCTCTTCTGGAGGGACTTGTACACTGCTGGGGCTCAGCCCAAGCCAATGCCCATGGCCACGGGAACCTGCTCACCTGATCCAACGTGTCTGCAGTTGCCAAGGGGTGGAAACTCTAACTCCCGGGATGAGTGAAGGCTGCCGAGCTTGAGGAATACCCTGCCCACATGGCCGTGTCCCATATGGAGCAGGAAGGATGCCAGCTCCAGCCACCCCCAGGAAGCTCAACCCCAGCCTTGAGAGGTCCTAAGCTTCCTTGCCAAGCCTGTCTTGCTGGGCCATGATCTCTGCTTGGCACGGGTACAGAGCATTGATGTTGAGCAGGTGGAGGACCCAAAGCAGGCAGGGTTCAATGCTCAGCCTACACAGATGGTCCTGACAGCAGATGGGCTAAGGCAGATGCAGGAATGCCTGCCGCTGGGTGCTGGGTTCACTAGGGCACGTCCTCCAAGCCCAGCATGTTCATGGCCTTCTTGGGAAGCTGTAGAGGAAGACGAACTATCCGAGCCTTTCCATGATCTGCTCTCTGCACTGCTGTCTGAATGCATCCCAATGACCTGACGGTGCTGGAGACCCTGGTGCCCGCAGCGTTACCTGTGATCTCGTGCTGCCTCAGCTCATTGTATCTGTAGGACTGCTCCAGGGGCTTGATGGAGGAGTGGTAGATCTTCCTCAGCCGCTGCAGTACTCCTGTGGGATCAGAAGAATGCAGATGGGAGACAGCCAAACCCCAGCCACCCTGGCTGCATCCCTCCTAGGTAAGCTGCTGGGCATTCCCTGCAGACCTGGAGGGTGACAGCTGATCAAGAGACGCAGCTCGTGCTTGAAACCTTGGCCAAACTGATCCAAGTCACGCATCTTGGTGCCCCTGCCCTGCTAATATTTCCTACTGGGCACTGTCCCCATCTCCTGCCGGTCTTGTGCTTGCCAGCAGCTGATGCAAGGAACCTCTCTCATTAATGCCTCTCTCGTTTAGCACTCAACACCCGAGATCCCCAAAGTCCTCCACAGAGCCCAGGGACCCCTGCTGCAGCCAGTGCTGCCCCCCTGCTGCTGGCATTTCCCAGCCACTTTTATTGCTTCCTTTCTAGTCCTGACTGCCAATGGGACCAGCAGAAGCAAGCCTTATAAGAATAATACCCAATCCGTAATTGGAAAAAAAATCAAAACCCCTTATTATAAGTTGCCCCAGGCTTCTCCGAGCAGCAGGCAGCAGTGTGGCTGCCTCATCTGAGCGGGGCTCCCTCACCTGAGAAGTCGTCAGCAGGTTTGTCTTCATTCAGCTTGAGGGTGCTCTCCAAGTGGGACCGGTCGCGCTTGGTGGGCTCGCTGGCATCCTCAACCTCTTCTGGAGGGAAAGACAAGGAGACCCGTTACTGCTGGAGCTGGCGGCGGGGGACCCGCACGGGAGCTCACACAAGCTGCTGCTGGGGAGAGGGCTTTGGGGAGCGCGCACACCCCGAGCCCGCAGCCCCGCTGCGCACCCGGCACCCGCCAGCTTTGGCACGCCGCTCGCTTTCTGTTTTGCAAATGCTCCTGGAAGCTTGGCCGGGGCTGCTGGGGCCATGGCTGCCGGGGGAAGCGTCGCGGGCAACTGCTTGGCTCCGAGGAGGGGCCGGTGGGGGAGGCCCCTGGTGTCTCCCGAGGGGAAGGCGAGGGCCGGTGCTCGCGGGGAATGCGAAGGATGTGCCTGGAAGGGGCTCTCAGGCGCTGGGGAGCGCAGGGCTGGGGCACGCAGCAGCTGCTGCCCACGGGGCTCCTGCCCACCCTGCCACTCCCCCCGGCAGCTGCAGCTCCCTTCAGCTTTGGGTGCTCTCTGCTCTGCCTCTCTCCCTGTCCACCACCCAAAAATCACACGTTGAGCTGCAGACATGAGGGTTTGCAAGGCCGGGATTCCCTCCTGTCTCTCCACCTCTGCCTCCTGCCAGGCTGGTGGCTGCCTCTCCGGAGCCTCCTTGGTTCGGTGCTGAGCGGCAGGAGGTGGCCCTGGGCACCTTCCCCAGCCTCCCCGCAGAGGGGGACAGAAGTGTCCCAGCTCCAGACGTGCTAGCAGCGGGCCCCATGGCTTGGGGCTTTGGAGCAGGGCCTCAAGGACACGTGCCCCACTGGCTGGGCTGGGGTACAGGTGCCCAGGCAAACAGGGGCACTGACGGGCCTGGGGCTGCCCCGAGGGACTGTGCTGAGCCTCTCCCTGAGCGTGGGGCTGAGGAAGACCTTTTGACTTGCCAAGTAAAGCCACAGATTCCAAACTGGGTTTTCCTCTCGGCACAAACGTGAGCTTTTTGAGCTGGGATGTTACGGAAGGAAGCAAAAAAGAATCAGCTGTGTTCAAAGGTTGCTGCCTAGCCCATGGGCCAAAGTCCGTAAGCGTTTCTAGTAAAACATGGAAAGGGGGGGTCACTTTTCCTGAGCTAGCTCACATTTCGGTGACCAAACACACCCTGTCCGTGGCTTCAGCAATTCAGCGGGCTGAATTGGCTCTTTACACGTTCCTTACATGGCAAGGGCTGCGGGCCAGTGGCTGATGGACACGAGACCTGCCGGCCTGGGCAGCATCCTGCCTGCATGCCAAGAGAGCCGGGAGTTTGGTCTGGTGGACTCTGAGGGCTGGCAAATGTCCTTTAGCAGGTCTGTGGCTGCTGAAAGGGGCCGAGGGGAAGGGCAAAAGTTCATGTGTCCACAGATGGGAGAAGTCATGGGCTTAAAGTGCAGCGAGGGAAATGCTGGCCAGCCTCGGTATCGCTGCAACAAGCACCTGCATTGCTGGCATCTGCGGGCTCCCACCTGCGCCACCGCTGGCCCGGCCGTGCAGCAGTTAGGGGCAGGCACGGGAAGCACAAGCGTTAGGAGAGGGCCATGCATTAGGCGCAGTTTAATGAGCCAAGCGCAGCTCCGCCGGGGTTGATAGTAGGTCACTCTCGCCGCCCTCTGCTCACTACACTACGGCACACCAACAGCAAAAGACTCCAACCTATCTGGCTGTGCTGGCGCTCAGCAGCAGCAGGGTGGGCGCTGGGGCTGGGTGGGCTCTCCGTTTCTGCCAGCGATGGGTTGTCTGCAGGGGGGGCTGCTGCTGGAGGGTCTTCTGCTGCTGGAGGGTCTTCTGTTGCTGGTGGGTTTTCCACTGCTGCTGGAGGGTCTTCTGCTGTTGGAGGGTCTTCTGTTGCTGGTGGGTTTTCCACTGCTGCTGGAGGGTCTTCTGCTGTTGGAGGGTCTTCTGCTACTGGAGGGTCTTCCACTGCTGGAGGGTTTTCTGCTGTTGGTGGGTCTTCCACTACTGCTGGTGGGGTTTCAACAGCTGCTGGTGGGTCTTCAGCTGCTGCCGGTTCTTCCACCGCTGTAGGTGGGTTTTCTTCTGTTGCTGGGCTGCTGCTGCCAGAGCCAGGCTCCACGTCCCCACACGGTGGGTGATGGCAGCTGGTAGGGCCATCCTTGGCTTCTCCCTTGCTGGCAGCTGCTGCTTTGCTGTGGCCACTTTCCCCTAAAATGCCGGTGTCTTCCTTGTCACTTCCTTCAGCTCCATCCTCTGGCCCTGCTGGGCCAGCAGCGTCCTCCTCAGACTCTCCCTCCTCCTCAGACTTTCCCTCCTCCTCCGACTCTCCTTTGCTTCCATCTTCTTCAGACTCCCCACCCTCTTCCTCAGATTCCCCCTGCTCGTCATCTTCCTCTGAGCTCTGCTCTTCCCCTTCCTCTCTCTCAGGAGCAGACACCACTCTTGGCTCCTCCGTTTTCTCTCCCTCAGGATTCCCCTGCTCCTCAGTGGCCGCTTCCTTGGTGCCACCATCAGCCTCCTCACCCTCCTGGTCGTGGGAGCCATCTTGTGGACCATGCTGGTGGGCAGCCTCTCCCGCTGCCTCAGGGACACCCAACATGGCCTCATCCTCCCCGGGGCCCTGTTCACTGTGGGGCCCCTCCTGGCTGAGCCCTGTGGCCCCGCTCGGGCCTCCCTTCAACTCTTCCTCCCCCGTGCTGCCTCCATTCTCTGCAGCACTGGGCACGGAGGCATTGGCGATGCCGCCATCTTCCTCCTTCTCGGGGCTGCCGGCGGCGGCCATCTCCTCCAGCCGGGGCTCCATGGCTGACGAGGGGCGTTGTGCGGCACGGCCAACATCTGGGGCTGGGGCATGCGGCTCTAAACGATGAGAACAGCTCGGTCAGTCTTACCCGCGCCCGCCCGTGGCTGTGGGGCGCGCAGCCACCGGGGGACAGCGGGGGCAAGAGAGGGGGTTGGAGGCTGCCACCAAGACTTTAAATTCTCCTAACGCATCTCTGATTCCAGCTCGCTTCCCTGGCCGTAGCAAGAAGCTGGACGCAAAGAGGTGCTTGCGGGCAGAAGCGCTGCTGCTGCGCGGGGCTGGGACGTGGCCCCGGGGCCGTGCAGGCTGTGGGGCGCTGCAGAAGCGCTGTGGGGCCAGGGCGAGGCGGTGAAGCAGCCCTAAGAGAGAACCCAGTGGTGGTGGGGATACAAAAGTGGGGCGCTGGGTGCGAGAGGCCTCGGGCACTTGGCAGGTGAAAGGGTCCTTCCCCAGCCCCTCGCCGGCGGCTCCCCTCAGCGGGGCCGTGCCTTTCCGCAGCCGGCAGCACGCAGGAAGGGCTGGGCCGGGCGGCACCACAGGGCCTGACCCCGTGGCGGGGCGCGGAGCTATTTATTGTGAGCGTCCCTTCATTAGGAAAACATTTGCCACTCCGTGCAACTGGCTGGAACACAATGAATTTGTTCTGCAGTCCGGGAGAAGTCATCTGTATTTTCCATAGGCCTCCGACTGCAATTTAACATTAGTCAACTGATGCCAAAAATAAAATATCACCAGCTATACTGTCTCCGTTACAAACAGTTGCTGCTAGCCTAAATAATCCCCTGAAAACTCTAATGCCTGCATACCAGGGAAGCGTTTCAGAGGAAAATAATGCCTTTGTACTCCAGCTGGCAAGCAGATGCCAACCGGGAGTAACGCCACCTCCGCCCAGGCCGCGGGAAGGCAGCGGGCACGGCGAGCGGCGCGGGCACGGCACGCGGCATGGAGCCGGCATCCTCCTCCGGCCTCGTGCCCCATGGCCCTGCAGCGCTGTGCTGGGGACACGGGGACCTGGCTTGCTGCTTCAGCAAGTGTGACTTAAAACACCCTTGTAATTTTGGGTACCACCCATCCCTGGTGTGAGCATGGCAGGAGCAGAGCCCAGGACAGTGTGGGGTAACCCCAGGCCTCTTTGCCCACTGCAGACACTTTGCAGCCCTGGAGCAGAGCGCCGGGCAGGCGGCCGTGTGTCTGTCCGTGCCATGCCGGGGCCAGCCACGCTGATAGCCCGCAGTCACACGACAGCTGAGGGCTCGCACTGGGGGACTAATGGTGCCAGCGGAAGGCAGCTGGGAGGCACCAGTCCACCTCAGCCTGCCAGGGTTCGTAGTCCTCATGTGCAGCCTGGCACCATGGCTCAGAGCTGCCAGCATCCCCACGCCTGTCACAGATGCACGGTCACCCTTCTCTGCCCACGCTGACCTCCCAAATCCTGTCCTAGCAGGCGGCTCACAGGTACAGGAGGCTCCACATCCAGCCTGGAGCACAGCAAGCCCCATGCAGCTCCTACCCAAGAGAGTCTGAAGAGGCCAGCCAGTGTGAGACGTGCTCTGCCCACCCACACCCTGAGGCTCCCTGCAGCGGATGGGGACAGGGAGATTCCCAGTGTGGCCCCAGAATAGCTGGTGACCTGGAGGGCTTGGAGGGAAGCTGATCCCTGAGTGGGCATCTGGAGAGGGTCAGGGCAGGTGAGGAGGGGACCAAAGGAGACCCCAGTGGAGATCTCTAGGGCTGGTGTGACCCCTCTGACTGAATGTAGGGGATGGACGTGTCCCCTGGACAGTGACCCACTGGGACCCCTCAGCTGTGAGCCATCCCCTGTGGGAGAAGGGAAATGTTCCCCACGCGCTCCAACTGGGATATTCCTGCTGGTGTGCCGGCCACGGGCTTTATTTCCTGTGACCTTCACGGCATTATATAAAGTCCCTCTCCCCTCTCCACCTCCTTCTCCCTCCTGTTTCCCCTACATGGTCTCCAAATCCATCACAAGACGAATTGTGCTGATCTGCAGATGGCCGGCTGATGAGCGCCACGCAGCAAAATGGGCCGAAGGTTATGGGCTTAACACCCTCCGCCCGGCCTCTGTGGGCTAAAAATACGTCCAGCAACTGTACGGTGGGGTCAAGAGGAGCAGCTCAGCAGGGGCACGGATGGCACCAGCCCCCTTGCAGGCACACACTCACTTGTCCCCAGCCCGTGGGCCCCGGTGCCAGCCTGCCAGCCAAGGGTGATGTCCTCGGCCAGGAACTGTCCCCACACACTGCGGGAGAGAGCAGGACAACCACACTGTGCAGACCCATTGTAAGATGACTCCAGGGCTCCCCAGCTTCACACCCTACATTTTACTGAGCAACATCGAAGAGGAGACCTTGCCCCCCCTTGGTGGTGGGACCCCAGGTCCCCAGGCTTGCACCAGCCCTGCCCACATGGCTGGGGACAGCAGTGTGGGGCACAGCCATGACGGGAATCCCACAGTGAGCTCAGTGTGCCACAGGACACCAGTACTGATGCCAGGAAGAGGGATGGCTCCGCCATCTTATGGCTACAACACCCATGACCCTTCCCTGCCGTGCTGCCTCCTGCCATCCTCGCACGGGGCCGCATGAAACGGCAGCACCACGGGTGAACGGAGCCCGCCGGGAGGGATTGCCTCTGAGGATGGCGCCGGGGCTGGGGACAGCCGGGAGGGACAGATGGGCACAGGTGGCCCCGGGAAGGACACTCTCCCCCTCCAGCAGAAATAGGAGCCCCGAGCGTGGGGCCGGCGATGTGCAGCGCCGCAGGGATGGCTTTTCACACTCCCTCTTCCCCTGCCCGAATCCCAGCCCCTGCAGCACGCGGGGAGTTATTTCTGACGGCGTGGCTGATTCAGAGCTCAGCGGCTCCCCGGGAGGCACCACGAGATGCCCTGAGGGGCGCAGAGCCCCACGCGAACCCCGACTTTGCCTTTCCCTGCTCTCCTGTGGTCCCACCAGCAGTCCATACACCAGCACCGCAGGGAAGGTCACAGAGGGGACGGCCACCACCAGTCCTGCCCTCTCCTTGCCTTCCCCGAGGGGCTCTGGGGGACCCCACACCCCAGACACATGTCCCCATCTGCTCCAGCGGCCGTGCCCGTCCCGGTGGGAGCTGGAGTGGCAGCAGTGACGGTGGCACTGCCCAGAGGGACATGGGCAGGACTGAAGGGAAATCAAGGCTGGGCCTTGGCTGCCAAAGCACTATTTCTTGCCATCGTTCCTTTTATTTAGGCCTGGTCAAAGAAAGGTTCTGGTCAAATGGGCTCTTTGACTTAGGGGGACATCTTGCTGCTCTGAAAGAAGGAAGCATGCGTTCCCTGCTGGAGAATTTTGTACCAGACCCGAGGAAGCCCCCAGCCCCTTTCTTCCCCCTTTCTGAGGACTGGCAAGGCTGCACGAATCCCAAACCATGTGCCTGCTTCTGACAAAGTCCTCCAGAGGTGCCGGGAGGTGGCTGGGCTCCAAGACACTGCCTGGCACCTCCCGGGATTCCCATGGCACCGGCCGTGCCATCCACCCTGCTGCAGTCCCCCCGTATCACGGCGATGTCCCTGCCTCTGCTCGGGGACGGAGCGCTGGCCCTGCTTGCCTCCAGCTACAGCACAAACAGCCCAGGGGAAACGAGGTGGGGAATGCAGAGAAGGTCTGAAAGGGAGGATGCCCCACGCTGCTGCCAGGGCAAGCACCTCGAGGAGGATTTGCCTTGCCAGCCAGATCTAGCAGCTCCTGCCTGCCCCCACCCCGTGCCTCAGTTTCCCACCCTGGGCAGTTCCAGCCACCCCAGTGCATTTTCCAGCCTTTTTGCAGGAGAAATCCCAGCGTGATCTCAGAAATCCCAGCTGCCCACCTACAGGGGGAGATGTCTGATCGATGCAGATCGCATTGCTGACACAGGAAACAGATTAGTCAGACTAAAAAAAAAAAAAAAAGAAAAGACTTCATTTCTGTGAATAGTGGGGTAGAGCTGCATGATATTTTAATTAAGGAGGCAGGGTAAGGGAACCTCACCAGGATGCACCAAATGGATTAGACCAGGCTCAGGGCTCGCTAAATATAGAGATGAAAATTGGGAATCGTTTCTGCGGGGTGTTTTTCAACTGTCTTCCCACAAGGTGCCCACGCTGGTGTTCCTGTCAGAGACAGGGGCAGCGGAGTGACACCGTGAGCAACTCACCGGCCAGGAGGCTGTGTGCCGAGAGATGCTGAAGGACCTGGGGCTGGAGGAGGAGATGCCAGGGTGGGAAAAGCCCAGGGGAGCCCCTTGCTTTGGGGAGCCACTCCTGAGAGGGCACGCTGGCCTTGTCCTCGGGCTACTGCTGAGGGGAAGTGTCATCGATTGGCCCCAGGGCTCCCAGTGGCCTGGGTCATGACCCTTCAGTTCCTCTTCTCGTTTTTGCCAGGGACTCCTGGCCGCCTGCATGGGACAACCCCCTTGGTGCTCCCCAGCCTGAATTTTGGTGCTGCTGCTGACGCTTTGTCCCACAGGATCCTTAAATCCTTGGGATCGTCCAGGCAGGGACCCAGCCCCCTCCAGGAGCCCCAGCAGCAGGACAAAGGACACAGACCCCAACTCAGCTGGGGTCCCACCACCCCTGCTGGCACTGGGGCTTTTCTTCTGGTGCCAGCACCCCGGCATGGCTCGGGGTGCCCGGCTGGAGACTCCCTGGCCCCTCCGCCAGCCCCCGCCAGCCCACGAGCTCGATGGCTTCCTCGGGCTATCACTTACAAGGGAAATGTCCCCACGGGCTTAAAATAGCCCAGAGGAACACTGCCAAGCCAGCAGCACCGCTGCTATTCCTGCAGCGCCTGAAGAATGAGGTGATTTTAGGAGTGATTTGGTCACTCTAGGATCTACCTCACGGGCTGGGATTTCGGCACCCCCAGCAGCAGGCAGGTCGGTGAGTGGGGACGTGGTGGGGACGTGGTGGGGACATTTCCCTGGCTGCAGCTCAGCTTCCAACCCCTTCCCCATGGGGACCCTGTGCCCAGGGGGCTGCACACAAGCGAGGTTTCCCATCCACACGTCCTGTGTGGCTGGATGTCACCTGCACAGCGTGCCAAGAGCGCTCCCAGAAACATCAGGGCTGGTGGGACAGGGCATCACATCACACCAGCGTGCCCGACATCTGCCTTGCTTTCCTTGGCCAACAATTTGGGAGGAATCCTTGTCACCCCCAGGGCTGGGATATCCACCAGCTGAGGGGGATGTGACAGGGATGTAGGTGGCACGAATCGCCAAGATCTGTGGGTGGCTGTGGCACCCCAAGCCCTGTGCCTCTGCACCCAACAGCGATGATGCCCACGGAGGCAGCTGGGGTGGGCAGCCTGGGACTGGCAGAGCTGGGGCTCTCCCATGGGTGCTGTGTCCCACCCACCCAAGGTGACGCTTGCCAAGTGGTGGAGCTCACATCAAGGTGTTTCGTCCATCCTGGCAGCTGGAGCCCACCCCAAAGTAATATATTGAGGGGACAGAGCCCACGTCAAGGTGACTTAGCCTAGAGATGCCGTCCACCCCAAGATTCCTGGTGACGGAGCCCACCACAAGGTGACGTGTTGCAGGTGATAGAACCCCCTTGTGATGGGGATCATCCCAAACTGACACGAGGACGTGGTGATGGCACTCCCCATGAGGTGACATGTCCCACTGGTGGAGCCTATGTCCTGGGACACGTTCCCAGAAGATGGGTCGCTCCTCAAGGTGGTGTACCCAGGCAACACGAGATGACACTTTCCAGGTGGAAATGTCCACCCCGTTTCCAGATGACATTTTGAGGTGGGTTCCACCCCAAGCTGACACGTCCTGGGTGCTTGGAACCCGGGAGGAGGCAGGGTGAGGAGTCCTGGGGCGTGGTGGCGGTGGCTGAGGCCGCTGCCACGGGGAGAGCCGGGTGCCAGCCCCGTAACGCCCTCTGCGCCGTGCCAGGGCTTCCCTCAGCTCCTTGCCCAGCTGGAGGTGGGCAAGCACCCGTCCACGCCGGGGAGCTCTGCCAGCCCCGGCCACGTGGGCCGAGGGCCGTTCTGGCAGGGGCTGAACGAGCGCGTTCAGCCCCCGGCGTCACCACAGCAGGGCCGGGCACACAGAAGCTAAAAAACACCATAAAACCTGGGGGGCTTCACCCCCACGTGCCAAGGATGAGGCCGGGGTTGGTCACCAGGCTGCAGGAGCCACCCCAAGCCCACCCCGAGCCACCAGGTGCCTGTGACAGCCCTTCCTGTGGGGTCCCCCTGCGATCTCCTCACCACGGGGCCTTGCACGGCCCTCGGGAAGCTGAGGCCTTCAAGATGGCAGCAGAACCCATGGGAAAAGCCAGGCACAGGGTGACAGGGGCTTCCTCCTGCGGGCCAGAGGGGAGCGTGTCCCAGAGCCCGGCTCTGCACCAAAGGAAAAGCCCCAAGCACCGGGGCGAGCCCAGCCGGGCTGGTGGCCACCTCCTGCTGTGACAGGTCCCCCACAGGGCCACCAGCCCGGCCCTGGGTGGCACCAGCCACCAGCCGTGCCCGGAGAGGATCCCCCTGGCACTCCTGTCCCCATCCCCGGCACACGACTCCACAGAGGTCCCCCAACCACCGACGGGACACATCCCACACCCCGAACCCCTTTTATTCCCCAGAAGGGTAAAAGATGCCCTTAAAAGGATAAAAAACTCCGCTGGGCCAGGGGGTGCCGGGCTGCGAGAAGGCAGCAGCTGCGGGTGCCCGCGCGCGGGGCCGCGGTGGCGCGGGGGCCAGGGCGGCCGCAGGAGCGCAGTGTCCCGTTACAGGGCTGTTTCCATACTTAGCCGCCCCCCCGGCAGCGCGGCCGCCCGAGCCCGGCCAGGCAGCGAACCGGCCCAAATTAACTCAAGGGCAAGCAAGGGTAACGGCGATGTCGCCGGCTCCCCCGTGGGACGGCCGGCCAAACACCGCCACGAAACCGGGGTGCTCAGCAGGGATGTCGCAGCCCGGGGAGGGGGGTCCGGGGGTCACCCCAATGCTGTCTTGCTCGGTAGATATTTGGGGGGGGAGAGGGGGCTGTGCTGGGTGCCCCAGAGCCCATCGGACCCCACGCTGGGGCTTCACCCTCGCAGCCCATGGGTGCTGCCCTCAGCACAGCCCCTGCACCCACCCCAGCTATGGAGTGGGGACCTCCACAGCCTCCCCCCGCCCTTGTGGCCCCGCATAGTTTTGGGGTGACTGCAGCCCTGGCATGGGTGAGCTCAGCTGGCTGCAGCCCTGCAGCATGTCCTGCATGGGGCACGCGCCCTGGGGGCAGGCTGGGCTCATGGAGCACCCACTGCCCCGGGGGTGCTCACAGCCCCACGGGCACTCACAGCCCCCACGGGCACCCACAGCCCCACGGGCACCCAAAGGTGCGTGTGGGCACCCACCACCCCGTGGGCACTTGCAGCCCCGATGGGCACCTGTAGAACCATGAACACCCACAGCCCTGCAGGCAGCTGCAGCCCCAAAGACACCTGCAGCCCCACAGGCACCCACAGCCCCACAGGCACCCAGCCCTACATGTGCACCCACAGCCCCACTGGGCACCCACAGCCCCACTGGGCACCCATGGCCCCATGGACACCCACAGCCCTATAGGCACCCACAGCCCGATACACACCTACAACCCTATAGACACCTACAGCCCTATAGGCACCCCACAGCCCCAGTGGGCACCCACAGCCCCACAGAGCCCCACACCCCTATATGCAACCACAGCCCTAGAGGCACCTACAGCCCTAGAAGCACCCCCAGCCCCCTGGACACCCCCAGCCCTTATAAGCACCCCAATCCCCGCGGACACCCCCAGCCCCGCGGGCACGGTGCGGGAGCCGTACCTGCCGTGCCGAGGAGCAGGAGCGAGGCCACGCAGCAGCACAGCAGGTTGAGGCGCTTCATGGTGGCTGCCAGGAGCTCTCTGCCGCTCGCTGCCTCTATTTATACGGCGCGGGGGCCGCGGGGCCGGGCTGGCGGCCGTCAGCACAGCCCTGCACAGATGCTGCCGCCGCCGATCCCAGGGGCCCGCAGCCGGGGGACGGGGGTGGCAGAACGGGGAGGGCTGGTGGCAGGGAGGTGGCACTGCCCACGGGGTCACCGTCCCGTGCCAACAGAGGTCCTCAGGGATAGGGACAAGCCCTCAGCGTCCTGGGGATATTTGAGAAAGTTCTCCCCCATCCCAAAGCCCAGCAAGAGCAGGGGGTGGTGGGGATGGGGACGGCGGTGCAGGAGGCCATGGGCTGTGCTGGGAGAGGGGGGCGCAGAGGGGATGCGGGATCCAGCCCCTGGCAGGCACAACGGGTACAGAGGGGGAGACAGCCTGGCCCGTGGGGGTGCCCCCAAAAAGCCCTGAGAAGAGGTGGTGCCCCCCCTCCCCACACCACAGTGCCCCATGGGGCACCCCCATCCTGACACCCTCATCCTGGGGCACATCAGGCCCCCGGTGGGCACAGAAATCCCCTCCCCAGCCTCCCCCCAGCTGAGACACGGCATCAAAACCAGCCCAGGAGCCCCCCCGGGACCGGCATCCTCCTGCCACATCCCGGCTGCTTCCAGGGGGCAGCGTCCCCAGGGCCGGATCCACCCCGTCCCCGAGCCCCCACAGACATAAGGCTGGGACAGAGCTTCTAAAAAACAAAGTACAAACTTTATTTTGTTTCTTTACAAAGGCACAAGCCTCTTTTTTTTTTTTTCACTTTCTTAACAAAATATAATAGCTTCTCAATGAACACAAAGACCTGAAAATCGTAAAAAAAAAAAAAATACAAAAAAAAAATATGAAAGAAACCGAGAGAGAAACAGCTGTGGCTGGGGAGGAACCTACCAAATACCAACAAGGCTCTACACACGACTGGCCTAAAACCCTACAGCCAAACGGGGGGGTGAGGGGGGGCAGAGGCGGGGGGCAGAGGCGGGACAAAAGTGGGGCCCCCCCCTGCCCACAACGAAAAACAGAAGCGACACAACCACGAAACAGAAAAGCTCTTCTCACCTGACGAACCCCGCAAACCGGATTAAGTGCTTAAAGGAGGGAGGGGAGAGGGAAGGGGAGCCCCACGGGGCCCGGCACCAAAAATCAAACCCCAAAACCCCATCCCCGTGGGAGGGGCTGGGTGTGCCGGGCAGCCCGTGCTCCGACGAGCCGGATCCCGCTGGTGTTTGCTCTCGGGGTGGGTGGGATTCCTCGCCCCGGCACGGTGCAGGATGCTCGTGGGGAGCAGGAGATGCCTGGGGGGGGGCAGGCGCACCCCGAGCCGGGGTCCCCGTCCCTCTGGGAGAGCCGGTGCTGTGTCTGCGACCGCGTCGCTTGCAGTCTGCCCCCCCCCTGCTTAAAAAAAAAAAAAAAAAAAAACACGAAAAAGTTTAAAACAAAACAAAAAAGAGGTGGAAAGAAATCAAAATCCCAACCGACACCCCCCCCCCTGCCCCGGCGTCCCGAGGGAAACCCGGCTCCGGCCGGCACCGTGCCCGCTCGCCAGCGGGAACGCCGGGACCGGCTTTGGTTCTGCAGGATTTCCCGGGGGCGGGGGGCGAGTTTGATGAAACCGGGGGGGGGGCTGGGGGAGGGCTCTGACCCCCCGCCCGGCCCAAACCCCGGCTGCACCCCGAGCCCCGGTTCCAGTTCTGTCCCCCCTCGAGTGCCCGCCGCCGCCCCCCCCCCGTCCCGGCCCCCCCCCCGGCTCCCCGCTCGCTGGGAACTGAGCAGCGAACGTCGCCCGGTTCTAGCGCTCTGATTTACAGTATTGGAAAAAGGTCATAAAAGAGACCCAAATCGCATCGTATTTTTTAAAAATTTCAGCATATTCTCTGACGTTTCCCTCCCTCGCCCCGCTCCCCGCCCCGGCTGCCGGCCGGGGGGTGTCAGGGCAGTTCCCCTTCCCCCGAGGGGTCTTCTTTGCTCTGGTCCATGGAGTCACTGTCGTTGCCCTCCGTGTCGGAGGCGGTGTCGGAGGCGGAGGGCTCGGGGCAGGCGCGGGCGGGCGTCACGATGACGGCACGCCGCTGCTCCTCTTCCTGCAGCTGCTTCTCCTGCGTCCCCTCGATGTGCTGGATCGCCTGCCGGGGGCAACCGACGGCCGTCAGGACGGTGACACCCCCTCAGACCCTCACGCCGGGTTTGGGGACCCCCCACGTCCCTGGGGCACCCTGCAGTGCTCCCCCCCCGGGCACTGCCGCAAACCCTCCCTACCTGAACGATGGTGTCCAGGTTTTGCCGGGACGTGGAGACTGTGTTGATGACCGAGGACGGGCCCATGGTGACCACGGTGACGTGATGGGAGGGAGGCGGTGCTGGTACGATCACAGTGGGGTGGTGGGTGGGCGCTGGGGGACCGTGTGCTGGCAGGAGCTGGGCGCAGAAGCAAATCCCAGTCAGCAAGGCAAAGCTTCCCTCTGGGGAATTCCCCCCACCCCAGGGTGACAGCTCCTGCCCCAAACCCCTTGTCCCATTTGCCTCTGCCCTACCCAGAGCTGTGAGCTGTACGGGAACGTCCCCAGGAGCACCCCAACACTGGGCTGCACCCCGGAGCGGCGCTGGGGGCCTTGTGGCCACCCTGATGCAGGTAATCAGGGATGGAAGCAGTGCCCTAACCCATCCCTCCTGCTCGCAGCAGTGTTTCACCATGCTCCATGCCCAGTTTCCACTTGAAATAACCGTGGCTCCAAGTGGGAACCAGAAGAGGGGCAGCCCCATAACTGCACACGGCGGGCAGGAGCCCCTGGACCCGGGCAAGGCGGCGATGGGGAGCGCCGCTTGCCGAGAGGCCATAAAAGCTCCATCAGCTGCTGCTCGCCCCTCCTGGATGGACACAAGAGGACGCCAGCTGAAAGCTGCAGGCAGCTTGGCTTTGGCAGGGCAGGAGGCATCCGGATGAACTTGAAGAATTCCTCCTCCTCCCCCCCCGTATCCTGACGCTTTTGGTTTTCAGGCAGGCAGAGGCTTAAAGCCAGACCCGAGCAGCTGCTGTGCGCTCGCCCTGCCATCGCCCCGACCGGCTCGGCCGGGAACACGCTGCACCCCTCAAAAATCCCTGCTAAAATAGCGGGTGCAAAGAGCTGCCCTCGCAGGAGGTTAAGGAGCCTTCACCTAAAATTAGGCTGAGCTCCCCCAGGAGGCGGCCAGGAGGGCTCCTGCAGGGAAGCATCTCTGCAGAAGCCAAACGACAGAGGAGGCCGGTGTTCCTCGCTCCCTTTTACACTCCTCACCCCTAGGGATGAAGGCTCCTGGCCCTGCAGTCCTGCTGCTTCTGCCAGGCAGCGATGCTTGCCAGCGTGCCTGCTGCCCGTCCCAGCCTTGCAGGCGGCAGCGAGCGGTTCTGGCATCCCCAAAAATCAGCTGGAGTCCCCCAGTGAGAGGTGAACCCTCAGCACCAACCCCTTCCAGGCTCCCTAACACCAGCGCTTTGCCCACCCCAGCCTCCCACTGGTGCCAAGCCCTTCATCGAGCCGCCCTGACCCCTTGTGCTTCTCCACCCCGCGCATCCCAGGGGAAAACCTGCAGGGACGGGGGCTGCCGGGGCGTCCCCGCAGCCGGGCGGGTGGTGGGACACGTCCGCACTCACCTGGGTTCGGATCTGCTGCTCGCGCTCTAGCTTCTCCTGGTGCAGCAACCTCACCTGCTCCTGCTGCTGCTGGAGCTGCACTTGCTGAGCAATCACCTTCAGCTTCTCGGGGTACATGTGGGCCTCCAGGGAGCGAACCTGCCAGCAGAGAGGGTCCTGCTGTGTTGGGGGAGCACAGCCCGTGCCGTGCACGCTGCCCCGACCCGAGCTGGGACATCCCCGAGCACGGAGCCATGGGGTGGACAATGTGGGGACAAGGAGGAGAGCGCACAGCCGAGCTTGGGGACAGGGGGCTGGACGGTGGAACCCTCTCCTCACAAGAGGGGCTTGCTACAAGAGGGGCTCATCCCAGCCACGCAGCCGGCCCCAAAACACCTCCAGCATCCCCATGGTGCAGCCCGCTAGAGGGCGAGCCCGCCCCGCGCACCGCCAGCCCCGTCCCGCGGCCTCACCTGCTCCTCCAGCATCATGCGGACCGAGCGCTCCTTGTCCAGCTGCTGCCGGAGCTCGATCATCTCCCGCCGCAGGTCCTCGGCCTTCTCGTCCTCCCAAATGTCCGGCGAGCCGATGCCCTCGTCTTTGTCCTCCGCCCGTCGCCGCTTCGGGGAGGAGCCGCTGAACTCCTGCCGCCACGGGGACGCGGTGTCAGGGGATGGGGGCTCGGCCCTGGCGCTGCCCTCCCCTCCCAGCCCTCCACCCGGACCAGGGCTGGGCAGTGCCACCCCTGGGGCCGTCCCCAGCACATCCCAGGGCTCCCCAACAAAGGAAGGGGCTCTGGAGACACGGGCAGCATGCGGGGTCGGTGCCTCCATCTGCTCCCCCCCCCTCCATGTCCTAGGACGGACCCCGAGCAGCGGGAACCGTCCCTTCCCCAACCCCCAGGACCGTCCCCTCGCAGCGCCCGGGGCAGCACCTGGATGAACCGCTTGAGCTGGGTGTTCTGCTGCAGTAGCCGGGTCTTCTCCTGCTCCAGGGAGAAGATGTACTCCGCCGTCTGCTGGAGGATGGCCGCCTGCGGGAGAGCCGGGGGGGCGGTGAGGCAGAAATCATGGTCCCTCCCCGAGCCCCCTGCCCTGCACCTCCCCTGGGATTTCCCTGCAGCCAGCACGACCCCTACTTTGCCCTTCCCAGGCAAGAAGCAGTGTAGGGAAGCACAAGGTGTGGGACTGACACCTGCATCACCCACGTCAGCCCCGGCTCACCTTGCTGAGCTTCTCCCCGTCCGTGTGCGGGATGAGGGTTTTCAGCGACTGGAAGCCGGCGTTGATGCTCTGCATCCGCCTTCGCTCGTTGCTGTTGGCGATCTCCCTGCGTATCCGCCGCTCCTGGTCCCGCTGGGTCTCCGGAGTCAACGGGATGTTGGCCAAGCTGCGAGAGAGGCTGGGTGTGAGAGGTGGGGGGGCTGCACCCCCAGGGACCGGCATCCCCAGCACCGCACCGCCTCAATTTGCAGCCCCAAGTGGCCGAAGGGATGGGGAACACCGTGGGGAGAACCCTCTGGAAGGGCAGAGCCGAATCCCGACAGCACGGCCATGCTGAGCCCGCGGGGTGAATGCTCCAGCCGCAGGTAGGAGGGACGCAGCACAACCTCTGCCCTGCGCAGGACGGGGAGAGGCTGCCTGATGCTGCCGTCGGGGCGAGCTGGGAACGCTCCCGTCCCCACAGAGCTCCAGAAAGCTCCAGAAAGCCGTGAGGAAGAGGGACTGACGGACACCCCCTGAGCAAAAACGCCCTGTCCGGAGCCACGTGCGGGCGCCTGCTCCACCGGCATCGCCTCGGGGCCGTGCCACGCCGTGCCCACGCGCTGGCAGCGGCCGCGGGACCCGGCGCGGGCGGGAGGGCGAGGCCGCCGGCTGCGTCCCCGCGGGGCCGGCCGGCGTGTGTGGCCCCGGGAAGGCGGCTCCCTCCGCCCCGCTGATGGCTTCCAGATGACAGCTCCCGGCGGAGAAGCCCCCGTCCCGCCCGAAGCCGCAGCTCCCGCCTGCTTCCTGCGCGCCCTCGCCCCACAGCTGGGCCGGGAAACACCGCCGGCCACCGCCAGCGTGCCCCGGCCGGGCGCTGCGCCCTGGTGAAGCTCAGAGCTGGGGGGGGGTCACGGTTCTCCAACCCCCCCAGCTCGGCTTCTTCAGCAGCCCCAAGGTGGTGCGGGGAGCAGGGAGACCGAATCCTGGAAGCAAGGGGGCAATAAAGGAGCAGAACAAAAGGGGATCCGCGGTGGGGGGAAGGAGCAGCACGCGCACCCTGCGCCTCCTGACCCCGTGGGGTGCTGGCACGCAGAGGGCAGTGATTTTGGCACGGGGCAGCGAGCAAGGAGGCAACACGGAGCCTCAGTGCTGGGGTGACAGAGACCAAAGTGCCGCAGCCTGGCCCCGCCACCAGGCTCCCAGCCCCGTGCAGAGCCAGGGCTGGGGAAGCTGCGAAACGCCGAAGACAAAACAGAGGGGACAGGCGGCCGGCACGAGGCCAGATAAGAGGGGCTTTGGCCTTCACCTGCAGGCAGCAGCGCCGTGCATGGCCCCAGCCTGCGTTTTAACACACGTCCAAGTGCCAAGCAGCGCCAGGGGCTGACGCCACGGCGCAGGCACAGCGAGCCGAGCCTCCCCACCGCCTCTCGCCCCTCGTCTGCATCGCGCCGGCTGCGGGGCCACGGCGTTATCTTCAGCTCCAGCACAGGGAACCAGGACCATGCCACCCCCACACCTCGCAAAGCCGTGTGTCTGGAGAAGGTCCTGGCTCAGCCCATGGGGATGGGGAAGACGTCGGTGCCCGGCTGCCCAGACAGCGCTGCGGTGCAGGCTGGCGCTGGGTGAGGAGCACTGGAGGCAGCAGATCCCCCGGCACAGCTCCATGGGGTGCCCCGGGGCTCTGGATGGGTCCTGGGGCTGTGCCCCCCGTGCACCCATCGCGGCTGTTAGGACACAGCACGATGTCGGGGCAGCCACAGCAGCGGGCACGGGCTCACGTCCACTTGTCGTGGGGTGAGCGTGGTGGCTGCCAGGGTCACTGTCCCTCCTCCAGGGCAGGATCTGCCCCTCGTCATCCCGCACCGACGCCTCTCCGGCCCGAGGGCCACCAGCTGCAGGCCCACAGGGGGAATTAGATGGGGATGTTTCGGGCCGGGCAGCGCGGAACCGGTTTCTTAAATACAAGAAAAGGAGGAAGGGCCCGTTTCCTCACCAGCAGACCTCTCGTAACCTTCCCCAGCTGCTCTTCCTGGGAAGAGACCTAAAAAGTGACAGCTAAATACAGAAAGGGGAAAAAGAAAGGCCTCGATTCAGAAGCTGTCCTGGCGCCCAGTGCCACCCCGGGAGCGGGCTCCACACCGGGATCTCCACGCGGTGCCCGGCTGCTGCCTGCCTGCGCCTGCCCACGGTGGCTGTGCCTGAGCGGGGCAGATCCAGCCCCAGCCCCACGGTGCTGGGACGTGCCAGCAGCACACCCGGGCTCTCCCTTCCTGCCCAGGACACTCCTGTGCACGGAAGCTCTCGTGCCATAAAAGCCACGTCGGGGAGAAGCCCCGGGGTGCCCACAGCCCCCACTCCGTGCCGCGGGTGCACCCGGACGCAAGGCGTGGGCTGGGCAGGTAGAATTTGATCCTTCCCTCCCCAGCTGCATGGTGGCACCCACGTGGGACCCGGCGGGGACACCAACGCTCGCCTGGACCTCGAGGAAAGCAAAACCACGGGGGATGAAAGCTGGCAGCCACCACACAACTCACGAGGACGCCCTGCTGTGCCAGCCCATGTTTGTCGGTGCCCGCAGCTCACGGCCTGGGCTGCACCGGTGGGCTGGATGTCCCCGAGCTCCGGGTGTCCCCAAGCTCAGGGTGTCCCTGAGCTCCCAGGCAGGGTGTTGCTGAACTCTTCAAGCTCTCAGACAGGGTGTCCCCAAGCTCAGGGTGTATCCAAGCACCCTGAACTCACCAGCTGGGTGTCCCCAAGCTTCCTGAGCTCATAGGTATGGCATCCCTGAGGCTACCCAAGCATGCAAGCAGGGCAGGGCATCCCCAGGCTCGAAGGCAGGGTGTCCCTGAGCTCCCCAAGCTTGCAGGCAGGACGCACCCAGGTTCCCCGAGCTCCCAGGCAGGGCGTACACACGTTCCCCAAGCCTGCAGGAAGGGGATAGTGTCCCCAAGCTCCCAGGCAGAGTGCACCTGGGTCCCCCAAGCCTGCAGGAAAAGGCAGGGTGTCTCCAGGCACGCGGGCAGGGCATCCCTGAGCTCCCCGAGCCCACATGCAGGGTGTCCCTGAGCTCCCCGAGTTTGCAAGAGGGGTGCACCCCAGCTCCCCGAGTTCACGGGCACGGTGTCCCCAGCTCCCCAAGCTCACGAGGAGGGTGCACCCCAGCTCCCTGAACCCATGGGCAGGGTGTTCATGGGCACGGTGTCCCTGAGCTCATGGGCAGGGTGCCCCCAGGCTCTCCAAGCTCCCAACGAGGGCGCACCCCAGCTCCCTGAGCTCACGGGCAGGGTGTCCCTGATCTCCCCGATCTCCTGGGCAGGGTGCACCCCAAGTGGAAGCTCGCGGGCAGGGTGTCCCCAAGCCCCCAGGGGCTCCCCCCAGCCCCCTGAGAGCAGCACCCCCTCCCCAACCCGTGCGCCCCCGAGCCCCCCGCGGGGGGCCACGGCCACGCCGCAGCCGGGCTGGGGGCCGCGTGGGTGTCGGTGTGCGCGTGTAAAGGCGTGTGTAAGGGTGCGTGTGAGTGTGTAAGGGTCCGTGTGAGCGTGTAAAGCCGTGTGTGAGCGCGGGGGCCCGGCAGAGGCCCGAGCAGGCCCCGCCGCCATGGAGCCGCGTGGGGACCCGCCGGGGCCGCACCCGGGCCGAGGGCGGGGCGGAGGGGCCGGGGCCGGGACCGGGGCTGGGATCGAGGCCGCCATCCCCATCCCCATCCCCATCATCCTCCTCCTCCTCCTTCCTCCTCCTCCTCCTCCTCGTCCCCCAGCAGCTCCCCGGGGGCCTCCCGGCTTTGTGCTCCGGGGCCCCGAGCCCGGTGCCCGGGGGGGGGCTCCGCACTACAAATCCCGGCAGCCCCGGCCCCGGTCCCGGCCCGCCTCCTCCGGGAGGGCTGCAGAGTCACGGCCGGGCCCGCAGTAAACACACGCCCCCCCCCCGGCCCCACCGCACGCCCCCCGCCGCCTCCACCGCCACCACCACCGCCCCCCCCCCCCCCCCAACCACCACCCCCCCCAATCTCGGGCCCCGCCGCCGTCGGGGCGCCCCCGGGTCCCCCTCCTCCGGGCTCCGCTCCCCCCTCGTGTCCCGGTGCCGGTGCCCGGGGGGGGGGGGGGGGGACACGGGGCTGCTCGGTGCCTCCTCCCCCCCCCTCCCGTCCACCCCCAGCGGTAGCAGCAGCCCCGGCCCCCCCCCAGCCCTCCCCCCCCCCCCCCCTTGGAGGCCGCATGGCCGCTGGCGGGGCCCGGCCCCATGTGCGCGGCGCCCCCGGGCGCGCACCCACGTGCTGGGGAAGGAGCGGGATAGGAAAGGAATAAAAATACAGATTTAAAAAAAATAAATAAATAAAAAAAAAAAACCACACATGAAAAGCGAAGAATGAGATAATGATAGCAATAAAAAAGGAGAAAATGGTGGAAAGGGGCAGAAGCGCGGGGAGAGCCGTGCCCCACCTGCAGAGCCCGCCGATGACCTCCTTCTCGGATTTCCTGAAGTGCTGCAGGGAGGGCATCTTCGGGGCGGGCACCATGAAGTACTCCATGGCCGGCCGGGGCTGCGGGGCCGGGGCTGCGGGGCCGCTGCGGGGCCGGTGCGGGTGCGGGTGCGGGTGTGCGTGTGTCTCACAAGGCGGGAAACAGCTGGGGAGAGCCGAGCCCAGCACAGCAGCGCTCCCTCCCCCGGCGGCGCCGCCTCCGCCAGCCACCGGCCCATGTAAACAAAGGACGGCGCGGGCTCCGCCGGGGAGAGGGGGGAGAGGGGCTCCGGGGGGGTTCCTGAGGGGGGTTGCAAGGGGTTTAGGGGGGGTTAGAGGGGTTTAAGGGGGGTTTGGGGGGGGGTTGGGGGGGGTTTGGGGGGGTTGCTGGGGGATGCCGGGGGCGCCGATGGGGTGCGCAGAGGGGTGGCTGGGGGGTTGTGGGGGTCGCCCTGGGTCGGCGGAGGGGGGGTGGGGGGAGATGTGTTGGTAGGGCACCGGGTGTAGGCCCCCCCCCCTGCTTGTGGTGCCCCCAGTGGGTGCTGGACTGAGCGGGGGGGCGGTGGGGGCGGTGGTAATCTCGGGGTTGTGGTCTGCTGGGTTCTGGCAGCGTCCTGTGTGACCCCGTCCTGGCCTGTCCGACTCGGTCCTGCTCTTTCTTGGCCCTGTCCTAGCCCTGTCCTGTCCTGTGCCACCCCCAGCTGACCTTATCCTGCTCTGTCCTGTCCCATCCCATCCCGTCTGGCCCTATCCCTATCCCTATCCCATCCCTATCCCATCCAGCACCACCCCCTCCTGACCCTATCCTGCTGTCCTATCCCCATCCCATCCTATCCGACCATATCCCATCTGAACGTACCCCATCCAACCCTATGCCATCCTGTCCTGTCCCCGTTCCATCCTGTCCTACCCCATCCCATCCTTTCCTATCCCCATCCCATCCCTATCCCATTCTGTGCCACCCCTCCCAACCCTATCCTGCTCTGTCCTGTCCCCATAACACTCTACCCCATCTGACCCTATCCCATCCTATCTGACCCTATCCCATCCTTTCCTATCTCCGTCCCATCCCAGCCCATCCCATCCTTTCCTATCCCATTTGACTCTATCTGCTCTATCCTGTCCTCATCCCATCTGACCCTATCCCATCTGAACATATCCCATCCAACTCTACCCCATCCTTCCCTGTCCCCATCCCATCCCATCCCTATCCCATCCTGTGCCACCCCCACCTGCCCCTATCCTGCTCTGTCCTGTCCCCATCCCATCCAACCCTATCTCATCTGACCCTCTCCCATCCTTTCCTATCCCCAGCCCATCCCTATTCTATCCTATGCCACCCCATCTGATCCTATCCCTGCCCCATCCTGTCCCCATCCCATTTTGCCCTGTCCCAGCTGACCCTACCCCATCCTACCCCATCCTTCCCTATCCGCATCCCATCCCTATCCCATGTTGTGCCACCCCCACCTGACCCTATCCTTCTCTGTCCTGTCCCCATCCCACTGTATCCCATCTGACCCTATCTCATCCCACTGTATCCCATTTGACCATATCCCATCCTTTCCTACTCCTGTCCCATCCTATCCTACCACATCCCATCCCATCCTTTCCCATCCCCATCCCATTCCTGTCCCATCCTGTGCCATCCCCTCCTGACCCCATCCCATCTGTCCCCATCCCAACCCACCATATCCCATCCGACCCTATCCCACCCTATCCCATCCTTTCCTATCCCCATCCCATCCCTATCCTGTGCCACCCCCACCTGATCCTATCCTGCTCTGTCCTGTCCCCATCCCATCTGACCTTATCCCATCCAACCCTATCCCATTCCCTCCTATCCTATCCCATCCTTCCCTATCCCATTATCCCATCCCATCCTATCCCATCCTTCCCTATCCCATTATCCCATCCTATCCTATCCCCATCCCATTATCCCATCCCATCGCGTCCTGCCCTATCCCATCCTTTCCTATCCCCATCCCATCCACCCCGTCCTTGTCCACCCTGTGCCGCCCCATCTGACCCCATCCCCACCCCACCCCACCCCATTCCGTGCCCGTGGGGCTGCCAAATGGGGCAAGTGGGGGGGAGGCAGGGACTTTGGGGTGCTGCTGGTGGCCTTGGGGGGGGTGGGCTCAGACCACGTGTGGGGCTCAGAGGTGGTTTTGGGGACCACGGCACATTGGGATTTTGGGGGGGGGGGGGGGGGCTGATTTTGCACTGGGGGGGGTGCCACACGGGTGACAACTCCCCTGGGGACGGGGGGGGGGCACAACCGGGTGGCGGATGTGGCGGATGTCCCCCCCCCAGCCACGGGGCTGTGCCCTGCTTTCCGCCCTGCCCCTCCCCGCGTGGATTCCTCCCCCCCCCCCCAAAAAAAAAAAAAAAAAAAAAAGGAAAAACAAAAAAAAAAAACACGCGTGGGGCGTGACAGCGGGGACACCCCCCCGCCGGGCCCAGCCGCCACATCCTGCCTGCGGAAGGAGCCCCGGGGACAACCCCCCCCCGGTGCGCCCCCCCCCGCCCCATCCCGCCCCCTTCCCCTCCCTCCCCTCCCTCCTCCAGGCGCGCCGCGGGGGGGTGACGTCATAGGGAGGCCCTGCCAGGCCGTGACGTCACGGAGCGGCGCTGGCGTCACGCGGGAAATTCGCCCCCCCCCGCCCCCCCCGCGGCAGAACACGAATCCCCCCCAAAACCCCCCCCAGACACCCGAGTCCCCCCTAAATCCCTATGGGGGGGGGGGGGGATTCGCTTCCTGCATCCGGCCCGGCTGGGCTGGGGGGGGGGGGACCCCACGCCACGTCCCCCCCCCCCATTTTATTTTACCCCCCCCCACGCGTGACACCCCCCCAGGAGGAGCAGCAGCGCCCACGCGTGTGCGCGTCCCCTCCACGGGGGCTCCCCGTGCGTCTCCGCCTGCCCATCCGCGCGCCCCCCCCGCTTCTCCCCAACCCCCGCAGCCCCCCCAAAACCCCCCTAAAACCCCCCAAAACCCCCCCCACGCCCCCCCCCGGGGCGGTCCCAAGCATGCGCTCAGCTCCCACCCGCGAATGGCTGCCGGGGCGGCGGCGCGGCGGGGCCGGTCCTAGCGGGGCTCTCCGGGGGGGGGGGGGGGGCGGCCATAAATCACGGCGGGCAGAGCCCCCGCCCCGCCCCGGGGCTGCCTGCCGGCCGGCCGGGGGGGGGCGGTGGTTGTGGGGTGGGGTGGGGTGGTTTGTGGGGTGGGTGGGGGTGGGGGGGTGGGGGGGCAGAGCCCCCGCCGTTCCCACCGCCCCCGGCCCCGGCGCCTCGCAGATGTGGCGGAGCCGCCCGCTGGCCCCACGGCGGGGGGGGGCCGTGCGCCGAGCCCCGCGCTGAGCCGCCCGCAGGTAGGCAGCGGGCTGGGGGGGGGGGGAGCGGGGATGGTACTGGTGGTACTGGTCATACTGGTGGTACTGGTGGTGCTGGTGCTGGTGGTGGTGGTGGGAGCCCCCCCGGACGCGTGACAGCCCCCCCAGGAGGCTCCCGGCGTTCCCCCCCCCCTCCAAGCTCGCCTTTTGTGTCACCCACCCGTGACCGCGTCCTCCCTCCGGCTCCGTCCTTGTCGGCGTTTTTTTTTTTTTTTGGGGGGGGGATGCTCGGGGCTTTATTTATCCTTTATTTATATTTATTTATCTATCTATTTATTCATTATTTTTTTTTGGGGGGGGGCGGTGATGTCACCCTGCCGCTGGGTCCCCCCCCCCTCCCCAACTACCCCCGTGGGTAGCCCCGGGGACCCCCCCCCCGGCTGTCCCCGCAGCGAGGCCGCGGGACGTTTTGGCTGCCCCCCCCCCTCCCGGAGCCATCTCCGCTGCCCGACAGAAGCCGCTTCCCTCTGCGTGTCCCCCCCCCGTGCCCCCCCTCCCCACGGCACCCCACGAACCCCGTCCCGAGTGGGGTGGGGGCACAGATGGGGACAGCGCCGTGGCCACCCCGCTTTTGGGGCACCTGGCACAGGGCCGCGTCCCGGCAGCTTTTGGGTTCATCCCCCCCCACCCCAAAAAAAACCCACCCCACCCGTGTCCCGTGTCCCCCCCCCCCCCCCCCCCCGCGAGGCTCCATCGCCGCATCCCTGCGTGGGGCGGGGGCCGCGGGTGGCAGGAAGAGGAAGCGGCCCCAGCCGTGGGTTTGGGATTTTTAAAGGGCCTGGGGCTGCGCCCCTCCCCTGGGCCCCCCCCTCTCCATGTCCCGACCCCCCCCCACCGTGGGGTCAGCCCCCCCCCACCCCAATGCGTGCCGTGGGGCCGCGCACCCTTGGGTGCCTCCTGTGCGTCCTGGGGGTGCGGGGAGAGGCTGGGGAGGGGGGGGGGGGACGACTTAGGGCAGCGCCCCCACTTTTGGACATGGGGGGGCTCTATTTTGGGGGGGGGGCATCACCTTCTCTTATAGCACCCCCCCCTCTCCAGCTGCTTGCTATAGGGCGGGAGGGGGCTCCCCCCTATGGGGCCAGCCCCACACCGGCTGGAGGATGGGGCGGGGGGGGATATATGTGTGTGTGTGCGGTGGGGGGGGGGTCTCCCCACCCCCTCGGCCGGGCCCCCCCCCCCGTGTGTGTGTGTGTGTGTGTGTGTGTGTCCCCCCCCCCGCGGCTCCTCCGCATTCCTCAGCGTCTGCGCCGCGCTGGAGCCCGGCCAGAGCGGGGGGCCCCGGCGGCGGGGCAGGGCGGGGGCCGGGCCCCCCGGGGCGGTGGCAGCGGCAGCGGCAGCGAGGGGGGGGCCCTGGGTGTGTGTGTGTATGGGGGGGGGGGGGTTGGACACGCGGGGGGGGGGGTGCCACGTGTGCTGGGTGCGCTGCGCCCCCCCCCCCCCCCCCCCCGCCCGGCCCCACGGTCTCCCCCCCGCTCTGTGCGCGCACGCACCGGGATGGGGGGAAAAAGGGAAAAAAAAAAAAAGAAAAAAAAAAAAAAAAAAGGGATGGGGAAAAGGGGAAGGGGGGGGCACCGGGGTGGAAGGGGGGGGGGCTGAGGAGGAGCCGGGGGGGGCCCCGAGCTGAGCCGAGCCGCGGGCAGCCCCTGCCCGGCCCCAGCGGTGGAGGGGCCCCGGCGGGGGAGGAAGCCGGGGCTGGGGCCAACGCGCTCGGGTCACGGCGGGGCTGGAGCCGCCGCCGCCCCTGGGAAAGGGCGGGGGGGGCCGGGGGGGGGCACCCAGGGAGGAGAGGGGGGGGCCCGGCGGCCACCCCCGTGGATGCAGGCGGGGGGCGCGGGGGAATCCCCTGGGGGGGAGTGGGGTGGGGGTGGGGATGGGGATGGGGATGGGGTCGGGCACAGCCCCCCCCACCCCACCTCGGTGCCCCCCCCCCTTGTCGCCCCCGCGCTGCGCCCTGCCCTTTGCCCGCCGCGGGAGGGGACACGGGGACACCGGCACGGCCCCGGCTCCATGCCAGCGCCCCGCGGCCTTGAGCCCGTGCCAGACCCCCCCGGTTCCGCAGCTGGGGGTGGGGGGAGCCGGGCGATGCGGTGCTGACCCCCCCCCCTTCCCAAATAATCCCCAAATTTCCGCAGCCCCCCGCCCGCCGCCGCCATGCATTCGCTGGACGAGCCGCTGGACCTGAAGCTGAGCATCTCCAAGCTGCGGGCTGCCCGGGACAAACGGGAACGGGGGGGCCCCCCCGGCCCCCGACCCCGTGGCCCCATCGTGTCCCCCCCCCCTCCACGCCAGGACGCCCCGCCGGCCGGGGAGAGCCGGGGTTCGGCACGGGGGGGGCGTCGGGCAGGAGGGACCCCCGGCCTCCTGGCACACTCCAAGCTGCTGGAGAAAAGGGACGGGCGCTTCCCCCCCGTGCCCGTCATGGACCTGAGCCTCTCGCCCCCCCCCGGCGGGGAGTCCCCGGGGGGCAGCGCCCCGCTGTCCCCCGAGCGGCCGGGGGCGAGCGACCTGCCCCTGCCCGCCGCCCCCCACGTGAGTACACTCAGGACCCCCCTCCCCACCTATATGACCCCCTCCTGGCATCCCCAATCCGCCCCATTTCTTTTTTTTGGGGTCGGAGGGGGGGCCCTGCACCCCGGGCCCCCTCCCTGACCGCCGTCCCCATTGGGTTTTGCTGTAGGATTTCCAGTCCCTGCGCTACATCGACGGCATCCCCAGCTCCTTCCAGTTCTTCCTGCCGCTCGGGGCCGGGGGGGCCCTGCACCTGCCCTCCTCCGCCTTCCTGCCCCCCCCCAAGGACAAGCGCCTCTCCCCGGAGCTGCCCCTGCCCAAACAGCTCGTCTGCCGCTGGTCCAAGGTCAGCCGGGGGGGGCACTGATGTGGGGCTGGGGGGCAGAAGTATACGGGGCTGATGCAAGGGGTCGTTTGTACCTCCCCAACCCCTCAGGGAGTCCGGGGGGGGTCCTCAGGGATGGGGATTTGGGGGAGGATGGAGGGTGCGCAGCCCCCCCCACCTCACCCCAGCCTCGTGCCCGCAGTGCAACCAGTTCTTTGACCTCCTGCAAGACCTCGTGGACCACGTCAACGACTTCCACGTCAAGCCTGAGAAGGACGCGGGGTACTGCTGCCACTGGGAGGGCTGCGCCCGCCACGGACGGGGCTTCAACGCCAGGTGGGTGCGGGCTGGGGGGGCGCCTCGGGCTCCTTGGGGGATATTGGGGCTGGGGGGGGGGCAGTGCTGCACCCCCGGGGAGGGCTGGGCTGCGAGGGTGGATGGCACCGGGTGGTGGCACCGGGTGACGGCACCGGGTGTCCCTGCGAGCTGTGGTGGGTGGATGGGGGGGCATAGATTTGGGGTCGGGCCCTGGCCCCCCCCAAGCTGACGGCTGCGGGTGCAGGTACAAGATGCTGATCCACATCCGGACGCACACCAACGAGAAGCCGCATCGCTGCCCCACCTGCAACAAGAGCTTCTCCCGCCTGGAGAACCTGAAGATCCACAACCGCTCGCACACAGGTCAGCGTGCGGGGCTGGACGGGGCGGGGGGGGTGACCCTTTGGGGGGGGGGGTGGCGGAGGTGTCCGGCCCCGCCAGACCCGGCACCGTGCCGTCCCGCAGGCGAGAAGCCCTACATCTGCCCCTACGAAGGCTGCAACAAGCGCTACTCCAACTCCAGCGACCGCTTCAAGCACACCCGCACCCACTACGTGGAGAAGCCCTACTACTGCAAGATGCCGGGCTGCCACAAGCGCTACACGGACCCCAGCTCGCTCCGCAAGCACATCAAAGCCCACGGCCACTTCGTGTCCCACGAGCACCAGGAGATGCTCAAGGGCCACCCGCCCCCCAAGACGCCCCTGGGCTCGGCCGACGTGCCCTACGTCAACGGGGCGCAGCTCGTCATCCCCAACCCCGCCGCCCTCTTCGCCCCCCACGGGTTGCCGGGGCTGCCCATCCCGCTGGCGCCGGCCCCCCTCGACCTGAGCGCGTTGGGCTGCGGGGCGGGGGGCTCTGGGGGGCTGCCCGCCCTGCCCGGCCCCGCTCTGCCCCTCAACGGCGGCCCCTTGAACTTGGCCAAGAGCCCGCTGCTGTCCTCGCCCTTCGCGGCCGGCGGCCTGGGGCTGCCCGTCATGTCGCTGCTGGCCGGCGGGGCCAAGACCGAGGCTGAGAAGGCGGCGGGGGGCAAGGGGGGCAAGGGGCCGGAGAGCCGCAAGCCGGGCGGCGAAAGGACGGAGCTGGGGCGCCTGCGGGCCCCCCCCGAGAGCCTGGCGCTGCTGCCGGGGGCCGTGCTCGACCTCTCGGCCGGGATCGGGGCGGCGGGCAGCCCCCCCGAGGCGCTGCCCCCCGGCTGGGTCGTCATCCCACCCGGCTCCTTGCTGCTCAAGCCGGCCGTGGTGAATTGAGGGGATGGCCCCGCTCCCGGAATCGGGGCGGGGGGACACGCGCCGAGACCCCCGGCGCTGCCTCCGCCGGCAGCGGGCCTGCGCGCGATTTTAACCTTCACGAAAGAAGATGGGACTCTTCTGAGAATAGCAATAATCCCTCGGCGCACGCAGCCGGCCGCGACCCCCTGCTGCTGCCCGGCCTGAGCCCCACGGCCCCGCGGGGTGGGCCTGGGGGGGGCCCTGCTCCGTGTGCCCAGCCCCGGCCTCGGCAGCCGGAGACGCCGCTATTTATTTATCGACCAGACCCCTGCTCCGACGGGGCCCCTCTTGGGCTCTTCTGCTGTCGCTGACTTGGCGTCTCCCTGCCCGAGGCCTCAGCCCCGCCGGTGCCAGCCCGGGGCTGCGGTGGGGACAGCAGGGTAGCAGCTCGGGGGGCTGCTCCTGGGTGTCCGTCCCCAAAACGCCCGCTCCGCGGCTGGGCCACCCCGCGCCGCCTCCCCGGCCCCCCCCATGACAAGGCACACGGCCGCGTGTGCCGCTCGCTGCGCCGGCTCCGCACCGGGGCAGAGCCACCGCGTTCAGCTATGTTCATACCTAACCGTGTAACGAAGCGCATGCAGGCAGCGCGGGCAGGGCTGCGGGCAGCTGCCAGCGGCACGTTGGCACCGTGCGGCTCGGTGCCGCGTGGCTCGGTGCCGTGCCTGCTCCCTGGGGCCCCAACGGGGTGGTGCCAGCCCCATGCTGTGGGGCAGCGCCGGTGCACCAGGCGTCTTGGCTAAAATAGAGATTTTGGGCAGCCCCGGCACGGCTGGGCAGACAGGGCGCCCGCTCCGCTCTGCCAGCAGCACCACGAGGCAGGAGCCTCGGGGATGTCGACCCCACGGAGGTGCCCCGAGGCCCCTCGAGCTCCATCCCTGCTCCCCCAGCCCCGACCCTCCCTCTCTGAGGGACCGCTCGCACTCACCCGGGGCCACGACCACCCCCAGCACGGGGGCCAGCTCTCCCTGACCGCTCCCACGGCACCGGTGCCTCTCTCGCCCCGGTGCGCACAGGGGGGTCCTGCGTACCTCGCCCCGCCCCGGGCAGGACCCCTGCCCACGGCTTTCTCCGAACCGGGGGTCTCCCCGACCCCGACCCAGCTGCAAGGAGCCCCAGGAGGGGCCCAGGCTCGGGGAGGGTCGGGTCCCCCGGCCGCACGCCCCGCGGGGAGCCGGTCTCCCCGTGCTCACCGTCCTCGGGCCGGGGCGCGGCGGCCGCCCGGCACTGCCACAGCATGGCATTCGGCCATCGACCAGGCCTCCCCGGCCGGTGTACGTTTTTCTTGCTCGTTTGTTGGTTTGTTGTTGCACATTCCAGGACATCAGTATTTTAACGGTCTCTAAGTGCCTTTCTATTGTAGTTTCTGGGTTGTTTTTATTTTCCTCCTGTTGGGCTCCATCGCTGTTAGCATAGAGTTTAAGGACTACAGAAGTAAGAGATAAGCTAACGACTATAACACTATATTCCTCCATGGGAGAGGAAGTTTATTAAGAAAACAATAAAGCAAAGTTGAAGTAAGTTCCTGTTTCAGTCTGTGCCCGGGGCTCGAGGGCAGCGAGGAGCCCGAGATGGGGACAAAGTGCTGAGCTCGTGCCAGGGGACAGGGGGGTAACACCAGCGCCATCTCCTTGGGGTTGGGGTCCCGGGGCACGGCTGGCTCTGCCTGGCCTCCCTGGGGGGCTGAGCCCCCGCCAGGGGCTGCAGCAGGGACAGCCCCCGTGTGTCCCCGCACGGCTCCTCGCTGCTGTGCCCCGACCCAGCTCCTGTCCTTGCTGCCTGTCTGCACGCAGCTCCCGGCTCTCACGTGGTCCAGAGCCAGAGGCATGTGTGCAGCCGGGCCAAGAGCATCCAACCCCCCACTAAAATAGCTCCTGCGGCCTTCCCGGGCGTGATTTGTGCGCTGGCAGCCCTGGCTGCCCTGAGGCCCAGCTGGGGACACCCCTCCTTCCTCCTCCACCTTCCGTCATCCGCAGGACAGGACGCAGCCCGTGCCAGTCCCTTGCGTCTGGGTCGTGTTTTTGCGCTCTGAGCCGAGGGCCAGGGCACAGCAGCAGGGCAGGGGCAGCGCCAGGGCCGCCCCTTCTCCCTCCCCGGGGCGCAGAGCAGCCAGGCCAGGCGGTGGAGGACACGGCGTTTATTGGCTACCTTTAACTTAAGGGAGAGGGAAGCGGGGGCGAGGGTGGCAGGAGTCACGTCTCGGCTTTCCAGCCCTTCTCCTTCTCGTCCTTGGCGCGGATGCGGAGCTCCTCGTCCAGCCGCTCCTTGGCTCTCACCACCTGCGGGGACAAGGGGACAGGGTGACACAGAGGGACAGAGCACCCACACCCTGCCCGCTGGCACCAGGCTCCGAGTCCTTCCTGCCTCACCAGGGCTCTGAAAGGGGCTCGTTGGCAGTGACTGTCGGTGCTGCAGGTCCCTCACCCCCCCTAAGGCACCCCCCGGATGGCCTCCAGCATGACAAAGGGTGGGGACAGAGCCTATTCCCGACCCCTTGTCAGCACAGCTCTGCTCAGCTGGCACCAACAGCCCCCATCCCCTCCCAAAGCAGCCAGGCAGAGGCAGCAAAACCCTCCCTGCACGGCCTTCAGGTGGGTTCAGCCTGTGCAGGAGACACTGTTGCCCTAAAACATGTTTCTGGAAGGTTCCTCTCAAAGCCAGACAGGCTGGGGGCAGAGCTGGGGGCACCCCGCACCTCTCCTTTCGCTCACCTTGGACTGCAGGTAGAAGGAGCCTCCCACAGACTTGTCGTTCACCTTGAATAAGTGGTCATAGTTCTGCCAAAACAAAGCTCCCGGTCAGTCGCTGCCTCCTGCACCCTCTGCTCCCCAAATCCTGGTGTCCTCTGGCACTGGGGGTGGAGGCTGCTTCACCCCCAGTACCTCTGGGGAGCAGCGTCCCCACCCCCGGGCAGCTCTGCCAAGCAAATTCCTCCGTGCTCCAGCTCAAGCTGGGGCAGCGAATCTCTCCTGGGACGAGCCATGCCCAGGACAGCACCCACAAACCCTCCAGGGACCAGACATCACCCCCACCACCCCCCACCACCCCCCACCAGCCACAGGCACCCCGAGGGAGCCCCTACCTTCTGGATCTCCTCCTGGTTGAGGTTGGAAACGTTGAGGATCTGCTGAGCTTCCTGCAGGCTGATGCCGATGATCCTGGAGGCGGCAGCAGACTGGGGCCTCTCCGAGCGCCCTCGCGCGTCTGCCGCAGCTCGGCTCGCTGCCGGGGACACCGTCAGCCCTCTGAAGGTGCCTCAGGGCCTGGCCCCGCACCCCAAAACCCCAGGGGCTTCCAGGCGGGTCAGGGCCATGAAGCCCCATCTCAGCTGCCCGTGTCCCTCATGGGGCCACCCGGGTGAGGTCTGCTCCCGGCACCCAGTGCTGGGGAGAGGGCAGGAGCCTGAGGGCCACGCGAAGGGACTTGGGGGTGTCCCCTCTGTGCACAAAGGGACCTGGGGGTGTCCTCTCTGTGTATAAAGGGTCTTGGGGGTGTCCTCTCTGTATATAAAGGGACTTGGGGGTGTCCCCTCCTTGCACAAAGGGACCTGGGGGTGTCTTCTCTGTGCATAAAGGGTCTTGGGGGTGTCACCTCTGTGCACAAAGGGACCTGGGGGTGTCCTCTCTGTGCATAAAGGGATCTGGGGATGTCCCCTCCCTGCACAAAGGGACTCGGGGGTGTCACCTCTGTGCACAAAGGGACTCTTCTCTGTGCATAAAGGGTCTTGGGGGTGTCCCCTGCCTGCACAAAAGGACGTGGGGGTGTCCCCTCTGTGCATAAAGGGACCCAGGGTTGTCCCCTCGCTGCACAAAGGGACCTGAGGGTGTCCCCTCAGCCCGGGTTTGGGGGAGCCGGTGTTGGGGGGGGGGCTGGGCTCCTACCTGCGAACTCCTGGCGCAGCGCCCGCATGAAGGCCCGTCCGACCACCTGGGCCCCCACCAGGATGATCTGCGCCAGGTACTTGGCCTGTGGGGACAGCGGGGGGGCTGTCACCGCCGGCCCCGCCGTGCCCCTGCACCCCACTCCCCACCACGCCACCCCCGGATCCGGCCTCCCTATCCCCTGTGTCCCCTGTGTCCCCTGTGTCCCCTGCCTTGTCCCCTGCCCCCTCGGCTCCCTCCTCCCTCACCCAGACCCTCAACAGCCCCTCCACCCCCTCCCTGTCCCTGTCCCTTGTCCCCTGTCCCCCTCCCTGGGTCCTGTCCCCCCACCCCGTCCCCTGTCCCCCGCCCCACACCCATCGCCCTGTCCCCTATCTCCCTGTCCCGGTACCCATCCCCTGTCCCCCCCCGTGTCCCCTACCACCCCCCTGGTGTCCCCTATCCCCCCTGGTGTCCCCTGTCCCCCCCCCAGCCCCTCACCATGTCCCCGCCGCCCCTTCCGCTCCTGACGGGGCCGGGTCAGGGAGCGGAGGGCGCGGGGCGGAGCCGCCTCCTTCCTCCCCCCCCACATCGCCCCCTGCTGGCGGCTGCCGGTAGCGGCCGGGCGCCATTTTGCCCTCCCCGGCCCCTCGGCCCCACACAAGCAGCAGGCGGAGCGGGGCGAGGCTGCACGGCTTTAATGGCGGGGCCGGCCCCAGCGCCGACACCGCGTCCCGAAGGGTCGGCTCCGGGCAGCCCGGGGGCCATGGGGAGTCCCGGGGCTCTGGGGAGTCCGTGGGATCCGGCGTGGATCAGTCCTGTGGGGATAGGGGGCGGTGAGAGCGGCAGGGCTCGCTCCCCGCGCCCCCTGTCACGGTGTCCCCATGTTGTGGTGTCCCCATGTTTAAGCAGCCCCAGTGTCCTCATGGTGTGGTGTCACAGTGTCCCCATGTCGAGGTGTCCCCATGTTGCAGTGTCCCAGTGTCCCCAAGTTGCGGTGTCACAGTGTCCCCATGTCAAGGTGTCCCGGTGTCCCCATGTCCCGGTGTTCCAGTGTCCCCGTATCACGATGTCCCGATGTCACAGCATCCCGGTGTCCCCATGTCACGGTGTCCCCATATCACGGTGTCCCCATATTGCAGCATCCCAGTGTCCCCATGTCATGGTGTCCCCATGTCATGGTGTCACAGCGTCCCCATGTCAAGGCGTCCCAGTGTCCCCATGTGACTGTCCTAGTGTCCCCATGTCGTGGTGTCCCAGTGTCCCCATGTCGTGGTGACTCGGTGTCCCCGTGTCGTGGTGTCCTCATGTCGCAGTGTCCTAATGTCCCCATGTCACGGTGTCCCCATATTGCAGCATCCCGGTGTCCCCATGTCATGGTGTCCCAGCGTCTCCATGTCAAGGTGTCCCGGTGTCCCCATGTGACAGTGTCCCAGTGTCCCCATGTCAAGGTGTCCCAGTCTCCCCATGTCACGGTGTCCTGGTGTCCCCATGTTGTGGTGTCCCCATGTCCCAGTGTTCCCATGTCACAGTGTCCTGGTGTCCCCATGTCGCGGTGTCCCCTTGTCCCCATATCACAGCATCCCGGTGTCCCCATGTCATGGTGTCCCAGTGTCCCCATGTCACGGTGACCCAGTGTCCCCATGTTGTGGTGTCCTCATGTCGCGGTGTCCTGGTGTCCCCACGTCATGGTGTCCCCTTGTGCCCATGTTGCAGCATCCCAGAGTCCCCATGTCGTGGTGTCCTGGTGTCCCCACGTTGTAGTGCCCCCTTGTCCCTGTGTCCCCATGTCACGGTGTCCTGGTGTCCCCATGTCGCGGTGTCCCCTTGTCCCCATGTCCCAGTGTCCCCACGTCCCCACCATACCTACCCACTCAGCCTCATCCACGCCCTCGAAGGAGTCCTGTGGCAGCGGGTCGTCGCGGTTGCCCAGCCGGGCCACCATGGCGCTGAGGAGCTACGGGGCAAGCCGCACAGTGGGGACGGGGCTTCGCGAGGGGGTTCAGGATCCCCCCACAACCATCCCCATCCCCACGCTCACCTCCTCCTTCTTCTGCTCGTCCGTCTTCTCCCCCAGGTACACAGCCGCGGGGACAAACTTGCGCGCCGGCTGCTCCTTGGGGGCCTGGCTCACTGTGAGGACGGCACGATGTGGGGCAGCTCCAGGGGGGGCAGCCCCACACGCGGTGCCCACCTCACCCCTCTGCACCTACCTGGCGTCATGTCGGGGGGACGGAGGTCAGCGCGGCGCTGCTGCCCGTCCTGCCCCGCCAGCCAGGCGCCGGCACCGAGGGACGGCTCCCACCATACGCGGGTCGGAGGGAAGATGTCGTCCTGGAAATACTCCTTCTGCAGGACGCGGGGTGGTGAGGGACAGGGGAGCCTCCACCTGGCCCCCCCATGCCGCCAGCCCCGATGGCTACCTTGACACGGGGCACGCGGAAAGCCACCGGCTCGAGGGCGCCCTGGCCCAGCCGCAGCGCTCGGGCGAACTCCACCTCGCGCACGTCGCACGCCGTCTTGCGCAGGAAGACGAAGCCCTTGGGGAAGCAGGCAGGTGAGCAGGGCTGGGAGCAGGGACGGTGGCACGGCCCCGGCGGGCTCCCCCCCCTCACCTTGTGGGGGTCGCTGGAGGTGAAGCTGTTGCACTCGAGGAAATAGGGTGGCTCGGGGGTCACCTCGTAGAGGAACACTCTGGTGTCACCCTGGGACAGAGCAGGACGGGGGCTGGTGTGAGGGCACGGCGGGTCCCACGCCGCGGTGCCCTGTGCCGGCAGCCCTCCTGGACGCAGGTCCTCCCACCTTGCCAGTGAGGAAGACGACGCTGGTGTCCTCGTCGTAGAAGGGCAGGAGGGTGGATGGGGCCACGTCGAGGCCGAGGACGGAGAGGGGCCCATCGGGCAGGGCCTGTGCCCGGTACAGGAGGATCCTCCGCTCGCTGCGGCTGTGGGGATGTGGGGGTGGGTGGGTGGCATGGCAGGGCCCGATGTGCCCGGTGTCACCATGGTGGGCACCGAGGCACAGCTTGTCCCCCAGGGACTGTGCCCAGTGGTGGCCATGCCCGGGGAGGTGCAAGGGACATCCACGTGCCCGCCCTCACCTGTCGAAGCCGGAGACGAGGAGGAAATCGCCTCCACACACCCAGACCACGCGCGCCCCGCGGCCCCCCTCGGGGCCTGGGCCCTCCTGTGTGGGGAGAAGAAGGGTCACCGGCTGCACCCCCTGCTCAGCAGCTCCCCGTGTGGGGACCTGCCCCCTCCCAGCTCTCCTGTCCCGTTCCCGCTGCTGTGGTCCCACCTGCTGGGGCTGGGGGCTGCGCCGGGGCTCGTAGAGCCGCAGCCGGCCGTCCTTGCTCGCCGTCGCCAGCTGCCTCCCATCGGGGCTCCAGGCCAAGCTGAAGATCTGGGAGATGGAGAGTGCCCCCATCAGGGATCCGTGCCACAGTCCCCGGCTGGCCCAGGGGACTTGGTGGCCGGCTGGGTGCACCCCGTGGGTGTCCCATGGGCACCTCTCCTCCCCGATGGCATCTCAGCACCGTAGTTCAGGAACCAGCTCCGAGCTGGCACCCAGCTGCGCCGCAGCGTGGAGGCCTGGCACGTCTGGGTGCTGCGGTCCCCCGGCGCTGCCTGACCCTACCTGGTCCGTGTGTCCCTGCAGGCACAGCACCTCCTGCCCGGCGCCCAGCTCCCATATCCGCACCGTCATGTCGTAGGAGGAGGAGACGAGGAGGTCAGCCGCCACAGGGTGGAAGCGGATGGAGTAAATCTTCTCCGTGTGCCCTGGTAAGGAGAGCGGAGTGCTGGCACTGGGACGGGGACGCCACCAGACCCGTCTGCCCGTGCGGCTCTGCCTGGACACCCAGGGACAATCGGTGCTTGAGCTGTGTCCCTGCACCGCGCTCACCTTGCAGCACAGCCTCGGGCTCCCGCAGCGTGTCCTGCAGCCCGCCTTCGGGGACCCGCCACAGCCGGATCTTGGCATCTTCCCCCGCTGCAGCACCAAAACCACCACGGAGAGAGACAGGCAGGGGGTGAGCGGTGACACGGGGCGCAGCATGCCACGGCAGGGTGTCAGTGCCCCACGGAGCGCACCCTGGGCATAGCACACGTACCAACAGCGAGGCGCCGTGGGTCAAAGGGGTCCCAGCAGAGGTCGGCCACCGCCGTGCCGTTCTGGATGGTGGGCACGGCTGTGTCGGGGAGACGGCCCGGCTTGGAGAGCTGGCGGAGAGCAACGTGTCACCCAGGGTGCATGGCAGGCGCGGGCACCCATGTGCCGGGCACAGCGGTGGCACTGAGAGCCTCTTCCCACTGCCGTACCTCGAGGACGGCGATCTGGCCGCCAGCGGAGAGCAGCGGGAGGGCGACGCGCTGGTGGTTGGCGCAGAAGCCGTCGCTCTCGCCCGGCGTGGTGAGGCTCAGCCCCCGCAGGTTGGTGATGTGGGTGTCGCGGTGCAGCACCGCGCCCTGCGCGTGCCGGAATCGGGAGCTGGGCCCTGCGGAGCCGGGGGGGGCCGCTGAGTGCCACGGCTCCTCCGGCCGCACGGGTGGGGTGACGCCGAGCCCACCCCGGCACCCACTCACCCAAAATGCTCTGCAGAGACTTCTGGCTGGGGCTGCTGACGAAGCCGCTGGAGGGGCCGGTGCTGGCGGAGAGCGAGGTGGCGGCGCTGCTCGGCGAGGCCAGCGAGCCGGAGGGCGAGGAGTAGCCGCTGCCTTCCTGCAGGAGACGGCGTGTGGGCAGGGGGTGCTGCCCTCGCCCAGCCCAGCCCCTCCCCGGCCCCTCGCGCCCCCGTGCTCACGCTGCGGTCGCTGTCGGTGGGGCCATCGGCGGGCAGTTGGGTGCTGGGTGCCGCGGGGGCGATGACGGGGGAGCGGAAGGTCTGCGTGGGTCTGCGTGCGGGGTGCAGGCTCACCTTCCCCACCTGCAGAGCGGCAGCACTGCTGCGAGCGGGCACGGGCAGAGGAGCCCCTGAGTCCCACCCGCTTGCTTTCAGAGGAGCAGGTTTGCCCCCACAAAACTCCCTTTTCCCCCTCCTCCTGCAATCGCCCCCACCGAAACCTGCCGCTCGTGGTGTGTGGCTTGTAGGAGGGGCCCTTCTCCGGCTAAATCCAGATCCGTGGCTCTGGATGCAGTAAGGATACAGCCTCAACCTCTACGTTTTTAAGGGAGATGGTGGGAAATGTGTTTTCACTATTAGATTTTTACTCTTAGCTGCACCTAGATGGAAAATAGAGCTCACTTGGCTGAGCTCAGGAGAGCGTTTTTGAGCAGTTCCTTGCTGGAAAAACATTTTAAACTCAGTGGGTGCACGTCAGCGGCAGGACAGACGAGACCTCCTGAAGCCGTATTCAGAAGCAGCCGAGCACGGGGCTGGGCAGCTGGGGGTGAAGCTCTGCTTGTCCCCAGGGGCCTCCTTCCCACTCTGCAGTCAAGATGTGCTTGGCACCCTCTTGGGGGTGCACCTCGGTGCCCTGCCACCATCACAGTCACCCCAAAAACCCACTGGCTTTTGGGAAACAGACTTGATTTGTATGAATCTCCACTTCCCATTAAAAGGATGTGATTAAAAAATCCCACACATGCCCTTCCACGTCCCCGTCCCCATCCCAAGGCTGTGGTGTGGTCCCTGTGCCGGCACCAGTGCTGCCCCCAGCCCCGGGCCATGCCAGCCATGGGGACACCCCCTGGGTGACACTCACCTGCTGGCTGTCCCCTGCCCACCAGGCTTGGGCATCCGTGGCTGGCAGCACCCCGGCGCAGTCGGGGAACAGATCCTCGTGGAACTCCTGGACAGACTGCGGGAGAGGGGGCGGGCGGAGGTGGTGCTCTGCCTGCGTCCCCTCGCTGTCCCCTGGGCACACGGTGGCCCCGGGCAGGAGACCCCCGGGCACCTTGCGGCCGCAGAGCCCCGGCCCCGGCCGAGCTGCACGCCGGAGCCTGTAGGTGTCAGACGCTGCCCAGCTCTGGGCTGCGCCGTGCACCCCTGAAAGTACCCGGCCTCCAAAACGCAGCCCCTGCTCTGCCAACAGCAGCACCCAGCTCTCAGCACCCACCCTGCGGCCCCTGCCCCAGCGCCCAGCCTCCGCTACGCAGCGGGGTCCGGTAGCACCCCGCATCTTCCACCCAGCACCCAGAAATCAGCCCCCAGCACCCCGGTTTCAGCTCCCCGCGGGTTTCCCTCCTCTCCTGCTCCCCCCAGGCCAGGGACACGGGTCCCCCGCCACCCCTCACCACGCCTGGGTGCCCTCCATCCCCTGGGGCTGGCACCCGTGAGATGGCACCAGGCCCCCCAACATGGTGCTGCCCGTAGGTTTGGGCATGGGGCTGAGCTAGGGGCACGCCTCCGTGCCTCAGTTTCCCTGGGGAGCTGAGCCCTGCCTGGGAAATGTCCCCACGGGGACAGAGCCCCCACCCCCCGAGCCCGTGGCCGCCCTGCGGCAGCGCTTACGCTCTGGTTCTTTTTTTAAACGTGAGTTTTTTCCACAACAGTGTCTGTTTACAGAAAAGGGCATTTCTGTAGCCACCACCCTTTTTTTTTTTTTTTCCTCAGAAAAATGCTTTAGGGAGTGGGGAAGAGCCTGAGCACATCGTGGGCAGCGAGAGAACCTGGCTGGGACACCGCGGCCCCGCACGCCGCTGTCAGTCCCCAAATCTGTGGCATGAGGGAGCGGGCACCAGGGTTATGGGGACACGGGGTCCAAGCTTGGTGCTGATCCCCCCGAGGGAACCCCGCGCCCCCTTACCTTGCGGGGCACGATGTAGCTGACGGGGACGAGGAAGGTGTCGGTGAGCTGCAGGACGCGGAGCACCTCGCAGGCCATGACGTCCAGGGCCAGGCGGGGGACGGCGGCCAGACCCCGCGTGCGCCCCTCGGTCAGGCACTGGGTGACTGGGGACGGACAGGACACCCGTGGGGTGGGGGCGAGGCTGGGGGCCGTGACAGCCCGGCGTGGGGCTCGTCCTGCTTACCTTGGGTGAGCGTGGGCTGTGCTGGCACCACCTCGAAGCAGTACAGGAGGTTTTCACCCTGGAAGAGACGCGGAGGGGCTGGGGTGTAAGCGGGGGCGCAGGGAGCACCCTGCCACCCCCCCGTGCCGCGGCTCCTCACCTTCCCCCCCAGCACCAGCAGCCCCGTGTCAGCGTCGAACAGCGGGATCATGGCCCTGCAAAGGGAAGGAGGGCGCTGAGCACCGCAGGACGGGGCTCAGCACCTTGCCCTGGCACGTGGCAGCGCCCCAATAGGCACGGGGCCGGATCCTGCCCTCTCAGCCCTTTCCCCCGCTGCAGCCCCAAACCCCAGGATCACTGCAGGTGGGCGCACGCCGGTGGCTTCCCGGCCGTGCCCACAGCACCAGGGCACTGCCGGGTGCCCTCGGTGAGGCGCATGGGAACGGCCTTGAGCATCTCCCTGATTTACAGCCTCCCATGGCACGGCCCTGCCCCGCTCAGCCCCGCCGTGACAGCTTTATGGCCGCGAGACCTTGGTGGCCGCCTCCGGCCGCCCGGTGCGTGGCACGGCAGCGCGGGGACGGGGCACACGGATGCCAAATGTGGGCGAGGGAGCCCGGGGCTCGCCTGGCCCCGCTGCGGCACTGCCCCGGGGCTGCCCGGGCCGGCTCAGCCTGTTCGGGACGGGCACGGGGCCGCGGGGCGCAGCCGGCACGCCGCACGCCTCGCCGGCACACGCCGCCCTGCCAGTCCCGCGGTCGGGGCCACCGGCTGGGCTGGCCAAAGCGTCCCTGTCCCCGTCCCCGTCCCCGTCCCACCCAGTGACTGGAGGGGACGGGGAGCACCAAAGCCCTTCTCTTCCTTCCCCACGATGCGGGTGGAGGAGAAAGCTCCAGAGGCAGCTTCCAGGAGAACAAAGGGACAATATATTACTTTCGGGTTGACATTTTTGTGGTCGTGCCGGCTGGGGGAAGGGAGCACGTGCAGTGCCGGGGTTTTACACGGAACGACTTTGAGGAAACGCAGCCCTACAAAGGCACCCGGCCCCGTGTGCCCACCCCGGCCGGAGCCCAGCCCTGGCAGCCCTGTGCCCACAGCGGGTCCCCACAATGGGGACGCTGCAGAGGACGTCGTGGGGTGGCCGGGTGACACCGGGGATGGCCCTGGCTGGCACGGCACAATCCCAGCCCGTGGCTGTTGGCACAACTTGGGCAAACAGCGCTGGGGTGGCTCTGGCAGGCACAGGGGTCCCCTGCCCTGCTGCGGTCACCGCTGCCAGCACTGCCACCAGGGCCCAGTGCTGGGACAAGGACACCTCTGGGTGCCGGGACACCTCGAGGCGATGAAGGGCGAGCCCTTGGAGCACGTGGCACAGCTCTGCTGTCACCGGGGCACCGCGACGCCAGCCCCACGGGGACACCCGGAGCCCGTTGTCCCCAGCGGGTGGTGGCGGGGGGCTCCACATCGGGGCATCGCCCCCCCGGGACCGGGTTTGGGGTTTGGGTTTTGGGGCAGGGGGCACCAGGGCTCTGCTGGGGCATTGGGGTCACCCATGGCCATGGGGGCACGGGGGCACCGGGGGGCTGCTGGGGGCCACAGGGGCACCAGGGCCTGGCGGTGCTGGGGGCGCTGCGCCTGCCCCCCCCCGAGCTGCCCCCGGGGTCCGGGGGTCCCCGGGGGTCCCCGGGGGTCCCTGGGGCGCCCCCACGCCGGGCCCCAGGTGAGCAGGGGGCGGAGCCTTTGCGGAAGCCCCGCCCCCCAGCCACCTCCCCCGACTCCTTCAGCCAATGGGGAGGCGTCGGGAGAGATGTCCCCGCCCCCCCAAGGCTTCGCCCCGCCCCCGGGCTTTAAAAGCCGCCCCCCCGCGCCCGGCGCGCTCAGAGCGGGGAGCGCCCGCCCGCAGCCATGCGCTGAGCGCCCGGCACGGCCCGGCCCGGCACGGCCCGGCCACGGTGAGTGCCGCGACCCGGGGACCGCGGGCAGGAGGGGGGGGGACCGGGCTGATCGGCACCGCCGGGTGCACGGCAGCGCCTGGGGAAGGGGCTCCGGAGGCAGCCCCGGGGTGCGCAGGGACCAGGGGACCGGTGGCGGGGTCCCCATCCGGCACGGTGCCTCCGCGGGTCCTGTCCCCCACCGCCTGCCCCTGCCACGGCTTTGTCCCCGGGTCTGGGGCTGCCCCGGCACGGGCAGGGGGTGAGATGGGGCTGCAGGGACCCCCCTGCTGCTGCTGGGTGGCCGTGGTGGTGGTGGGACACAGCGCAGTCCCGAGGGATGTGGCAGCAGGGGACAGCGGGCACCGGTGTCCCCATGGGGCTGTGTGCCAGCAGGGCCACCAGCCAGCCTGGCCAAGGGGATGCCCCCCTAGCTCTGCTGCCGCTGTGTGCCCGCTGTCACACAGCGCGGTGTCATTGGGGTGTCACCAGGGTGCCACCGGGCCCCTCGCCTCCCCAGGTGTGCCATGGGCTGAGCGCCCCTCGCCGTGTCACCTCCCTCCCTTGTAGCCACCACGCTGCCCCGAGTGCTCAGGCATCCTGGTGCCACTTTGGGGAGATGCTCGGGTGACAGCGCCAGCCAGACGTGTGTCACCCCTCCGTGCCATGGGCACGTCCCTTTGTACGGTGACCTGGTGGTGGCAACCAGCTTGGCCTGACCCAGCTGGGGCCGGGCTGCTGCCCACACGGCGCTGGGCCGTGCCGGCGTGACGAACGACACTAATTACTATTTTTTCGCCGCCACACCAAGCCCGGGTGGCCTGGCCGGGTCGCCCTGACGCAAGCGCTGCCTGCCCGGCTGGCTCCGCCGCCCCGGCGGGATGCGGCAGGAGGAAACGCTCGGGGACACGGCGGCCACAGTCAGGCCACAGGAATCCGCGCGTGGCAGCAGGGCGGCACCGCCGGGCTCCCGGGCGCGTTGGCTCCCGGCGAAGCCACCCTGCTGGTTTTCCCTCCCCCCCCCCTTCCCGGCACCTGAGAGCCGGGAGCGCGGCCGGGTCACGGGGGCAGGAGCGGGGCCGAGGGGCTGGCGCCAAGGGGGAGGCAATAACCAGGCCCGCATTCCTCTGGGGCTGCTGCGGAAACTTTAATTAAATAGGGAGGGGAGGCTGGGGAGGAGGTGGGAGCTGCGGCGGAGGGCGGGTTGAAGGGAAAAGGGGGATTAGGGGCTAATCCTGCGCCCCCGCCGGGGGTCGGGAGGGGGCACGTGCTGACACGGGCTTGTTTGGGGGGCGTTAGGGAGGGCCCCGCGTGCAGGGGCTGGGGAGCGGCGCCTGCAACTCGAGCTGGCCGCCGGTGCAGGCCCCGCATTCCTGCGCGCGGGGCCCCGAGCGGCGGCGGGGACGTGGCCGTGCCTGCGCCGGTGCCCGTGAGCGGCCGGGGTGGCCACCGGGCTTGGCTGCGTGCCGGCAACAACGGTGGCTTTGTTCGGCGCCAGGAGCCGGGCGGATGCGGGGCCTCGCTCGCCGGTGCGGGCGGTGATGGGAGGAGGTGTCCCGGCCGTGCTGGGTACCCCCGGCTCAGGGACCTGCCGTGACACGGGGTGTGACGTGAGAGTTTGTGGGACCCCTCCTGGCTGCAGTTTGGCACCCCTGGGTTCACCAGCCCCTGATGTCAGGAGGGTGAGCAGCTCTGTGGGAGCTTGCACCAGGCACAAGGGATGCTCACCAAGCGCCAGGGTCACCTCCCTGTGGCTGTGGCAGGATCCATCTGCCCGGGTGTCACCCACGGCATGGGGACAGGGACCCCCTTGAGGAGCCAGCCCTGCCCCTCACCCCCAGCAGCTGCATGGGGCTGGAATCAGGCTCCCCTTCACATGGGAGAAAAGGGGTGACCCCACCATGTCCCCAGGACTGCCAAACTCTGTGCGCACCGGCGGGGACACCACGGTGCCCACCCCAAGCAGGGAGCGGGGCTCACCGGTGCTCCCAGCCCACCAGGCTGGCAGGCAGAGGCTGCGCGAGCTGGGGAGGCTGAGCCCGGATCCTCCCGCAGCCGGAAAATATGAATAATTCGGCAAGTATCTGCGGTGCAGGCAGGGGGGAGCCCAGCCAAGGCAGCAGCAGGCCGCTGGCAGGGCGGCCGCGGGATGGCCGAGCACCTCCAGGAGAACATCTCCAACGCCTGGATGCGCCGAGGCCATTCTGCTCCCCTCCCCTATGGAGCTGCCAAGCCCCCGGGCTGGATCAACCCCTCAGCACCCTGCGAAAGCCCATCCAGGGTGCCGAGGCGATGCTGGCGCGTGCCGGCGGTGCCGAGGGAGAGGTGGCGGAGGCGGGAGCCGCGCGGGTGGAGCGCACGGGCACCCGGCCCGGCCGGCGAGGCGGGATGCTCGGCCGCGGTCACGGCCCGGCCCAACCTGCCCGGGGCCTGGTGAGCGGAGCCTGGCAGCCGGAGAGGAAATGCCAGCGTAATTAAAGGGACGAGAGACTTGGAGTCAGCAGCTGGTTGCAGCATGGGACACGTCAGCGAAACCCGACCCTGGCATTGCAAAACCCGGTCCCAGCCCCGAGCTCCTGCACCACCGGCACCCGGCGCTGCCCACCCGGGTGGCCTGGCACGGCCACACGCTGCGCCGGCCCCCAGGCTGTCCTGGCACTGCTGGGGCTGTCTCGGGGTGCCCCTGTTCCCCACTCAGTCCTGAGATTGGTGCAGGGCTCTTGGCTGGCTCCTCACTCCTAGGGGCAGCCAGGTCCCCAAGGTGTCACCGGCAGCCTCACGCTCCTGCAGCTACTCACCTGGCCCCTCTGCCTGGCACCAAACCCCCCAAGGGCTCACACAGCGGTGCCAGCACTGTCCCCAGCCCCCTTAACACCCCCAGTGTCCCCAAAACCCCTTCATGAGGCTGTACAACACATTCTTTAGCTCAGCCATCGTGCCTGACCGCGGTGCACGGGGCGCAGCAGCCCCTGGCAGAGCCACCCACCCGATGGGACCGGGCGGGGGCATGGTGACGGTGACCCCATGGCCACGGAGCGGCTCCTCCCCGTGCTGCTGTCCCCAGGCCAAGTGACTCAGGCGCTGCGGTGACCCTGCCCAGCGGCGCGGGTGCACCCCACCCTCGGGCGCACCCCGAGACCGGGCCACGAGCCGGCCGCCGCCTTAACCCTGTGCTGGTGGGGGGGGGGGGCACCAGCACGGAAATGCCCCTGGGTGTCGGTGTCACCCCCCCAGCGCTTTTGGGGCCGTGCTGTGCCGCCGGTGAGGCTCGGCCGGGGCCCCCCACGGCGGAGGGGCGGCCGGGGCAGCCGGCGCGTGCTGCTGCGCGACCCGGTAGCCCCCCGCACACGGCGGGGGCCCCTCGCACGCCGCGGGGGTTTTATTTGCCTGAAGCTATTAACAGCTCGGAGCGGCTCGGCGGGAGGGGAGGAGGTGCTGGGGAAGGGGCTGCGGGGGCCGCGGGCACCCCTAGGGCCTGCAGAGCGCCGGCAGTGGGGTGGCGGAGAAAGCACGGCCCTGCTGCAACCCCTCGCCAGCGCTAATTAGGGCCGTCATTAAAAGGGCTGAAAGACGGGGCTGAGAGAGGAGCCAGCCACGTCCTAGGCAAGGACATGAGGCGGGACGTCTGTCCCCGGGGCCCCTGGCACGGAGGGGCTGGAGCAGGGGCTGCTACGGCCTCGCACACCCAGAGCTTCCTCCCCTTGGTCCTCCGCCTGCCCACGCCAGCGGGACGGGGGCTCTGTGTCCCGACGAGGCCGGTGCTGTGCCAGAAGCCCGGGATGCCAACAGAGGAAGCTTTCTGGGACGCCAAGTCGCAGCGTGCAGCCAGGGATTTGGGAGATGAGAGGGCTGGAGGCCTGCCAGGGGCTGAGCCCGCCGAGGGGTCACCGCCTGGCCCCGTGCCCCCCTCTGCAGCCCGGGGATGTGGCCCCGCTGCCCTCCGAGCAGCAGAACGGCACCGGGCAGGGGCTCCTGTCCTCCTGAGGGCTCTGCTCTGCCGAGGGGACCAGAGCCAAGGTCACAGCGCTGTCCTCTCCCTGCTTCCCCATGCAGATACGATGCGGCACGCAGGGGCTGGAGGGGGCTGGCAGCACCCATCAGCGGGCATTTTGTGGCTCTGCACCGCTCCCAGCACCTCGCCAGCTTTGTGATGCCCTCCTGCCACCCGTGGCCACATCCCCGGCACCCTGAGCCTCCCCGATGGGTCTGGGGCAGCCAGTTCCTTCGGCCCCACAGCCTTGCCCTGGCAGCATTTCGTTAGCCCAGGCCACCTCGGGGTGCCACCACCAGCTCCAGTTCCAAGCGCTGGAGACGGCGCAGCCATCTGAATCCCTCAAAGCACTCACCCCCCCTCCCCAAAACCCCAAACCCTGCCCTACACTTCGCCCTGGCGCTGGGGGCCACGTGCCCACCCCAAAAAGCGGAACCTTGCAGTGATTTTGGGGGCAAACCAACAGCGTGGGCAGGGGTCCCGGGGGGTGGGTTTTGCCCGTGGGCGCAGCTCCGTGCGGCACAAGCAAAGGGTTAAGTCCTGCTCGGCGTGCGGGAAGCGGGCGCGCTCCCACCCCCTTCGCTGGCGGAGGCCGAGCCGGGTGCGTCCTGGGATGGAGGCGGCGCATCCCACATGTTTGGTTTGCACCCTGCCGAGAGGAGCCGGGGGGAAGGAGGGGCCCTTTCCCCTCCGCCTCGCCCCGCGGGATGCAGCCCCTCGAGCCGGAGCCGGGACACCATGCACGGAGGAGCTGGGGGTGCGTGGACGCCGACGGCCCTAAATCCGGGGGGCCGGGGGAAAGGGAGAGGATTTGGCTGGGGTGGGCAGCTCGTGTGCTGCTTCACGCCCCGGGCAGGAGCAGTGGCGGGGAGATGTGACCGCAGAGGGGGTTTTTGGGCTCTTCCATGGTCCCTTTGGGGCTGGAGTGTCCCGGGCAGGGCAGGAGGGGATGGTGAGATGCCGAGGGGCTGGTGGCACGGCCACTTGGTTCCTCCTGCGTGGGCAGCCGGGGGCTGGGAGGCTGTGGGGCCGTGCTGGGATGGTGGGGACAGCGGTGGGGACAGCAGCGTGCCCAAGCCTGGCTGTCCCTGTCCCACCAGGAGCCAGGTCGGGGGCCCAGGAGCTGTGTGGAGTGAGCCCCTCCCTCAGCACTGCCAAACCAGCCGGGTGTTTCGCGTGTGAAGCCGCGCTCGCGGCGCTGCTTGCTCCACGTATCCTCATGCAAACCTCTCTCTCCCGCAGAGCTGACACCATGAACCAGCTGGTCCTTTGCACGCTGCTGCTCTTGGTCCCCGGGGAGCTGGCGCGGGCATGTCCCGCTGGCTGCCAGTGCCAGGACCCCAAAACCATCCTGTGCGCGGCCAGACGGGGCCACACCGTGCCCCGGGGGCTGCCCCCCAACACCCTCTCCCTGTACGTCTTTGAGAATGGCATCACGATGCTCAGCGAGGACAGCTTCGCGGGGCTGCCCGCCCTTCAGCTCCTGGACCTCTCGCAAAACAAGATCGCCAGCATCCAGAAGAACATCTTCCAGCCCCTAACGGAGCTTGTCAACTTGGACCTGTCCTCCAACCAGCTGCAGGAGATCACCAACGAGACCTTCCACGGGCTGCGGCTGCTGGAGCGGCTCTACCTGCAGAGGAACAGGATCCAGCACATCCACGCCGCCGCCTTCGACACGCTGGAGAACCTGCTGGAGCTGAAGCTGCAGAACAACCAGCTCTGGGCAGTGCCCCCCCTCGACCTGCCCAACCTCCTGCTGCTGGACATCAGCTGGAACAAGATCCCCGCTATTGCACCCGGGGCCTTCCACGCCGTCAACATCGAGTCGCTGAAGATCGCGGGGCTGGGCCTGACGAGCTTGGACGAGGAGCTCTTCCAGACCCAGAACAACCTCCACGAGCTGGACGTCTCCAACAACCTGCTGGAGCGCGTCCCGGCCGTGCTGCGGCGCCTGGGGAGCCTCACCAAGCTCAGCCTGGCCGGCAATGCCCAGATCTCCCAGCTGCCGGCAGAGGACTTCCAGAGCCTTCACAACCTCCAGGAGCTGGACATCAGCAACCTCAACATCAACACCATCCCTCGGGACTTCTCCGGCTTTTTCCCCAGGCTGCGGGCCGTGACGGCCGCCGGCAACCCCTTCAACTGCATCTGCCAGATGAGCTGGCTCGTGCAGTGGGTGAACGCCAGCAGCGTGGTCCTCCGGCGGCCCGAGGAGACGCGCTGCCACTTCCCCCCCAAAAACTCCGGCAAGCTCCTCCACCACCTGCAGTACGCCGACTTCGGCTGCCCCACCACCACCACCACGACCACCACCACCACCACCACGCCGCGCACCACCACGCTGCGGCCCCCCGCGCCTCTCCCCACCAGCAGCCGCCCCCCGCCGGTGCCCAGCACCGCCGCTCCCACCCCGCAGGCCAGAGCCTCCCCCGGCAGCTCCGCGCCCGTGTCCTTCAGCGTCCCCCCGGCCCCCAGCAGCCCCCCGCCGCAGATCTGCCCCCCGCGCACGTGCCTGAACGGCGGCACCTGCCAGCTGGACGCGCGCAGCCACCTGCAGTGCCTGTGCCCGCAGGGCTTCGCTGGGGCGTACTGCGAGGAGGAGGAGGAGGCGAGGGGGACGACGCCGTCCCCGGCCACCCAGGCGCCGACGCCGAGCCGGCGGATCAGCATCACGCAGGTGAGCAGCACGTCCCTGAAGGTGGACTTGCAGAACTACGTCCAGTCCAAAGCGCAGCTGAAGGGCATCCGGCTGAGCTACCGAAACCTCTCCGGGCCGGACAAGCGGCCCGTGATGCTCCGCTTACCGGCCTCGCTCGCCGAGTACACGGTGCGGGCGCTGAGGCCCAACTGCACCTACCGCGTCTGCGTCGGGCCGCTGGGGGAGAAGGTCTCCAAGGACGAGTTCTGCGTCGAGGCGCACACCTTGCAGATGACCCACCAGCAGCACTCGCCCGTCACCCAGGGCAAGGACAACAACCTCACCCTGATGATCGTCCCCGCGCTGGCCGCCGTGCTGCTGCTGGTGGTGGTGGTGACGGCGGTCACGTACTACCGCCGGCACCGCCGGGCGAAGGCGCACGCGGGCGGCGGGGTGGACGCCGGGCCGCTGGAGCTGGAAGGCGTGAAAGCCTGCCTGGACAACGGGGACCTGAGCACCCACAGCCGCAAGGGGCCGGAGCCCGCGATGCTCTCGGGCGGCTCCGAGTGTGAGGTCCCGCTCATGCAGGCGCACTACCCCAGCAACAACAACACCACCGCGCTCAAGCCCTCCTACTTCTGAGCCAGGCGGCACGGGCAGCCGGGCCGGGGGAGCCCCGCGTGGCCAGCGGCGGCACCCGGCCCCGTTCCTCCGGGCCGAGGAACAGCGAGGAGTTAACTGAAGGAAGGCACAGAGCCCAAACCCGTAACGTGCAATTTCTGAGAGGCTTACACACTTAGGGAGTAGACACTAATTTTACCGCTCGGCGCATGACTAAGTGCCTTGACTTCTGTGACTCTACGTAGAACGTGGGTAGCGAAAGAGAGGGGTTTTCGTTTTTAATTTGGGGTTTGGGTTGGCCTTTTTAATGTTTTTTTTTTTTTAGCTAGCGCTAAAAAGAAAGTCAGCGGTGACTTAGCTAAGGGGCATCAACGTGCTGGCAACAAGGGCCCTTTAGTGGAGCACGGCCCGTGGCTCTCAACTCCCTGGAAGCTGATGTGAGCGGCGCGGCCCGGCCGAGGTGCTGGGACCCTCGGGACCCCCGGGCCGCGCGCCAAAGGAAGCGCCGAGCAGGCGAACCGGGAATCGAAGCTTTAAGAACTCGGAGAGAATATTTATACACGGTTATTTCCCATTTCTTCTGGGAAAACTCTTTTTTTTTTTTTTTTTTTTCTAGTACAGGTTTGTGTACATCTGTTTTGTAAGGCAGACCAGAAGGGTGTCTTTTTTTGTAAAAAAAAAAAAAATTAAAATAAAATAATAACAACAAGGAATCGTGCACGGTGTTTGCAGTCTTGGGAGCTGTGGGACCCCTCCCAAGGGCGGCACAGCCCAGCTCCCCTGGGACCCTCGGGCAGACCCCGCTGGTGGCAGTGCCCGTGTCCCCTGCAGAGGGGGGGACAGGTCGGCCGCGTGCTCCCCGTTGCTGTTGGCACTGGATGAGTCGGGGCAGTTTTTTGGAGGTTTCAGCCCTGTGAAGCTGCCCCCCCAGCGCGAGCTGCCAGCAAAACAGAGGCCACGAGTTTCAAATGAGACCCTGCCCTGCGCATCATCCAGCCTGACTTCATCCTGCCCCGGCTGCCAGACGGCCGCGGGGCGTCGGACAAACAGCGTGGCTCAACCTCGATAACCTCCTGACGTCACCCTCCTCCTCCTCCTCCTCCTCCTCCTCCTCCTCCTCCTCCTCTCCACGCCAGCCTCACGCCAAGGGGCTGCCCGGGGCTCTGCCCTGCATCTGGCACCGCGCCGTGCCCGAGCCTTCATCCGCAGCCATGCAGCTGCTCAGCCCGCAGCAGGGCCACTGTCCCCTCGCACCGGGGGCTGCCACCACGCCGAGCCTCAGGCAGCCCGTGCTGGGCCCCCCCTCCTGGGTGCGAGCCCCCCGGCCCCTCCAACAGCCGTGTTCGTGCGCTGGCTGCGGCGGGGGGGGCTCGGGGCCGACGCGAGGCAGGTTGCCGCTGCCAAGTGCTTTCTGCTCCAACCTCTGGTTTTAATCGTTTTCCAATCCTTTATCTTTCGGGCTGGAATTTTCCAGGTTGGGTCCCTGCCCGCGGAGGTATGTTTTATTTGGAGAAAATGAGCAAAGCGGGCTGAAGCGCCGCCACCACCGCAGCGAGCGGAGCTGCGGCGGGCCGGCTGCCCAAAGGGTTACAGAGGGGACACGACCCAAGGGGGCTGCTGCCTCCCCGGGCTGGCGGCTCAGGTGAGCGCCCTGCAGCCCCCTCCCAGCCTACCGGGACCCCCGGGCGCACCGCGCTGCTGCAGGATGTGGCCCTGACCCGGTCCCGTGCGTGCTCTGGATGCAATTAGGGGCACGGGGCGGCAGCGGGGGCTGTCTGGCGCGGCCCCCCCGGCTCCCAGGTGGGTTTCCGGCAGGGCTGGCTCCCATTAGGGCCGGCGCAGTGGCAGCGGGGGCCCCTCTCCGGCGCGGGCGGGCAGGCGCGAGGGCCACGCTCGCCCGCTCAAAGGGCCCATTGTGGTTCTCTCCCCACAGATTTTTCAAATTAACATCCCAAATTCCTCTGAAAATTGCTGCTGTGTAAATATTTTCACTGCGAGCTTTGTATATTTTCCAGCCCTGCGAGGAGGAGGAGAGCAGAAAACTCCCCGGCGGAGCGCAAGCCCCGTGCCGGGTGCCTCCGGATGGTCGCTGCCGCAGCCCCCGAGCCGGGACGGGCGCAGGGACGGGCTCAGCCCCGGCACCATCACGCAAGGAGCCATCACGCCTCTTCCCTCCTGGCCCCTTCCTTTTCCCTCCCTGTATTCCTACAGCTCCAGGACTTCGCTGAAAAATCCCCTCCCCGCTTTCAGGCAGCCCCATCCTTCACCGCCCAGGCTGGAGAGGGCGGGGAGGGAGCACAAATCCCTCTCCCACATCCAAGCACTGGCACAGCCACATCCCCTTCCAAGGGTCACGCTCCCACCGGAGCTGCTGTTTTGCTCCTCCCTGGCTTCACGATGTGCCCCTCTCCCAAGGAAGGGACTTTTCCCACTTGCTCAAGGTTTGCCAGGCTCGGGGCTCGGCGCAGCTTGGCACAGCGCAGTGCTTGGACCCGCTGTGATACCCAGCGCCCACATCTGCACCCGTGTGGCTCTGCGGGAGCTCTGTGGCACCCAAAAAGTGTCCTCGCAGCTCCCCCCCAAGCCCTCACGGCTTCCCTAGCCCCAGCACAAAAGTCCCCCTGGCCACTGCCAGCTCCACCGCAGCCCCAGGAGCAGATGAGCGCGGCGCATTGTGCGGCGCTGCTAATTCCTCTGAGCTGAATCAGCGCAGGGGAAGGATTGCAAAACCCCCTGAAATGAAACCAAAAAAATCCCTCTCGCTGTTCTCGGCTAACCGAGAGCCCTGGGCAGAAGCCACCAGCAGGACGGGGGCCCAGTGAAGAGCACCGCGAGCTGCACAGGGGCAAGTCCCGGTGTCCCCAGCACCCGAGCAGCCCAGGGAGCCCGCGCCGGGTCCCCAATGTCCCCATGGCTGGAGCAGAGCTGCAGCAGGACACGCAGCCTTTGTAGGGCCACGAAGGGGGTGCCGGGTCCCCGTCCCCTTACCCCAGGGTGAAGGATGCCCACGGGGATCCGGGGCGTGCGTGCAAGTGTCCCGCAGCCCCCCCCCCCGCGCTGCTGCAGAGCATTTGCTGCCAGGAAGAGCTTGTGGAAAGGCAGAAATCTTGCTGGCTTCCTGGAAAGCTGACGGGGCCAGGGCTGGGGAGCGCTGGTCGCCCGCGGAGGCGGCTGCGGGCCAGCGCGAGGCCCGGGACGAGGCTGTGGCCCATCTGGGAGCGATTTCGGCAATTAGGCTGCTCGCCGCCTTCCCGCTGGAGCGGCCGCGCAGGCACTGGGCTATTTTTACACGGTGCAATTAGCGGGGCAGGCTGCGGGGCTGGGCAGGCACCCTGGCTTTGCTTAACCCCTTCATGCGGCCACGGGGAAGCGTCTGTCCCCACTGCCGCGCGGGGACGGTCCCCGCCGGGGCTGGCACCTGGTCAGGTGGCTTCTGTCCTTCCTTGCGTCTCGTGGCAGCAGCCAGGGGCTGGCTGGAGCAGAGGGAAAAGCCCTTTTCTTGCAGAGCAGCACGGGCCTGGGGGCAGAGGGGGTGAGGGCAGGGCTCTCCAGGGATGGCTGTGGCACGGGGATGGGGACGGGGACCTGTCCCGCTCAGGGCTCTGCCGCCAAGGCCTTGCCCCTGGGGTGGAAGCTGTTGGAGACCCCCCGAAATGTCCGTGCTACCCAAAATCATAGAAAATGGCTGCTGAGTCCCAGAAATAGCCAGCATTCGTGGCTTCAAGGCCAGACTGGGATGGGAGATGGTGGTGCTGGCTCTGCCAGCACGGGGATTTGGGGTAAAAGTAACCCCAAGTGGCATGGGTGCACCCCTGGGACGAGCCGCATCTCACAGGGGAGCCCCGCTGGGCTCAGGGCATGGGGAACACAGCAGAACCTGCTGCAGAAGTCCCATAAAAGCCAATAAATGGGGACAGGGGACAGCGGGCTGGTGGAGGCGCGTGGCTCAGCGTGCACGAGAGCTGGAGCCTCGTGGCCGGGTGAGCAACGCCGTCGGGAAGGGCTCGGGAAGGGCTCGTGCTCCAGCCCTGGCCACTTGCAGGCTGTGCAGAGCCGTGTCCCACCCCGCGGGGAGCACCAGGGGCTCGCAGCAGCCAGGGCCCAGCCCCAGGAGCTGGAGAAGGGAAGGACGATGAGCACAGAGCGCAGCCCGGGTCAGCGTCCCCGCGGGGAACCACCCGGGGCCCTCCGAATCCCAACCCAAGCAGTGCTAAACCCAAGCAAACACGCCACGGGCACCTCCCTGCTGGACTTTGCACTGCGAAAGGCAGCACAAACCCGGCCGGCCCCACCGGGCCCCAGCGCTCAGCCCTCCAAAAAGCTCTTCCCCAGCTCTCCCGGCATTTCGGGACTTTTTGGGACACTTTGTAAGACCCGGTCACCTCGGCCCAGCCCCGAGAGGGTTGTGGCAGGGGCTGGAGGCTGCCGGCTCTGCAGGGGAAGGTTTGGGTGGCACAACAAGGGAGCCACTGTTCTCGGCAGCCCCGGCACCGAGGCGGCACCGGCCCGGGGCTGCGGGCGTGCGGCAGCGGGGTCTGGCCGCTGACCCCGAGTCTGAGCCCGTAACCCAACCCCAGCGGTGCTGGTTACAATTTAGGGCAACAATAACCTATTGAGGCCCCTTCCTGCTGCTCCTTGATCCAATTAAAGGGGGCCGGAGGGGAGACAAAACCTGATTCAAAGGCAGCGACGGGCAAGCAAAAAGGCAAAAGGCGGCACGTGAGGACGGCGGCGCGGAGAGGGGCCGGGGCCACCCGTGGCTCCTGCCACCGCCTCCCCTGGGCACCGCTGGGGACTCAGCCCCCGGGCAGGGACTGGGGAGGAGGGCCAGGAGTGCCCCCAGCCCAGAATGAGCAGGACACCCGGGGACATATCCAGCACAAGTGGCTAAGCTGGGCCGTGCCACGTGCTGCTGTCTGCCCGGCTGCTGCCCTGTGCTTTCAGAACAAGGTTTATGTGGTCACAGAGTCCTCACCTGCTCGGGGTTTGGGATGAGAAAGTCCCCAGATTGACTCTATGACATGGAGGAGAAAGCGGGGTGAATGAGGGCAGTGATTCCCTTCCTACCCTCGCCCCTGGGGATGCTGTGCAGGGACGCAGCCGTCTGTGGGGCCGTGGTGACTATAGGCACTGCAGGACATCGGGGCTGGGCACATGGGGGCTGTCCCCCCCTGCCCCACCTCGGGCCATGCTCCTGCCCCATTTTGGGGTGCCCAGGGATGTGTGGGGCTGGCTCAGCAGGCAAGGGGCCCCCGCGGCGGGGCACGGCGGGGCACGCGCTCCCCTTCCTGCCGGCCCGGCGTCAGTAATGAATGGTATGAGCTTCCTGCCCGCCCACTGATTGCTTCCTCAAAAACCCTAAACGAGCTGCTGCTGCGCCGGGCTGCCCGTGCACAGCTCGTGGCCGCGGCCGCCGTGCCAGCCTGGCACCCCTCCTGCCACAGCCGGCGCTCGGTGGCCCGTGCCCTGCAACCAGCACCCACGGCCAGCACCGGCGCAGTGCCCAGCCCCTTGAGCACGGCCCCCACCCATGGGTGCCGGTGCTGGCGGGGCCGGGTGCCGTGCCATTTGGGGTCTGTTGGTCCTGAACCAAGCGTGCAGCTCCCCTGTGCAAGCTCTGCCTCCTGGGGGGACCCCTGTGACCCCCAAACCCTCACCTCCCCATCCTGCACCCTGCCGTGCCGTGCCGGGCGGTTGCGCCGCAGGGAGAACGCGGCTCGCGCTCGGCACGTCTGCTGGGAGCGAGCCCAAATCCCCCTCCGCGGTTTGTCATCTCCACGAGATTTACAGGCGGGGAGAGGTGGGGAGAGGGCTGGAAAGGCGGCTGCCAGTGCTCAGCCCCAGCGCGGCTCGCTAAAAAGAGCACCTCCCTCTCCTCCCCGGCTCCCCGGAGCAGGGGCCCCGCTCGCCCCCGGGGCGCCCCGCGGCCCCTCTCCTCCTCCGCCTTATCAGCTCCCCTCGCGGCGCAGCCACAACCTCGCGAAGCCCCGGCCTGACACGCCGCACGGCAGAGCCTGCCAGCCGCATTCCTGGCGGCCGATAAAGCCGGCAGCCAAAATAACCCCGGCCTGAGCAAACGGGGCTGCGCGCGGCCTCGCGTCTGGATCCAATTTAGCCGGGCGGGCTCGCCCCGGCTGAGCGCCGGCACGGAGGCCCACGCGCGCGGGGGATGAGGAGCGGCAGGGATTGGGGTGGTTCCTGGAAAGGCGCAGCGGGGTGGGTTCTGGAGGAAGGATCCCAAAGCAGCCCCTTTGGCGGCGTGTTGTGCGCCCTGGCTCCCCTCGAGGGCGTTCGCTCTGGACACTCCTGGTGCCCGGGGAGGCTGCCGCAGCCCAGCAGCACCCTGCCAGCACCAGGGTGCTTCTCCCAGCAGCGACCTCGCTCTCCCTGGGGCACGGCAAGGAGAGGTTGGGCACAGCACCCCTGCTACTGCTTTGCCTGTTGTCCTGGCACAGCTGGGGAGCGGGCGAGCTGCAAGCCCCGGGAGCTCGCAGGAGGGCGAGGGATGCTCCCCGAGCCTCCTGCTGTGCCTCCCTCCTCCTGCTGCTCCCCCGCTCACCGTGCTGAGCTGCCCGTCCTCGTGGGGACGTGCCAGCACCTCCCCGCAGCGCCGGCGGCCGTTCCTCTCCCCTCCTGCCGGTCCCAGCTGCCGTCAGCGCCGGCTCGGGGCTGACACCTCGCGCGGGGATGCTGCGGGGCAGCCAGGGGCCAGCCCTGCTGTCACAGCTCACTCAGCTCCTTGCCAGAGGCCACGTATCGGCACCCGGAGGCTCCCGACCACCCAGCCAGCTCCGTCAGCCCGGCACGTGCCGCAGCCAGCTTGGTGTGTGGCGAGGGTCCCGGTGTCCCTGCCGCATGTGACGGAGCCAGCCCGGCGTGCGGTGAGGGTCCCGGTGTCCTGCTGCCCTGCCAGCAGCTCTGGGACAGGCAGAGGCTTCCAGCACAGCCCCGAAAGCCCCTGTCCCAAACCCTCATTACCCTGGCGGGATGAAGGCAGTGCCTCCTCCTCCTCCTGCCTCTCTGTGTGGCCCCCATTTCCCTGCCCGCACCGTGACCCTGGGCCAGCTCACGGGGGCGGCGTGGGAGAGGTGAGGCCGGCCCTAACCGGAGCGTTTGTCACCTCCGCAGCCTCGGTGGTGCCAGGCAGACAGGAGACATCCTCACCGAGCCTTGAAAAGAGGCGCTGACCCCTCACGGCCACAAAAAACCTGCTGTTCCGTTGCCCAAAAGGACGCCCCACGAGCAAAGCTCCGCCGCCAGCCAGCCCCCGTCTGCCCGGGGCAGCCTCAGCGCCGCACAAAGCGCGGAGCCCTGCTGCGAGCCAGGGTCGGGGCCGAGCTGTGCCAAAGGGACTCACTCGCCCGCAGCATCGTGCCGGGGGCCCAGCCCCGTTCCCAAGCAACGTGTGCTGCCCGGAGCACGCGCCCGCCCGGCCGCGGCCACCCCAAACACTGCCTTGTGCTGTGGCCAGCGCTGCCATCACCCCTCACAGCAGCACGGAGCTCCCCCCCCAAGCCCGGCGCTGCTGGGGACACGGACACGCTGTCCCCAGCACTGCCACCTCCCGCCCTCCCCACCAGCGTGGTGCCAAGGACGCAGCCACATCGTCCCCGGGCTTGTCCTTGGCTTTGTGTCCAAGCGCTGCCGATGCCAGGAGCTCCCTGCCAGGTCCTGCCCTCCCGCCGTGTTCACTGCGTGTCCCTGAGCACAGGGGGGTGGCGGTGGCCACAGCAGGGCACGTCCCCACCCTGGCACTGCCACGCTGCCCCACATCCCTCCTCAACCTCCCCGTGGCGAGTCCCTGTCCCTACCCGGGCGAGGTGTCCAGTGTCAAGGTGAAGGTCGCGCCGCTGAACTTGCGCGTGTCCCACAGCTTCACCTCCCGCTCGCGCATCTGCAGGGACAAAGACGCGGCATCGGTGGCTGCGTGGCCGTCCCCACGTCCTCTCCCGGCAGCCCGCAAAGCAGCTGGGGGTGCCCTCGCTTTGCGATCGCCGTGCCAGGCAGGAGCCCGGGCTGGCGCCCAGGAGACGCGTGGGGACGCCGCGCCGCGGCCCTGGCACGGGGTGGGAAATCCCAGGCAGCGAGGACCGTACCTGGCTGAACCCCACGGAGATGAGGCAATCGCTGGCGCCCATCCAGAGCAGCCGGGAGTCCTTGTTGTTCTCGTGTCCTGGGACGCTCTGCAAGGCACAGGAGACACGGCCGTCAGCATTCCCACCTCCCACGCCGTGCGGCTTCACGTGCGGCTACAGCACGGCCGTGACCAGCCCCGGGGCCGAGCGCTGGCTCCAGGTCCCCACCGAGAGGTGCCCACGGTGCCAGCGGGGTGGGGGCAGCCCCCAAGCGGTGACCGTCCCGAGTCCCCAGCCGGCGAGGTGGCCTCGGAGGTGCTGGTGTGGTGGCTGGGATGAGCGGGGGGTGGCAGCGGGTAACGTGAGCGTGATGGCAAAGATCCCGGGTCCCCCAGCACCGCCCGGGCTCTCCCTATGGCAAGCGTGGGGGTTCGGGGGGGCCAGAGCACCCAGAAGCTGCTCCATGCTGGCAGGCACCAGAAGATATTTGACACCAGCCGTGGCCAGGGAGGGAGAGGCACTTACTTCCCCGGATGCTTCCCCGGGCTCTCGATCTGTGCCAAATCCCGGCTGCAGGAGGCAGGTGCCTCACGGGTGTCCAGAGGCTACCGAGACACCGATGGCAAACTGAGCCCGGCAGCGCTCCCCACACCTCCTCCTCCTCTCCCTGCAGGGCCGGGACCCCCCCGGCAGGCCTGTGCCTCATCCTGCCCTCCCCGGCACCATCCCCAGCCCCGTCCCACCCCCAGGCCCCAGCGCTGCTGTGCCGAGGACGGGAAGGGAAGAGTTACTGCGGGCCGGCTCCCATGTGGCCCCCAGATGGGCCCTGCGGTTCCCGGCATCCCAGCAGGGCCCGGCAGCCAGCTCTCGCCCCGCAACGCAGGAGGCGCTGGAGCCTCCTCGTTCTCGTTTTACCGAGCGCCAAGAAGCCAGCCCAACCGCTAACCATTCCAGAGCTGTCATGGAAAAGAGGAGCCGAGCCCAGCGCAGCGCATCCGGCCCCTCCGAGCGCTCCCCGTGCGGCGCAGAGGGGCCCGCGGGACCCGGTGCCATCGGGGTTCTCCTGCCCCCTGGAGAAGCCTCGTCGGGAGCTGCTGCCCCCGGTCCCAGCGGGACGCCTGCTCTCTGCACAAGCCGCCCGGGGCCTGCGGCCAGGGCTGGAGAAGGTGCTGGTGGTGCCAAGCGCGTCCGCTGCCTGGCGCCGGCACGCGGCCGCCTTGCCAGCACAAACAGGGCGCAAAGCCAGCCAGCACGACGCGCGGGGAAGGCACTGCGCTGGCCAAGCCGAGCCCGGCAGCGGCGGCAGGATGTGGGGCAGGATGTGGGGCAGGATGTGGGGCAGGGGGGGCCCATTCCCCACATCTAACACACTGGCACTCTCCAGCGGGGACGGGAGGCCCCTGACAAACCCCTGACCCAGTGCCCCTTTCCTGCTGGCTCCATCCCACTGCATCACGCACAGCCCCAGCACCGGCACCCCTCCGGCCCCATCCCGCTCCTGGGGCCCGTGGCACGTCCCCCTTGCAGAGCAGGGCTGTGTCACCGCCGTGGGGACAAGGAGAGGCCCAAAGTGGGGCTGCAGGGAGGCAGCCTGGGGGCTGCCAGCCCTCCCGGGGCCCCACCACCCGCCTGGCGTACAGGAGCCAGGATCGGAGCCGAGCAGGGAAGGAAACCCCGGGAGCTGGGGCCAGGAGAGCTGGAAGCCCAACCCCGGCCAGCCCAGATCATCAGCGGGGAGATGGCTTCTGCACCTGAGCCCCGCGGCCGCGGCAGCCAAAACTCCACAGCTGGAGATTCGATAGCCGCGCGCGCCGGCTCCGCGGGCTCCCGTGCGCGGCCGGTGCCGGGGATGCGCGGCCGGTCCCCGGCTGGGTGGGACGGGGCCGAGCACCCGGGGGCACGGCTCGGGATTGCTGCGGGGCGCAGACGGTGCCGGGACCCTCGCACGGGCCCAGCTCGGCGCCCTGGCGGGGCCTCGCCGCTCCCAGCCCACGTTGCGCACGCTGCAGCGGGGAAACATGTTTTCTGCATTAGTTCCATCCCGGGCTGAGCAGTACGTATGTCAGCAAATATGCAGGGAGGCTGGGGCCGGGGCGCTCCGGTTTCGGAGGTGGCTCAGACACCAGGCTGTGCAGATGTTGCCAGAGGTGAGCGGGAGCCGCTCCACCTAGCGGCTCCGGGTCCCGGGGGGGCATCCCCAGGACCCCCAGGACCCCCATCAGGATGCTTCGGTCAGCTGGAGCCGGGGGAGCTGCGGGTCCCTGGGGCTCCCTGAACCGGGCGAGAACCCAATGCTTTGAGCCCAGGTGATGCTGGCAGCCCCTCCGTGTCCCCGCTGAGCTGCTCGTCCTCCTGGCAGGCTCGGCGGAGGCTGGAGGACACCTCCAGCTCCAGGCTGGCACGCAGGGAGCCCAGGAGGGCCCTCCAGCTCCCCCGCCACCACCCGCTCACGCCAGCGCCGAGGCAGCCCGGCCTCTCCCAGCCCTTTGTGCAGGTTCAGCCCAGCTGGTTTGAGGCAGCCCGGGCCAAGGGAGGGGAGAAATTTTGTGCTCCCTCCTCCGAGGCCGCTCGGCAGCGCAGGGAGGGTGCCGGGGATCTCTCCCCACCTCTCCTGGCGCGGGCTGGGTGCCCTGGGGGTCCCCGGCCCTGCTCCCCGCGGGGCCCCAGGGCCGCTGCGGGACGCGGGGGCTGCGGGGTGGCCGAGCACCGCGGGGGAGCAGGGCCGGGGAGGCTCGGCCGGCGTGTCGGATGCAGCTGTTGGCAGCAGAGCCCCGGCGGGGCAGAGCGAGCTGGTAACAGCTGCCGGCGGATTTCGGCTCCTCGGCTGCCTAGGAGAGCCCGAGACAAAGCGAAAACTGCTCCCGCACCGGGGCGATCCCTGCCTCCGCGGGGAATATTTACCTTGGGAAGGGAGGAGAGGGCAGGGAGGGCCGGGGCTGGGGAGCTCAGGGCAGAGCCGTGGGGCTGGGCAGGGGGGGAGCCCCTCGGTTCTGCCCTCTGGCAGCCCGCAGGCATCCGAACCCCCTGCGGGAGGGAGCGAAAGGGTGGGGAGAGCAACCACGGCCCAGGGGGCAGGGGAAAAGGCTTCCCGAGGAGGAGCCGAGGGGGTTAACCACCACGCATCCTCCCCGCAGAAGAATGTGAACTCCTGCTGCCAAATCCCACTTACTCCAGAGGTGGCCAGGAGTGCAGAGCAGCCTCTCGCAGGCCAGCCCCACGCCTGCAGCTCGGCTCCTCCGACCGAGGATGCTCGGAGAGAGGGGACAGCGCACGGATCAGGGGCCACGAGCCCCCAGCGAGGGTGGCTTTGGCATTTAGAAGCTGCCTTCCTCAGATCTGTCCTGAAGCGGGCAGCCAGGGGCTGGCAGGGGACGAGGGGCACGGGGCTTCTCCCCGTGGGGAGCTTCAGTCACCGCACGCGGTGGCAGCGATGCTCCGGCAGCCACCACGCTGCTGGCGTTGGCTGAGGGCAGGATGAGGGGGTGTGGGGTGGCAGCGGGAAGGGAACGGCGCTGCCTCAGTGTCCCCATGCTGTGGGACATCCAGGAGAGGCCCCAGCCTCCGTCCCGTCCTTTGTGCTACTTGGCGAGGCCGACGCAAGGCTCCCGAGGATGCCGCCGGCCCAGCAAGGGCAGGAAGGCGAGCGGGCTCCCAGCGGGACAGCCGCCAGGCTCCGTAGCCTCCCACCTCCACAAAGAGCCAGGATTGGGGGTGGGGGGGCACCCCAAACCGCCCCAGCCCCACAGAATTAAGCAGTGGCAGACCCCGAGCCTGCCCCCTCGGCACGGCCATCCCCAGCGCGCCCGCGGGAGGGAGCGGCGTGCCCGTGCGCCCACGTCCCTCGTGATGCTCATCCCGAATCCTCCTCGACTTCCCCATGTCTGCAATACCAGCGGCATTCCTGCGAAGGACGGCCGAGGGGGGAAGCGGAGCAGAGGAAATATAAACAGTCCCGTGCAGCTACGCTGGGGAACAGAAGCATGAGAGCGCCGAGCGCGCGGTGCTATAAATAGGCAGCCCAGAGCTAGGCCAACTTTTTCAAAGCTTCCCACGGTCTCCTTGGGAATGTGGGATGCTGCGGACCTTCCCCCCGCCCGGAGGAAGCTGCTGCTGAGGCTGGGAGTCAGGTACCCCCGGGGTGACCCCGGCGTGGGATGCCGTGCTGCTGGGGGGGGGGTGGGGGTGAAGGCAGAAAGGCTCAGCCATCGCTCCGGCAGGATTTGGGGCAGAGGTGCCACACTGGGCTCTGGTGAGCCCAGCCTGGGTGTCCAGCTGGCCACGGCATCACCCTGCTGGCACGGCCACGGAGCCCCAAACCCCGCTGTGCTCATGGCAGGGGGCTGGGGGACAGCCGCGGTGAGAGGTGGGCACCCCCCCGTCCCCACCTGGGCACCGCCAGGCACCCAGCTGTGCCCCCTCGCCGTGGCAGGCACGGCAGGAGGGATAAACCCACGGGGACAAACCCCCGGGGACCCCCTGCAAATTGTCCCCAGCTGCCCCCAGCCCCGGCCCCGCAAGCAGCGGGCTCCGAGGGAGCTCTTTAAAACGTGAGCGCGGGCGTGCGCTCGCCTGGCGCGTGCGGCTGTTCCCTCGCCCCCGGCCCTGCCGAAAGGCTGTCGGGGGAAGTTTCTCGTGAGAACGAGCTCGGTCCCTCCCCGTCCCACCCTGGCCACGCTCGGCCACGGCCCCGCAGCTTGGAGTATCCTGCAGCAGCCCAGCAACCCCCAGGGCCCTGTCCGGGGGATGTGGGAGCGCACGGAGGCAGGAGGGACGTGCCCAGGTGTTGTAGGGTCGGTGAAGGCAGGAGGGGAGAAGCACTGAGCCCCAAAAGGGCTGCAGCCAGGAGGAAGAGGATGCGACACGTCTCCAAGGAGAGGGTAAAGGCAAGGAGACAACTGCGCACAGCAGCAGCGAGCCCTGAGCCCGTGGGAGGCTGCGGCACGGGGAGCGTGGCCTTGGGAGGGGGACGGGGCCAAGGCAGCGGATGGGACTCAGGGGAGCTCTTCACAAGGACAGCAGTGCTCACACCCAGCTCAAGCCGGGCTGGGGAGCACGGGGAGGCACAGTGGGAACAAAAGGGTGGCCCCAGCGCCTGGTAGGGCTGAGCAGCCCCTGCTTGAGGCTCAAGGTGTCTCCAGGGGCACTTTTGGGACCCCAGGGAGCCAGGCCAAGCAGGGAGTGGGTGCAAGCACAGCCCTAATGCTCAGAGGGGCCGGCGGGGTTGTGCCTCCCTCTTCCAGCCCAGATGCTGCGACGAGGGGCTGTGGGTCCAGCAGGATGAAGCCGCCGTCCTCCCAAGGGACGTGGTGGCCGTGGGTATGGTCTGGGCACCCTCTGGGGTCAGCAAAACCCCTGGCCGCACCGCTCTCGCGCCGCCCTGCCCTCCGTCACCGCTCTCGCTGCGTCACACGCTGCTGCCCGCGGCTGGGACATGCCCGAAATAGCTGCGAGGGGGCTGGGGGGGGGCCGGGCCCTCCCCACGCACGGCTGCAGGAGCCTCGAGCCTGGCTCTGGAGGCTGAGCCCTCACCACGACCTCCTGGCCACCCCAAGATCCCCAACGCAGCACCCACGAGACCCGTGAGCACCGTGGGGCGTTGCAGCCCTGCAGCAGCGACCTCTCCATCCTGCTCCAGGGGCTCCCGTTTTAGCTCCTCTCGCCCTTTTCCCCCCGCTCTAAAAAAGGACTGGTTTAATGAGGCCGGCTTGGCAAATTAAGAAAACCAGCCGGAGGAGCAGCCCTCTCTGCTCCGAGCGGGGCTGGCTGGAGCCCATCGCTCACCTCCTGCACCGCCGCGCCGCCCGGGCCACTTCAAAGAGGGGAGCTGGCGAGGTGCTGGCACCACGCAGCGGCCCCGGCATCACCCGGTTTCATAACCACGCTGGCTCCGGGGAGCAGGAGCCCTTCCAAGCAACCCGGCCCTCCAGCAACAGGGAAGAGAAAAAAAAAAAAAAAAAGCACACACAAAAAAACAAAACACAGGAGTGTTATTCCTCTTGGCCAAGCCAGCCCTGCGCAAGCTTCCAGAGGATTTATGGCATTTTAAAGTTTTCCCCTTCGGCGCAGCACTTCTCCAAGACTAAACATCTTCATCAATCCTCAGCCGGCCGGGGTTAGGGCTGCGGCGCTGCGCCTCCCGGCAGCGAAGGTGCAGATTTCTCTTGGCAAACCCAGCGCCGGCCGGGGCTCCGCAGCCGGCCCCGGTCTGGCTCAGCCAGGCAGCGGAGGGAAGCGAGCTGCCTGCTTTGAACAGACACCATCATTCACACGTTATTTTTAAGAGCTCAGCTAGACGGAGTCCACCCTCCCGAGGAGACTTGGCGCGAGCCCGCGGAGCTGGCGGCTCGGCAGGAACGCCGGTCCCCAAGCCGGCAGGTCTGGGGGGGGAGGAACAGGGGGTGGGCAACCCACGGGTGGGCACGGGGTGAAGCTGGGGGCACCTCGCCGCGACACTGAGAGGCTCCCGAAGCGATTCGGAGGGCGGGGAGCACCTCAGCCCAGCTCAGCTGCATATGCAATCGCCGGGTGTATGTAAATATCTTCTATTGCTGTATTTATACGGCTGCCTCGAGAGCCAGAGCACCTCTTGTGCCTGCAGAGAGCACCCTCGGGCCTTTTGGGAGCCAAGAACCCGAGCACCGGGGGCAGGAGAGGTGAGAGGACCAGCGGAGCCTGCTGCAGCCCTCCTGCCCTGGTCTCCACTGCTCCCCTCCCCTCCCAAATGCCTCCCGCCGCTTCTGCACGGAGGGACGGCGGCAGCCAGAGCCCCAAAGCCACAGGAAGCCTCTAATAAGAGGCTGCTTAAACTTGATGCTGACGGCGAGCCCCGAGCCCTCTCCTTATTTCCTAATCACTGTTATTTGCTGAGCTGTGCGGATCCAGCTGCCCGGCCTCACCCTTGGCAAGTCCTCGTTCCCAAAAGCCTTTTTGCTCCAAAGGAACCAAAGGAGCTCCTGCACGGCAACACAAAGCCCAGGAGCCCGCAGCCACCCTGGAGCCCTCGTGCCCGCAGGGCTCCTCGGGGGGAAGGTGACGGTGCCAAAGCCCCCGGGAGCGCTCGCCAGCCCGGTGGGAGGGCAGGGGCCCCACGTGGTGAACATCACCAGGGCGAAGGAGGAGGCAGCCCCGTCCCCTCTGTGCCACCACGTTGTCACCAGGGCCCCTTGGAGCGTCTGCGAGCCCTGCCAGGGCTGGGGCTGGGGTAGGGGGGGGCACCGAGCACCCCACACCGCACAGCCGGGAAGGACGGTACCTGGGATGCAGCCGGGCCGGCTCGGGGGTCAAAAATCCGCAGCTTCTTGTCCTGGTGAGATAAAAAGAAAACAGAAGGGGGTTAAGGACCCCATGGCCAGCAGGATGTGTGGCTACGTTAGGCAGAGGGCTGCAGCGAGCCTCCTCCTCCCCACAGTGCCGGCTCCTGCCCCATGCTGCGGGCACAGACACATCCCCATGGCCTCACCAGGGCCCCGACACCCCCAAAACTGCTCCAAGACACCCCCACAACCACTCTCCCTCCAAAGCAGAGCCAGGGCTCGTGCTGACCCCTCAGCCCCCACCCTCCCACCGCTCTCCAGCATCCTGAGGGCGGCGTGGCGAGCCTTCCCCTGCCCGGCACCCCGCAGCCAGACGGGTGGGATGCTGCAGGGAGGTGCCCTGGAGCCAGCTCTGCTCTTTGCAGTGCCACACTTTGCAGTGCTCCAGCTGCTCGCTCAGCCAGGCTCTCCTGCTCAGTTCTGCTCGCTCAGCCTCCTTCCACAGCCTCCACGCACCCTGCGCACCGCCTGCCCGGCGCCGAGCAGCAGGCGCCATCTAGCGCTGCTCAGCGCCCCTCACCGGGCTCAGACTGGGCCTTTTCTCCCCAAAACGGGGTCACCGTGCGCACCCCAGGAGCAGGGTAGCCAGCCACAAAGAGGTCGCCCCCTTTCCAAAGCCCCCGCGCTCAGCCAAGCAGCCGGCGCTCCTCAGTGGGTTCGTGGCCACCAGGACCGTGGTGCGTGGGGGACAGTGAGCACTCTGCAAGCAGCCAGCCAGAGCCCAGAAAAGACCCCACGGAGGAGGAGGAGGACGGGAGATGCCCGCTGAGGTGCTCGCAGTGCTCGGCAGCCTCCTTGCGCCCTGCGCTGCTCACCTTGCAGGAGGTGCCCAGGAGGTGGCCGTCTCGCTTCCACGCCAGGCTCTGCAGCTGGTCCCCGTGAGGTTCCAGTGCTGGGGGAGGAAAGCACGGTCAGGGCCTCCTGAAGAGCTGGGCACCCTCTCCGTGCTCCGGAGGACAAAGCAGGACGTCCCCACCCCAGCCCTGGGCACCCAGAGCAGGAGGGCAGGGCTGGCACAGTTTCCCAGCAGGAGCTCCCCTCGGCACCACTGGTTTTCCACCCGAGCAGCTTGGTGTTGCCAAATGACCCCCTTCTGCCCCAGCAAGCAGGTTTCCCTTCCCCAAGTGGACTGTGTTTGCCACACGGGGATCACGAGGCAGTTGCCGGTTCTTCTGGACTCAAAGCCACTGAATTCAAAACCCAAACCAAGGTGGTGCCGGCGTGCTGCCACCAACACCAGGCCAGCTCAGCTCTGGCTGCCCAGCAGCCGACGGCACCCACGTCTCCAAATTTCCTACCTGCCAGCGGCTGCTGCTTGCCCACGTCCCAGACGGTGACTTGCTTCCCCGCGCCGCTGGCCAGGACCCCGTCCGCCGTGGGGTGGAACTGCAGCACGTCCACGGGGCCCCCACCGGGCCCCAACGTCAGCCCCGCGCTGCTGGGCAGCTCCTGGCCGCTCTCGGGCAGGCGCCAAACCTTCACCTGCGGACCCCAGAAGATGTGGGTCAGACCCCGGGTGGGTGAGCCGGCCCTGACCCTGCACCCCGCAGCCAGCACGGAGCCAGCAGAGGGTGCTTGCTGCTCTTCCAGGCTGTGGTGCCTTCTACTCAGAGCCAGGAAAATGGCCCACCAGGTGAGCCTCATCGCGTGACCCCTGCTGGGATCGGGGCTGCAGGCATCCCGGGTGACAGGAGAGGCTGATCCTTGGTGGATGCACCTCAGTCCCCGTCCCTCACGTCAGCCTGCCCCGTCCCCTACACCCCAGGGAGTGCCCACACAGCTCTCCGAGGCTGGCACCCTCCTCCCCAGGCTCCTGGCACTCCCGTCTCTCTGCATCCACCTCCCCAAGCCCTGCAGTGAAGCCCAGGGACACAGCAGGGTGGGCACAGCGCGGCCCCGTGGGTCCCCACGGCACCGAGCACTCACCGTCTCGTCAGCAGAGCCCGTAGCCAGCAGGAGCTGATCGAATGGTGAGAAGTCAAAGTCTGTCACCACGTCTGGAAGGAGAGGAGCAGAGGCGCAGCCCCGTGTCACCACTGTTCTTCTGACCCCCCCGCACACAGCACATTCACCCCCCGTTGCTGCCCCCCAGTCTCAGCCCCTTGCCGCGCACACGCAGGGAGCGAGGTCCCCTCGGGGGACCCAGCCCCACCGAGGTATTTTAGGGCAGCTCAGCTTCCCCGCAAGCCTCCACGCTGCCCCTCGGGGAGCCCTGAGCACACCACAGCTGCGTTCCCCTCCTCGAGGTGCCACCGCCCAGCTTGGGCTCTGGTTTCACAACAGCCATCCCCGGAGCCGAGCTGCAGGAGGAGCACGCGTGGCACCAGGGCGCCTGCGTCGGCCCCGCGCTGGCCACAACGCTCCCTTTGTAACGGCCCTGAGCAGCGTGATGGTGGCAGAGCCCCGCGGGAGCAAGGCTGGGCTGGCACCAGCACGAACAGCCCCTCCGGTGCTTCGGCACGCTGGGGAAACTGGGTCACCGTGTACTTTTCCGCTTCCACGAGGCGGCGGAGATACGGGCCCAGGAGGCACGAAAAGGCAAGCAACTCACTCCAGCTCCCGACTTATCTGCCGTGCTCGCCCCGGGGAGGATCCAAAAATCCCTCCCCCTGCTCCGAATGCCCGAGGGAGGCATTTCCCGGGCACAGCCGGCTTCAAAGGGCTCGTGCTGAAATCTCATTAACGGCTCTGCAGCTGCTGGCTGCGCGCGCCGCCGGCCCCGCCGAGCGTTCCTCCGGGAGCTCGGGGAGCTGGGTGGCACGGGGATGTCTGCCAGGGCAGGACGGAGGCTGGAAAAAAGCTCTGGAAGGGCAACAAGGCCAGAAAGGGGGCTGAAAAGAGCCCAGCAGATGATGGGCTGAGCCCCAGGAAAGGGCAGAGCCAAGGCGGGCAGAGCACAGCACGCAGCAGGGTGGCGCTGGGACGGGCTCAGCAGCCTGCTCCCACCTTGACTCTCGTGTTTGGGACATTCCTGTTCCCATTCCTGTTCCCATTCCCGTTCCCCTCATCGCTTGAGCTGGCTGCACACCACCAGGATCCCAGCTCCTCCACCAGCCCGGTGCTGGGCTGCTCCCGTGCTCCTCCTGCGAGGCTGCCTGCCCCGGGGCTGCTCAGCTGCTGCTCCTCGGGTGGCTCCCAGGAGCCTTTTGCAGGACGCTCGAGGTGAGTCCAGTCTAGATTTATGCTCCAGGGGCGCTTTTCCCACTGGAAAATGCTAACATTTTGCACTGGGAAGTCCGGAGCACACAACACGGGAAGGGCGTGCTGGAGGAAGGTCCCCAAAAGCCTGAGATTGGCAGCTCTAGAGGTGAAACCCCCTGCTAGGCACAGCTGCCCAGGGGCACAGGGCACTGAGAGAGGGTCCTGAGCGCTCACAGCTTCCACGGCTCTCAACTCAGCAGGTCCCTGCCTCACACGGGAGCGGGACGTGTCTGGGTCACCCTGCCTGCGGGTGGCGGTCCCTGGGGACTCCAGCAGCCCCTCTCCCAGGACACAGATGGCCCTGGGTGACCCCAAGGCTGAGAAGCAGCTCCTGAGCCCCAAATGCGGGGCCAAATGCCTGCTGTGGAGGCAGGAGGTGGCTCCCGACCCCTTGGTGCCCCAGCACAGAGCTCTGCGGAGTACAGCACGAAATGGTTTGGGCTCAGCAGACGCCCGGCTCACCTGAGTGGCAGCAGAGCTGAGACACGGTCCTCTTGGCTCCATCCTTGCCCTCCAGCGGCACGATGCCCAGCACACCTGCAGGAGAAGACACGGCAGCAGGTCACCGGCCACCCACAGCCCGGCTGCTGCCCACGGGGGCCCCCAAAAATCCCGGGGATGCGGCGGGGAGCACCCAGATTTGCAATCCAGAGATGGGCCTGCGGGACTGCCAGCACCCATGGGGGAATTCCTGGTGCCCGCGTGCCTCCTGTGCCCTGTGCCACTGCCACCCAGCCCCGAGGGACCTCAGCTCCGGGGGTAAACCCATCCCAGCTCCCCATCCTCACCTGTCGGCTCGGCGCTGAACGCTACCCACTGGCAGCTGGCCTTCACCTGGTTCCCACAGGACGCGACGGAGCTGGCTCGGAGACCCCCAGTCCAGGCCTGGGATGGAGAAAAAAACCCGTGTTAGGAGATGGTGGGTGCATGGCTGGGGAAGAGAGCACGAAGCATTGACGCAGCGTTGCTGGAGACCTTCAGTCCCAGCAGAGCTCCCTCACCGAGGGACCTGGCACCACCCGGAGCCACGTTTGTAGGGTCCCGTCCTCAGGGAGGGATGGAGCAACGCGACTGCCGGTGCTCCAGCCCTAAAATCAGAGGGGCTGGGGCTGCAGGGATGGGAGCACCCCAGCTCCCAGCGCTGCCTCTCCACGAAACCACAGCTCCTGAACCCAAATCCCACTTGGCTGCTCGCTCCCCACCACCTCTGTGTTGGAGCACGGCACCCACGGGGCACCGAGAGGCTCCACCTTGGCCGGACCCGCTCCCGGTGACACCGGTGCGCAACCGCGTGCCCATGGGAGCTCCTGGCACACCCTGGGCCAAGTCCAACCCTCGTGCAGAGGTGACAGCGGGGCTACGGAGCGGTGCCACACTGCAGCGGGTGCCCGTGTCCTGCACGGAGCCCTGTGCAGGACGGGAGCTGCACGAGCCCCCGAGGAGCGAGCTGCGCTTCCTCTCTTTGCACGGTTTCCTTTTGGGGCCTGCCAGAGAGCAGCGGTTCCTGCAGCACTTCCTCCGGTCCCTGTCACTGCAGCCTGCTCGGGGGCAGGCCCCTTAACCCTTCCTGCACCCACGGGGGGTGAACACCCCGATACGTCCCTATAACAAGCCGCAACCCCTCGGGGTGTCTCTGCCGGGGGAGGGAGAAGAGACCCAGGTGGGATCCTCGTGGCTGCGCCCTGCTTCCTGATCCGGCCAGGGCAAGTGTGAGCAGGCGGCCACGCTCAGGGACACCCGAGGGACATGGGGACGGGTCCTGGCTCCCTTAGGTACACTTCACACCCGGATGGGGAATGCCCTAAGGAAGACCCCATCCCATGCAGGCTGTTGAGGCCGAGCAGATGTCTCCCTGCACACCAGGCCCTCGACATCCCACATCCCACATCGATATCCTGGGGCTGTGACAGTCCCAAAAACCAGCGTGGGCTCCCCGTGCTGGCTGGGCACACGTGTGGGGACAGCCACGTCCCCCCCTTACCCCGAGCTAACCCCAAAGGGACACCCCGGGTGCTGGCAGGGGTGCGGGTGCGGGATTTGTGCGCGGGCAGCTGGGGTGGGAAGCTAAAAGCAAGGAGGCTGCCGAACCCCAGGGGCTGGGAGCCGAACGCATCCATGCCCATGGGGGCCCCAAATCTTTCCCAAAAGCAGCGAGACCCCAAAACCCCCAGCAGCATCACCCAGCCCGCTGCTGGCACCGCACCCACGCCTGGGAGCCACCCGGGAACCGGAGCGGCTTTGGGGAGCCCCGGCAAGGGCTGAGCACCCCGGGACCGCTCCGGGACCCTCTCGGCCGGCACCCCCCGGCCCTAAAGCGGCACCCCCGGGTTATTTTGGGGGGGGGACCGGGGCGGTGCCGCCCGCCCCAGCCCGGCCCCGCCGCCCCGCGCCGCGCCCGGGGGAGCCCCGGGGAGCCCCCCCCAGCGCTCACCTCCCTGCGGGGCAGCCGGGCCTCGGTGTGCCGCAGCTTGGACGCCTTGAAGCGGTTCATGGCGAGCCGAGCCGAGCCGGGCCGAACCGGGAAAGCCGAACCGAGCCGGGCTGGGCCGGGCCGGGCTGAATTGAGCCGAACCGGGCTGGGCTGGGACCCCCCGAGCCGGGCCGGGACCCCCGAGCCGAGGCGATCCGAGCCGGGCCGGGCCGGGCGGGGCTGCACCGGGGCGCCCGAACCGAGCCGAGCCGAGCCGGGCCGCTAGCCCCGCCCCCTCCGCTCTAACCACGCCCCCTCCGCGCTGGCCACGCCCCCGAGCCGGGCCGGGCGCGGCGCCCCCCCACACACACACCCCGATGCAGCTCCAGGGGCCGCGGGTTCGAGACCCGCCGAGGCTCCTCCGCCTGCGGACCGGGTGTTGTGTGCCCGTACACGGCCTGCGGGGTGCAGCGAGGCTGAGGATGGGTGCTGCCGCCCCCTCTTGTCCCGCCGGGGTTATTTGCAGCCGGCTGTGCGCGCTGCGCTCCCCGCTGACGGGACTCGGCGGCAGCCCCGGTGATGGAGGAGGGAGATGGGCGCTGGGAACACCTCCTGCCCTCACTGCAGGACCGCGGCCACCTCCGGGAGAGGAGCCAGCGCCTCAACCCGCTGCCCGCACCCCTCCCGGGCAGCAGCAGAGCGGCCCCAACCCCGCGGTGCCCTCCTGTGGGGTCCGGAGCCGCGCAGCAAGCCCCCTCCACCCCTCACCGCCCTCCCTCCACTGCGCACGCGCAGCACCACACCGCCCCCCGCCGCCGCCGCCACGCATGCGCAGCGCCGCGCGCGGGCCAAGATGGCGGCGGGGAGCGCCGCGCGCTGGCTGGGGGCTGCCGCCGGTGCCGCGCGGGGCTGCGCCCGGGGACCGGGGCCGGGCCGGGGCAGGGAGCGGGGGGCGCTGAGGCTGCCGCTCCTGTGGCTGCTCCGAGGGCTCGGCCCCGCGCAGGGACCCGCCGCACGCCGCCCTTCGCTGCTGGGCGCCGGGCTGTGGGCCGCGGGTGAGGCGGGGAGCGGGGCCTGAGGGGGGCTGAGGGGGGCCTGGGGCCGCCTCACCGCCCCCTCACCGCCCCTCTCCTTCTTCTCCTTCTCCTCCCTCAGGCCCGAGCCGTGTCCCGGCCTCCTCCTTCCACAGCAGCTCGGCGGCCCTCGCCAAGGAGGATTACTACCAGGTGCTGGGGGTGCCGCGCTCCGCCAGCCAGAAGGAGATCAAGAAGGCCTACTACCAGGCACGGCCCCCGCCATACACAGCCCCCAGCCCGCCCAGGGGCTGCTTTCTGCCCCCAGGGCGCTGGCACCGAGCTTTGCCTGCTGCCTGAGAGGTCTTGGCTGCAGCAGATTGGTGCTCTCTGTCGCTAATGTTTGGGTTTTTTCTCATTTAGCTGGCGAAGAAATACCATCCCGACACAAATAAGGATGACCCCAAGGCTAAGGAGAAGTTTGCGCAGCTGGCAGAAGCCTACGAGGTAATGTTGGGGGGTTTTATTGGCCTGAGAGGGAAGAGAATGGGAACAGCTCCTGGTGGAGGTGGAGTGGGGATACCACGTCTTCACGTGCGTGTTTGCTGTAAGAGGACGGCTGATTTTTGACATCTTGTGCTTCAGGTGTGAGGGCATCTGCCCTAGAGGTGTCTGCAGCGAGTTATTTAGCCCAGATTTCTGATTTGCCTGATCATGTTTTGGGCTCTTTGCGTTTTGGCTCTTAGCAATGAGGGACTGGCAGAGTTGGGAAAGGTGGTTTCTGTGGTGGAGTTAGTGCCTAGGTCAAACAAACAAACAAACAAACCTGCCAGCAGTTACCAGCTTTCTGAGACAAAGGTACGTTCCACCGTGCTCCATTTCTGCTCTCCACCTTGCTTTGTGCTGGTTTGCCCTCTGGCGGGTTTCAGGTTTCCTCCAGCACTCTTACCACCAGCTTTCATTCAATATACGAGCAACGAAATATACAACACAAGTTATTTGTGCTTGTTACGAACCACTAAGACCTTGTCATGTTGCTGATGCCAAGCTTTTCGGTGATCTATATGATCACGAAGGCTGGGGCACTCTTCTGAGGACACAAAGGTCTGAGTGAGCACCATCTGGTAACAGACAGCCCTGAGTTCCTTTAGGGGGGCTGCCCAGGACCTGTTCGGTGTCCTGATGGCACCTTTCTTTGTCCCCAAGGTGTTAAGCGACGAGGTGAAGCGGAAGCAGTACGATGCTTACGGCACAGCCAGCTTTGATCCTGGCGCAACAGGCGCCGGTGCTGGTGCTGGGCGCCAGTACTGGAGCAGCGGCCCATCCATTGATCCGGAGGAGCTTTTCAGGAAAATCTTCGGCGAGTTCTCGGGGTCCCCTTTCGGCGATTTCCAGAACGTCTTCGACCAGCCGCAGGAGGTAAGGAGATGCGCGTGTTTCCTGGGGGTGTGAAGCTGCAGAGCTGGAGCGGGGCAGCGGGCTGCCAGGTTGCTCCTGGAGTGAGTTTAAGCAAAGCGTTCGCTCTGGGAATATCACCACATGAGCGTCCTGCTGTGTGTGAGGGGGTGTTCTTGGTAAGCCACATGGATGTACTTGCCACGCCTCCAGACCGAGCATTTTTTTGTGGACTTCAGCTATTTCTGGTGTTTACTGACCCGGTTAGTGCTGCCAAGCAATTTCCAGCTCCGTATAGGCAACTTTTCTGCTCTAAGTTGCTTTGCATGTGTCTGCTTTGTGCTGTAATGATGAAAACCACAAAATACCTTTATAACTATAAAACAAGCCTTCCAGCATTGAATTTGACTGCTTAATTGGCTTAATTTTGCAAGTTAATTGGCTTCACTTTGCAGTGGAGCCCATAATAAAGCAAAAAACATTTATTCTTCTTTGTGCTGCAGCTAAACGCTCTTTAAGTCTTGACAGCCTGGATTCACATGATGCCTTCAGATGTGTGGTGTTCAGTGCTTCCAGCTGGCAGTGGCCTTCCTCTTACAAACAAACAGTTTTGTGGAGTCCCCTTTTCTGCTGAATCCCCTTGCTAAGAAAGAAAAGAGTTTATTCAGGAAGAGCAGATGCTTTCTTTGGGAGCAAAAGCCTCCGTCCTTACCTGTTGATGTATTTCTGTTCAGTAAAACCTTTGGAAATACTAAAGGTCTTTCCTGAGAGCAGAAAAACACACGACTTGTATTTATACTTGTCTCTTTTCTCTTTTAAAATCTCCTTTCTGTTACACGATGGTATAATCATCATTCCTGAAACGTTTGCCATCCTTTTTATTTATATGAGACAGGCTGTTGCTTCCCAGATTGAGGCAGAACATTTCCGAACGAGTTGTGCATCCATCTGTTTCTTTCCCCCTCTGTTACCCGGACGCATTTAAGCACAGTTTGATATTTGGCAAAATTCCAGTTTGCTTAAGACCCCACCACACATGGGTTGTGGACTGACGTCTGTTTCCCGTGCAGTACATCATGGAACTGACCTTCACCCAAGCTGCAAAAGGTGTTAACAAGGAGATTGTGGTGAACATCAATGACTCCTGCGAGCGCTGTGGAGGGAAAGGGAACGAGCCTGGTACCAAAGCGCAGCACTGCCACTACTGCAACGGCACTGGCATGGTGAGTGCTCAAAGCGCAGCAGAACCTGCCTCTCTCCCTTACCGGGCCGAGTCAGTCCCCTCCACGCCGAAAAATTCCCACTGCACTCATCGGCTTATCTTGGGTGAAATCAGGTTAATGTGGACTTGATGTTAATCTGCGTTAGGAATGTTTTTTCTAAGTTAAAGGCATGTTCTGTCCAGCTAAAGCAGTGCCTTCAGGACGAGGTCAGTTTGGTATCGTGCCCAGTAAACAATATTTACCTGATGTAACAATTCGGACATTACGTGGGCATACTTCGAGTGGAGGGCTGGAGGGTGGAGCAAGGATAGCTGAAGGACAATCATGAAATGAGAAGATGTGTGCTGCTGACAGGAAGGAAAGAAGTTAGTAAAGAAATAATCAAGCCTTGGGCTTTTGATTTTCCATGCATCAAAATGGAAACTGGCGATCAGTCTGTGGCCAGAATAGCTTGCTGTGCAGAATGGGTGCAGTTGGCCAGAGGACAAGGCAAACCTTTCCCACTGTCTCCCTGTGTGACGGGTTGGTCCATAGTTTATTCTCCATAACCTTTTCCTGGATACAGCAGTAATTCCTGCAAGTGGCTTGTCCTTGGGCTCCTCAAGATACAGTTTGTAACGCCATGTGAAATAGCACTGCGAGGAGTCTTGTTCTTCTGCGTTACATCCTGGAGATGAAAGTGTTGTGTCTCCCTTCCCCAGGCCAGCAGGCGCTTGCTCGTAGTCGTGATGGTTTTCAGTGGAAATCAGCATGTGGTGATGGAAGCTGAACCTGATCCAGCTTCTCACAGGCAGCATCCTCTTTGGATTTCTGAGCCTGTTTTCTGCTCCACCCCTTGTTAAAAGATCACACTGCCCCCCCTGCCGTGTCAGGCTGTACGTGTGATTAGAAGGACTCACGTCTGCCGGGCCAGTCACTGCCAGCGGTGCTGTGGAGGTGAAAAATACGACCTCAGTACTAAATATTTGGATGATCTGTGTTTTCTTCACCAGGAAACGATAAATACGGGCCCCTTTGTAATGCGATCTACGTGCCGACGGTGCGGTGGTCGTGGTTCCATCATCACAACCCCGTGTGTGGTGTGTCGAGGAACGGGGCAAACCAAACAGAGGAAGACAGTGATGGTTCCCGTGCCAGCAGGTCAGTGCTGTGTTTGTGCACTGCTGTCTGTTAAAGGGGCTGTCGTTAGTTATTTCAGCAAGGTACTTGTCAGGTACAAACGTCAGGGCAATGTGAAGAAGCTTTGCTGCAGATAATTTAATCTTCAGAACAAAGCAGATCAATAGCTTGGTAATTGAAGGCATTAGCAATGAGAGAAACTTTCTGGCTGTGCGTTTGTACCTGGCAGGTAAAAATATTTGCTTTGCCCTTTTTGAGCTGAAGTTTTGTTTCTTGCATGGATCCTTCTCGGCAGTTTTTGAAGAGTGATGCTTTCAAAAGATCTTAACTTGAATTTTCCATCTGTCCTTGGTGAAGCTGGTGGAGAGGGTGGGAATCTTTAAAACCTGAGCTTAGCTCAGAAAAGTTTGCTGATTGCTTCCCTCACCAGAGAGGACAAACCAAGCAGTGGGACTGAAGACTTGCTGCTTTGAGACCGCCTTGGGTGACCAGCATGTAATTTTCCTGTAGCTTGTAGAGGCTGCCCAAGGCTGCCCAGTGTTTCTTAGGCTGATGTGTTTCTCAGGAGAACTCTGTAGGCATCACCTCTGGGGTACCGGTGTGTGCTGGACCTCTGCCCTTTGGCCGCGGTGCTGGGCTCGTGGTGAGGGGCTCGCTGTGCCTCTGGTCGGTGTTGTGCCTCCGCTTGTGGTGTGCGGACGCTGCTGCAGTGGCAGGGAGCTCACGGGGAAGCTGTGGCATTCCGGTAGCATGCAGATTATAAAACAAGATGAACACAATAACATTCCCTCTTTTTTTCTCTCTCCTGACTGCAGGTGTTGAGGACGGGCAGACAGTTCGGATGCCTGTGGGGAAGAAGGAAATTTTCATCACGTTCAGGGTACGTATCCTTACAGCTCTTTTCCATTCTTAAGTTGGTTGCTTGTTCCCTTCACAACGGCCTGGGAAGCCCAACAAAATGGGGAACGGGAGGAGGAAGAGCAAGTGATCCTTCCAAACAGCTGAGGTAACGTGATCTGTGTGAACTTTCTGAGATAGCAGAAGTTCTGCATTGTAACAAGTTGAGTCTGCTCGTGAAGAATTGTGCTGCTGGTTCTGGGGTGAGGCCTTTGTGGGAGTGTGTATCGAAACACAGAGCAGGTTCTTGGTGCCTCGAGAATTTGACTCGGAGGCTTGAAGGAGGCGTCTGCCTGCAGTGGTGGGAGTGCTGAGGAGGGCTGGAGGAATGCACGTGAGGCTGGCTGGTCAAGTGTCCTGTTGCAGATTTGCATTAAGTGCTGCTTTGCACATTCTTTGTAGCTGGGGCCCTCTTCTCCTGTAGGCATCCTGTTACTTCTCCTGTAGGCATCCTGTTATATGTGGCTCTGTCAGAGAGAAAACTCTTTTTTTTTCAGTACCTTGGTGGTGCAGGAGGATTTAATTCTCTTCCAGCTTGTGAGGCCACTGCACAGGTTCCTGCTTCCCTCTTCAGGCTTTCCTTTTTTTTGGGGTACTGGACAAGACAGTGTTGTCTTTGTCTCTGCAGAATCGTACTGACACTGAATTAACAAACGGGATTAGAGGAGGGAGCTGCTGAGCCCTGAGCCTCTGTCTAGTTACAGTTATGTCAAGAGCTGTGATTTTCTAAAAGACTGAACGTTAAACTAGACTTATTAGCCACGTGGTTTGTAGGCGGTGAAGGGTCTGGCTGCAGCTTTCTGGTGTTCTGTGCTAAGACCTTTCCAAGCAGTTTACCGTGATAACTTTGTATTGTTCTGCTCACTACTTTTTGCAACTGCTTGCCTTTCAGGTTCAAAAAAGTTCCGTGTTCAGAAGAAATGGCGCAGATATCCATTCAGACCTCCTTATTTCAGTAGCACAGGCTGTTCTGGGAGGTACAGCCAGATGTCAAGGCTTGTACGAGACAATCAATATCACGGTAGGTACCGTTACGTGGAAGAGCTCGGGCATAGATCACTGTGGGACATCAGAGCCCCACTTTGCTGCAGAGATGCTGCAGATCTCCCAGGTCCCCCAGTATCAAGTGCCAGACTTCTTCAGCACTGAGTGTCAGGTAGCTTGCGACCTTCTCGGGCCCACCTCCTTTCCAGCTCACTGTGTGGGGACAGGGACAGCAGCGGCTGGGTGGATTGCTGCACAAATCCCTTCCGAAGTCGGCTGAACCCTGCTAGGTTCTTTACAAGCTTTCCCGTCCATGTTAACTCAGCCTCTGTACATGTTCAGATGCATGAACCTACCAGATTTCTCCCATCTTATTTTGAAGCCTGCTGGAGAAATAATTGATTACAAACACGCAACACAATTACTATGTAAATGCATACAGTGGAATAACAAACGTGCCCCGTGTGTGTTCACAGATACCCCCTGGTATTCAGCCAGACCAGAGAATTCGAATGAGTGGGAAAGGCATTCCCAAGGTTAATAGTTATGGCTACGGAGACCACTACATTCACATAAAGATAAAAGTTCCTCAGTAAGTAACGCAAGTTTCTGGGAAATGTTGGGCTTTTTGCAAAAAAAAAAAGAAAATTGTTCAGAAAGATTTTGTGAAAAATTCTTACTGCTTTGTCAAGATCTGTTTTGAATTTTCCTTGGACAATTAGAGTCATTCCTCTGCCTTTTTTTTTTTTCCCTAGTGTGAGGTAGATAGGCAGACTTTTGGACTTCTGTTGTGTTTTTTGTTTGTTTGCTTACTGTTTTTGAGAATACAATTTGGCAACACAGCTGTAAAAATCCTAAACCCTAGAAATATATAAATAGTCACGCACATGGATTTCTGCCACTTTTTGTCAGGAACCCAGTTATGTAAATTCAGTGTTCTGGCTCACAACATGTCCGTCTGTGCTCTTATACCTGCAGCTTCAAGTAACTGAGCTCCTTGGCACTTGTTTTTCACCACCCTCTGCTTCTGTGGTGAAGCAAACTTTTGAGTTTGCATTGCTGCACGCAGCAAGGGAGTTCATTTCCTGAGGCCTCCCCCCACAGATGTTCGTGCTGCTGCAGCTCCAGATGTTTCTCGCAGCACTTGAAAAGGTTTTGCCGTTTCCCTACAGTTTGGTGAACTGCAGTGGGTCATCTCTCTCCTCTTCCACTGGGGCTTGCTCTTTGTAGATTGGTCACAGGGATTCGTGGTGAATGCCAGATTAATCTTGTGCTTCCAGTAGCTGCCTCTTGCGTGTGCTGCCCGAGGAGGTGAAGGCAGCCTGGTGATGTCTCTGATGCAGCCGTAACCACCAGCTCTGTCTTTGACCTGCAGGAGGCTGACGGATCGCCAGAGAGCCTTAATGATGAGCTATGCTGAGGACGAGAGAGATGTGGACGGCACAGTGAACGGAGTCACAAATACAGCATCAGGTGGGCTGGGGGAATTAGTGCTCCTTCCCTGGGGAGGTGGTGTGGGAGGGCACAACGCATCCCGGGGTCTTTGAGGGACAGCAGAAGGTGAGCCGAGGTGACTGTTGGACAGCGTGTCAGCACAACCTGCCACGCGTGTTACTTTGAAATTAGTTTCAGTGAGATGTTAATGGGCTGTGGCACAAAGCCTCTTCCCAGGGAGCATTGCTCTGATAGTCACTGGGCAAAATCGGTGTGAACAAAGAGCAGGTACTGCGATGCTCCAGGTCCTGACAAGTTCTGGTGAGTCTCGCTGTGGTGAGGAATGCCTTCTGCTGCTGGCTTCTCCCCCTGGGCCAGAAGTAACTTGTCATGGTAGCAGAGGTGGAAAAAGCGAATGTGCTTCAGGCCAGCTCTCTGCGTGAGCTAATCCGTCCTCAGCGTTTGCTTCTGGCTGCAGTGGGGATGTTTCTCCTTGAAAGCTGAAGGGGAGTACTGCTGTCAAGGTTACTCTGAGCCACACTTGGTGTGCGTGGGGAAACCTTGGCTAGGAAGGTTTGTTGGTGCTGGGTGTTGGCTCCAGTCAGCAGAGAGCATCCAGCATGAGGGAAGGCATGAAGTCAGCTGGGAGCTTTGCAAAGCTGTTTTTTCAGTCCCAGATTAAAACCTTGGATCCAGCAATTGTTTTTTAAGTGTCAGTGGTGAGGTATCTGGCAGCAATAGCAGCTGCAGGCAAAATATATGCAGAACAGTAAGGCAAGACAAACATTTTGTCTTTTCTGCTAGCAAAACAGTGTTTTCTTTCCCCTTGCTGGAACAATGAGCTTCTTAGTGCCTGTTAGATTGGGGTTTATTTTTGGTTGAAACCAAAAAGGGCATTGTTGACTGCGTACAGCTAGGCAAAGGTAAGCTTTTCAGAGCTGTGATTGTGGGAATTTAGGTCTTCTCTACCTCACGTGCCAAAGCCTGTGATATTGGAAGTTCAGGATACTGGAAGGTGGACTCTGCCATATCCTTACCAATGTTATGTTTTGTAGTGCTTTGATACAGAAGTGAATGGGATTGTCTATTCCACTGCAGGTAACATTAAAGATGCATCTTGGAGGGAAGGGGAGAGATCTCTTAAATGCAATTAAACAACAAGGTGGATTAAAACCAAGGCCAGTAGCTTGCAGTATTGAGACAGGCTGCTGCTGAAAGCCTGTCCTTGCTCTGGGAGGCAGAAAGTACCCTGAGTGGATGCAGGCACGTTCTGTTACAGGCCTCAGTGTTTCAAGCCATTGCATCAGTCTGAGCTCGGGTGTTGGCTGTGGGAGGATGGGGAGGACTGGACTTTGTGCCCTCTGTGTCCCAAAACAGGCTGGGGAGGATTTTGGGTTTTGTTATGGATGGTTAGGCTGCAGAAAAAAACAGAGTAGCAAAGAGGTTTCCTTTGTTTTTGCTGTAGCCACTTCTCAGAAGGACAAAAAAACTTCTCAGGACTCTTTTATATAGGAAGACTTTGCCAGCTGCTGCCAGTAAGATTCCTATCCAGGCACTTGTTCTGAGATATCTGTAGCCTTTTTCATTCTAGCCTGAGTTCAGTTTCTCCTTGATACTGTTTGTGAGAATCACTTACAATGGGTTCCTGCTGTGGTTTCGCACTCCTTTGCCCTGAACGTGACACAGACGATGGATGAAACATGGGCAGATTTTTCCAGGGACAACTAGTGTAGGTTTTTCTTCTGTAGGGTGAAGTCTAGAACCTGCTTTCAGTGGCAGACTCGGTTCTGGGTGCTTGTGTTCTGTCAGGCCTCTGCCTTGCTTGTGCAGAGCACAGGAATCCCCTGGGCAGCTGGAGGGCTGAGGAGAAGGGAAAGGACTGACACTACCTGGGCTGACGTCCTTCTCTTCCCCTTCTGGGTCCAGGCTCTCCGGTGCTTTCAGAGTGGCCCCGGTAATGCAGCTCGCTGCCTGCTGCAGCCCCTCACGGGCAGAAATACTTGAGGGTGCTGGCAGAACCAGCTGACCCGACCCTTCCCAGTCTGAAATAACTCTCTCCCTTTGTCAGGGGTGCTGGCTGCTGGTGGGAGACGTAGCTGGGGCAGCCTGAGGAACGTATCTGACTGCAGCCCTTTGCTGTTTGTGTCCAGGTGGCAGGGCCACGGCTAGAGCTGGCGCAGGCGAGGATAGGCCTGAGGCTGAGGAGAACAAGGAGGGATTCCTTTCCAAACTTAAGAAAATGTTTAGCTCCTGATACCCATCCGAGGTAGGAAGCCTCTTGTGTTTTGTTGTTGACTTTTCCCCCACACCGAGCGGAACTTGCCCTTCTTGGGAGGTGGAAGAAATGAAAGCAGCGCGTTGCTTCTCACTTAGCCTCAGGCCTTCCAGCCACCGATGTGACCAGCCCTAGCTGTCCCCTGCGACCTGGAGCAAAAAAACAGGGCCCCAACTGCATTGTTGCTGCACCAGAAACGCTGGAGACAGCTTCAGGGAGGTTGGTGGCCTCCCCTGCAGCTCCTGGGAGTACTTGTTCCCTCAGGGACCGTCCCTTCTCTAAGCACTGAGGGTGTTCCTGTGAGCTGGCAAAGCTGGGGCTGGGCAGTTCTGCTGCTGCTGGGAGGAGCAGCGCCTTGCTGGGAGGTGCAGGAGGGGCCCGCAGAGCCTCTGGTGCTGGTCGTGGGCTGACAGCAGCCCACTTGGAAATATCCCCTTGGATTTCAGGGGCTCAGCTTCAAACTCTTCTGCTCCCTGTGGGTGACAAGGGGTGACTGCAGGTCAGGTGGGATGTGCTCGTGCTCCAAGGCAAGCTGGAGGGGTTGTGCACCTCAATCTGGTGCATTCGGGAGAAATTAAACATTTTGCTTACTTCAATTGCAGGGAAACGTTCTACTGGAAACTAAGAGCCAGCAGCAGCAGATCACCTTAGCGGTCGGGGATGGATCCTTCTGGCAGCGGGCTCTGGAGAGCGAAGGATGTCGGTCAGCAGCACAGTGAGAATCCCAGCTGGAGGCCACAAAGCACCGCGGCACCAACCCTCATCACGATACAAAAGCAACCCAGCGTCCTAGGAAATGGTAACAATGGAAGATGCCAGCTTTGTGGTAATGTGGGTGTCTCCTGAGGTTGTTCCACTGTCCATACTGCTGCTAGAAGCTTATTTGGTTTAAAAAAAAAGTATTATTTAGAATCTAAACCAGTGGAAATGTGAAAATAAAGAATTGTCCTTCCAGCACAGAGCGGAGCAGTCTGCTGTATGGAGCCCGAGATGGCTGCTGTTCACTCAGGTGCCCCTCTGAATGCTAGACGTGCGTGGTGAACTTGGCACTGCTTATCTTCTCCTAGGAGACTCGGTGTGCCCGTGGCTTTTAAGCCTGTCTTCACAACAGAGTCTCCCGTGCCCTTCTAGCCGCCCTGCATCGCGCTCGCAGCAGGATGTCTCCCTTCTGCTGGGACTTGTCAGAGCCCAGCTGCCCCGGCCTCCTCCGCAGCCAGGGGGTTTCTTAGTCCTGCTGATTTCCTGCACGAAGCGCAGAGGTGGGATCTGCGCTTTGCCTCAGGTTTCCTCCCCCTCCTCAACCACCTGAAGTTACTACGGAGATGCTGTTGCTTCTGAGCTGGGACAAGCTTGTCACCAAGCCCTTTGCCAGTTTGGACAAACTATTTTATTGTTAGTGCAACACCCATAGCATAAACGATCGGTCAGAGTCATTGTTCTACATGTGTGAGAATGCAAGTGAAGTGGATCGCTCCTTCCAGGAGGAGCTGAGCTCTTGCAGTGAGTATTTTCATGGTTACAGTTGCCCGCTGTTGTTAGCTATGCCGTGCAGGTACCATCAGCCCACACACTAATCGACCAGCTAAACAAGAACATGTCGTAGTCCTGCCCTTCTTAATTTGCTGAAATAAAGCACGCGTTGCCTCCTGATTAAATTGCCTGTAAAGTGATTCTGTATCCATGTAAATAAGATTGATAAAGATATTTAACACTGTGCCTCGCTGCGTTGTTTGCTCTTCCCCCATCCCGCCTCTGGGGGTTTGTCTTCGCTCCCTTCCCTGCCCCGGTGATGGGCAAGGGATGAGGGGTGGCTCTGGGATGGGGGCGCAGGGCTAGGTGATGGGGTCATGTCCACACCTGGCTTCAAGCAGGAAGACAGCCATGGCCCAGAGCTCACCCAAACAGTACCTTTGGGGGAGGAAAAAAGCTTTTTAAACAAGTCTTAAATCCTAAGGCTGGATAATTGTGAAAGTTATACTCAGCTACTGAGGGCAGTGTTTGAAATCAGCCCTGGGAGCCCAAAGGCCGGGCTGCAGCTGCTGGGAGCTGTCTGGGTTGAGGAATTGAGCTCTCACCCCTTGGGGCTGTCAGCACCAGGCCCTGTCTCTGCAGACGTGGCCCGGCCTACCTGTGATGCCTGAACATGGTCCAAAGAGAAACCCCAGCCTGCCCCAGCGCTGCTTTGGGGCACTGCTGTGGGTACTTGGCAGGGGCACAGCGCTACTGGGAGCTGAGTGCATGACGTGCGGTATGCTCAGAGCTGCCTAGGGAAGTGTGTGATCCCAAGAAACCAATCCCACAGATGTGAAAACACCCAGAATCACTAAACACCTCCCTAAATTCAGTGTGTGAGGCAGTTACAGTCACAGCCCCGCCGACATGCCGCTCCTGCATGTGCCCCTGGATGGCAGCAGCCCCCAGGCATGAGCAGAAAGCTGCCTGGCTCACGGCCTCGGCCAGGTCCTGCTACCTGCTGCAAAAGCTTGGGTGGAAGATGAGAGGAGGAATGGTCAGAAAGCAGCTTTGTTGTCTGCCAGCCACTGATGGAAGGTGCGGGCCTTGGGGTTGAGTTTCATCGTCAGCTCCACGTCGCGCTCTGGCCTCAGGGCGTAGAAACGGAACATCGCAGCCAGCTCCTTCGCCCCCGGGAAGCCGAGTTTCTCGTACTCCTCTGGTGAGATCTGCAGAGAGAATCAAGGAAAAGCACCGTCTGCGCAGGGCAGAGGCTGTAGGGCATTTCTCTTACACCATGCAGGGAGGCCGAAGAGGGCTGCATTACAGCAGTCTGCTGCATTAATTTCCACGGGTGAGGAAAGATCTGCTGCTCAGCAAGTCTATTGGGTAGGGTCCACAAGGCCCCCCAGCCCATCCTTCCTCCAGGGTAAGGAGTGTGTGTAGGGGGACATCACACAGCAGATGCTGAGGAGCTTGCTCTGCATCCGTCCTGAGGCAGCTGCCTCCCAAATCCTCAGCCACGTGGCAGGGCAGTGTCACTGAGCACCCTGCGGTCCCATCTGGCAGGGAACACCAGCTTCCCACCCCCCTCAGCAGCATCAAACACACCGAGGGCGGCTTCCTACCTTGGAGGCTTCCACGGTCTTGCCCGTCTGCTGGGAGAAGGCAGCGGCGTACTCTGCCACGGTGAGCTTGCCGGTGCTCAGCCCGATCACTCGGCCTACGTACTCCTCTGGGGACTTCAGCAGGCTGAGCACGACGGGGCCCAGGTCCTCCACTGCCATCCCATCCATGGGGGTGTCCCCCATGGGCAGCGCTGTAGGGGAGAGAGCGATCCCAGTCAGAGCGCAGCCCTGTGTGAGAGCCCAGCTCCTGCAATGCCCAGTTTTTGGCACCCTGGCCCTGAACATGAGATGTGGAAAAAAACGGGATATTTTGAGCCTCTACGTTCTGAGCTGTGGAGGAGCCCGCATAGGGGATGGTTCCTCCAGCCCAGGGAGCTTGTGCTGAGCAGAGAAGAAGCTGGGGCAGTGAGCTGCAGAGCGAGAGGCCCTGTCTTACCCAGGACAAACGCGTCTCCTTGTGGGGCCTTCTCAGGTCTGAAGCAAGAAAGGAAATTCTCAAAGTAGCACGGCATTCGGATAATCGTGGTGGGAACGCCGATGGCCTGGAAGTACTCCTCCACCACGCCTTTGCCATCGAAGTGGGGCACCTGGAGGCGGCCTCCTGTCAGCTGCTGGACGTTCTCCAGGCCGCTGTACACCACGTGGCGCAAACCCAGGCGCTTCGACAGATCAGCCAGCCGCTTCCCCTGCGTGAAGTGACACCGGCCACGAGGAGAAGCAGGGCTCCCATGGGACACACGCAAGCTTTCATCCCCACACATCCCTTCCCCTTCGTTCCCCTGGGAGGGCAGGCAGCATCCAGGGGACATGCTCCACACACCTCGTTCTCTGGCCAGGGCTGAGCAGACCCAGCCAGGTGGAGCAGTCCTCCGCTTACACATCCTACTTTAAAGGGTCACAAACCCTCCAGCTCCTCCGCCACGTGCACAAACCCCAACCCTAATCACCTACCAGGGACCTGCCCGAGCAGATCTTACCTTCTGAAACCACCAGCCTCCCCTAGGGTGAACTCCTCCCGTTAGGGAAAGCCCCGGGATTTCTGATGCTGCCACATGTTTTGGCCCCAAAGCTGTAAGTACAGCAGAGCGCAGGCAGCCACAGCCCTGACTCCCTCCTGGGAAGGCTCTGCGGGGCCATCAGCCCACCCTCCGCTGCCCCGAGTCTCAGGGCATCTAACTGTGACAACGTGGGTGCAGGGAATGAGTTCTGGCTTTGCAAGGAGCAGGACCCGATCCATTTGCAAAGCCTGACCATGCGTCTGAGCCAGTGGGGCTGGCGAGGCTGCAGGAAGGGCTCTGAGAGCACCCACACCCTGCTGCCACACTGCTGTACCCCCACCAAGTGAGGGTCCTGGGACAGCAAGGCGCTACCTGCTCCACTTCCCTCTCCTGGCTGCAGTGCTCCCAGAAGTCGGTGACCACGAAGGCTCCGTAGGCGCCCGCCAAGGCCGGCTCCAGCGTCCGCCCATCGTCCAGGTCCGCCGCCACCACGCGGGCCCCCAAACCCCTCAGCTGCGCGGCCGCCCTGCTGCCGGGTCTCCGCGTCACGGCGCGGACCTCCCCGGTGCCCTCGGCCAGCAGGGCCCGGACCACCGAGCCGCCCTGAGCCCCTGCGGCCGGGGATGAAGCGGGGCCGTGAGCCGGGGGCTACCAGGCCAAGCCCCCAGCCCCCAGCCTGCCCCAGGCCCTTGCTCACCGGTGGCCCCGAACACGACGAGCGGCCCCCAGCCCGCCATGGCCTCACCGCAGGCACCTCGGCTCCGCTCGGCTCCACTCGGCTCCACTCGGCTGCCTTCGGCTCTGCCCGGCTCCGCTCGGCTCCTTTTGGCTCTGCTCAGCTGCATTCAGCCCCGTTTGGCTGTGCTCTCATGGGAGCGTTACTTCCTATTATTACAGGACGGACAGACTCGGATCACTTTAATTACAGAAAAGGAGCCTCACATCCCTGCAGCCAGCCTGGAAGCTGGGGCCGGGGCAGGCTGCAGCAGCGAGCATGCTGCAAGAACAAGCACAGCCCTTTGTATGGAAACCACAGAAACACAGCATTGTGTGACCCGAATTATATCCGTTCGTGTAATATGTATCCGTTTGTGTAATATTGATATTAATATTAATATATCTTATCTTATATATATAATATATAATATATGTTATATATTATATATTATATACTATATATTATATATTATCAATATTCATGCTGATATATTAATGACACATCATATTATTAATACATAAATATATTAATGCATTAATATATATAATTAATTTCAATGCATTAATACATTAACCATATTAAACATTATATAAATATGTTTATATAGTTTTATATATAAATTAGTATATATTTACTATATTAATATATACTTTTATATATATACGGGTTCGTATTAATATATATAAGCAAACATATGGGCACATGATACTAGCTGAAAAAATAAATAAACGTCCCTTTTCCCCAAGACCTAAGGGCTGTACAACAGGCATCAGGGATCTCAGTGGGGCTTCATTCGTGCTACCTGTCAGAAAGGGAGCGACCCCTTCCCCACGCAGGACACGCTGTCCCCACCCCACACGCAGGGCAGGCGGCAGCAGGCAGGCCTGGCATGGTGATGGACACCCAGTGGGGGACACCTGCTGGGGGCCTGGAGATGGACCCACGGAGTGACCGAACAGCCCAAGGTGGACGGGACCCACCAGGATCCTCGTGTCCATCTCCCGGCTCCATGCGGGGCAACCCGAGTTACACCTTGAGAGCGTTGCCCAAACACTGCTCTGGTGCTGGTAGAAGAATGGCTCTGGGAGAAAGGGACTTTATTCCTCCCCTTCTGCTCGTTTTCAAGATACAACTTGAATTTACCAGTGGAACGACGAAGGTTTCCTGGTGCAGCCCAGCGAGGGGAAGAGCTGCTGTGCGTGGCAGCAGCCTCCTCTGTGGGGTCCTCCCAAAGCTTCAGCCCTGGCTTTGAGACGTTCAGCACCCAGCTCCCCTGAGCTCTGCCCACGCAGGGCTCCCCGGTGCTGTTGTTTGGGGGGAATTTTTGTTTGAAATCGCTCAGTGGAGATGCAGCAGCCAGGAGAGCAGCCGTGGCCGGGGCCTCACGTGGGCTGGGGTGGTTACCAGCGCTGTGGGTTTCTCGGTAGAGCCGCACTTCGATTTGCCTACACGGCAGCCCGACAGCTCTGCCGCGACAGGAAGGAAGATCGAGCAAGACCCACAGCACAGGAAGGGGCAAGGAGCGAGACAGAGCAAAAGCAGCTCGGCTGGCACGGCACGGCGGGCGGGGGGCACCGCCACCACCCCTGGGGTGCTGCCCCGGCTCCTCTGTGGGGGCCCACAGCCCCCAGCTCCTCCTCGGGTCCTGGAGGGGTAGGGGCAGGGGCTCAGCTTCCATTTTCTGACTCAAGCTCAAGCATCCGGGCGGAGAGAGAGCAAAGCTTTGGGGAGACATCTGAGCAGGGCCATGCAGGGGCGCGGAGGATGCTCCCACCAGGATTAGGAGCATCCTCCCTCCCGCCCTGCTCGCACGGGGATGTGGAGAAGGCGGCAGGAGGCAGAGGTAAGGTGCTGGTGGGGCTGGTTGGAGCTTGGCTGCTGTCACCTAGGTGGCGTGTGGGATGTCAGGGTGCTGCTTGGGTGCTGCTTGGTCGCCCAGCGTGGGGACGAGCTGCTGCACACCTCGCTGCGGCAGCCACGCGCGGCGGCACCAACTTCGCTGCTGTGAGACGTCCTGGCTCTCCTGGTCCGGGCTCCTCACAGCTCAGCCAGAGGGGGAGAGGCTCAGGAGCAATCCTGTGCAACGGGGACATGCGTGGCTCCTCGCAGGGATGTGGCCCTCATCACGAATTCTGTCCCCTTGCCTGCTGCTGGCTGCACACACGGGCCCGGTGCAGCCTGCCCACCTCACACACCGCCAGGTTTTGCCCCCAGGTTCGTGCCATTTTGGTGACTTCAGTCCTCTTCAAAAACAGCCAGAGAAATGTAGCGTAAATAGAACGTGCTATTTATGTGGTGTAAACAGGAAAGGATGAGATTAGCATCCATCAGTGCATCATGCTGCCCACTAGCCCAGCGCATCAAAGAGCAAGCGGTGGTCCTGGGGCTGGGATGAAACCAGATGGGATGAAACCAGATGGGCCTTGAAAGCTTCTCTGCTGGGCTACACCCACACGTCCTTCTCCAGGACATGGGACCATTGAGCCCTCCCTGGGCCCAGCCACAGGAACAGTGAGGCCAAAGGCTCAGTGGCTGCTCCTGGTACCTCCTTGGGCTCTTTCTGCTTGTGGGGATCCCAAACACGATGCCCGAACTGCAGGTGCCAGGGCAGGCCAAGGAGGCAGGGGCCGTGTGCCCATGCCCAGCATCCTGTAGCGTGACACTGTGTGCTGGGCACTGCGGGCGGTGCGTGAGGCTTAATCCTGCTCTTATTTAAGTACCAAAGAGCATCAGGGATGCTATGAACCCTGGGGACAGGGGATTGGTGGGAGAGGGCAGCCAGATCAGGGGCTGGGTGCCGTCACGCCTGCGGTTTGAGCGCTGTGTGGAGGGCAATCCAAGGCCAGGCACGTAATTTGGGGCAGTCTGAGAGCGCAGCACGGAGGACGTTGGGTGTTGGGTAAAAGTTTCTTGAGAACTTGCAGCTGGTTTTGGGGGTTCACAACCGCAGCTCTGGGCAGGCGCCGTGTGACCGAAGCCCTGGGGGACCTGGCAGGTCTCCAAGGCTCGGCGGCGGGGCAGCACCGCGGCAGCTCAGCGCCCTCAGCTCTGCCTCCCGCTGGGGCCGAGGCTGGCCTTACTATGGGGCAGGCTCCTGCTCAGTGTTTGTGCTGAAATCCTGAGAACGGAGATCCCCGGGGTGAGAGAGGCTGAAACTGCTCACGGGGAGAGGATCTGCGTTTCCGTGAGCTGCAGACACATAATATGCTGAAGTTTGTCCCGGGGGCATGGTCGGCTCTGTAAGTGCTTCATTTGTCATTTTGAGGCTTCCGAGGTGTAGCAGCACCCTGCAGGGAAACTTCTCTCTGAAATTACCTTCATTTTTGTCGGGTTGGAGGTACCTGTAGATCAATCCTTGCTTTTTGCTGATGAGATCTGGTGTTTGGGCTCCTAGCACACAGCCCGCGGGCACTCCCCGGCTCCTCACCTCCACTGCTTGCTGTTTAACTCCAAGCTGGGTCTGGGCCCTGCTTTTCTGGTTGAGGTTTTGGAGGAAAAAACAAACCTGGTAGGGGTTAGGTGTGGTGCATCTAGAAGATATTTACTGGGGAGTGAGAGCACTGCCTGCTGCGATGCTGGGACGTGCGAGGCCCGGCCAGCCTTGGCTCCTGGTGACACTTTACACTGGCCAGGCTCTACAGAGTGGTGGCTGGGGTAAAACAGCCTCTGGGGCCTGTGGTTTTGAGGTAAAAAAAACTTTTCTGGTAAAGAAGGGCTGGAGGGAGAGTGCACGCAGGAAACTCTCTGTGTGGGCACAATCATTTTTGCTAACATTACGTGCAATCGGTAAAAATAAAATTAGGTGGCATCTTAAAATGGTGTGCAAGCTTAGGTGGGTGAATTACCTGCAAATCCGTCGGTTCCGAAATTGGGTCTAACGCAGAAGATGCTTCAGGGAAATTCTTTTCTGTTCTGCCAAAAGGTGGCAGCCCGTGCTGCGCCAGGAGGATTTGCTCAAACCATCGCTGGAGGGGGAGAGGCTGGAGGGGACAGCCCAGTGCAATGGCGTGCGATGTGCTGCCCCTCGGAGAGCTGCCCTCCCTCCCCGCCCCGCAGATAAGCAGCAGGGAAAAACCAAAGCACCCACTGCTGCTGGGGTGGCGCGTCAATAAGGGAGCCTTGCAGCAAGAGCACCGCCACCTCCCACATCACTTGAGCAGGGGCAATTTTCTATTTTCGGCTTCCAAACTTGTCACCAGCCTTACCTACAGCCCCGAGCCCCCGCTGCTGTGGGGACAGATCCTGCTCCAGTCCTGGGGACCCAGAGCTATCACACCGCCTGCCCCAGCTGGAGCAAGGTGCCAGCCAGGCTCATGTGTGCCAGGAAATGGTAGGAAGAGAGGCTGGTTTCTCTCTGAGCAACGCTGCTGCCATGGCTGGGGGACAGCGAGCACAGGAGCACCGTGCTGCTGGGCTCGGTGTGGGGCTTCCCGAATTAACCAGTGAGCCCCAGCGGGGTGGTCATGAAAAGGGGAGAAGGCAGAAGCAGCACCGAGGGTTTCTGCTGGTTTGGGGGCACGGAGCTGCACTGGAATGGGCAGTTCTTTGCTTCTAGAGGCACCTGGTTAATAACGCAACTATTAATTAACGTAAGAAGCTTTATAACATACCTCAATACTGCAGATCAGCCAATTTCCACAGTTTTCCAGGCAGTCTGGCGTCTGCAAAGGCTCCATGCCATGCCAGCCTGTCCTGTCTGCGACTCCTGGGCATGGACGTGCTGTGGACACACGCCCTCTGCTCGCAGGCGTGGTGGGATGAAGGAGGTAGGGCCAGAGCTCTGCTAAGGGACAAGGCGAGTGCTGACCGGACATCCTCAGGTGGGCGACTCTTCTGCTGGAAGACAAAAGCAAAGCTAAAAGCGCCGCTAAAACCAAAGCACTCTGCAGGACTCCGCCGTGCCCATGGGTCACCAGCAGAAGCCTCCCCATGCACTGGCACTCCGCTCACCCCAGCAAGGGGTCCCCATGTCCCCAGAGCCCCACATCTGGTGGCATCCCACTGCGTGGGACCCATCTGATGATTACCACCACCTTCTTGCAAACGAAATCCCCCATCTCCCTGCCTGGGGCTCACAGATGCCAGTTCAGCTGTGCAGCTTCCCCTTCTCCCTCTTATCACCTCGGTGCCCCCAGGGGCACCAGCAGCAAGGCAGGACAGACACAAACCACCGCTGGATCCCCCTCAGGTGGCCACGCGGCGCTTGCAGCCTCCTGGCCCCTACAGATAACATCTTCTGCCCTCCTAGAGGAAACCAGCACCCACCAGGCAGTCCTGGAGCTGCGTCCATGGGAAACTTTCGTGCCGGAAGAAGAAAAAAAAAATTGCTGCCACTGCAACATTTCTTCTGCTGCTTTCTTCTCCGTGTCAGATGTTTTTGGATGAGCTGAGCTTCCAGCAGCAGGATTATGTTTTGATGTAGCACCAAGGGATGAGATCAAATAATCTCTAGCGTTAGAGCAGGTTCTCCCCCATCAAAGGGCTTTTCCTGACCAGCCACATTTCAGAGGAAGGGCTGACAGGGAAACATCACTGCAAGCAGCAAAAACCCCTTTCATTTTAACCATGCTACTGGTTGCGGAGCAAAGATGAGAAACCTAGAGGCTGCTGCATGCAAAGACTTAATTGAATCTTCCAGGCCAGTTAGAGACAAGACGACATCAAAGGGTGAAAATTTTGCTGTGAACTGCTCCCCGCGCTCCTTTAATTTGTGCTGATATTTTAATTAGACCTAGAGGCTGCCTGAGGGGTGAAATGTGAGGCAGCTGAGCTGCCTCCAGGCCTCTGAAACCAGAGGGTCAGAGCTGGGCAGCCAAGGAGGAGCAGAAGGACTTGGCTTTCCGTCTTGGAGGGAGAGTGGGTTCAGACCCAGCTACCTTTAAAACAGCACCAGCACCCAAAAAAACCTTAAAACAGCACCAGCACCCAATCCGTGCCTCAAACCTTGGCTTGCCAGAGGGTGGACAGGGATGGGCTGTGTAGGAGAGCTGTGTCTGTCGCTGCGCACCTCTGCACGCTCACTGACACACTCACCCTTCATTGTGAAGGGTCTCGAGGAGAGAGCAGCCCCACGGTGTGTGCAGGGACCCCAGGACTCGGCTCCGCTCCTCCCTCCTGCAACCTGGGCACTCACCCCTCGCGTCTGCTGTCGGGAAACACAAATCTCACACGGGTCTCCTGGCAGGACGAGCAGGGGAGACTGCAGAGGGGCTGTCCCGCATCCTAGCCTTGTACCATGGACCTGACCACAGACCAGAATCTCCTCCAGGTTCCCTTGGTTGACCTGTATTGACATATTTTCTCTGGAAGAGGTCAGGTTTGTTTGACCAAAGCAAGTGAGAGTTAGCTGGGGCTGCTGGGCAGGCAGCACAAAGCCCCTGTGGTGCCCACGTTGGGCTCATGAGAGGGTTTGGGCAAGGGCAGCCCTGCCTGCAAGCTGGGTCACTTCTTGCACAGCACCTGGCTGGCACACCTCGGGGTGAGGTGGCACGGACCTACACAGCCCTGGTGCTGTGCCAGGGCACTAGGATGTGGCGTCTGCATTGCTGCTGCCCAAAGCAGCTGCCCCAGGAGGTTCTGGGGCTCCTGGCTCCATGGGCTGAGCAATTCCCACCTGGACACAGCCACAGCGATGGTTTTAGGGCTGGCGAAGAGGCATGGTGCAAAGTGCTAATATAGATGAAGCCTGGAGCATGCTCAGCGGTATTTCCCTCCTCACCTCTACTCTCTGCTTTAAAAACAATGGGGCTCAGTGACTGGATGTGCTTCTAAACAACAAACCAAAAGTAAGAGCAGTCTGGCAGCGGTCCTGCAGCAGACGAGGGGGTGGGTAGGAGCTCTGTCTGCGCTGCGATTCATCAGCGCTGCCACTGAAGTGGAGCACCTACAGCTCTGCAACAGGATGTGGTGTTTGCCACTGCTCAGCAAGCTGTGACGGAGGTTCTGGACGGCAGCGAGGTGGCTTGGAAACCGAAACGGGTCCTCTGTCTTTCTGCTGCTGCCCCACAACTTCCTTTACAACAAAAAGAAACTTGACGAGCAGCGCACAGTGCTGCTGACCCACGGGTGACAGGGCTGGCACCCCAACGCTTGCCAGGTGCCCTGCGGGTGGCACGGGGGTGTCACCACACCTCTGGGCACTTCACACAGCTACAGTGCCTGAGAAAGGCGCCTGCAGAAGCGGTGCTGGTGAAGGCACCAAGCCTGCAGCAAGGTCTGGGCAAGCAGGCAGAGATGCTGCAGCACGACGGGCTCAGCCCCGGCTCAGCCCACAGCAGTCTGAGCTTTTGGCTGACACGAGCCCCAACCTAAGACAGATGCTGCTGGATTTTTGTGTCAGAGGATTAAAGCTCTGCACGCAGCAGCCTCAGCTCTGGTGTGGGCCCATGAGGGCTCGTGGCAGTGGCATCCCCCTGTGCTGGCAGCGGGGAGGGCAGCATTACCTCGAGGCAGCTCCCTCCCACGCCACTCCTCTCATTCCAGCAGGAAGATGGATAAGGGCTGAGCGGGGCAGCCAGAGCTCGCACTGACGTGCTGTCTGCTGTGTGCCCACCCGAGGGAACACCGGGCAGTCCATGGGAAGGTGGTGGGCGCAGGCTGAGAGCCGTGCTGCTGCCAACACCGCGCTCCTCACCCCGGGATCGCCGATGCCACGGGAGGCCTCTGATGGAAGGTGAGTGGTGGCCGGAGGGAGCTGCAGGGACACTGACACTGACACGGGCAGGTCCTCGGGTCTGGCTGTGGCTGGGCTCTGTGGCAGGACAGGCAGTGGGCCAAGGAAGTCCAGCACCTTGGTGGGGTTCGTGTCCAAAACTGGGGTGAGGTGGGGCACCCAGGTGTGAGCTCCGATGGTGGTTGCCAGTCTGAGGGCTTGGGGTCTGCCGTGCTGGCATGGAGGGAGCAGCTGCCTCTGAAGGCAGACGACGTTCCTCAGACCCTGCTCTATGTAGGCTTTGTTTCCATCATCTCTTGTGTTCTTGGGTTTCTTTAACTCCATTTTCTATAGCCACCACCTTGACCGAGCACCTCCTAACACACCACAGTTTTAGGATGGCATCGCCTCCAGGAGGACTTTCCCTGGAGGTGACGTTGTCCTCCAGGACTTTGTCCAGTTCCCCTGGAGGGCTCTGGTTTACGCCCTGCTCCCAGCAGGGCTGCCCTCACAGCCAGACGGAGTGCTCCACCGCCACCCTCCCCAGCACCCCCGAACCTCAAACCAGAGCCAACCCTGCCGCTCTCCTCTCCCGCAGAGGCTTGGATCAGTCGCTACCAGAAGCAGCTGGTGAGGTCCATCTCACCACAGTTCCTGGAGGAGATCATCTGCCACCTGCGGAGGCTGGACCTCCTCACGGCGGAGGAGGCCAGCCGGGCGCAGGAGGCGAGCTCCCTGCCCGAGCAGGTGAGGGCCGTGGTGGATGTCCTGGCTGGCAAGGGCAGCTATGCCTCCCAGTGCCTGCAGACCTTCATCGAGACCACCAATTCCCAGCTCTACCTCCACATCACTGTTTACGGTAGGCAGCGCACAGGGGGAGCAGGACAAGGGGCTCTGCGGCCCCGTGGCAGCGCCGCTGCTGGCTCAGGGCCTCCTCCAGCCTCAGCCAAGGAAGGACAACAACAAGGGGGTGACAGGGCTCGCGAGAGTCGCAGCAGAGAGCAGGAGCCCCGTGGGGTGCAGCAGCGATGCCGTACCTGTGCTCGGAGGGTGGTGGATCCCAGGGAGCTCACGCGGTCTGACAGGACCACCTGGGGACGGATCCTCCATCGCCGCCCAACTGCAGCAATGCGGGGATGGGGCAGGGCCTCGGGGGGGCCACGCAGCCTCTGAGATGCTTCCACAGCCTGGGAAGAGGCAGAAAGTGAGAGGACCACGTCAGTAGTGCTGGACTGCAGCCCCCAGGCTCACACCCCAGCTGAGGCATCTCCTCTGCTCCCCAGGCAGAGGCAGCAGCCCCAAAAACACCATCTCCTTCCTCCCCTCCAGCCCCTGTTTTATCCTGCACTTCAATATAAATATTGCTGGGGTTTGGGTGCAAGCAAGGGTTCAGATCTGTGGCAGTGAGGCTGAGGCCAAGCCAGGGAGCCACGCCACAGGATCGGGCCCAGGGAAGAAAACTGGGGCCAGGCACGTGCCAGAGACCCCCACGAAAGCACAGAGCGCTGAGGAGGGCCCGAGGACAGGCTGCAAAGGCAGTGCACAGATCAGGGTCTGGATCAACAAGGCCCACAGCAGGCATAGGTGCTGTGGAGCTGTCGACAAGCGCTCCTACAGCACAGCTCGGGCAGGGACGGGAGGCTTAAATGGGCTCCTGGCCCTGCAGATGTGGGGGGAGGCTGCAGGTGAGGCCAGTCAGGGCCCTGGCACACGCCTCATGCATAGGCTTTTGCTTTTTTTTTTTTTTTTTTTTGGTTTTTTTTTTTTTTTTTTTGCATTTGTGGTTCTCCTCCTCCCCCTCACCTCCTGTTTCATTTCTCTCTGGGCAGAGCCGATGGTGCAGAAACATCTGGAGAGCCTCCTGAGCTACTATGGGAACGGCTTGGAGACGGGTCCCCTCCAGCGCCTCATGAACCTGCTGCTGGTGGAAGGCTTGACCGACATCCAGCAGAAGGAGCACGACATCCTGCAGATCGAAACCACCAAAGGCCTCCGGAACGTGTCCAAGAGCATCCCTTTAGAGAAGCTCTTCCTGCCCCTGTCCAAGGTCAGCATCCCCCCACGGATCTCCGTGACCGTAGGGGTGGCCGGCATCGGCAAAAGCAGGCTGGTGAAGCTGTTTGTCCACAGCTGGGCAAAGGGGGAGATGAACAGGGACATCATGTTGGTGCTGCCCCTCACCTTCCGGGAGCTCAACACCTACGAGAAGCTCTCTGCAGAGCGGCTGATCCGCCTGGCCCTCCCTCACGTCACCGAGCCCAACTGCATCCCCACCGGAGCCGCCAGGACGCTGCTCATCCTCGACGGCTTGGATGAGTTCAAGACTCCCTTGGATTTTTCCAACACGGTTGTGTGCACCGACCCCAAGAAGGAGATCCAGGTGGACAACCTGATCACCAACATCATACGTGGCAACCTGTTACAGGAGGCTTCTGTCTGGGTCACCTCCCGGCCGACAGCAGCCAGCCAAATCCCCGGCGGGCTGGTTGACCGGATGACAGAAATCCGAGGTTTCGGAGCAGCTGAGATGAAAGAATTTTTGGACCAGATGTTCCTGGACAACAGAGACTTGTCCAGCCAAGTGCTGCATCATATCAAGGCTAACAGATCCTTACACATCATGTGCACTGTTCCTGGCTTTTGCTGGATTTCTGGCTCTTCGATTGGTTATTACCTAAAAACCAGCACCGATCAGTCCCAAGAAATGACAGCTGTTCCTAAGACCCTCTCAGAAATCTATTCCTATTACTTTAAAATGGCTTTGAGCAGCGACTGGCCGGAAAAGCAGCGAGAAACACTCAGGATTGAGCAAGCTGTGAACAACAGCAAGAAAATCCTGGGCAGCCTGGGCAGGCTGGCCTTCTACGGGCTGCTCAAAAGGAAGTACGTGTTTTACGAGCAGGACATGAAGACGTATGGCATAGACCTTTCCTTGCTGCAGAGCAGCTTGTGCAGCAGACTCTTACTCAAGGAGGAGATGCAGTCCTCCACAGCCTATTATTTTTCCCACCTAACCATACAGGAGTTCTTAGCAGCTATTTATTATTACACCGCTGCGAAGCGGGCAATATTCGACCTCTTCACGGAGAACGGGATGTCCTGGCCCAAGCTGGGTTTCCTCAACCACTTCAAGAGCGCCGTCCAGAGGTCTCTGCAGGCCGAGGACGGGCAGCTCGATATCTTCGTGCGCTTCCTCTCGGGGCTGCTCTCCCCCCAGGTGAACAAGCTGCTCTCCGGGTGGCTCCTGGCGAAGGACGAGCACAACAGCTTCAGGAGCCAAGCCATCAGCTTCCTCCAGGGCTGCCTGAACACGGACTACGTTATCTCCTCACGGACAGTGAACACCGTGCACTGCCTGCAGGAGATCCAGCACATGGAGATCGCCAAGTCTGTGGAGGAGGCGATGAAGAACGAGAGCTTGGCCGGGATGCTCACGCCAGTGAACTGCTCCGTCCTGGCCTATCTCCTGCAGGTCTCCGACGTGTGCGTGGAGGAGACCAACCTCTCCAACTGCCTGACTTACAACGTCTGTAAGAGCCTGCTCCCCCAGCTCCTCTTCTGCCACAACCTCAGGTAAGGCGCAGTGGGGCCGCACTGGGATTAGCGAGCAGGGACACCAGACTGCTCCCATGACTCAAAACCCCAGGGGTCTACAGGAGATGTAGGCCCACCAGCGCTGTCCCTCAGCACGAAGCTGTCCTCTGTCCTGGGAATGGCACGGGGCCAGCTCTTCAGTCTCAGGGACTGCTTCTGTGCCTGAGTTTTTCTGCTCATGAAGCGCAGATGCCATGGGACAGCTGTGTTCCTACGCAGTTGTGGGTAGTCTTTTCCTCACTTTTTGTTCTCCAGAATACCTCGGCTTTTGCTCTTTCCTTCTATTTCCTCCAGGCTGGACAATAACCAGTTTAAGGACAACGTGATGGAGCTGCTGGGCAGTGTGCTGAGCGTGAAGGACTGCCAGATCCAGAAGCTCAGGTAGGACCTGGCCCAGATGAGCTCTTCCTGGGGAGAACCAGAGCGAGGGGCCTCCAGGAGCGGCCGTCCCACTGCCTCCCCAGGGTGCCAGGTGACAAGGACAGCCCCACGTGGGGAGCTCCTGCACCTTACCCCCGCTTTGGGAGCATGCTCTCGCCCAGGCTCCCTGGGACAAGCTGCCAGCAGCAGCCCTGTGCAGGCCATGATTCATCCAAAACCCCAATCAGTTCCACCCCCCTCAGTTATTTTTAGCTGGGCTCCTACCTCCTTGCTGTTCTTAAACCTGGAATTTGGGCAGCAAGCTGCAGATGGCTTGTCTTGGTAACCCACCTCCCAAGGTCCTGGGTGTTTGCTGGGCACGAGGGGCTCAGCATGGGTTAGAGCAGCTGGTGCATGGAGATGCGTGGCCTCGAGAAGACGGGTCCCCTCTTTCCCATCTCCCTTCCCTTCCTTGTTTGTGGCTGCACACAGAGGCCCCTTCACTGTGAGCTCTGTGTTTCACTACATGAATTAAGTCTAGAAACTCCCCTTCCACCCCGTCCCTGCAGAGCCACACCAGAGGAGCACACCCCGAAGCATTTGAACAATGAGGCAGGGCTGTGCCATCCACCAAACGCTCCCCATCACTCTCCTCTGCTGCACCATCCCCAGCTGCATCCCAGCAGCGCTCGTAGCCGCACCGGGGCTGTGAGAGCCTCTTCCTTCCCCTGACAGACACCCGCTCTCTTTTTCTGGGCAGCTTGGCAGAAAATCAGATCAGCAACAAGGGTGCCAAAGCACTGGCCAGGTCGCTGATGGTCAACAGGAGCCTGATGGTGCTGGAGTAAGTGTTGCCTCCTCCCAGCTCGTGCCACGCTGTCCCTGTGCAGCCAAACCCCTCCTGGCTCCCCGACGGAGCTGGGGACAGCCTCGTGCCCGACCCTGGCATCCCACAGCAGCACTCAGCTGAGCTGGGCACATGTTGGTGAACCGCCACAGCCCCTTCTCGTGCCTTGCTAACCATGTCCTTTCTGCTCACCTCTCCCCTGCCTCGCCCCAGCCTGCGGAGCAACTCCATCGGCCCCTCAGGAGCGAAAGCGCTGGCTGATGCACTGAAAAAAAACCAAGTCCTGCTCTCCCTGAAGTAAGTCTCAATTTCTGCAGCACCCCCAAGAGCAGAGGCATGGGACGAGCTGCCTGCAGGGCTGCACGTCGTGGTTTCCCTGCCCTCATGAGGAATTCCTGGGCACACCCTGGTTCGGCTGTGCCGGGCAGCAAGCCTGACTGCAAGGGGCACGGAAATAATAGGGGCCCTAAATCCCCATCAGCCAGAGGGGCCCTAAATCTCCCTTGGGATGCAGGACTGCACAACAGCAAAGCAGACTGCTGCGGGCAGTGAAGCTGGGAACCCCTTAGTGCTGTATCAGGGGGGTTCCTGCTCACCCTGCACTGGTGGCAGCCCTGGATGGGTGTTTGATGTCTGGGGGTGCTGAGATGAAGCAGGTGCCACCCGCCCTGGTGCTCGCTCACAGCTTGCTCCTCTCCTTGCAGCCTGCAGCACAACGTGATCAACGAGGACGGTGCCACCTTCCTGGCCGAGGCCCTGCTCACCAACCACAAGCTGACGACCCTGCAGTGAGTGACCGGGACCCGGTGCCCCCCTGCTCCTCCCAGCCACCAGCAGACCCCGCACGGGCTCCAGCTTGGCTCCATCCCGGTGTCTGGCTGGCCACGGGGGCCAAGCAGCAGAGCCGGGGCTTTCCCATTGTGCTGCTTATCCTAGTTTACCATCCCCACACCACCCCTGTCAGCAAAGACCTTCCAGACCTCTAGAGGTTGTCACAACCCAAGTTCTTTCCCAGTCTGACACGTTCTCAGGGTGGAAGAGCACTGCCAGAGCTCAGAGTAACCTACAGGGGAGGAAGGGGGTGCAGGTGCTGCCAGCAGAGAGGTGCCTGGGCCTGGCTGATAATCAGGGTGACTTCCCCTCCTTTGCAGCCTGCAGAAAAACTCCATCGGAGCCCAGGGCGCGAGGAAAATTGCAGAAGCACTGAAGAGGAACTGCAGCCTCAAGGAACTCATGTGAGAGCCGACAGGGACAGCACAGGGCCGAGGGATGGCAGTGCCAATGCCATGTGTCCCTGGGAGCTGAGGGCAGGGCTCTGGGCTGTGCTACGCAGTCAGGACAGGCTTTGTCCAAGGGGGACATCGTGGGTGAGGGTGGGAAGCGTGCCAGAATGGCTTTTGGATAGTCCTGGTGTTGAGGTGCTCTGCTTACCTCTGAGATGCTCTGCTTACCTCTGGGGAAGCAGGGAGCCACGGAGCGAACCAAGGGGCCAGGCTGCTCTCCAGAACGGTGGGGCTCCAGGCCCTGTAGGTACATTAAAAGAGGTTTCAGCTAAAAAGCAATTTTGGTACAGCAACACGGGTGCGTGTGGGCTGGAAATTAGACCGCAGCAAATTCATGCTTGTGGTCGGACCCCAAGGGTGTTCCCGTGACCCAAAGGTACACCAGGGGACATGGGGACCCTGTGGTGGCACTCCTGCTGGGTCAGGTGAATCCTTGGCAGCAGGTCTAAGCATGGCCACAGCAAGGGGAGGCCAGCAAAGCTGCTCAGGTCCCGCTGGAGGGCAGGGGGCTGTGGGCCCCACGCTGCTGGCAGGGGCTCTGGCTGTGACACGGCTGCTGGTAACGCTCCCTCGGCCTCCTGTCTTAGGCTCTCCAGCAACTCCGTTGGAGACAACGGCTCGGTCGCCTTGGCTGAAGCTCTGAAGGTCAACCACAGCCTGCAAAGCCTCGAGTAAGTCCCCGACATGCGGCAGCCCCTGGCTGCTTCCCCTCCTGCTGCCACAAAGCCCCTTGCTGGGTGCCCTCTGCTTCTTCCACGTTTGCTCCTTTGGCCTCGGCTCCCCTTGGTGACCTCTTCCTTGGCGTAACAGACACTTTTAACCCCCAACACAACCCCGCAGCCCACCCAGCAGTGCCAAGAGCAGCCCATCCTAATGCCCCCCTCTTTGTGTCAGTCTCCAGAGCAATTCCATCAGCAGCGCCGGGGTTGCGGCTCTGACAGCGGCTCTCTGCTCCAACAAGGGACTCGTCAACCTCAAGTAAGTGGCACTCGTGACAGCAGCTCCGTTCCATCTAATGCCACCCCACAGAAATCACAGGAGCTCTGTCTGAACCCCAGGAAGCGCCGCTTTACAGGTGACGGAGCCCTGGCACAGGTTGCCCAGAGGGGCTGTGGAGTCTCCTCCTTGGAGATCTCCAAAAGCCACCCGGACATGGGGCTGGGCAGCCTGCTGGAGCCGGGGGTGGAGGAGATAGGCCCAGGGATCCCCTCCAACCTCGGCCACGCTGTGATCCATGATCCCTATTTTCACTGGGGTGGTCTGTGCACAGCTCCACACCACCAGGACACACTTCAGGCTTCTCTTCTCCGAGGACACCTCTTGCTGAGAACAGCAGCAGCTTGTTTCGCTGCAGACAGCCATGCAGGGAGCGGAGATGCAGCTGCTGGTGGAGATGCTGGTGCCACGGATGGTTACAGCCCCAGAGCAGGGGGCAGAGGGGCCGGGGGGGCAGCCGATGCCCTGCCTTGGTGCTCCCCGCCCAGCCTCTGTCTTTCCCCAGCCTCCGGGAGAACTCCATCAGCAAGGAGGGGGGCCCTGCCATCGCCCGCGCCCTGCGGACCAACAGCACCCTCAGGAGGCTGGAGTAAGTCCCACGGGGCCAGGAGGGCACCCACGCTGCTGCGTGGTGTCGCTGGAGATGTCCCAAACCACGTGTGACTCGTGTCTCCTCTGTCCTCTGCCCCTAGCTTAGCAGCCAACCTGCTGTACGACGAAGGCGGCAAGGCCATCGCCCTGGCGATGAAGGAGAACAGGGCGCTCACCTCCCTCCAGTGAGTTTCCCTCGGAGCTGGTGGGCAAGTGGCTTCCTTGAGTTGCCCTTCCACGAGACGTGGAGCTTGCCATCCTGCATGGACCCGTGGGGGCCTTGCACTGGGTGAACGGGGTCACCCCCGAGCCTCCACCGCATTGGAGGTGGTGAGCGGATGGGTGCTGAGCCCGGAGGGACCGGGGCACCCCACAGCCTGGCCTTCACCTCCCCTTTTTTTGCAGCTTGCAGTGGAACTTCATTCAGGCAAATGCAGCCACAGCACTGGCACAAGCACTCAAGTCCAACAGCAGCCTGGCCAGCCTTGAGTAAGTGTGGATACAGGCGGGCAGGTCCTGGGCACCCCTGGGCACGGACCCCCAGGGCACTTTGGCACACCGTGTCCTTTGCTTGATGCCCGTTTCCCTGCTCCTGGGTGCTGGGGCTGAGGCAGATGCAGGATTTCCCTGTCTTAGCTTGCAGGAGAATGCCATCGGAGACGAGGGGATGGCCGCCCTGTCCGCTGCGCTGAAGGTCAACACCACCCTGGCAGATCTCCAGTGAGTATACGGGCTGTGGCAGGGCCCTGGCATCGCAGCTGGTCTGATTAGCTCGCCTAATTAGCACACCACGGCCACCTCAGGACGTGCACTGAAGGGCTCTTGTTCTCTTGCAGCCTTCAGGTGGCTTCAGTCGGCGCGGCTGGGGCCCAAGCCCTAGCGGAGGCCTTGATGGTCAACAAGAGCCTGCAGATCCTGGAGTAAGTGCTCGGTGGGGCCAGCGAGTCCCCGACACGGTGACACCGCTCCCTGGGGGTGCCTGAGGCTCCGGTCTTTGGCTCATCACCTCTTGCACCCCCTACATCACGCCCTAGCAAACTTACCTGTCCCTTGGCTCGCTGATATGGGGCTCCCTCTCCCACCTCCTCCTCTCGCCCACGGAGAGCACGGGGCCCACGGGACACCCCGGGCTGTCCTTCCCCATGGTCTGCCTTCCTTTGCAGCTTGAGAGGAAACTCCATCGGCGTGGCAGGAGCCAAAGCGATGGCCAATGCGCTGAAGGTGAACCGGAGCCTCCGCAGGCTCAAGTGAGTACGTCCTGCTCCCCGGGGCGAGGCAGGAAAAACACCCCCAGACCTTGCTGGAGGTCGGTGCTCTGACCCTGCTGCCTCCCGCAGCCTGCAGGAGAACTCCCTGGGCATGGACGGAGCCATCTGCATCGCCACCGCTCTGAAGGGGAACCACGGCCTCACCTACGTCAAGTAAGTGGCTGCTGAACCAGATGGTAAGGCAGGGGTGGGGGAGACCTTTCCCACTGCTGGCACTGCCCATCCCCAGCTGCCCTGCAGGGGCTGGGGGCCAGGGCATCCCGATCTCCTCCTGAGTAGCAGCCAACATCCCTACACCACTCCAGACCCCACAGCTCCTCTCCGGGGATGCCTTCAGGGCAAAGGACCATCCTAAAAGTCAAATGCTCCCCAAAATACCACAAGGTGCAGCTGGATCAGCCCTTCCAGCTCCCCAGGGGTGTTCTGCAGCTGCTCACCTGGCTGCCTTGGGGCTCTCAGAGCCAGAGTCCTCTGCGACCAGGTCCTCGCACGAGGTCTGGGCTGGTGTGGCGAGGTTGCAAGCGATGCTGGAGGCTGGTGCAAAGCTGGGGAGCTTCTCTCAAAAGCACCCCGTGTCCAAGCCTGAATTCCTCTTCCTCCCCTCTCTCAGCCTGCAAGGGAACCGCATCGGGCAGTCGGGAGCCAAGATGATCTCTGACGCCATCCGGACAAACTCACCCGACTGCGTCGTGGAGGTGTGAGGGCCCCTAGCTGCAAGGATGTGGCCTGGTGGGGCAGAGGGCGTCCCTTCGGCCGCTTGTGCCTGCACAGGGGGGATGCCAGGCCCAGCGGGGGAGAGCAGGGGCAAGGAGGGCCCCGAAGCTCTCAGCAGGGCCCCCAGGGGCTGGTGGCTGCTGGGACATGGGCTCGGGATCAGCAGTGCACGAGGGTCAACGCTTGCCAGTGTTAAGAAGCTGGGGAACACAGGGCTGGGGGCCCCTTCAGCAGAGCCCTGGGGGAGCTTGGAGGCTATGTGAATGGGTGAAATGGAAACAGGAGGGAGGAGGGGACACCCCACACGCCAGGCCCTTTTCCCATGCACAGGGATAACTCACCTCCCACCGCCTGGGCAGCAAACCCCTCCTGTGATCTCTGTGACGCTGGGGCCGTGGTGCTGTGCCCGGAGCCTGCCCCACACCAGGCACATCCTGACCGCCCAGCAGCTCGGCTCTCTTCTCACCCTGGGTTGCTGTAGGCAAACATCACGGCACCCCCAGCCCAGCCCCGGGACATTGCTCCCAGTGCCAGCTCTTCTCCATCGAGGTCTGCTAGGGAGAGGCTGGGAGAGGCGGGTGAAACAGCCGCCCCTTCTCACCACACCAAATCCAGCCCCGTCCTGCAGCTCCTGCTGCAGTCCCAGAGATGAGAGCTTTGCTGTTCCCTTGCTCAGATCAGTCAGGGGTGCTTTGGAGCAGGGCATTTCAGAGCAGGGGCTGCTCCTCGTGCAGCGGTGTGCCTTGCCGTGCCCTCAGGAGCAAGATGGTTTTGGCTGGGCGTGCCCGAAGTGTTTGGTAGTGCTGTCCTGCACCAAAGCCTCTTGGAAGAGACAGAAATCCCAAGGTGTAGGAGTAGAACCATCTAGAAAGGCCTTGGGAAATAAAGAGCCCTTGGGAGAAAGGAAGGAGGAGCGGGAGGGCGCGTGGAAGAGGACCAGCACTGCATGAGGACGGGCCACCTCCAGCACACGCATCCAGGTGCTGCTGGGAGGCCTCCTGACAAAGTTCTGCCTCTCACGGGTTTAGGCTGGACTTCTTGGGTTTCCTGCTCTTGCCATCGGTGACAAGCTGGGTGACCTTGGGACGTGTCTTCCCCCGTCCCAGCTCTGGAGAGGGTCCTCCCCTAGCAGATCACCTTTTGGGCAGGCAGCTGCTGAAGCAGAGGTGCCTGGTGATGCCTCTGGGTGTGCAGCAGAGACACGGTGATTCCAGAAGGTGCCAGGTTTGCAGGTGACCAGAAGCCAGCCTGTGCAGCCCCCAGAGCTCCTGCCAGCCACTGCCCCTCTCCCTGACCCACCCCAGCCAGACTCCACACTCGGACATGCTGCTGCTGCTGTCCTGCTCCAAACACCTCTGGGGGCTGCTCCTGGAGGACTGCTGGGGTGAGCTGTGCGATCTGTACATACTCGGAAATAAATCAGTTCCTAGCTGGAAAAATTCCTTTGCACGGCCTTTCTCTATTGCCTGTGGATCACTGCATAGGACATTCAGCGTGCACCACTAGGGCTGCGTGCCCCTGCCCAGGCTGGAGCCCCCACACCCTGCTCTAGCACACCAGGAGGGCTCATGGCTTTTCCATGAGGCATTACAGGCTGGCTCGTGATCTCCAGCAGGATATAGTGATGCTGAGTGACTGAAGTCCTACCTCTGTCATCATTATTTCAGGGCAGACAGGGCCCTGAGGCCAGCTCTGCCCCAAGTCTGTTTGGAACCCTAAGCTAAATGTTACCTGAAGTACCAAAAGGAGACAGCAATCAATGATCCCAAGCAGGCTCACAAACCCTGGAGCTGCAGGAAATATGAGGTTAACAACAACCTGAAAGCCATTTATAGATCTGTATGCACGTACACAGACCTAGCTATACGAAAACACTTCTGTGCTGGAAGTGTCAAACACCCAAAGGGTGCATTTCCCCTGGCACTGGGGGTGGCTGCTACAAGCACTGCTGCTCACGCCTGATACAAGAAGCTGTAAAGCAAACCACAGCTCCCCTAAATCCTGGCGGGCTGTGTTGGAAGGCTAGGTGGCAGTGCTGCCTGAAGAGCCTCTGGCTCTGCGCACGTGATTTAGTGTATTAGCTATCCCCTTCAGCCTACAGTATAGGAAATAACAGAAAACTGGTCCAAACTCAGAGACTGTGCCCAGTCACATGGGAAATCTCCCTCACAGGTCAAAGGCATCTCTTTCAGCATGCAGGGAGGACCAGAGCAGATTCCCTGAATACCACAAAATAATGCTTTCAGATCAGGTCCTAAAATCTGGACATTTCAGCCCTTGGGGCAAGCACATACACTTTTTCCCTGGCTGCCACAGGACCACCCTAATGGATTTGCAGTAGGTATCTAGCACTAAGAACACCATCTTCTGTGTCTTTCTTTGAAGTGAGGTGCAAAATGCTGATTAACTTTATAATTACGGGTGCAAAGAAAGGTCCTAACTGTCAGCCAGTTCAGCTCAAGACTATATAATTCAGTGCATTTCAGCTCGTCACAGCACCCACATATGTCCTGTTAACTACATAAAAGTTGTGGAGTGTGTACCTGTGAAGTTTGGGCTCATTCCAACAGGACATTTTAAGTTCTAAGCTCTGCTGACAGGTGTCAGAGAATCGGAAATGAACAATCTCTTGTTTTTTCAAGTAACTCACGTGCATTCCTTCCTTCAGTGCAATAATGGAGGGGTTGGACCTGACTGTAGACTTCAGATGTAGGGAAAGCAAAGTACTTCGGTGATGTGAAGAAAAGAGAAAGGCAAGAGAACAGCCTGGGCTCTTGCCTGCCCTGATGAACACACACCAGAATGAACTCTTCTAATCAAGCACTGATTTCTGCTCCTGTGAAGACAAACCATGACACTAAAGCAGAGCTAAAGGGAAGGAGGGAACACACTACAAAAACTCCAGCTTTTGCTTTCATCTGAGTACCTTCACTGGTGGCACCAGTTAAACCCACCGACCTTCCCAGCACACGAAGCACTTCTGTGAGCAGCAGACTACCGAAGCCTGGATGCCTACAGGCTCGTGTTCATGTCCCAACACCACCACAGCCCTATACTAACCTTCAGCTCCTACCACATACCTTGTGATCCTCTGGCTCCTGCACACATCTCTTATTCCTCAACAGGTTAACTGAGTATCCCCATTAAATGTCCTCCTAACATCTCCTTGCTTTTTTCCCCAAAGCGTGCAGGAATTTAAAATCCAGACATCCTTACCACTCTTCACTGAAACTGGCCAGGTATCCTAGAAGTTCTTCAGGGAGGGGTAGACAAAGGGGGCAATCACTTGAGCTTGTTCCTATAGAAAATCAGGCTAAAACTGGTGAATAATTACGTATGGAAAATACACCTATTCCTGATACAAGTAGGAATGTTTTCTTAAATAAAAAAATGCAAAGGGGACCTCTCCTACCAGGAGAACAGCGTTGCACACCAGTCAAATTCTACTGATTTTTGGGTTTGGACATCTGTTCTCTTGGCGACCCGTGATACAAGAAGAAAGGCAAGCAGAGGAACAAAAGGAAGCGACAGTGCCCAACTTCTGGACATTTGAGTGCCTAAAGCTTAGTCTGCCCTGGAAGCACCAGTATAATTAAAGGACTAATTTCATATAGATTTAATTACAGCACAGTCTCACACAGTTGCTCTCAGGACACTCAAGCACGGTGCACTCAAGTCTGAGAACAATTCCCATTGACACAGCTGAAATGCTAAGAGATGCTGCATGGAAGGCAGGCTTTGAGGATCCCTTCACTAGTTTCCCAGTTTTAACTTCACTCCTTAGTTCTGCTGGCACTGCTCTTTGTAGAGACAAGCCCTTGATTAAGTAAAGGGTATGCTTAGGATAAACAGATTTAAGCCAGTTTTAAAATCAATTTAAATGTGTTCCCAGAGCAGCTTTTCATCCAGCTTTATTAAGCCAAAAAATCTGTTTGGACATAATAAAATGCAGGGAAATCAGGCACACAATGCTCACTGGAGTGAGACTTCTGGCACTGCAGCACATGAGGGCCAGTTCTAATGCAATTATGGAAATAACAGCACTCCACATTACTGTGATTCTCATTACGGATAAACTGCTCATACTTTGCGAGTCACAGGACTGGCAATCCAGGTTTAATTTTCAAGTTTAATGAACATTATTTACCAACTCCTGAATTCATGCTGACAAGCGCTTTTCAGATGGCAGGATATTAGTTCCTGGCCTGAATGCTCTCCAAAGTTTTTATTTCAAGGTGCCTCCTGGTCCTGCTGCTAGAGGGTCAGAAGTCGTTGTCGCTTTCCTCTAGAGGCTCTGGCTTCTTTGCTCGCTGACTGGATTTGCTTGGGGAGATTTCCATGCTGTCATCTTCCACATCCTCCTCCTCCTCTTCATCTTCATCATCATCCAGGTCAATCTCGCTATCCCCCGACTCCTCCTGCAGGGAAGCACACCGAGTCCATGACCAGTTCAGCTCTTGGGTGGCGAGGCACCTCTGCCAGCTCAGAAGTAAAGGCTGGCGCCTCTGGCTGACATCGAGCTGCTTCCTCCCCTACGCCTGCGGCCATGGGGACAGCCATTTATTTGTCTGGACTGCTACGGATCCAGACTTGGACTTGCCCTGGACAGCAGCAGATTCTGCCAGAGGTTTCATTCTAGCCCACAGCTCTGGATGCTGCCTTTTAGAATAACAATAGGCCAGAGCTCAGCTGCCTCTGGGAGCTAAATGCCCACACGGCTCCACCAGCAGCTCCCCGCCTTGCTAGACACTGCCTGCTCCAGTCGATTCACAACAAACATCCTTCCTCGCTTCATGGGGCTGACAAAAATGAACTTCCTGACTTCTCCTCAATCCGTGGTATTAAAGGCCTCGCACAGTGTTTAATTTCAAAGTGGTACCTGCTGTGAGACCAAAGAATCAAGGCCTAGTGGAAGAAAAACTGCAGAAGAAACCCACCTGTGCCTTGGCGATGATCTTGCGCTTGCCTGGCTGGGCTGGGGCAGATCTCCCCTTGGAGAACCAGAGCAGAAAGGAGAGGCAGAGCAGGAAAAAAAAAAAAAAAAAGTACAAGAACGTAAAAGAAAAAAATAAAATAACCAGAATGGGAGCAGGAGGGAAGGTGGCAAAGGCAGGTACAGCTGGGGCATCACGTGCCACATCTGAGAACTGGTTGTTATGCTGCAAAGGACACTGAGAATACAACCAAAGGGGGGGAAACTGAGTCTAAACTAGAAAGCACAAGCAGGTGCCCAGAGACCTGCTCACCAAAAGGAGGCATGCAGGTGGTCCTGCCTGAATCGTGTGCTGCAGGAAAGCAGCTGCCCTGTACGGGAGGGGAGTTAGAAGCAGGGAAAGGCAGAAGAGCTGCCTGGACAGGGTTCACGTCCCCATCCCACATGAGGCAGCAGTCACCTTCAGGTCGAGTGCTCTCCTTGTCTTCCCAGACTCAAGGGCAGCTCTGCCAGGTGATGGGGTTGGTGACTGGACTGCAGGAGATGCCCTCCTCCACACACAGGAGAAACCCACAAGCAAAGGTGGGGTGCCCCGTGCAGGGGGTGCAGGCTCACTGGTACAGCTCAGGGGCTCATTGGATAGGAGAAGGGAAGGACAGGGGAGCCACACAAGCAAAGAAGTGCCAGAAGCCAGCTCCCGGGGAGGCTGCAGTCTGCTCTCTTCTCAAACCCAGAGCCTGATCAGCTCCTAACCAGCCTCACTAGTTTTGTTTCCTGACCTCAGACACAGAAGCCTGCAGGAGTCCCTAGCAAGCTTCTCAGCCCTGGTGCCTGCTGAGATGCAGAACTAAGAGGGCAGAGCCCTAAGACAACCAGCCTGGCTGCAGCTGAGGCAAGGAGAGGCTTTCCTTTCCACACCTGATGTGCCAACAGGGAGACATGGGAGAAGACTGTGAGCAGGACACAGTAAAAAACAACACAAGGGAAATCCAAAGGGCAGAGAAATTACAAAGGATGGTTATTCATAGACAGAGCTGGCAAGGACTTGGTAAAGAACAATCAGGCAGCACTGGGACTGAAGTCACAGCATCTTCACCTACAGCACTGGCACTCCTGACCCTACCCAGAACTGGGTCTGAGTGCCAAGGGCATACCTCACTCCCCAGAAAGCAATGAACAGCTCTCTACATCCATTCTGGCAGAAACAAACAGCAGAGCACAGTCTGTAAGCTGCTTTCCAGAGAAAAAAGTGAGGACAAACAAGGTGAAGGCAGCTCGCTGGCAGGGCACTTAACTCCCTTATCGCTATGGTGCCTCCCAGTCCCTACAACGACCACTTAACAGTGGCATTTTTCCTTTTCTGAACCTATCTGCAGGAGAAATAGCCTGCCCAGAGCTCTGCACCGCTAAGCCAGCAGCATCAGACAACCATGGCAAATGGCTTTCGTATTTGGTGGCAAACATCAGGAGTTCCCACCTATCCTTACATCCCCCCAGCAGCTTCTCTCTCATTTTAAACTCTCCTTGGGACCCTGGGGCCTGGCGACCCACCACGGCTCACCAGAGGGCTCTGTGGCAGGCAGTGCAGTGCTGGGGATTTGTCTGGGAGGACAGAGGTGCTGACCCTGCCTGTGCCCACGCTCCCAGAGCTCACGTGTTACTGCAGGCACAGGCTGCTGTGCTCTGAGCCCACCAGAGCTCTGAGATGCAAAAGATGGCCCAAAGCCTCAGATGCCTGGGTCGCAGGGCCAAGCTCTGTACCCCTGTACCACCCAACACCTCTGCTCCAGTGCAGAGCTGTGGGCTAACTCACAGCTGACCACTAACCTCAGCTTCCTGCTCCAAGCCAGCGCTTTGCTGTTTCCCCAGGGCCTGGAGCCTAGCTTTTGTGAAGGGATTTCTGAAAGAGCACATTCTTTGTTTCAGAGAGGCTGAATTTCCATGCCACGAAGGCAGCACTGAGAGCCTGATAATGCCCCAGTGGCACAGGGATGTCTGAACTCCTGGCACGCCTCCTCATCCAGACAGGCAACACGGGGTGAGGTGTCTGCTGGATGGTGAGACAGAAAGGCTCCACGCTAGTAAATTAATAGCATGGGATCAAACGTGAGTTCACAGTCATCAGTTTTTAAGTGTTTGTCCCACTTCCTTACACAGTTTTAGCCTGTGCCAGCGAGCACTCTCCCAGACAAAGTTCCAGCATCACCTGGGGAACAGGACAGCCCCTCTGATCCCTGCTGGCAGCTTGGATACAGGCACCTTTTGGGGATGGTGGGGAGAGCTTACGGCATGGATGCAAGCCATATCAGAGCAGCTGGCTTCAGGGTCAGAGGCTCTGTCTTACTTCTTTGTACAAATGTAGCCACTTAAAGAGTGCCCAGAGGCATAGAAAGATCACCCACGTGCCAAAGGCTGAACAGAGCAGTCAGTAACTGCCCGCTGTACCAACCTGGGCGTGCCTGCTTAGCTACCATCTATTCACCAGGTCAGCCTCATCCAGATGCAAAGCCAGGAGACAGCTTCACCTGCAGGACCAATGCTTGAGATGCTGCGTGGTAGCACAGGTTGGTGAAAGGGCTCCAGGGAGCATGACTTCGAGCAAATTAGGGGACTCAGATCAACACATCTAACTCCTATTACGTTGCACTGATCCCTCCTCCCAGCCACCTGCCCCCACGGCTCAGCAAAACAGCATCACTGTACCCTGTGTGCCGCTACTGACATGCTCTGGGCTGAGGTGAAAGCACAGGGCAATGCGCAGGGACTCTAAGAGCAAAAGAAAAACGATAAAGTATGTGTGTGTGCAGATAAAGGGAGAGCAGCCAGCTGCAGGGAAAGAGGGAAAAAGCAGGCCTGTGGCATGAAGATTGAGCAAATATAAATCTGTTTCTCTAGCTAAGGAGAGGGCTGTCATTCTAAAGCACTACCGGAGAAGCCCTGCAGGTGCATGGGATGGTTACTTACTTCTTCCTCTGTGTCTCCACCTTGCATCGTTCCCACGATCCGCGTGCCAGTTCTTCCTGCAGAGCAAAGAGAATCACCATAAAGCCTGGGTCATGGTTAGCACGGAGGGGGAGCAAAAGATGAAGTTCAGGGTTTCCTTTTAGAGAAGCAACCAAATGGCAGCGGGAGGATGAGATCCCAGCACATGTAAGGCCACCCCACTTGGTAAGCCTCAGAACTGGGAAGAAGCTGGAGAGGGTGAGGCTGACAGGGATTCCAGTCAAGACTGTACTCCCAGAGCTACCCGATACTGCTAGGCTACAGCATACAATAGGCTGAAGAAAAGCACTAACTGGATGCCTGGTTAACAGCCCTGCTGTGGCCATCCCATTTCTCCACCTCGTGCCACCACTAGTTTTCGCTATGACAGACAGATACAGGATTTTTTCCAATCTAGAGAAAATCTTTTTTTTTTTAAGCATGAGAACAACACAACTTTAAAACGTATCCTGTAAACCTCCTTTGCACCTCCCCAAGTACAAAGCCCCCTTTTGCAGGTTGATTTGGGCTAGTTATAGCAAACAGCTGGCTAACTCAGCCAGAAGCCACCAAACAACCCTTGCTGTGTCAAGACAGATAATTGAAAGGATCCTATATCTTCAAATAAAAACTATCAATCTGGTTGCTGACAACACAGGCAGTGGGGATGGAATTATAAGATGATTCCTGGACAGAGCTTTAGATTCTCAAGCTTTAGAGACTGATAGACATAGCCGTACTACATAAATTCAGAGGTGGTTGCAGCTGATGTCATTAAATGACAATAAAATGACTTTTGCTCAGCCTACAAATGGGACCAAGAGTTTAACTGCAATTTTCTTCCATAGAAAATTCAGCATGAAGTGCTAGATAGGGATTTACTACCTCAAAGCAGAAAGCAGCAGAGAGTTCCTAAAATTTACTGATAAGACAAAGCTGAGAGAGATCCCGAAGAGAACCAGACTATCAAATGAGCAGAGCAGATGAAATAGGACAGTTCAAAAACGCCAAGGAAAGAGCCTGGAGAATGCTAACAAAGTCTATGAGATGCTGCTTTTCCATCAGCAGATACAGGAAGGGCATCTTACTGGCATCCAACTGCTTACAGCTGGAGGAAGAAGAGGACCAGGTGCTGCCCTGACTTTGATGCCTACATGGGTTTAAGCTGGGAGGACCTCTTTGAACTAGTGCCCGTGGGATCAGCAGCATTAGACCCCGTGGCACAGCCACGATGTTCACAGATGCTCACAGAAGACACCATGACACGCAGAGAGCCTGGAGCTTCAGGCTGTGCAACGTACTGTAGTCTAAACAGGAGAGAAGGCAGATTTTCCATGTTACCAGAAGAGCTTCTGTGACAGAGGCAGGAGCCTCATTTTACCGTTCTGATATTAAACCCCAAGTCTCTGCGTGTGGGAGCAAGAGAAGCGACAGATGGCCACGGTGAATTTCCTTGCGTGCTGGAGGGGAGGCAGGAAACAGAGGCGTTGCCTGCACACAACAGGGAGGGCTGGCAGGTACGGGGGTGTTTGGCACTTGAAACGTACTGGGTTCAATTTAGCTGGGCTCAGCTTGCCGCAGCATTAGTGCTGCACCGCTCTGGCCACAGAGGCTCACGCAGCTTCCAGGCGGTTGAAAGCCTGTTATGTTTACTTACAGATAATGTGAATTCAGCTGGGACAGGCTGTACAAAGTGATAATTAGGTAAAATGCTAGTAATGAACAGACTGCAATTCACTGCACCTTTGGATTCAAATCTAATCTCAGTGCATCGCCATGGTTTACAGCCACCGAGCTATCAAAGATCAGGAGTGAATGTGCATCCATGATTTTATCCCGTGAGCATTTGCCATTTTTCCTCTGCGTGTGACGCCTGCCATTGTACTGCCCTGTGCAGCTGCCTACAATGGATCCCCAGGACCAGAGTGATTTACATCTTCTTACTCAGCAGTAGGTATATGCTAACCCTGTTCCTGACAACAAGAAGTGACACTTAACCCGAGAGGTTAGGACAAGCTGCCACGAGGGGAAGGCAGATTTGCAGCTGAGACATTTTGCCTCCAATCTGGAGATCTACCTTCAGTCTTCCAATCTTAATGCAAATTTCCAGGGTGAGCTCCCTTCCCTCTGGCTTCCCCTCCTTGCACAGAAAATGAGGATAAATCTTTTCCCTGATCTTTCTGATTCGTGCACCCTTTGGGTTCTGCCCTCTTATGTGAGTGTAGCCCTTAGCAGAAGGCCCTGATCTCAGCAGCGCCTTCCAGACACTGCTAAAATGAAATGATTTACCAAGCACACTACAGTTGCTGCTCATGCTTCTATTTCTCACACCACCCATGGAAAGGAAACTTGCTTGGAAGGAAGTCACTTGTCTCAACCCCACCATCTCAGACCTACAGCCCTCCTTCTCCACTAGGTCCAGTGGCCATAACACGGGCTGAAAGCACTTGAACGCCTGCAAGAACTTCCCTTTGATGGTGCAATAGGTGCAGCCAGAGAAAGCTCTGTTGGGAGAAGATGATGAGATGGAGGGAAGGAACTCTATTTCAAGTTAAGACAAACTCACTTCAATGAATTCCAAACCGCAGCCCCTTGTCGGTGTGTCCAAAACCACCTGACTCTTCTGCCCATAGCCACACGAGCACATCCAGCAGCTAGCCACATCAGTAAACCTAAGGACTTTGCAGACTCGTATCTGGAGGATGGGAATTTACAGAGATCCACACAGAAACAGGCTAAGATCAGAAGAGCAGCTCTACTGGCTTTCCTCCTCCCCAGACCAGTTTCCTCTGAGCACTGCAGTCAGACCCAGCGGTTCCTGAAACAGCGCTGACTTTTTCCTTTCTGCTTGACCTGAAGAGGCAAGGAAAAAGAGGCTAACCTGATTCTCCAAAATCACTTTGAAGTGTTTGCAATTAGAACTCACACTTCTTTATTAGACAAGGATATTCACCCCAGAAGCACAATCACAAGGATCCACAGCATGACATGGACACAAAGCCCCAGTCGGATTACAATTGCACTTTGTGGTGTTCTCAAGGAAGAAATTTTTAATGTTCATGGAGAATCAGACCAGGTTGGTAGAGTCCTCTGAGATGCTTTGAGAGCAGGTGCATTTGTGAAATTGTTCTCCTCAACTTCATACCTTATCAAACAGTGGGAGAAGTTGACTCCTGCCCATGTACAGCCAAATGCCTTTCTGTAAGACCCGTTCTTCACGCCTCAGCCTTCTCCCTCTGCCACCACCACAGTACGTGCAAAATCCAGACCCGCTCATCTCCTGCCTTTCACAGACTTGGGATCAAGGCTTGTTTGCAAACACTTGCAACGAAAGGCCTGCAAATGCCTCTGTGGAAAGCTGTCAGGAAGAGAGCAGTCTGACCAGGTCAGAAGGGAGTTTTGTTTCTGTTGCTGTGTATCTCCTGTTAACTGCCAAAGAATCAGAGGGGGATTTTCAGAGGAGCTCTGGGGTTACAGACAAGAATCATGAACCTTCAACAGAAGGGAAAAGTAAGAAGAGCTCAATGCCCAGCAGAGCTGGTGTCAAGGCTGCTGTTCGCCCCGACTCACCTGTTATATATATATATATATATATGTGTGTGTGTGTGTGTGTGTGCACACATTTATTTCCTCTCAGTGCAAGCATCAAACTCTATTTTCTACTCTGAAACCGTGAGATATAGAATGCCTGCAAGCCTTGCTGAGTATTTGAACTGCAGATTCCTGGTACCTTTGAGAGCTGTTGGGACATTTGGAGGGACACTGACAGCTTCTTGAGTCTGTGGCTGAAGTCTGCATGTGCAGCAGACCCTTGGCAAATCCTTCTTAGTGACACTTTAGTTACCAAGCGTGGCATGACTCTGAACAAGACATTTTCTTCTGTTCATTTGTTTCTTTCCAACAACACAAGCTCCAGTGCCTCTGACTGCAGCAGCAGGGAGATCCTGACTGCTACCTCGGAACAGTCAAGTGGGAGACCACATCCTACACTAAGCTGCATGCCAGTAAGAGGCAGCTGTCCCTAAGGAAGAAGCTGAGATCAGGGATGGACTCACACAACAGAAGACAGATTAATTATTTAACATACATTTTTAAAAATCAGACAGGTGACATCCACAGGAACTCAATGTGAACAAGACATCAAACAAGGACCAGGCAGCTGTTGCACATTCATAATTGAATCCCTCAATTCCCCCTCATATTGATGGCACGCCTATGGTTCCTAGGCACTGAGGAGGTTAGAGGGAAGTAAAGCATCCTTGAAATTCAGTAGCAGAAGCCTGACCACAGTCATGAGCTGGGGAGAGAATTGCCACAAGAGGAGTCTGACCATTTCCTTATGTGAGAACAGATAAGGACTTCCTTGGTTTTCAGCTTGTGTGCTGTAAGGAGGGATTAGGAAACAGGACTGTGCAAGGCCTGGGAGGATTTCTTGCTGCTCTGTCAAAGCTCCCATTCTCCCTAAAGGACTGAAAATGTGAGGGCTGATTCACCCACTGGAGCCTTGCCCCCAGCATGCAGGGTATCCTTAGTCCTTGTCCCATGCCTGCTAGCCAGCTCCTACTTAATTATCACCAACAAAAGCTTAAGAATAAAAGTAGGACAGGGAGACTAACCATTATCATCTCAAAACACCGAATATCTGGCACAAAAGCATCATTGGCATGCTTCAGGCGTGCTGCTCTGTACGCACTGCCTCCCTGAGGTTCATCTGTACGGGACCAGGGATCCACACGGGCCTGGCAGCACAGGCACAGCTGGCAATGGCAAACCAGCTCGTGTCCACGGGGACCTGGAGCCACGCTCCCTGCCTGTCCCCAAACTCATCTCTGGTTTGATTGCCGTCTACTTGGTTCCACTTCCTTCAGTGAGATGTAGCTGGCTTTCTTACTAAAACCCCTCTGTTCTCATCTGCTGTCCTTGCTATGTTAAGCTGCAGGTTTTCACAGGCTCACATTTTATCCCTTCCCTGGCAAGTAGTCTTGCTAACCTGGCTGCCAGGACTTCATTACCACATTGATCCTCTGGGGCTGTTCTGGAAAGGCAAGAGGCTCCAAGAGAGCTGTTCTCACTGTTTCACCATGGACTGATTGTTTAGAAAGTAAAATTCAGCATTTGATAAAGCTGCCTTACAATAAAGACCAAATGGAACTGGAATTGTAATCGTCTTGACAGCAGAACAGTCTCCGTAGTCCTAACAGGACAAAAATGCCCCTCAACATCACAAAAGGAAACATAAGAGACAGAACAACTGGTTAACTGGGTTTTGGGAGCTGAAAGATCCTGGCAGTGAGGAATAGAGGATAATTTACTATATGGGCACGGTCCCACTGTTTTGCAAGCACTAATCACTTCTGTTTCATTCAGTAGTGTTTCCACTGCCTACCTTGTTCCAAGCACAGTGTGTGCCAGTCTGCCATGGCTCACACAGTCAGCCAGTGCAGGCTCTGGGAAGAGGAGAGATCCTGAATTTGCTCATGATTCCACAAAGCCTTTCAGAACTCTGGATGAATGAGACTGAAAAGATGGATCTGCACATGTAACCACAGCATCACTGCAAAATCCACCACTTTTGGTAGCACAGGTAATAAAAAAACAATTTAGTTCAAGGGGAGACCGGACAGGTTCTTAGAATAAAACACCTACCAAAGGTTAGAGCAAGTATGTGGAAACCAAACCAGCTCAGGAAACCCTGATGGAGCTTGAACCAGTTTGAGAATGGGAGAGAACCTGATGGAGGTTCTTGCAATCATCCCTAGGTATGTTCTTTCAGGCAGTGCTGGAAACAGAAGACCAAGCCACATGGACCTTATGCCTGCCCTGGCATGGTACCTTCTACCTTCCCAGGATGAAGCTTTGCATATTTCTCTCCAACATCTATACCGTCTGCATGTGAACAACCATGCTGCTGCAGAACACTGCTCTATGGCCTGATTCAGGGAAGAGCTTTGTCTGCATTGCAGATGGCTAAGACCTTGCAACACCGCAAGAATTTCTTTTTCTTTGGCTCTCTGACAAAACAGTCTTATTTCAAACATAAACACTAACTCACAGTTTGACCTCAGGAAAGTTCAAGCATTTGCTATTTTATTTGTGTAACAGCCTCACTTATCTATTCCCAGGCAGAACAAAAGTGGATGTGAATTTTTATTTACGCTTACAATGTTCAAATTAAAAGATGCAGATGATAAATAAATGTATTCTTTCACTTATAAAAGCAAATGATTAGTGACATGTGAATTTATTACAATAAGCCACATCAAGGAGAGGGCTTGCCTTTAGCTGTGTTGACAAAGCTGGCTGTAGTGCCACAAAGCCAACAAGCCAGCATCTGCCAGTTTGGTGCCCATCCTTCTAGACATTCATTCTTACCCCTGTGCCTGTTCTCTCCTTGTACAGAAGCACCTCCTGGCTTCGCTGTATCGGTGAATCAGAGTGTAAATACCTTGAACTCGATGGAGATACAGGCTCCATAGCCCATTTTAACCTCCTTCCTAGCCCGCCTATTCCTCTTTGTACATGGGGAGTAAGTATTTGATTTTCTCTCTGTACCACAGGAGCTGGCAGTCTATCATGTCTCCCCTAGCCAACACTCTTTTCTGCTCCATGGGAGACTAAATCCTATACTTTCAAGTCTTTTAATTGGCTAAAAGAATAAATCCAGGAGCAATATTGTCAAAGCTGCATTTAGTTTGAATTTTACTGCATTTAGACAGACCTGCTGAAACAACTCGAGAAAGTGTGTTGATTTTCCTCATACCAAGTGGCCTAATAGGAGTGATTATGTCTCCCTATGAATCTTGCCTCTCTAATGACAAAGCACGCTAGAATATCTGCCCATCTATTACAGAGGGAGGAAGTCTCCTCTTACAATACTAATAACACGGAAATTAGAGATGTAAAACTGAATCACAGCAACTGCAGGAACTGACCACAGTGGACTACTTCTCCTTAGCAGAACAAATATGGCTCAGGAGCATCACTTGGTAAGAAGACACAGTACTTCAAAAGAAAGCAATGGGAAGCTCTTGAATTGAGCCAAGGAAAAATGGTAATTAATAAAAATTATGTTCTTATTATATGGTCTTAGTTATTAAATACATTTTAAATTCGAACTACCCATGCTGAAGTACACATATAGATTCTCTCTGCATTTAAGGATGAACAACCAGTGGATGCTCAAGCTCAATCTGCTAACGGAGCTGAAGAACCTGACTTTAATCTCAGGTCCCGACGTTGTCTCCAGCACTTCGGTTTGCCAGGCTCACGCAGTCAAACACAACCTCACCACTGATGTGACCAAAGTGGCCAATTAACACAAAAAAGAGGCAGACTGAGGTTGTCCTCGAGGCTAGAACTGCTCCTCACTAAGTGTCCACTCTGGCTAAGGCTGGACCTCCTGAAAGAAAGCCTGGCTGGTGTCTTGACATAGTCCAAGCTTTTTTTTTCCCCTATGTTCTGTACCAAGAAGGAATCAGCAGGCCTTGGAGAGCTCATTTTACACCAGAGGCAGAGATATAGCGAGGCTGCGTTTCCTAAACAAACCATTTTGAAGCATCGCCAGCAGTATGCAGAGCCTGCTGTTAATCTCAGTGTAGATACAGCTAGAGCAACTAGGTGATTTGCCCAGGGTGATGAGGAGTAACCTCAGCAAGGCAGAAAAGCAAGCTGATAATTCTTCCCTTAGAAGTCTAAGGGTGTTTGTATCCATCTCTGCCAGCAGAGATTGCATGGGAGCACGGTAGGACTGAAGTGCTGAGTTACAGTGGGAGAATACAGCCTCACCCCTGGATCAACCATGGAAAAGGCATCTCAGGATCCATTTCAACATACAAGAAATTGGTTCAGTAGTTCTGTTCATAGCAAGTGAGAGGCAAAAAGAGGACGGAGAGCTAAGGGAGACTTCCAAATTACAGAGACACACTGAGTAAAGATTGGTATGGCCACTGGGTAGTCAGCAAACCACAATCAGACCATGCAAAAGCCAGAGGATAATCGTGTGTCAGAAGTAGCTTACTAAAGACTAGGATGAGACCTACAAGAGCAAAGAAGCCATCTAAGCAGGATGGCAGAGGAAATATCTCAGGGATTTCAACTGCTTTCTTTAGGTTGGACAAGTTAAGGCTGAATCTCCAGAAAATGCAATTAGCAATAAATTCATCCTAGGAAAAAAAAATACTTGCAACAAAATCTACAGCTTTTATAATAAAACTTCCTCCTCCTGAAGCTGATGTTAAGAGCTGACTAACTGCAGCCAGGACCTGTACCGCTGGGTTCTGATGCCTGCTGAGAGGGGACATCACGGACAGTTACAGTCAGCTCTAAAGCTCTAAAAACTGAGTACAAACTTTTCTTTGAGAAACTGCACTGTAAAAATCATTAGTGAATATTAGGGTATCTGGTACTTTCAAGACTTTCAACTTTTCAAACTTCTCAACAGTTTTCAACTTTATGAAAAGTAGGGGAAATGGGGATAAAAATGCTGGATTTTTTTTTTTTTTTGTCTTGAGAACTTAAGCTTCTTGCTCTAGTCTCCATTAGAAAGGGGAGAGCAGAACTCTGCTCAGAAAGAAAACACATTTGCAGTCTATACAAGTAACACGTTCCAGCAGAAGTAGTGGCACACGGTATTATCCACACTGGCACTTCATCCAGAGCCCAGAGAGGCTTTTGCTGATGGACAGAATCACTCACAGCTGACAAGAATGCCAGTGAGAAATAACCCGATTTTCTGCTTTCATTTTGCTTGACTGTAAACTGAGCAGAACATTTTTTTTTTCTGCCTAAGTGAAACACAGATCCTCAGACTGCTTCTGACCCAGAATCTATAGGAATCAGCAGCCAGGAGCTGAAGTTCTACTCTGCATGAACTGTGCCAGAAGCCGGGGGTCCTCCCCTGAATGAGGTAACTCAGGTGTGTCACACCCTTGACTGTGTCAGTGGAGGAGGCTTTACAGACCTACTAAATGTCCCATTTTGAAGATGACCCTACAGGAGATGATGTCTACACCTAGAAGGAAATAAATGCCTTGCAATGAGAAATCATATTTCTTTTCTAAGGCTTTGCACAAAGCTGCTTCTGAATCTGCAAAGCAATACTAAGAAAGGATTTTTCTCACTTTTTTTTCCTTCAGTAAATCCTCCTTAATTCACTCCCCTGAAAGCACTGTATTTTCTCCAAAAGACACTGTCCTCTTACAGCTCGCTTGAATGGAGCAGTGTCAATGTCCTTGAACAGGGTCTTTTATATTTAAGGTTACTCAGATGCTTTGAGCTTGTCCTTTTGAATCAAAGCAACTCAGGAAAGCTGAAGGTACCTTGCATTAGAGCCTCCATGGCCATGTGCCGCTTTATGATCTGCCCCTCTTCCACTTCACTATCAGAGCCTTCATCCTCTTGAATGTCTGCATCGGAATCATCATTATCTGGTTAAAACAAAAGCAGAAGATAAACATCATTAAAACAACCCGCAACAGCCCATAATAGCAGTTAGACAGAAGAGCTGCTAGCGCTCTCTACCTTTGTTCAAGTCCAAGATTAATTCAAAACGTGTTGGAAACAGGGCACTGTCTCTGCTGACAGGCGCAGGGGAATAGCCAGCTTCCCCCGCCTCACTAAGGAAGGCATCTTTCCACACGTAGGTGCCAAAGAAGTTGAGATGAGCAGAGTGCACAATATAAACAATTGTCTTGAGACCATCCCCAGGTCGTACTGTAAAGGCAATGTCCTGAATACGCTCTCTGGGTATGAGCCATATGTCCAGTCAGAAGGTGCTATTTCTGAAACTGATTTCAAAATAAAGATCTTTTAACAGCTTTTGGGAAGTGTGGGCTTATTACATCTTAGTCTTTTACTCTGCCATAAGTAATATCCAAAAAAAAGTCCCCTTAGACTCTTTGCCTTTCACTTAGTCATAGGTTAGAAAAGCACAATGAGACATCTCCAGATAAATGAAAGTTGTTAGAGCTAAACCCAAGATGTCCAGAAAAACAGGACTAGGAAGAGAGCCTGGAGTTCCCAAGATGCAGGAACTTCAAATGTTTTCATAACCTGCCTTTGTTTCCTTCCTCCCATCCAAACTGAAGTCGAATCCCTGACAACAATCCCCCAATCACCAAACTGCAATAAACCTAAAGGACTTGTCCTTCAGAGTGAAAGGGTGACAAAAACCTTCATGCACATCAGAGCACCTGCAGTGGAAGCGAGGGCAGGCCGTTCTCCAAGTCAGCCACATCGGTCCCATCTGAGCCCAACCTCAGGGTTCACGTGCAAGACCAACCAAACCAATTCTCCTCTGAGCCTCTTCAGAGGCAGTCCAGCTGGGTGCAGGAAGTTTGGAAGAGGCTCTGCTCCATTTAAGCCTCCTTCTACCCATGAGTTTTATTCCCCTCTGTGCATGCAAGCCTACTTGTTCAAGCTCCTCAGCTCATGAAGACCAAGCTCTGCCTTCCAGCTTCTTCCCACTTGTGATTGTTTAATCCCCTCCCCAGCTGGGCCCTCAGCTCCTGGCATCTGACAAATTCCTGTGTTTTATGCAGAGATGAGCCCCCCTGCAACAGCTGCTCCAACAGCTCAGGGCTGATGCTCCAGCAAGAAGCGCTGCTGCGTGGTGGCCAGTCTGCAGGAGCTTAAGGAATCACGGGTGCTACGCCAAAGCCCTCGGGACTGCCCGAGCATAGCACCTGGCACAGCAACGAGAGTTGTCTGTTACTTGCAGAAAGGAGGCAATTCCTTCCCAGGTACACTTAATTACACACGTCTGAGGTCAAAATGGAAATAACTACTTTAATTATGATTAGTAACAAGCCGACATGTCTTTGCAATATTTAATTATCAGACAATATACGATATATTAGACTTTTTCTCCCATAATCTTTTCCATTGCAGTATTAAGCTAATGACAAAACAACACGGGATATATTTGATACCCTGGTAAGACTATGAGGCTCCACGACCATTAGCTACAATTTCTGTTCGTGTTGCACCTTCTTCCTTGGCAAGTGATGGAATGACTGCTGTGGGAGCTGAAGACTGTTTCTGTTTCCCAATATTCAGGGAAGCCAGGTTTTGTTCAGGCAGACCCCTCTGGAAGACCCATGTGTAGCCTGAATGAAGGATTCAGATTTGTGCTGTTGAAGAGAGAGACTACCTCATCGGCCAGGGCTCTCACTGCTACTTCTGAAATGCTCTTTTTCATTTTGGACTTCTTTTTTGCCCCTTCTTTGAGCAAGGATTCCTCTCTTGCAGATTTTGTCACATGTGCTCCTCCTGTTCCGCAGCACCACCAGCCAGAGCGGAGGATGCTGCTGAGACCAGGTCAGATTCTTCCCCATTAGCACCTTTTTCTCACTCTCCTGAGCATAAGCCGACAGCTGAGACCTGGACTAATGGATCCAGTGCTCTCTGGTGGCAACCCAAAGTGACAAACCCAGTTAACACCACTTTGGGGACAGGACTCAGAGCCTTCACCCTGCAGAGGCACAGCGATGCGATTCTGCTCGGGGCAGGGGCACTGCTGTAACACACAGGGCTTTAATTTCACATTTCACTTCTCTGGAAACCATTTTTTAAACCATTGGTAGCAACAGACTCTCAGATACAACACGTAAAACACATTTCCCTTCAGACAGAACAATGGTAAGATGACAAGGAGGACAGAAATGAACCTGCCATCATCCCTCTGCTGTCCACAGAGGTGCCCTCTCCCCTAACCAGCCGTGCTGATGGCTTCATGCTCTCCTGAACCACGCGCACCCTGCTGCTGCCTGCAGCACAGTCCAGCACTCTTCAGCCATTTCTGACCCATTTAAACTTGCAAAAAAGGAAGATCAGCTCATCATATAATTTCCCACAGTATCTTTCTGCTGGAATTGGGACTGGCAGTAAGATCGCATGGCAAACAGTGCCTGGGGACAGAATTGATACCTACTGTGGAGACAGAATCCGTGGCTGGAGGGCCTCAAGCTGCTGCTTCAGGAAAGAAAAAGGTTTAAACACAGCTTTTTTCTCTCCCAACCTCTTCTTTCACTCAGTTGCTCTGCTCCTCCTAATGCCCTCTTTCTCAAACCATTACTTTTCTCCCTCTCCCCCACTGACCCAGATGTTTTACCTCTCACCTGCCTGTGATGGAGGTGCTCAACCCATGCGTGGACACCACGGAGAGCCACTGGCACACCCCAAAAAGCCTCAGATCCACGTCTCCTCTTTCAAAGTGTGCTCTACCAGTCAAGCCAACAGCAGCTGAAAGCCTAGCTTTTAATTACACATTTAAAAATCCTGGATTACTTTCCAGTAAAAATGAAGAGAAAATCCATCAGGTGAGTTACCGGCATGCAAACACAGTGTGCCGTTCTTCCAGCTGAGCTGGGACCTTGCAAAAATGCTTGCCAAAACCCATAGGTTTTGGCAAGGGTCTGGACTTTCTTTGAACAGCCTGTCTGGAATTGTGCTGCACAGACCCCAACGTGAAGTTATACTGAGCTGCTACAGTGAGCACATGCTGAAGGAACAGAAAGGCTGGAGCTGAAGTGCAAATTCAGCAACAACCTGTGCCTCTGAGCCTCCTGCCCACTGCCTGGACAGACACTGAGCACCTTTTCACTTGCAAAAAATAATTAAAAAAAAAAATGCATTGCTCTAACCGAGCTTTCTGTGATGGGTGGCTCAGTGGCTCCTAGCACCACACTCTTCAGCCCACAGGGCTGTGGAGGGCCAAAATGCCAAGGGCACAGAGCGGAGCATGTTGCTAAAAATTATTTATATATGGTGAAAACCAGCTGAATACAGGTTTTACGGAAGGATGAAATGGCAAACTAGTCTAATGTTGTGTGATCTGACCTACCTAGAGCATTACAGGACTCCTCCGCCCTGTATTTCTCATTGTACCTGCCCAGGGTGTCCAGTTTCCAGAAACAAAAAAACATCCTGGATCCTCAAAAAAAAAAGTGACAATTCAAACTTTCACTTAACACACAGAAAGAAATCCTACAAGAGGTGACAACCACTAACTGTGTAATACTGCACAACAGAAATTACAGCACAACAGAAATGACAACGCCTCCATTCCGAGCACACTGGGAGAGTTTTTTATGGGGAAAATGTGGATTTCTCTCAGTATCAATATAAAGCAATGAGAATAATAAAGCATACTACTTCCAGTTCCCACATACTCGTACATGAAGTACAGAACACATTCTAATGTAGCTGGATTATGAGATTTGCATGGCTTTACATGAAGATTATTTAACTTTTAACAGTATACTGCAACTCAGCAATCTATGTGCCCAAATTTAGGCTAATCCTGGCGGCTTACTGAAGCTTAAGGCTGGTATTTTAACACGCTCCTGTATTTTTACTACGGAAAGGTAATCAAAAGAAACACTCCATGAACTGCATTTGGCCCACTTCCTCACTGCTGGGATGTACTCTGCTGCACAGAGAATATTGGCAAAATATCAGACCACCTGAGAGAATATACTGGGATTTGAAACTCTTGCCTTACATTTCAGTATTTCCATTTCATAAAGGTAGGCTTTAGTCAACTAAATTAGTTTCAATTAAACTAGTCCAGCCACAAAAAGTGCATCCTGATTACAATTGAGAAACAGTGCTCTCAGAAGGTGTGTCATTTGTTCCAAAACACACCTGTTTCTAGAAAAAAAAAGGCAAGAGCAGATACCCGGACTGATAGAACTATATTTAAATGATTAAATTTGGGGTAATTTGCAAAGCTTGAAGGAAAAACAGCATGATTTAATAATGTACCAGTGATTTCATTACAGGTTTGTTAGTTTGCATAAATATTCAAGTAAACGTATCCAACTGTAAAATAAGAAGGTAGTGGGGTGAAGATAATGAGCACAAAGGGCATAGTTTATTGATAAGAAGAAATAAATTTAGAATTAGATGTAAGTGTTGCTTCGCATGTTCTATTTCGTAATAAAAATCCCTGCTTTGAAAACAGGCCCTGGCTGCATGATTACCGTATTCAGGAAGATGTTGATTTTAGTGAAAAATGTCATGAGGAAACCAAGTGGGTAACCAACAGCCACTTGAGCCAAAATAAAATCCACTTAATAAATAGCATTAAATTTTAGAACAGGAAAAAAAAAAAAAGGAGCAGATTAGGATTTTAACGTTACCAAGGGAGGAAAAATGTTCAGCTCTCACTTGAAAGGCTCAGTTCTACCAAAGCTGTACTCATGTCTCACCAGCCTCAGACAAACCAGTCATACATTTCAGCCCGGACACTGATGCATTTGCAGCTCTGCAAATTTGAATGGAAATAAATGCTTTATGTTTGGGATATTCCCTACTGAAATACAAACAGCACAAAACTGAGACCCTTTGCGTCATCTCAGAAAAAAGTCACGATGGTCTAAGAGCTCCCGAGCAAGTCTGAGCACCTATGGTCCTACTGACCTCAGCAGAAAGCACGGATGTTCAGACTTAACGTAGGAAAACTGAGCAACGCCATGCCCACAAACACCAAGCAGGTGTTGCAGTTAGGTCTAAGTGCACTTTCTCACCTTGTATCATTTTTAAATGGTCTGTTGCTGCACTACCCGATCTCATGTCTTAAACAGTACAGATAAATAACCACTGCCCAGGGAACCTGTAGGTCTCCGTTACTTGAAATCATGAAGAATAAATCTCCATTCAAACTGGGATTCGTAGCCTTGGCACAGGAACGAGTAGCTATTTGGCCCATTTTACAGAGGGGTCGTATTCAGCCACCATAACAAGTTTCTAATGATCTCAGATGCCAAGAATCCATCGCAGTACTATTAACTTAGAACATGAATTTGCGATTATTTAATGAGCAAAACACAAGACAATTGTGGACAAATTCCAAGCGTCTCTTACAAGACGGATGGTCTTCGCATGCTCCTGGTGAAGGTGCTGAGCATTAGCAGTAGCAGCCAGGAACCCGTGGGGATTACCCAGCAACTCCCTGCCACACTTCAAATGTGACAATTACTGCCACAGGGCTTTTTGTTTATCACCTGTCAGATGTCAGAGCATCAGTTCTCGAGTGGAAAGAATAGAAGAGATTCAGTACATCACCGACCTGCAACAGCACCATGTGATTTGCACACAGCATCTATTTGCTCTGTTTATCTGAGCAAGACGCTGGATCTGGGCACATCTTGCTTGCCTGTCAAAAAAGAGTTAGCTCCACACGTAGAACTGGCCAAGAAAACACTTTGGTTGTGTACTCGTACTGGGCAGAATTCAAGCTGTACAGGAGCATCGGTCAATCCTGCTGCTGGGACATGAGGTTTGCTCAACACCACCAGAGAGCTGCACATCTCAGTGCTGCATGGCACGGGCACTTCTTCCTTCTACAGACCAAGCAAGAGCAGCCAGGGCTGGGCTGGCTGACTGCAGCGGCAAGCCAGGGAATGGCACCTGCACTGAAAAATGCAATTTGACAGCAAATATTTTTGCAAATTGAAATCAAATGCTAGGCACAGATTTGGCCAAAAGAAATATAGGAAAGAGTTTGAAACCTTCTAAGGGTTTATTTTTATATATTGAAAATATATATATTTTTAAAATATGTATGTATATTCTGCTTTTAAATTCACAAAAAGAAAGAACGTGTATAAATGAAATAGGCTGATTAGTCTGAAAAAAATAAATTTTAGCTTAGAAAAAAGATCACTAGTTACTTTTTTGCTCAGCAAACATTTTTTTTTTTTCAACAATGGGAGAAGCTGAAAAAATGCCCTGAATTTCTGCAGTGGTCAGTGACCTTCATAGCCCTCTCCTCTCACACCAAACCATTATCAGAGCAACTCTTCACGTATCTACACCTGACAATAGTTCTATCAACAGTTTTCACAGTGCTCATCCAGCAGTGTCGAATATAATATTTTAAGAGGCACTGTTCCATTACCTACAACGACAGCAAGCCCCGAGTTTCAGGCAATTGGCATTTGTTACTTTGCACCAGCCTTGGATGTGCTACAAAGGCAGCACGCTGTGAAAAAACACCACATCGTAGATTGGTTTCTCTAACAGCATCTTATGTGAAATTAGGATTACAAAAACGCCAGCAATTTACTTATCACTCTTCACACACACAAAAAAAACAACATTTCTGTAGTGCTGCAAGTACTTAACTGCATATATTGTCATCATGCAAATACTGCTGAAAGCCTGATCTGGATCTAGAGTTCAAGGTCTTTACATAATTTAAGAACAGTTTTTACCACATAAAAAAAAAAAAAAAAAAAAAAAAAAGCTAACGCTAAGTTAAGTGCAGTGGTTTTATGAAGATGTTCTGTGAGAAACAAAAGATGATTTGCAATGTACACTAGGGGGAAAAAAAAAAAAAAAAGAAAAAAGAGCCAGGCTGTTTCTGAATTGCACTAAATGTTGTTGCAGATTTTGTGCATGCATCCTGACATATCCTTTGCCTTTTGCCTTTCTGTGTTCTTAACAGACCTGCACAATTCAACCTGTGTTTTACAGCCATTCTTCATGATAAATGTCATTTAGGTTTCTTCGCTATTAGTTCAGCCTGAAAGGAAACCGAGAGCTGTCCAGAATTCCTGCAACTTCTGCTGCAGAGGAATGAACTGTTAATTTGCAGCCCTTCTTACCAAATTAGCAGTGGATAAGGTCAAAGGATTCAGACAATAAAAGAACTGCATCGATTACAAAGGTATGCAAAGGTGAGAGTGCTTACAGGGGCAGGCTGAGTGCTGACTTTTATCAGTTAATGGTAACAAATTCATCACCTGATTCCAGCCTATGCTGTTCCAAGAGCCTCATTAAGTGCTTTGCAGCTCTCAGGGGCAAAGTGTAATGAGATTTAGAGCACCTTCCCTTTCCCTCGCAGGAGGCACTGGCCCCAGGCTGCCTCTGTGCAGGCAGACCACGAACCTGTCCCAAGGGAGCTCACGGAGAGGTTCAGCCTTAGGAGACAGGGACCCAGGCCAGGCTGCTTACCTCTGAGCCGAGCTGCAGGGGAACAAAGCTCAGACCTATTTGTTGCTCTAACGGCCCAGACAGCAAGGTCCTGAGGTTTTTTGACAAGCTGAAGATGGAAACCAATGCTAAAAGCACTCGGACTGTTCGTGTGTGTATTACTTAAAAATGCAAGTGGAACAAACAAGTGATTTTTTTCTCCTAAAACCTGCTTCAGAAAGATCTTCCTAATGGGGAAGAAAAGCCTTTCTTTCATCTTCCTTGTGCCCGTCTCACTAAAAGGCACGTCCTATCTTTGAAGGAGGATACAGCATGCAGAACCTCAGCACATCGGTAAAATAAGGTCCAAGTGCTCGTGCCCATTAGGTTTTACACCAGTAAATCACAATCCACGTGATGCTTGCAGCAGTTTCTGATAAAATCACAGAGTGCCAGGCCAAGGCTGCAGGGCTCCTGGGAACCCTCGACTGCCAAAGCTCCATCCCTTGCTGTCCTTTCTGTTTCCAGTGTGAATTTCACTAATAACCTCTTTGGGGCAGGCAGAGCTGTTCAGTGGCGCTGCACCGATTCTGCTGCTGTTTCTGTTGCCTCTTGTGCAAGATTTATTCTTGACTTGGGGTTAAATTCACCCTTAACAGGGTGCTGTGCCACTTGAGATACCATCTTCTTCCTTCTCTTCTCCAAGTAAATCCCTTTGTTTTGAATTATATAAAAGGCATCTTGTAACTAATAGTGAAAGCAGGAAGCAGGGTCTGGTCTGAGAGGAGAACACAACTTGGTACCTGATCATTTCATGTTAGCTAACTGTGATCTCAGCCAGTTTTACAGCATTCAATAAATTAACCTCAGTACCCAGTAACAAAGCTGTGTTCTGTGATCAGCACTGGGGAAACTGCCTCCAAGAGCCAAATTTATTGCCTCAGTTACATCCCTGCAGCTCCACAGACTTCAACACCGTGTTCAGGTAAAGGCAGACTGTAGCTTAGAAAGATGACTTGATTTGCCAAGGTTATGGGACAATCAATAAATGAGCCAGCAATGATCCAGGATCCTGTTGCTCCTATCACTAGAACAAACACTAATTTTGTCAATTTGGAATAAAAACATATTATGGCAATATTTTTGAGGTCAGTAAAAGTCTTAATTATGTGTTCTTAGAAGTTAGATCACTCACTAAAAGGCAAGGTTTGTATTATTTGAGAGATGCAAAATGACTGAGCAATTTTCTAAGTGAAAGTCCACTGGCAAGGAAAAAAAAAAAATCAGGAAAATTTCATGTTACACTTCACATTGCTAATTACTGATGATAAATGTTCTTCCCTCTTGAACTTATTTTCTCTGGAAACCTACTGAAACCAAACTTAATCATCCTGGAAACTATCACATAGCAGGACCTGGACTTTTTCACTCAAGTAGATCCTTGAAATAGTTCCACATTCTTACAATTTACATTACAAATCCTGTGTTTCAGATAAAACTTCACTTTTTACTGCATTGACATAAGGAGATGAGATCAAAGATGGGCAGAGATGAATGAATTTCCTCTTTCATGAGCTTGTTCAGAAAACATCTGCCAGCAAACAAATTGCGAAGTGTAACTTCTATGTCCTTACCCAATTTTAGATTCCCTGAACTCTCCCTTTGATCCTGAGAGTTAACCCTCCTCTTGTATTTTTCACTACCAGATAAAAATGCACATATTGCAATATCCAATTCACAGGGGCAATTAATGGGGAAATTCTGCTGACGCTTGACTCAAAAGAAGCAAAATCTGGTTTGTTAGCTTTCTGCAAAATCTCAAGGGGTTTTTGTTCCTTTCTGTTCTTCAGCTAGAATTCTAATTAATTAAGAATGTATAAAAAAAAGATAATCCCCAAATTTTAATTGCATTCACATTTTGCAGGTACGCTAAATCAAGGAAACCCAAGAAGGCAAACATGGACCACACTTTGAAGATTGGTGATATGAACAAGGATTTCAAACAGAAGTTGTTTCATCAGTGAGTGTTACAATCTGATAGATACATCACAAAGAATTAGTCCAAACACACAGCCACCTCCACGGCACACGATGTGGCAGACTAACTGTTGAGGACAAAAGTGATCCAGTTTTGCAAGGCAAACCAGCACCCGTGCACCACGAGGCAGCCGGGTAGTCCCACAAACCAAGGAGACGACTCACCAGCACACAAACATTTTCCCAGGCAGAATCCTCTAACCAAGCTTGGTAGCAAACCAACTTTACATCATCAGTCCCACTGTGCTGGGACAACTGCTTCATCTGCAGCTAGCCTGAAGGGGCTGGGATGTCAGTAAAATGAAGCTGCCTGCTGCAGCTGCACAGCATGTTTAGCAAGCAACTGTTTTCGCCTCTCAGCACTGCAGGTAAAATTCACAAGGTGAAGGAGCATTTCACAGAGGTTAGGTTCTCCATTTCATTGGTGTTCTTTTAAAGTTATCATCATCCCACTTTTTCTAATATAATCTGTTGACTCAGTTGTCTATCCCATGTCCCTGTGGCTTGTAAGTCTGCATTTATACAAGTAGTAGCCAGTGCTTCATTTTTCTGCCAATACAACTAGTTTGGAAAACCCACTTACTTCCACTCTTAAGCAGGTGCTGCTCCTCTTCCTTCAGCCTGTTCTGCATCAGACGCAGCATGTTTGCTGCTTCCTGTAACAGGTGAAAACAAACAAGTCAGAAAAGCTGCCACATTGCCCAGTCAAGCAGCTAACTAGATGGCCCTACAACAGTTAAGAGCACTCAAAAGCAGAATGACAAAGGAAAATTTCAGCACTGGAAATGCTTCATGGAAAATAAAAGGTCTTAACTGAAGCTTGGGAACTCCTACTTACTTTGCCCATGAGGTCAGGATATAAAGCATATACCCATGTAAAACAGTGCACTGAAAATCAGCCATACATTCCCGTCAGCTGAAACTTCACTTATTGCAGTGAAAATAAGTTCACTTGTTTTTGTCCCACAGAACATTACTGCCATTACAGAACAGAAGAGACTTTCTTTGGAAAGTGTTTTTTGGTCTTTTTTTTTTTCCAACCAATACTTCAGTAACCACCAGACGTGGTTTGTGAAATGACTGCAGCTTTATAATACATGAATCAAACCAGGATAAATTCACACATTTCCATGCATGCAAACAAAATGGGAAGAAAAAGCCCAGACAACGAGCTGGAGAAGTACAGCCATACACTATATAATACTAGTATACTATGCTATTGGATAGTACTACTGGTAGAATTTGGGTACAAAGAAGAGCCATGACAACAAGACTGCACAAGGTGTATCGTTGATTTTCTTTTTTAAATATAGCAGATTAAAACATGCTGAGAAACAGGACTGTACTGACAACATGACAAAGTTCTGACAAAGGCAGTTAGCAAATGAAAAGGGTAGGTAGAGCAGTGGTTGCTGTGCTGAGGAATAGCAGCAATCACAACCTTCAACCTATTCAAATGAATGCCAACGATAAAAGGAGTATTACAACAAGGCCTACAAGGACTTAAACAAAACACACTTAAGTCTTGCAGTATCAACTGAGCAAGAAATGTGACAGCTCGGAAGGGAAGAAGTAGGCTGACGGGAGCTGGGCAGCAGCAGTTAAAACACATTTTCATTCCAGCATAATGGATTGGTAAGAAAACATGCCTGCCTCTGTAGACAGTAACAGATGGGAGTAATTTTAATCTCCTGGTATACATGCATTTGCTGAGCATCGCATACCAGGTAGACTAAAGGAATTATCTGATTGCCAAACACCACAACACAATTCTAGGAGGTCTTTTGCTGAGTTCATGAAGTTCTCCACCCAGTTAGGGCTAAAATCTACCAAAGTTACCAAGGGGTTTTAGAAATTAAGGTTCGTTATTCCAATAGCAGCATCAGACAGAACAATATATTTTTAATTACATCTAGTTTAAACTAGGATAACATTGATGGTGAAAAGCAAACTAAACATGGTAGAGTAGGTAAGACACAAAACATACAACCAGATCAAGATAGAACCTATAATATTAAACAGATGGCAAACAAGTGATGGAAGGATTTAGCCGCTCATTTTACTTGCTCTATTTTTTTCTACAATTGCACTCATGCAAGACAAGTAGATGGGAACGCTAATTAACTGTAGATTGAGCTGCAATTCTTCTGAGCCTTTGATTTTCTATGCAGAACTTGTATACAATTAAAAAATAAACAGACAACTGCTGCTCTGACATGGTCAAATCTGCACATTAAGTGCACGTGCAGAAAGGACCCAGTGGATCAACTGAAATACCTGTGGGACAGAGGGAAAAAAGATCATCTGAGAACAGCTGAATGGTAGGAAAGATTTTTACTCTCAGATGGAACTGTGTATCCTTACCTATGGCAACAGTGTGGTAGCTTGAGAAAGAAAAATCTCCCACCAACCTCTTGGAAAACTACCAGGCCCTACGAGCACACGAGGAAGCTGCTGGAGATGAAGGCCTGGCTTGCACGACACATCGCATCTTGGGATAAGCATTCCTGTCTTTGGAGTTGAAAGTCATGCTGAGAAAGCTTGCAGAGAAATTGCTTCCAGGCAGTAAGCCGAAGTCATTTAAATTCTGTTTTTGCCCTTAGTATTTGAAATAAGTAGCGAAGAGCATTTTTCTTCATTGGTTGCTTGAGTTTGGTAGTTGAGTTAAAGGACTGGCTGGGTAAATGGTCAAAATTGATGTCTAATCATGTGTTGAGTATAATTAACAAGCAAGGTCAGCAATGGCATAGGGATCAGCAGCCACATTGCTGCACGGCACACGTGCAGCTGTCTGTGTGCTCATATAACCTTAGAAGTTGTTTCTAGGCCAAAGATTCGAGTTTCTGTGTGGTTGTGCTTGACCAACCATAGTTTTGAATGCAAGGGAAGTGGGAGACCACAGACAAGGGAACGGGGCAAAACCCAGACTGGCTGGGGAAGCCGGTCACATACACTGCCATGTCAGGTACTGACACAAGCTGCCAGCACAGGTGACTGGAGAAGTTTCAGCTAACACAGCTGAAGTCGCTCAGGAGGATGCCTGTGACTCCCAACACCACCTCCCGGACAGCAACGTTCATCCTGGCAGCTTTCTGAGCAAGACTTACCCCATTTCAAAGATCCCAGTAAAGTTCTCTTACAAGCAGTTGCAACCGACTGCTGTAGTACATATGATGTGCAATAATTAAAGCATCACCAGCAAAGAGCTTTGAGTTTGTCTAAATCTTAGGAGAAGAAGCTGTAGGAAAAGAGAAGTTACCAGACCCCAAAATCCCCAGGTTAGTTCTTTGGGTAATTACAGTCCTGCTTGCCCAGATCTCATTCTTCCACAAGAGATGAGGAGCAGATTGCATCAGGCCAGTTAGCCGGGGGAGCTGTGCCAGACCAACACACAACCTGTGTGAAAACCAGGAGAAACCCAGGTCCATTGCCTTTCAGCAGACAAATCACATTTATTTATTTCTCATACACTAAAGCAAGGGGATTTTTTTTTTCTTTATGCTCTTAGCTCTTTTCCCAACATTCTCCTGGAGAACAAATTGTGACACCCCCCCCTCCCCAGCACCACTGCACCTCTCTGTCCTGAAATGGGGTGGGCAGCGAAGCAGAGCCCCAGACCCTGTGAGGCTTCAGGGCACACAAGAGCAGAAACCCCACAGTGCCCGATCAGCTCCTGCTTTGGGGTGACCTGGGAGGCCCTGCTGTAATCACTCTGATGCACATTCACTGCCTCATTCAGATTTCTTAATTAGAAGCTGACCAGGCTGCCTCAGCCTCTCTCCAGTGAGCCAGACGCACCCGTAATACCCTAATAGCTCCTGCTCGGCGAGGCTGAGCTTGCTCCGGGTCTCAGCTGTTTGGAGGCAGCTGGAGCACAGGCACCTTGCACCGTCTGTACGGTGCCTGAAGGGGGGAAATGACAAGTGCAAGAGGCATCTCCGTAATGCCACAGCATCTCACGCGGGTGTATGGGCAAGACACAAAATACCGACGCCTGAGGTGCAAACCTGGATGTTTTAACAGGAGGATGAGAGTGAGAAAGGGGCGAAAGGCTCCTTGGGAACTGTCAGGGTGTCCGTAGGGAAAGCCCATAGGCACGGAGAAATATTCCCCCTTATAATGAAAGCCTGCTGACCAGAATTTTCTGTGTGCCTGGGCAGGTGCTGAGCACCGGTGGGTGCGCAGGCACTCAGCAAGGGGCCAGTTGGGCTCAAAAACCTGCCTGGGAACGTACAAAAGGTTCTGGGGAGAAACCAAACGATTCCTGCTGGGAGATGGAAAGATGACTGCCATTGCAAGGAGCACAAAGGCAATTGTGCAGAAGCCATGCTACCTAGAAATCAGAACTACTGGTGATGGACGTGTATTCTGCAGGAATTTAAACTGATTTAAACAAGCCTTGCCCCTGCCCCAGCAAACATTTACAATGCTGGCTGTGTCCTTGGGATGAAGGGTGCAAACGAAGGGCTCCGTCACCTGTCCGAATCTCAACCCCCGTGGCTGCTGCAGCCTACGCAGTGCACAGGGCAAAGATCAACAGGGAGGGAGAGAAAGAAAGGACACTTCCCAGATATCATGGGATATCAAATTCATAAACTTAGAAAACATGTTTAAAATACATCTATTCACGGACCACTGAAATAATAATAGATACAATCATTGCCTAACAGTGTAATTCCTCGTGTAAATAGTGTAACGTATCTGTTAAGACTGCTGAAGGCAATCCAAATTCAATCCAATAAGCAGCCTCACCTGCCCCGCACCCTCAGCCACTTGCTCCTTTGCTCCTGCTCTGGTGCCAGCATTTGTGCAGCTGCACAAAAGAAACCCAGGTGAAAACTATGAATCCATCAAAATAAAATGAAACCAGACATATTCTCCAGTGCAGTTTAGCATTGATGCTGCACAAAGTCTCAACTTGCACATGGGTGTTGCCATTGCAGGAAAAACTGTGAGGGTAAGAAGAGGGAGCAGTGTGGCTTTCAGCTTCAGGGCTGATTCCTGTGCTTAAAATCTAAGAGAAGTGGAGCCTAAGACAATGATTTGACCATACAGCTGAGTCTTCTCCCCCTTTCCTGGAGCCTCTTCCTTGTGCTGGCAGCAGCATCTCAGCTGACCTCGTAGCGAGCCAGCACAGAGCTCACTGGCAGAAAAAAAATGTTGATTTTTCTACAGTTTAGATTTCTGAATAGCTTCGTGCGTGGTCAGATAAACGCTGCAGTCAGCCCAAGGGAGCTGTTGAGACTGTACAACACCATCCCTTTCAACAACAGCCCATCACTGCATCAATTTAGCTGTGCTGCCAGGCTACATCGTACAAAAGCTTACCAAAAACTGCAGCAAAACAAATTTGTTTCAAACGGGCAGCCTCAAACCAGTCGGAACCAGGACAGCATCATTTGTGCTGGCTGTAGCAGTTCTGAACAAGCAAAATCTTCAAAGGAGAAGGCAGAAGCAGTAGCCATTTATGTATTTAGAAAGTGAATTATATTTACCATGGTTTGTTGTTTTTTGTCACATTCTCACTTAAAGGAATCTGAAGGAGACATGTTAAATTAGTGAAAAAAATGCAACAGCTTCATTTGTTTTTAACACCTAAATCTTAAACCACGTCAACTTTCAAACAGCTGCATCAGTGGTAGCTTCAGTTTCCCTCTTTCTCCCTGCTGCTTTCAGTGCCTGCAGTCACTGGGCTGTATTTTCTGCCCCAACCAGGCTCCACCTTCACCCCAAACCCCTCTCCTCAGACTTTACGTTATCTAACAGAAGTGACTTTTACCAGCTTGGGGAAAACAACCATGTGCTAATCAGGGATGTTTTCCAGTTTTATGCTGGCCACTTCTGCGAGACTCAGTGCTTCCCATATGCAGCAGGGAGAGCTAAGGGCACAATGAGCATGGCAGAGATGCTCCTTCAACGTACTAAGACAGCAGCAGAGCAGCACCCCATGCAGGACAGCAGTCCTGTTTTCTGCGCAGGGCAGCAGTGACAGCCCCATGAAGCTAGAGATGTGGCCTAGCAAACCACGTAGCAATGCAGGAATTCATTGGCTTTGTCTGAGAACAACGCGGGCTCCTGGGCACGTCAGCAAGTACCTGCTCCGAGCCCCTGCCTCCAGCAGGGTCACACCACAGAGCTCCTCAGGTCTTAAAAACCTCCTGTGACAGAGCCTGGGCAACCTGCTCCTGTGCCGCCTATCCAAACAGCAAAAAATATTCCTTGGTGTCAAGTCAGAACTATTTTTCATTGCTAGCAGCTTGTTCGTGTCTTACACGTAAGGGTTCTGTTCACCGTAGCTGCCAGTTGTGCGACCAGCTCTCCGCAGCAGCACCAGCGGGTGATGCAGGATCCTTCTGCCGACAAGCCAGGCCAAACAAAGACCTTTTAAATAAGTTTCATGAATATTGACAATGATCTGTGCTTTTTCATGCTTATTTCTTCAAACTGTCCAATTCAGCATCAATGTCACCCATCCCTCCAGCAGGCCAAACGCCGTTGCAAGACGGGTGTACGTTCTGCATGGAACGGGCCCAACACAGATACCCCACATCTGCATCTGCTTTGACTGGCAAAGGGAATGGCTTTACCTCTCACATCTGGCTATGAAAGCCTTGAAAAACAGCAAAGAGACAAAACATGTCTGTTTGGCAGGATGTTTTACTATAATCTAACTTGTTACCCTACAGACAAGTAAAACGCCATCTACAATTCCCTACAGCGGAGAGCGGGACTTGGCTATGAAAATCCTCCTTCATACAGCAAGCTGTATGAAAGCAAAGCCCAAGAAATGCTTTTTCATTTATCAGTTTCTTATTTATCATGAATTATAATTTCTCTGAGAGACATTGCTAAAAACCACGCCATTACAACCACTTGCAGGCTATACATAGCTATGAGCAGGGTCTGGGTGTGGGGCAGATTTTTTTTTTTTTTTTTTCTGGTTGTTTTTAAACAGGCCAACACACCACGATGCAAAATATCCTCCAGCAGCTGACCTCCAGATTGCACAAGCTCTGCCACCAGCTCATTGCTTGACTGAGGGAAGCGATCCATGATTTGAATAAGCCACGTGATTTCTTGACAGCCAGTCCCTCATGATGCAGCTAATGCTGCTGAGCATTGTTTCAAACAATAAAATCGAGTTGCTGAAATCATGTAATTGAAGACACCTCCACATCCCTTCAGAATGAAAAGTGGCAAATCTAGGCTCAAGAAAAGAGAACCAAAACCAATGCAGTATTTCATCATTTAGGGCTTTTTTAAAAAAATAAAATAAAAAGTTAACATCCAAATTTTATTGGGAAAGGCGTGGAGAAAATGTCAGCAGGATTTTGAATACCAAAAGTCTGTGCTCTGGAGTCAGCTGGCAGACAGTGTGGTTACCGCTAAGCAAAAAGACAAAGGAAAGAAATGAAGACAATAACGGGGATAAGTGTGAAAGAATGACAAGACAACAACTGCAGATAGCTGGCTTTCTGTTCGGATGCTACCATTTCAATTTTTGCCTTCATTATTTCTTCTGCTCTCAGACACCCTCCAAATCCCAGAAATCTCTCAACAGCTCTCTCTCTACATATAACCTTTTCATCTTAGTAAGAGAAAATGATGTTTCCTTTTTTTTTTTTTTTCCCCCTTTCCTGGCGATTTGCTAGAGCATCTTGGTAATCCTCCTGCTCTGTAGTACACTTGAAGCGAAGCGATTTGGAGATGAATTGAGCCACCTCATCTTCACCTTGCCTGTTAATCTCAGCAGCTGTTTCTTGCTTTGTTAGAGAACAAAGCAGCTGAGATTAGCTCTTGCTACGCTCATGCGATGGGATTTGTTTTTCATAATAGAGTGTTGCCACTCATTCAGCGGGGGTGATGAGATATAAGGACCAGGAGAAATTGCACGGTGCCTGAGCAGAGAACGTGACCGCACTCTTAGCAGGAGGAAGCCTGCTAGGTACAACAGAAACACAGGGAACACAACACCAAGGCTGCAGAGCTGAAGCTCACGACAGCATGAGGTGCCAACCTACCCAGAGCTGTTCTTTAAGAACTGAAGACAACGCTCCCTATCACGCCAAACTGCTTATAATTACCTCACCCCAAATTAATTAACCAACCCGCGGAAGCCCATCTCTAGTCCTGTACCCAAAAGCGCACGGCATAGAGAATGAGATTGGAGGCATTAAGAGGCACACAGGTGCAGAGCTTTGAACCCACTGGGATTACAGAACCACAGCGAGGAAGTTTGCAGCCTCAGAGCGTTGCAAGAGATGGATACGGGCACTCCAGAAAAGGCAGGCTGGGAGAGGAGGATGAGGAGGGGCTGCGCTCTCTGCAAAGGAGCAGCTTGAATGCACTGAGCCGCCTTGCATTAGGTGCTGAGCCCGGTGAGAGCTGATGGTTACAGGTCAGAGGACAAAGCACTGGCCTATAAACCAACACACGTCACGCTGCATAAACTAATGTTCATTTTAACCTCAGGCTTTGAGCTGCCTAAGTCATATTCTTAGCACATCAAATCACTTCAGGAAAAGAAACAACAAAGAAACCAAAGGCACAGCTGGGATTCTCCGGTTTCCCATCTCACCTGCAGTCACTGGATAAAGATTTTCACTTTCCTATAGAAGCCACCAAATCTGAGAAGTCCAAAAAAAGCCACTTCTCTCCATATCACATGGTATTGCACTCGGTGAACAGCACAGAACCACAGCGGAGCCGGCTTGCAGTGCTTAAAGCTGGCAATAAATCAGGTCCCCAGCACCCTGGCTGGAAGATAGACTTTGCGTCTAGAGGTTGCTTTCCTTCCATGCCACCACCTCAGCACTTCTGAACTGCTATCACTGGGAGGTAGCTTCCCTGATAAACGCAAAAGCCACAACCTCCCTCCATCCTGGTATTAAATCAAGGACAGTGCTTTGGAGACTGGGGCCTCCAACAAGCTTGTCACTGCTTCAAACACAAACACAGAGCTCTGCATCAGGAAGAAAACACAACCTTGTCCTAGCAGATTCTCTGGATCACTCTAAGTTCACACTAATAAAAAACTTTTACGTACATTTATACCTCTTTACCATTTTGGCCTGAGGTGTGTCTGAAAATCACCACCTCTGGCCATTCTATTTTATTTATTTTTTTTTAGGAGAGGTCATCCTTCCAGTGGATGGGCACGCACTGAATGAATTGAAAATCACCAGCCCCTATTACAGGACCATCTGTCTCCTCCCTGGTCTCATTATTCCCATCTTCTCCCTCAATTTGATGTCCTGAAACAGTCATTGCCTCTCATCATTAACGGCCATTTTTACAGTAATCATTTCTATTGAAACACACATAAAGCATACTTGAGAGTATTTTATATGCTTAACTGATACTCAACAGAAATTCACCAACTGTTATCATAACACTGTCCCTACAGCGATGGGGGGGGCAGCTCATTTCTGCCAGCGTCATTATTTTAAATAATGAATTTGATTCATTGTCCTTCTTCAGAGAAAACTGTTTACCTTGAAACTATTCTTCTGTCCCAGCTAGCCATTACAAACACCCGTTGTTGATATATTTATCTAGAATATTTTTTTTTGAAAAAAACAGCAAATCTTACGCTATTTTACAACATGATTTGGTCTTTCCAGTCTGTTCTTTTCCTGTCTTAAATCCTGCTAGCCTTATGTTTTGCTGCTTTTTGTGGTAGAAGAAGTGTTCACAGGGAGTACTGTAATAGACACTGTAAAGGTACTCGAATAAATGGGGCAGAAGAGTGTTAGTCGCTAAAGCTGACAGCATAATACCTATCCAAGTGAAGCACCAACTTCATACTGAAAGGAGCTCGGCAGAATCACAAAGACCTTCACGTTCATTGCTTCACAGTACGTGGAGAACACTGCAGCCTCCCCAAGACAAACTCCAGTGATCACATTTAGCAAAATAAACAATTAGATCTGACAGGTCACTACCAAAGTGCACTTTCATCAAGCAAAGATGTAAAAGACTTGAAATTTTCTTGAACCGTTTATCTTTACAAGGAAACAGACAGTAATTAACCAAATGCCATTCATACTATCGTAAAAGTGAGAAAGACTAAAATGTTTTCTAATGTAATTAAATTTATCATAAAGGAAAGACAGCATAGTATTAAAATATCAGCATGAGCTTGGACAATGACCGTTTTGGAGAATGTCTTTAGGAAGGCGAGCTGCTGTCAAGGATCTGCAGGAAAGCGAAGCCAGCACCAAGCTGCCTGGCTGTGCCTTTGCAGGATGCCACCTGAACAGCAGAAGGCAGAGAGAGACAAAGCTGTGATTTATAACCTGAACTACCTACACTAATGCTACTCCCACCATAGCAGCTCTTAACGCTACCAAGCTCAGGCCACAACTCATAAAATACACTCAAAAAAAAAACACTAAACATAACAGAATGAAACATAATCCATAGGACGCATTTTGAAATTACATTGGTTTAATGTTTCTCACATACTTCTTCCTAAAACTCCTGTAATTACTGAGCAGTTTTGACTTCAGTTCTTCCAGCTCACAAGCACTGCAATAACCACTTTTCGCGGAACAGATAAATTGGAATTGAAACTGAACAGCACACTTCATAAAGTGAAGTTGAGAGGTGGCATCCTGAGACTTTCGGCGGATCGGTTACTCACCCTCTTGAATAAGCAAACTGTGCATGAAGGTCTCACCTTGAAATTAATGCTTTCCCCTCAGGAACTCAAAAGGATGGGACTAAATAGGAAGAGCAAATTAGCTCAGGGTGACAAATTCCACCTTGGTAAGTGTTTGCTCTTGCACTGCTGGTTGGGTTTCATGACTTGCCCTATAGACTGGAGGGCCATGTTTGTGCTTCCTGTAAACCTCTGCCTCCTCCTGCAGCTCCCCCCTCTTGTCCTTATGAAGTAAATTGGTTCTTCTCCTAGTGGCATGTTTCTTGATGCACTATAAAAATCTTTCTGCACAGCTTTCTCCCCCAACTCTGCCACATACACACTATGTTTTCATTCAGATGGTCGAACAGCAAACAGCTTGCCCAGGGAGGCCGCGCAGTCTCTGTTCTTGGAGGCTTTCACGACCTGTCTGGATGGAGTCTTGAGCAGCGTGGTCTGATGCCATAGCTGACCTTTCTTTGAGCAGGAGGTTTGGCTGGAGACCTCACAAAGTTCCTCTCCAACCAGAATTAATCTGTGAATCAGTGGTCAGCATGAAGCAGGCTTAAATGTTATTTACCTCTTTTGACTATTTTTCTATTAAAAAAAAAAAAAAAAAAGCTACCCCAGATAGTCATCCCCACTGCTGTACTGCACTTGTTTTGTGCTAGATATTATGATGGATGGCAATTCAAGGAATTTGACATAAGCTACATGAAGGCTCCTGAGAAGGGTGGCAGTTCAGCTCTCTATAATTTTATCTCCTTCATTACGAGCTCTGCCAGTTCTGAAGTCAATGCTGGCTCCTATGAACTTGACGCTTTCAAATCCTTTTTTATTCCATGACCTTCCCTCCCCTCTTTTTGAGGCCTCAGTGATCAGGATCCCTTCTTTTATGTACACATGCACCCTATTTTAATTCCTTCTTGGGGCAGCCAGTTTCCCCCCACATCTGTGCGTGCATTTTATACAGCATGGGTCACTTTGCAGATCGATGTGAATTTTCCCTTGACTACCTCCATTCGTTCAATAATAAAGGGAAAGAGGCAACATGAATGTGGAGAAGCCTTCATAAAACACACAGGTGACATTTATACCAACTGTTTCTGCTGAACTGCTTTTCCAACACTACTCCCAGAGCACGCTTTGTTGTGCCACCAACCAGAGCCATCTCATTATTCACATAAATTGGGCCATTTGGAAACGAGGAACGGTGCAATGTCATCATTCACCAGGATAAGTACAAGCATCAACGCCTTTTTTCAGCTGGTTAAAGCAGCACAGGGATGCTGCCTACAGGTAAGTCTAGCATGCTTATACTAGGCTCAGTTTCTCCTTTTACAAAAAGATTCAGGTTTAATAAAGCTGACTAAAGGCCTGAAGTTAAAGGCCCCAAGAGGATACAAGGAATACTCCTGAACCATCCAAGAACCACAGATCAGAGCTGAGGGAGCAGAATGTTATAGGTATTATAGCACTGGGTCACTGAGGATTTCTGTGACCACCCACGACAAGGCTTAGCTCAAGAGGATCAGGAAGAGACAGAAGAGAAAAGGGTTGGAAGGGAAGCAGCCAGACTGCATCATGAGACTGGGTGTGATCACAGGCGCCTAAATCATCCTCCAGTGCTGAGTGACAGAATCCAAAGAGAACTGAGAAAAAAAAAGGTGGGGCGAAATCCCAGACTAACATTTTCTGCCCAGAATTTTCCAGTTAAAATGCTTTCATACGAGCTTCAAGTCAGCACTAACACTCAGGAATTCGCTGCTACCTGAAATTGTGTCACGGAGGATAGACTTTATTCTGCCACTCAAATGTAGTCAGCATCAGATTTAGTGCAAGTTTACCACCGTGACGGCTCCTCTCTATTCTTCCAATTCGCTTTAGTGGAAGACGTGAATTATAATGACTCAATAACAGCTCATTGAGCATTCCCTCCATGTATTACACTTTTATTGTACTAGCTTACAAGCTATATTGGTTAGATGTATGATTTATCTGAATTAATGTACAATTCCGCAATGTAAACCTGAGGTCAGTTTGCACTGTGTGAAGAAATTATCATCCAAATTAGTATTGATTGGAAGTTAGTAGTCACAGCTGTATCTTGTTTACCACCATAAAGCAGTCACTGTCCCATCACCACTAAAATCTAACCGCAGAATTATCCCCTCCCCATGTCACAGGTAGCACAAACCTTTAAGCATTCCACGGGGAGTCAGGATCACCAGCTCTTTTCGAGGATAGCATTTATTATATTACAGGGTAGTAATTCTTGTTGAACTCAATGGTTCCAGGAATTGACAACAGAACCTGCTTTCATCTTGAGATCAATTAGTTCCAGTACAGCCCACGTTTCTTACAGCAAAGAATCTCTTCTACAGGTGGCTGACACACACACTTCAGTTTATTTCTCAATTCCCACCAGTCAAGCCTCAAATTAAGAGGCAGCACCAGCAGCCTCTGTCTTAACAGCGCTGTTGTTAGAGCCCTAGCACAGGGCTTAGAGAGCTGGGTTTTACAATTTCTCCTGCCTGACAACATTTGAGCCTAGTGCCTGCTCACTAAGACAGCGCTCTAGCTACAACATTAGAAGACAGGGATAAGGCTTTTTTTTTTTTTTTTTTTTAATTTCTCATTGTGATGGGTAGAGAAGAATAAAGTAGACAGGACTTACTACGCAGACAAATCTGTTTAAAAATCTTAGTATTTCTAGGACTATTCACATACATCAGGCTATTACTCTTTAACACAAAATAAGTTAATCATTTCTGGGCAACCACTGACCTACAAAAACATCAGGTTTCACCTTACACATTCTTCTCTACTTTTCAGTAATTCTATGCTCTTCACCACATAAGCTCTTACCTCATTTCAGGGTAGCTTCATTCCAGCCTAGCGTGCAGATTAAGAAACAGGCACTGTTGACTTAAAACTCCTTGTGCCGAGAAGAAATTGAGATGTAGGATGCGCTATATGATACTGTTGCTTCTTGTTGAAAGATTGCCACCACCAACTATTTCAAGCGAATGCAAACTGCCAAAAGTGAGTTAGACCCTGCTTAACAGGCTGACCTCTCAGAGATGCAACAAAGCTTGAGCAAGAGAAAGGCACACAGCTCCACAGATTTAAAAGAGAAGGCCCTCGGAGAATGTAGCAGCCTTAAAATGGAGGCCAAGGCCAAGTGAGAATGAATATGGAATCCTGGCAACACAAATATGACTCATAGTCCCTTACCTTTCCTTAATACCGATGGCTTGACCCTCTTGGAATGCTTCTGAACTGGTCCAGCTCCCAGTTTAGAGTGCCGGTATCCATCTCAACACCAGAACCAGCTTCTGGGAACCCCAACAGCATTCTGGAGCATTCAGAGGAGGAAGGGAAGGACTCTGGGAGGTGCCATATCTCCTACCACCAGCCCATGGGCTAGGTGGGTGTCTGACACAAGGCTTCTTGTTCTGTTCGTACTTGCAGTCTTTCATTTTCATGTATTTCATATAACTAGAAATTGTTTCTACCCAGCTGGAAATCTGAGAATTATTCTACTATTTAACATTATATAAAAAACAACCTGTTTTTCACATTTTGATTCACACAAACATGCATAATCTCAATGCCAGCGTTTCATAGCTACCTGCCTCTGCTGCTAAGTACCTTGTGCTGTAGCAGAACCTAAATTTCACATCATTTTAATGTTACCTACTTATGGCATTTGGTGCAAATCAGTTGCAAAATGTCAGTCCCAAAATAACTGTTATTTGGGCTTTTTCTTTCAACCAATTCCTGGGCTTGTAACCACTTATTAAAAGATTTCTTGTAATGATTTTTTTTATTTGTGTTGATCTTGTGGGGGGGGAGGGGAAGGCTGGAAGAAAAAAAACTTGATCCACTTGATCAGTGTTGCTTCAAATGATCAGTAATTGTCTTCTGCTTTGTCTTCTACTTAGCTAGATTTCTGTTACATAATTCACACACCTAAAATACTTGTGAATATTCAAAAATGTAACTCAGGCATATAGGGAAGGCAGAAAACTGCCAGGTGAACAATCCTCTTATCCTATTTTCTTGCCAAATAGGATTGGATAAGAGAATACTTAAAAACTAAAAGGCAGAGCATTCTGAACACACAAAATAGACACCATTATCCTCTAATGTTTCTTGAGGAATGGGGGTCACTACTGAAGAAATTCAGCAAGACAACCTAAGAACTTCAGAGGCTGCACAGTCTCTGATCTCTAGCAGCATTCGTGGATTTCCAAGCTAAGCTATCACCGTAAGCTGTTACATCTTGTGCTTTACAGAAATGATTGCTGGCATGACAGAGAAGTTACCAGAGAATTACTTAGTGGATGCTGTCTCCATCTTCCTTCCCCAGCTGCAGAGCATTTCATACCTAACAGGACGACAGCGGGTTTGCAGCAGCAGCAAAGAACTAGCCTGGAGCAGCCTACGAAGGGGGTTCGTATCCAAGCACAGAACCAAGCCCAGATGCACAAGGATCCTCTCCACCTCTTACTGCTGAGGAGAGGGTACGAACATCGCTGTTGTTCCGAAAAAACTTCTAAGTGATGAACCTGTACTGAGTAGCTCCTTCCAAAAATTGACAGCAGTAACAAGCGCAAGACAATTTAGCAGCCACTCTGGGAAGTCATCTTCAGTCCTGCCACCCCCTCAATTCTTTTAATGAATCCCACTTCAGGCTGTGTCAGAATTTGATGTGAGAGCAGAGATGACCTGCATTCCTGCATCATTCTCCTCTTACCAAGCCCCAGCAGTCTTGGCTTTTTTCTCTATCGCCAGGTGTGTATTGGCCTATTCAAAAGCCTCTCTTTCCCACATATCCCTAGCTCACTGAAATATTTTAAATCTCATCTTGGCTCCCTTTTTAATTTAGCGAGCACAGTGAAAACAATGTTGTCTACACAGAGGTGCAGTTCTGTACTTGTACCTCCTGAGCCACCAGAAAACAGTTAGGGCTTCTCAAATATCAGAGTTTTATTCTCCCAAAGTCAAACTAGGGGTTATCAGGTGCTAGATACAGTGAGTTTTAAGTGGTATTGTTAGGGTTTTAATCAGCTGTTTTTTGATCTCTGAGTGCAAAAAGTTCTAGAGTCTGTCGAATAAAAGGAACACAAAGCCTTGAGTCAAATGACCCCAAATCCAGGCGACAAACGCAAGCTTGTTTGCCCATATGGCACATCACATGTCCAGAGAATCGTAGCAAATATGTGGATCTTTGAGCACTGAGAAACATACATCTCAATTGTTTTCGTTTCCCAAAAAGTTTATGCTAAGGTTTTTAAGGTGAGACAGTATCAATAAAGCACCAGGAGCACACAACCACTTCAGGGCAGTTCGAGGTACCTCTGAGACTCCAGCTCCAGTTGCCATGGTGTTGGTAGGGGACTGCAGATTTTTGCTTCAGTGGAAAGAAAGCATGCAGCAGCAGCTCCTTGTAACCTCCATCTTCTCTAACTTGCTCTTCACATGCCCTCCCACCTTTTCTGTCTCCACCATCTTCTCCTTCTGTGTGACCGTAATTTCTCAGGCCAGCAGTTTCCTATGTCCTTTCCTCCAACGCTCCATTGCCCTCATGCCTATGTGATCCCTTCCTCCTCTTCTGTTTTTTTCCACATTTCTCCATTATGGGATTTCTGTGTCTCAGCCCACCATCGCTGTCGTACTTGTACACTGGACTAAATGCCAGAACAGAAGCAATCAACAATTAAGATGCCTGTGCTTACTTTTACATCTGATATTCAATATAATTTAGCAATGCTGGACCAGGAGTGCTCTCCTGATACCTATAAAAATGTTACCAAACAGTCATAATTCAAGTGCACATTAGCTAGAAGATTAAAGACTGTAACCAAACCCTTTTCATATTAACCTTCTGTCTGGCTATTTCAGAAAGCAGTCATTGCAATGGGAATGTCTAGATTTAATATTTCTAAGCGATAGCGCAAGGCAAAAGACTAAAAGCAAAGCAGCAGAACCTAAGATTATCTTGGAGAGCAGCAGAACTCCGATATCCCTGATATGTGCATGCTCAGAATAAAGTGCCTGGTTTGGGTATGGAGCTCTGATAGGAAAGCATTAGGTAAATGAAGACAGGATTTTATCTGGGTAGGGTGGGTTACAAAGAGAAAGTCATGATGTAGTTTGTTTGTTTTTTTTTTCCCTTGCTTAACCTTTCATCACGATGGACTGCTTATTGAAAGTAATATCAGAATGATGAAAAGAAAAATGGTTTAAGCAATCTCAAACCAAAGATAATGACAGAGTAGCTTAGAACATATTTTTCCATATGCCCACCACTCCACAGCGTTTCTTAGTTGAGATTTCACAGTACCATCATAAAGGCAGTCTTAAAACACATCAGTAGGAAGTAGCTGAAGAAGATACTCCAAGCATGCCCCCTGCAAAGCACAAGAGAAACAAGTATATTCTGTCTAAAAAAAAAAAAAAAAAAAAAGGCCAGCAAATGCTAAAGGACATTGCCAAGTTATTCTGGCATTGCACAAACTAGTTTCAAAAATGCCTTTCTAACTGTATTAGCCTGTGCTGTCCTTTAAAGGACAGGCATCTATTACAGTCCAAAAATCCAGCCCCCAATCTGAAAACCCCTGAAACTTTGAATTTTACAGCAGCCAAAGTTCTAATAACTTTAATGGCTAAACATCAGAACCAATTTGGTCTTAAAAATAGGATAAAAATTAATGAAGAGCATCGACTCTTTTTACATAGAAAAATAAGAACAAATCCTTCAGAAGACACGGCACATAAATCCCTGCTTCTGCACAGACATGCGAGAAGATGGATTAGTGCCATGAGCAGCACCAGAGAACGGAAACAGAATAAAAGAAGTGACTGAAAATGAAAAAATGACTAAGGAAACCACAAAGACAAAATACCCTTATTTAAATTCCTTGGATCCAATAATAAATAGTGCATGACAGTTTGTCAATAAATGTGAGAAACTCACTCAAACGAGGAGTCATGTAAGGACTTCTGACATTTCCACAAACGAGAGTTGATAACGGACAAAAAAACTTTGTATTTTTCATACGTTTCAAAGGGTTTCCACATCAAACAGGCAGGCACTCTGCAGGTGGTAATTTCACCATCAACTGCTCAGTTCTGCCAATTCTTTAAGTTGAGACTCAATAGCAAGCCCTCACGTTCCTTTTAACACCGAGGGATATTTCTCAGTGTGGTGCTTGGCAGGAGACTACCGCCAATTGTCCTCCGAAGCTGCTCCCTCTTATCACAGACACCGGGTGGCAAAAGGAACGGGAAGCTCGAGGCAAACCCAAAAAATCCACACAAACAACAGGCACCGCGGTTGGGAAAGGCTGGAGTGCTTCCACTGCTCAATGTCACTTAATTAAATCTGTGTGCTCGGGTACAATCTTTAAATCACTTTTCTAATTAGGAAATGCACTCTGGCCTATGTCATTAGCCATGCTACGTCAGCAGGCTACCAAAACGGCTTTGAGTCTAAGCACGCTAGAGATTAGTCTCGTTATTCAGCCACAGTCTCTCAAACAGAACAAAAATTCCTCTTTAAAACATGCAACCAGTCAAGGAAAAGTGGTCCAGGAAACAGCCCTCAGTACTGAGCAGCACACAGAGTGCTGGATTAATCTAATTACGTTGCTGTTGCTTTTCCTAGCAAGCTATTTAACAAAATACACAGCAATGATGAAAGAGTTGACTCTCACTCTACAAAAAGATAATTAAGATTTGTTTGGTGGAACAAAAGACAAATCACAGTTAAAATCAACATAATTTTCAGTATTCTTGACAGTTCAAGAGACTGCATATTAAAATGGATTAAATGCAATTATCCCAGTTATTTTTCCTCTGTTGATTCTAAAAGTGATACCGAGATGATAAACTCTCAGACAGCATTCAGCATCAGTTTGGAGCAAATTCCTTTTTTCAAGCATGTAAGAAAACCACCCACTGTTTTGCTTCACCAACACATACCGAAGGTGAAGAAACACTACCTGAAAAGCAGACCAAGTCAGAAAAATGCCCTGGTGTGCCAGCTTGGCGAGAGACTAACACGGAATAGATTAAACACAGCACTTTTAAAAATAAAAATACCCTCCCACCAGTTTGGAGCTAGGAGTGTGCCAGCAAGTCTCTTGGCTTAGTCAGGACCCAGATTCTTCATTCTCTTTCAGTTACCAAGTCCTGGAGCCTGATTTCAAGCACTGACATCTCATGGTTTCATATACTAGCTTGGACTTCAGCATTCTTGAGAATCTGGCTGTAAAAAGACAGGCACCACCTCTTCTTTTACTAAAGCAACAGCTTCTGCAACAAAGCAGTCATCGCTACTTGAGTCGCTGGATCGCTGCCCACAAAGGGATGTTTAGAGCCTCATCCTTTAAACATCTACATATTTTAGATACTCTAGTTTTCTGTTCTTGATCCCCATGCTCTTTTCCTCAGTCTGAAGAAAAACTGTTAAAAGGTACCTTTATTCTCTGTTTCCTTGTTGTCTTTTTTTTTTTTTTTTTTGGGAGGGGGGGAGCAGCATTCTCAAACATTGCCTCAGGAAAAGATTTAACAGACATTAACCTATGGGAAGTGAAATGAAATTGTCTCAGGGTCTTTCCAGGGTTTAGCTCAAGCTATGGAACTAGACAGGTAAACTAAGCTAACACAATGCATTTTACAGATGGTTTTAACAGATTAACTTGATCATTTGAGATCATTGTTAGGAACACTCAACCATGGCAAGAACACATTCCAAGTGCAGAAGACTCTATGCTATTTTAATGTTAACATAAAACATGTGTTAGTTTAAGAAGTTTCCAGTTCTGACGCTTGCTAATGTATACCACACATAACAAGTAACAGAAGTATGCAGAGAAAAACACTTTTTTTTTTTTTTAAACAGCCTTTAACACTCTTAAATTCTGCACAATGTTGAAATATCACTATCTGCTTAGCCTACTAAATTAAAAGCCAAAGAATCTATATGGATTCTCCTGGCATCTCACAGAAAGAAGAGGGAAAATAAAAAGTGTTCTCCATATTCTAAGCACAGGAACATTCCTGAATGGCAAAAGCTTTTCCTTCATCATATTACCTTTTAACAAAAATCCTCTCAAGAACTGTAAGCCAACTCATTACTAACTTCTGTGCATGAATTTATAAACAGTTCCAGGTAGTCGAATTCAAAACATTTCTACCTCTGGTATTAAGTCTCAATGACATTTGAGCAGAAGGGAAAAAATAAATCAGATTTTAGGCTTCATTTCAAGAGTATGATTTAATTGAGGAGGATTTTTTTTTCTTCCAAAGAGATGGGGAAGAACTAGAGCATTATTAAACAAGACACATGAAAATATGAAGCTCGCTACAGGTTAGAAATATGTGACACAGTTTCTACAGAGATAGATAGCTTATAAAAAGGGAGATTAATATGAAGTTGGTTCACAACAATTAACAAGTTGTCAAATGCCCATGTTATCTTTTAAAATACAGATTGACTTTCTCCTCAGGCAAATAATGCAGCAAAATATTTGAGCCTTCTGAACAAAATAGAGCATCCTTTTCCTGGGTCCCAGAGGTGATGGGCATTACTGTATTTTCTCTAGACAGCAAAAAGGACTGAGAGCCTGGTTATGAAGCCCTCTGTACACCATGTTGTGCAGCTCAGATGCACAGAAAGAGTGCAGACAATGCTCAAAGGGGAGGTTTCTTGACACAATCACTTCTACAGAATTACAAAGCTTTCTAAAAAGATAAAATCTCACCAGCTCAAGAGAGACATCATAGAAAAAGAGGAACAATAAAGCTACCTTATCTTATTTTTAGCCTAAGCAAACATGAGGGTAAATGACTTAACTGTTGTTTTTTTTTTTTTCTTCCCCAAATCATTAGGCTCATACAGATACGACAAAAGCAAAATGTACAGTTAATAGACCAGACACAGGAAAGTTACTTGCAGCTCTCCCAAACTTCTGCCAAGAACAGTGAGTTGCGTTGACAAAATAAAACACGGTCTGCATATGAAAGGTAGGAGACCAGGAAGTGGAAGCACTGTTTCACTCAAACAAGGTATAGCACACCCACCAAGATTAAGGTCCAAGGGGAGATCATTCACTGAAACATCTCTTTTCAATGCAGACAGAAAATGTACTGGGTAAAGACTGCAAGAGGGATGAAAAGCCAATAATATCAGTAAACCACGAAGCTACAGGAAGCTGAATAAAAGGCTGGCTGAAAGTGCTGCAGCCCAATAAACACCCAAAGGAAAGAAAAAGATGAAGTAAGATGAGATAGAGATGCATATTCTCTATCCTGTTGGATAATCAAGAATCACCCTGAACTGATACAATTCAGTAAGTCAACAGAAAACAGAATTTCTCTTCACTTTTGTTTGGCAGAAGATTCCAGCATATCTGATTTTTTCACTGCTACTTTTTGCTATGTTTTCATTAAAGAGAACTATGAGGAAATTGAAGAGCCTTGTGCTAAGAAGCCCTTATAAATAAGTTGTTGGCAGGCAACAAAAATAACTGTCTAATAGCTGTTAGCACATACACTGTATGTAGCAAGTGGAAGATTAGAAATACTGCAAGTACTCCACACAATAAAAAGCATCAATTGAGAAATAAAGAATCAAGAAGTTAGTCTGCAAAGGGGTATCGTTACATGGTTTAACTTCACTAACTGAAAATAGAAAGCTCGATTATCACATTTGTCCAAGAGCCACCATACTGTACAGCACATTAGTAAACTGCCAGTCATCCGGGGCTGGTTCTACGAGCAACAGGCTGCTTTGGCAAAGGGGTATGACAACATTTTCTGTTTTAAGGCTAAGGACTACAAAAGAGAGTCTTGATGAGCATTTCTAAACTGTTTTACCTCAAACATCTCCTGCTCTGTCCGACGATGATCATCCAGGAGCTGCTCCAAATAGGTTAGATTACGGAATTTTTCTAGGTAACTACTGTATTGTTTCTGCAGTTGCTCCTCTATCTTCTCATACTCATCCATAAAAGCAGGACTGCAGACAACAAGAACAAACTACTCAGAGAAACACAGACCTGTACACGGGGAAATCCAAAACAGCATTCTTGTTTTTGCAGCTGCTTTTCCATGTCTACTGTATTAATCTATAAGGACCTTCTCTTCCAAGGTTCCACGATACTTCAGAGACCAAAAGCACAAGGCAAAGAAATACTAAGCTGTCCCATGAAAATTACGCATAGCAAAGGTAACATTATTGCATATCCACTACCATTCCTTTCCAAACACAGAGAAGGCAGCATTTTGGCTTCTTTAGCAGACAAATCTAAATTAATCAGCTTGCTGTTCCTTAACTCCAAAAAATAAAAATAAATAAATAAGTCTTGTTGCATGGATGGTAAGCCACCTACTTTACTGGAGGCTTATCTGCAACAAAACTGTACTGTGTTGTTAGAAGCATAAGTAGTCCCAATATAAGTGATGAGGCCCTTTACTATAGTGTCTACTGCTGTGCCCCACAGAATACCACTGCTGTTCAGTGCTTCACTTCTACCAACTGAAGTGTTCGGGATCACAACGCGTATAGGAATCCAATGTTATTCTTCCCACCACTCATTTTTCTCACATTTATATTCTTTTTTTTCTTCATATGAGGTTCAAAAATAGAGAATGATCTTATAGATTGCATAAATCTGCAATTTAACCAAGAGGACATGGTTAATTTAACCAAGCTAAACCACGGATATGAACATTTTGATGTTACGGCAAGTTGTGTCACTGCCTAGAGGAACCTATCCCAACAAGGGACACTTAATTACTTTGGTGGCTGGGAATGCTGGAAGCCTCTGGAACAAAGGGAATAATTGCACCACGTGCCATTTTCAGTGGAGGTACATGCCTCCATTTATGTTTACTAACAAAGGAAAAAAGACCTGCTACCTGGCCATTTTGTACAGCTCAGGCAGCAACTAGGCAGCCCACCAAATAATGTTCTGGGGGCTTTTAACAGCCCTGATAATCTGGTTTCAAATACAAAATAACCAAAAAAATAAACAACTACAATCCAGACTGGGTATCTCTAGAGATGAAAATCCTTCTCCCACAGGCCATCATCTCAGTCTCATTAACAGACTTCACTCCTCGCTGCTCTAAGCATTAAGAACACACGATACCATCATTTATGCTAGCACTCGTTTATGAAGTAGGTAATCGGTTCATAATCTTTACCGAACACTCTGTAGGGTCTGTAGCCTCTTCTGGCTTCTTTCCAGCTCCAATTTTCTTTTTTCAATCTTGGCTTCCAAATTGGCTTCATCCAAAGCCACATTACTCAACATGTCTTTAGTCTTTTGGACTTGTTCCTAAAGGAGAAGGATGATAAACCATAGCACGCACTGGAATAATTAGAATTGTCTTTCAGATACTAAACCTACTTCTGTATTATCTCATATAACGTGTTTTCATAAAACTTTATAACAATGAGCTAGCACAAGCGAGGCAATGAGATTTTTATTTTTTTGTGACCAGGATAATGAACTAGCTATACATTTAGAAATTTAAAATATGTATTTTTTCCCCATACATTCTTAAAGAAAAAAAAACAAACAAACAAACAAAAAACACACAAAATAAGTTGTCCTGAGCTTTAACTTCCTTACTTTCTTTTTCAACAAAATGGTACTAAAAAATGGGAAGGAAAGAAGCCCCCTCCAAAAATCTGACAGGATACAGAAAGCCATCTTTCAACAGGTAAGCATCTGAATAAACACAGATGAGAAATGTGTTTATTTCTTGGCACTACTTTAGGGAATATCTAGGCTTTTATCAACATTCTTTTTCTTCCTGATAAATGTTACTTTTGAAAAGACGTTAATCTATCCCAATACCTTCATCCTCTTCTGAGTCTTGCTGCATCCATCTTTTCAAAATCTGGGAAGCATCCCAAAATTTGCAACACATTATAGGAATAAGGAGGGGAAAGCTAGTTAGAACAACTGAGTGCATTCAGGGTGCTCATGCTCTAGAAACTCTTGAATCTCTCAAGTGAAAGGGAAGAAGGACTTCACAGTTGCTGTTATTCTAGCAGTAATTGTTGCGTGCTGTACAGCTATAATAGGTCGTTTCATTAACTGGTCCAGAACTAAACCAGATGAGGTATATGTTATTGGTATTTCTCAATTGCTCTAATATTTTCCTGTTAGTTTATTAGCACTACTGCCTAGAATATCAATACACATTAACAACATTTAGAGTTCATATGGACTGCAAGTAGGAGCAGAAACAAAGAAAGATCGCCAGGAGTATCTATTGATTATGCTCTGGCTGTTTAAAACCTGGAACTCCACTCCTTGTAATTATGCAATTGGACTGGATACAGTTTGCAGTTAAATAACTTAGAGTATTCACTAGGATTTAATTAACCACCATACTTGCCTATCGGGGCAGCTAATGATTCAGAGATACAGGAACCCAAGCACTGGAGCAAGGACAATGTTCCCGAGACCAGGACAAGGGACTTCTGAAAACTAGAACTGTAATGAAGCATTGGCATGCCACTAATTAGCACAGTGCAAGTTCTTCTCACCCCTTTCTCAGCTCAAGTATCCTTTTTCCAGAGCCCACCTTCACAACCGCAGAGGCAGCAACACATTTTGAGTTACCAGGTATACCCCTTGCAGCCCGGACTGTAAAATTGACGCAGCTTAAACAGTGGAGGTGGCATGCAGATTTCTGTGCTGATGCAGTCAATCATTCCTGTAGAGATTCTGGGGCTACTGCTGAGCTCCTACCAGAAGCAGGGATTACGACTAAACCACAGAGGGCTTTTTTATTTGTTGTTTTCTCCCAAGATAGAGGCCAAGGGAAGCTGTTCTTTGACACAGCTGTATTGACAGCAACACCATGGGTTTGTTACCAAAGTCAGTGCAGCTGGGGGAATATTTCACACATTAAACCAACACAGCCACACAGCACAACAGTCTGGCAGCAGAGCTGTTCTTAACATGTTCTCCTAGGTGCTGCTGCTAGCATAGTTTATCCGTTCTGCTGCAGGCTGTGATTTCTGACTGCCAGCTCAATCACTGTGCAGACACCTCTTCTACTCCGCCAAGAAAAGCTACCAGTTAGTTAGCAGGGTTGCTCACTTGGAACACAACAGATTTTCCAAAGAAATCATAAAGATCATCACTATATTCATTGCCACGATGCAAGGAGCCATCACAGACCGATCTCTGCCTTGATGAACATAGGTAACATTAAATGCGCGAACACAAAGACCAAAACTTGCATTAGCCGTTAGTTGAAGTTTCACATTACCTGTTAACTAACCAGGCAGAGCATTACTTGGCCCAGTCAGTTGAAGGTGATGTGCACTCTATGGCTTAAACCTAGGCTGTTGATAAGAACAACTATGTTCTTCTTACAGGAGAGGAATGATGATTTTGCAATTAAATATCAATTTGCTTACCAGAACACAGTCAATGGCAATTTTCATCATCTTTTCAGCCTCATTTATCTCCAAAGGTCTGGCAATAGATTCTGTTCTTGCTTCCTATGAAATAAAAGTACATAAATATATTTAAACAGTACACTACAAAATTAGTATTTGCAGAACAGAGGACGGTCAAGCAACAACAACATAATCATCTGCATAACAAATGGCAGAGGATTTAGTATTTATGCACCGAGGCTCAAACAATTAAAAGAATGGGAGGTTATGAAAAAGTCAGTTAAGCGAGGCTGGGATCAACATGGAGCGATTAAGGTAACTTTTCAAAAACAAAGTGTTATCATTAGAACTGCAACTATTCTTGAACGCAGATTTTTTGGAAACTGCACAGGTTATTACACATTAAGCAAAGTGTGCAACATGGAAGATTTCATCATTACAATGCAGCTCACATAAACAGCATTGTAGGAAGATGAGCCCAGTGTCAAAAATTCACAGACACAAGCAGTGTGAACCCATCTAACTAAGCCAGGAATCTGGGACAGCCTGTAGGTGCTTCCCACGTGGGTGTAGACCCATATAAAATGAGCTGATGATGCAGATGTACTTCTCTGATTCAGGTAACCAAGTGATTCAGACTCCTCATCAAGACAGCATTCCTTGTTTATATCCCCCCAAAAACCTCTTCTGCATACAGCAGTTCTGGGGACAGATGGGCTTAGGAGCATTCAGCATGCCCTCCTCTGTACGACACCTTACAAAACTGACCAGGTCATTACACAAAAACACTGGATCGGTTGCTTGACTGGGAGAAGAGGGAGATTGTTCCAGCCAAAGGTCCTTAAAATCATCTTATGTCAGCAAACCATTTGGTAGCAGGTGGATAAAGACAGAAATAGCATCTCTCTAGAGAACATCTGACTAAGAATCTGAAACCACTTTATACACTGCAACAGGCTGTACCCAGCCTACTACAGGACGGATGCTGGAAGCAGATACAATTACTCCGTTACGTTACCAGGCCAGACACTCCAGCTTGCGTAAGCACATATTGGTGGAGGCAGCCCAACTCCATCCCACTGCCTCACCAACTCAAACTCGGGGAGTTGCAACTTGTCTAGGTGAGCTCCCCGATTGGATTCACGGTGCTTTTTGTGCAGAGCTTATTCCTCTGCTGCATCAGCTCCCTGAACCAGCCTGCCACATGATGCATGGAGGGCTTTTGTTATTTTTTGGGGGTGGCACAAGAGAAGTAGGGGAAATATCTTGTTGGGGAATGACAAGAGCTGCATCTGTTAGTGGCAGTGACAGCTTACACTGCCTAAGGTGCTTGTGAACGTTCCCCTGCCCACACAGAAATACAAGCTCCAAGCAGCAGAAAGTCAGTCTGGTTGAATACAGGATGCAAGGAGTCTGCACAGTACATATTCCTGAATAACTCCACAGGTAGACACTTTTGGAGGAAGGCCGGAGAGGAATAAGTAGCTCAGTAGCTATTATGAGACCATTCTGCATCTACAAGCTCAACAAAATGCCTGTTCATTTGTGAAGACTCCACCTGAGCCGAGATGCACAGAAGCTAAAAAGGAAGCCAGATCAGCTGCTGGAAACACCGCCCTGCCAAGTGCACTCAGCTCTCCTGATGGCAACAGAGAGATCTCTGCTACAAAGCGACTGTATTTCAAACAAAATAGTTTACCACTCAGCAGGAGGAAGGAAATGATTTCCCTTTCCATTTTCAAACGAGATAAAAGGAACAGCGAGGACCTTAGGTTTTAATTATATGCAACTCCCTTACCAATTTCCTTTCAGTAGCCTGGTGAAGCACCCACAGATAACGCACAAGTCACTCTGACCTGTGTCAGATCAGGGTAACTGATGGGTTTCAGATATACCTCTGAGGAGCCATCATTTCATGCTGGAATCATCTCTACAAGTTTGATGTTTCTCCTTCTACCTTCCCTCTACCACCCGTGCAAGTTTTACCTACAGTCTTCATGGAGAAATCCACATCAATATCCAGAATGAGGTTTAGTGCTGAAGTCACGCCTGCTTGGAAAAATTTGTCAGGCCAACGAAGAGCAGAGTTAAGGCAGCAATTTGTATTTTCAGACCTGATTGCTGAACCATAGCTTAGCCAAAACGAAGGCAGTCAGTACCATGAACATCTTCCTCGCACTCCAGCAGACCAAGAGGTGAACCCAGGTGGACCATCGCAGCTTCCATGGGCACGCAGCTCCTCCCTAAGGGTCTACATTTGCATGCCCATTTTTCACTTCACTGCTACAAACAGTGCCATGAACCTGTGACACTTCAGAGCAGTAAATGTAAGTGGGCACTAAATCATAATGGAAAAAACAATACATTTTGAGAAAATGAAAATGGTCAATGAATTCGTTAATGGATGTTAGTAAAGGCTCCCATGGATATCCATCAGCAGGACATCTCCTTCATCCCATGAAAACTCTTGAAGGGAAAGCTTTTACTTTCAGTACCTCTTTTGAGGAAGGACCCTGCAACTGGCCATAAAAAGAAGATAGCTCACATTAATGTGCACAGAGAAAAATAAAATACCCCACAAAGGCTACGGAGTCATTATGAAAAGTATTTACTTTAAAATACCAGAGTTGACTAATTTAAACATTATTAAGCCATTAGCAAATGAAAGAAAATGAATTTAAGTTCACACAAGCGCTTTGACAATCTCTGACTCCCCACACGAGCAAATAAACCATGTTTTCCTGCCAGCCCAACTTGTCATCAACAGCATTTCTTACCCTGTATAAAATACGCAGCAAGATGACAACTGAGATTTTTAAAACCTGACTTGGCACAAAAGCTGCCTGTTTGTGCTTAAATCTGTGGCTACAAATAGGCTGTACACCTGAAGGCAAACCAATATTCTGAATTTGCCCAAATACCAGGTATTACATTGCTGCTGGCTGTACTCACAATTCCATGTGCTCAAAAAAGGTGGGCAAATGAAACTAAGCTGCAAAATGTGTCTTTCTTCATTTTCTTTTAAAGTAATGTACTCTTTGCAATTAGGTGTACTAATCAGAACGCACATTATAATACACAAGAGGCTTCCTTTAAATTAACCATTAAAACCAGAGTTCTCAGGAGAGGTGAAAAATATAGAAAAAAATTATCAAGGCAAGGGGAGGGAAGAAGCTGAACAATTTAGGACTATACCTAGTAATTACAACTTAAGAAGACAAACATATACAAAAAGAGAGAGGTCTTCATGAACAAACTGATTGTTTACCACTTACCAGTGCTTCCTGTTCAAAGTGTTCAAAGAGCTCCCTGGCTATACTTTTACATCATAAATACTAATTAAAAATCGGGGAAGCCAAGTGTAAAATTATTTTTGATGAACTAAAGCTGACAATTATTAAAGAAAACACACAGAAGTACACAAGAGACACCATTTGCTGGCATTTTTTACCCACTCTGGTTCAACCAGTATTTGGTGCTGCACGGGAAGGCTGAGATGTTCAAGTTTTGCATCTCACTTTGGACAAAGCCAACTGGAAGTACTATCAAATTACTTGGCTGGTTTAGACTCAAAAAATTTTGTTTTCTTTGGAAATGAGAATTTCATTACAAAGTTAGGAAGATCTCTAATCAAAGGCCAGCCGACTGCCCAGTCAAGCAGAACAGAGCACAGCCTGACAGAACGTTCCCTGCAGGATGCAGAAGGCTAAGAGGGAAGCCAGCTCCACCCAAGTTGCACCAGTTTTGGCAGCAAAAGTGAAGATAAATTTCCTTAGAGCAAAACTGCACTGCTGTCGTTTCAGGAAATAACACTGAGCTTAAAGCCTTCAAAACTCCATCTGTCTAAAGAAATCACGAGTCTCATGTGTGCACCGCTGCTGAGTGACCATCCCCTGGGTCAAAAACCAGCAAAGGAGAAGGCCACAGGAGATCCTCCCAGTCTGAGGTCCTGTCAACAGAAACCACGCCAGCAGCTGGCCTTCCAGAAGCTGTGACAAGCTGTGGTTCTGGTCATCTACCCCGGCAGCCACCTTTTGGCTCCTATTGGAGACGTCTGCCTAACACGGGACCACAAACTGTCATCATAGTCACAACACTCAGTTTGGTGTCACAGTACAGCTTCTTTCTGCCAAAGGACAGGGAAGCAACTCGTTCATTGCACCAGGAGTTCTGCAGCACTCACCGAAGAAGCATCCTGTAGGGTACAAATACAGGGACACTAATTCTATCAAACCCTCTTTCAGCTTCACTGCCAAATACCCAGCTAATATACAAAGGCCGTTTGAAATATAAAATGCAGACAAGCAGCACAGGACCTGCCTTCCACAGAGCTCTACAGACAAATTTCCTGGATGTGGAAAAACATGGATCTCTAGGATTATTAGGGAATACTTCTCTTTTATTCAAAGCAAAGTACCCCTTCGGGTATATGCAGGAGCTCTGAAATAAATGCTAACATGCAGGAGACTCCAGTGCCCGAACAAAAATGTCACTCATCTTCCAGGTATGCACTAAATCCTCTATTATATTTGCCAGCCATTTTCAGATGTCTTGATCACCCTCAGCCATCTGAAATGGGCTTATATGGCTAGATTTAGGCACCTGTACTGCAAATTAAAAAATCAAACAAAAGACACAGTATGGCTGTGTATATATATAAAAATAAAAGCCAGATCAAAGCTCCTGTAAGTTTGGACTTCAGCCCACTTACACATCAATTATAAGAAATATTCCATGCAGTCAACTAAAATTGTCAAGAAAGAAATACCAAACTCTCCCAAAGCACAGGATTCAGTAGCAAACACTACAGAAGGAACTGGTTTGTTGTCAAGTGTCGTATGGGCTCCACAGAGCAATTACCGGCAGAGGGTTGACATACAGCTCCCAGCATCTTCTGAAAGTACATGGGATCGTGGCCTCAGCAGAAACCAGCAGCAGCACTTCCACGGTACATTTTAGCTTTCCATTATGCAAGAGGTGTTACAATCTGATTTAGAACCCTTACATGAAGGGCAATGTTGTGAGCCCATTGTGAAATTTAGAAGCACTTACGTGGACTCAGCTGTAGCTTGGCTCATTTGGCTTGCATTTCAGACCTAGAGTGGGAAATAGCTGGACAATTTCTCAGCCTTCTACCACAACCTGAAGAGCTTCTATTAAAGTCAGCGGACTCTGAGTACAGCGCTGATGCTGGCACTTGTCTGTACAGGAAGTTCCTGCAAACAGAACTAAGGTGGTGAATTTTGAGTGTACCTGTGCTACTTTGCGTTGTCCTGCTGAGCAAATACGCTGACACGCAAGAGTGATGCCACTGAGCAAGGCAGCTCATTCCCACTATGCTCCCGTTGATTTGTTTCCCTGGGTGCTGCAGTGACTACAAGGAACACTTAAAGTCATCCTAAATTCACAGGCTGCCTGGCCACAAAGTAATGCCAGAAAAGCCAAACGCACCTCTTACCACACAACGTGGGGCCAGGAAGTTGCTGCCACTCCTGCAAAAGCCCCCACTGCTTCCTTTGCTAAGAATTTTTCCCTCTAGGAGTTGTATATTTGGTTAAAAATGAAAAGCCACTAATGCAAAAAACAGTCCACAAACATGCCCAGTGAAGAATTTCCAACTAGCTATTGTTTTCCGTCGTGAATCAAAACCAGCTAAGCCAGCTTCCTGCATGCCTACGTATGCAATGAATGGATGCACGCATCTTCTGAACTGCAGGAAGGGGTGCACGACTAGCACACAGGTCACTCATGATAACTGTTTTATATTATATGTATATACTGAATTCAGGAAAATAATTAACATACACTGTGATCACATTTGGCCAAAATGGAATGGATTATTAGGCACGGTTACATGTTAACAGGAAGGTACAGGATGGAAATTAAAAATAATCAAGACCTTCTGAAGGAACCTGATACTTGTAACAGCCTAATTTTTTCCTCAAGAGATTAAAGCTCAAATTAATTGAGATTTTTGCTGCTTCCAGGCTCCCAGGAAGCTGCTGTCTTGTACGCTCATCTCAGTAGTCCACAAAGTAAATCCACAGAGACATTTGCCTACTCAGCAATGCAGAGCCCTCAACCAGAGCTACCGTCCGAAGCCCCAGTAGCTATCGCAGTGTTTAAGAAGCGTGGCACGAGAAGGGGATCTGAGCTAAAGAACCAGCTGGAAAGCACAACTTTCTGCAGAGCAAAAAGAATCAGGCAGCCTGCCTAGCCAGATAAGACGCAATCTGAACATATGCTTTATGACAGAAGGAAACATTGCAAACATTAGCGTCCAGACTGCTGAACTGTGAGGCAAGAAGGAGAACTGTAAAGCTTTCTGACAGGCACATAGTTACACTGCTCTCCCCTCCCCACACCGACCTCCAGGTGGTCCACGGGTCTTCTAGCTCAGGAGCTGTTTCCACTGAATTACCTTCTGCTCACAAACCCCAGCACGTGCTTACTGGTGTCTTCCTGCATCCTTAAAACCCTCACCTTTAATTTAACACTTGCCAGGTTTCACAGCACATTGCACTGGTAAGGCTTGCATTAGCCCACAGGGCTGCAGGGTGCTGCTTGGACCAGGGGTCTTTATACAGGCAGCAGCTCATGATGTCTCTTCCATGGTCTGGCAAGAAGACAACGAATGTATGCCTGCCAGCACAGCAGAAGCTGTGTTTGTGAGTGGATTTCCTATTACAAACAGATGAAATTGGCCTTGGGCAGCATGGACAGTTGGGAGCATGCTTTTTGTTTTTTTACAGGAAAAAACAACAGGGTCATCAAAAAGGCAAGGCACCTGGTCAGGCCAAAAGTTACTTCAATATCTCCTTTTATCCACAGCCTTCTGTAACAAATGTTTTTAGAAGTATTTCCTTTCCCTACTCAATAAAAATAAAAGGAAAGCTTCAGGAAGGGTTATGATTTCCTCAGAACAAAAAAGAAGCATCAACAAAACGAATGTTTTGTTCAGCAGCATCTTTCAGACCTCAAAAGCACACCATGACCCCATGCAAAGCTGCAGTAAAAGTAGAAACAGGCACTGGGTATGCAGCAATACCACCCAAGAGACAGTTTAAACTTTTTAACTCTCATCGAGCCCTTGATTCCACAAACATTGCCGCACAGCTTCAGGTTTCCATCCCCAACAAAGCTTAACCAGCAAGCAGCGGAGTGGCCGGTGAGCTCCAGTGACAGAAACACGGGGCGGCTCTTCGGCAGAAACAAAGGCAATTTAAGTCAGCACATTTTCCTCTTATGTAATTAAAATTTTGACATGGCTATACTTTGTGTCTAATGAAGGAAGGTTAGGAATAATGAGCAACTGAAGCCTCACCAGATATTCAGAACGCAGCGTTGCCGATGTAGCCCAATTATTAGGTGAACCTTCTTGCAGAGCCGTGCAGTTTTTGACAAGTGCTGTGACATGCAGTAGATGGTTTGGATGTGATTTGCTTCCCAGCTAAGCTAGAATGGCTTTTCAAAACAGTCTAGAACTGAGCTACAAGCATGCAAGTCTTCCAGCTAGTTGACAAAATCGTCTCTGCACTGAAACAACTGGCCCCAAACCACAACGGGAAATGTGCCCCCTACCAATTTATAGGTGATGCTATGTTTCCAAGCCAAATACTAATGCAAAGCTCACTAGAAAATCATTTGTCACATGAACATATAACCATGCCTATGATTAAAGCAATCCAAAGTACAGGACAGCATTGATTCAACTTCTCACAATCTCAAGGTTTAATTCCGGCTTCCCACCTTGCAATAATCCCTCTTCTTCAAAACTGGTAAGTTGGGTTTTGGTTTGAAGCAGCACAGTTCAAAGAATTTGAAGCAAACTAGGCAATTCTCCGGAGTTCTGGGAACTTCAGAATTACAATTTCCCACTAGAAATCACTTTTACCCCTGTGATGTGCGTGGCAACTTTGCAGCCAAGGCACCGGGAAGAGAGAAATTCGTTTATCAGCCTCCCCAGGCAGTATCTAGTACCCAGAACTAACATTTGGCAGATGGAAAACGTTTCCAACGTTACAGGTAAAACAATTTCTTGTAGTTACCTTTCAAGAACGCAGCTGACACTCCAAGCCAACCCACCTCTCCCTCCACGGAGAGGGGCAGGCAGCAAACTGCAACAGAGCAAGCAGGGGGAGGCAGGGGAGAGGGAAGCTTTAATCAAGAAGCAGGGAATGAAGAGATCCAGTTAAATGTCTTTAGTGGCATCTCTTTATGTTGTAACTGATGCCATTTCAGTTCTGCAGCTGGATCTGAATGCCTTTGGCTCTTCTGAGAGTTTAATTCAAGCATGTCACAAACTGAAGTCAGCAAAGAGATTCTCGATGGCTTCCATCAATTTTGGAATAAGCTTATACCGTGTGCATACAGAACAATAACACTCGTACCAACACCCTGTACTTCAAAATATATCCTCTGCAGACTTGGAAACACTCTCTGGCTGTTAAAAGCTTTGATCTACAAAATTACAGAAATTACTTTATTTACACAAGAGAATCCACAGGGACTAAATGGTTTGTTCAAGGTCGCAGACTGAGTAAGAGCCAAGAGGAGTGTGAGAATACTGACCCAGGGCGCTGCCCATCCTCAGCACAAGCAAAGTACATCAAGAGAGAGATGATTTTCACCTTCCTTCAGTTGTACATGGCTTGGAGTTAATTAAGAGGTAAATAAAATGAAAACAACCTTGAGAAGGTCAGAAATCTTTACGCCTGCCACCAGCACAGAGGCAGTTTTATTTTGGAATTTTTTTTTGCTTCATTATCTTACCGTGTCTAATAAGTCAGCAAGCCTAAGCAAGGCAGCTACTTGACAGGCTCCTGCTAACATGTCCACGGGATCTCTGGCAGATGCAAAGTGGCAGCCTCTCCGAGACAGTCAGCTTCACCCACGTGTTATAAATAGCCGTGATTTTTTTCCTTTTGGATGTTCAACGTATGACAACTCAGGAGCATCCTTCCTCAGTTGATCACAATTGACCTTGAAAGTCATTACTGCTTTATCCTAAAGAATTTTTTGGGTCACCTCATCAGCCCTCCCTCCCAGTAAAGGCTCATCTTGCCATCTTCCCCACGAACGACCTGTCAGTAACCAGCTGTTACACGACACAGAAGACCAGTGGCTTTTCTAAGGTCTCTGGGCCATTTACAAGCCCGTAGCAGTTAGCTGTGTGGGTCCAGAGTCAGCCAACCCACGTGAAAACTGAACTGAATGCACAGTGACATGCTGCTGCATTTTACCTGAGCACCAACATTAATTACTCTGGTGCTTCTCCGGATTTGGGGCTTGCCAAGCTTGATCACAGCATGGGTGAGTTTCTACTTCTACTTCTTTTGGTCCTCCTAAGCATAGAAAATAGTGTATGCAGAGAGAGAGAGAGAGAAAGAGGGATGGAGAGAGGGAGAAATATAAATCAAATCCCTCCATCCCCACCCCAAACTCAAACCAGCCCCCACATTCCCTCATCTGGGTGGGGAGGGAGTGCTAGGAAATGAGAACTCAGTGTCTAGTTACTCTTCCAAAGCTGGATATAAATACTCTGAAAATTAAGGCCACATAGTCATGCAATGCAGAGGAAGTCCCACTGGCAGTAAAGGAGACAATGAAGATAAATACATGAATCTCCGTGCACAGAATTTGCTTTTCAGCCAGGGAACTCACTGTGTTGCACCAGAACTCATTCATCAGCCCCACTACAGCCCTACCATATATCAAGATTACAATGATTCCACGCATGAAGAAACAATTACTGAGCGCTAGGAACCAGCATATTTAAAAACAGGCTCTACGAACTCCAACTTTCAGATTTCTATACTTGGACCAGTAAGACTGGAAACTGCAGACTATCTGCAAATATACGGGCTAAATCCATTTTCAAACAAGAAGTCTGTCCCTCCCCCAGCGCACTGCCACAGGACACCAACCTATGCTGTGCTCACCAACAGCTGTTCTCGAAACACGGCATCCTGGCAGCTTCAGTGGACCCCAGCACTGCACTCCAAAGATCCCTGGTGAAGCACAGCTTTCCGTCTCTCCCTCTTAGTGCTGAACTGTGCCAAGTCGCCCCCCAGCTGGAAAAGGGCAAAAGCAGCGCCTGCACCTCTCCCCATCCACACCTCGCACCCCACAGCCCAACGCATGAGGTGGGAGAGCAGGAAAGGAAATCTCCTGACCTGTTTACAGGGCTGGAACCCAGCAGCTTCTCCTCACATTTTGGCTTTCTGCTGCTGTAGGGCTGTTTATCAGGAAATGCCTTCCTGTTCTGCTCAAATATAAAACCCAATTTCTTATTTAAACCAAAAAGGACATCTGTGATTTTCATCTGATGAGATAAGCATAGCTTTTAGTTAAGATTCTGACCAGAAAACCTACCAACAGCACCCTAGGCTGAATTAAGCAAATGAGTGCCTGTAGGTTTTGCTTCCTCCAGTATTCTTTAATTAAAGGTTTGAGTGATGTTTATTGGTTGTGGGGTCTTTTGTTGTTTGAACGTTATAGATTAATTCTAAAAGCAGTTTACAAATCAGAAATTCAATGAGGAAATCATGGATTTATAAAGGCATGACAAAGGCACAGCACCACATTTCCATGAACACAAATACTCTTTCAAATTGATACAGATGCATTTACATCAATACGTACCTACGACACATCTGATATAAACTTTTCCTTAATAAAGCCTTCCTTTCTCTAGCTGAAATTTGTTTTCATTCAGAAAGTAATTTACAAAAGTGGCCCATTACTTGGATCAATAAGGTTTATCTTATGCATAAGGATTTTCTACATAGCTTCTATACAAATTATGTGCAAAAAGAGCTCCAATAAAGAAAGCGAAGGTTGTGACACATTATAGTCAATGTTTCTACAGGAAATAAAAGTGAGTTTTACTTCACTTTTCCCAGTGATCTTTCCCCAAAAGGTGCTTCGACAATGAAAACAGATCTATTCAACCCACTGATGACAAATGCTGGCATTTCTTCTACAGTTACAGGAAAATGAAGCAGTCTTTGCTTAGGATAGAAACAAGATCCTCAGCTTAACTAAGCCTAGGCAGCAAGATCCTCCAATTAGGCATTTGGAGATGGATGAGTTGGAAGGGAAGGAGGAGGGAGCTCAGAAAAAGTAAAACCGTGTTCTCAAATTCATTAAAACAATATCACAACTGTCGATGCATTTTAATATATGCAACAGGTTTCAGGACATAAAACGTAATTAACAAATAAACCATACGGCTCTCCTACTGCCCTTCAGTAGCGCAGTCTCTCCTCCAGCACAATTTATCATGTGCGTTACTTAGCCAAGCAATGTCAAAAGAAAATAAGCAATGGAAATCAATAATCAACACATTAAAAAAAAAATACTAAAAGTAACCTTAGATTAATGGCAGCTAATTTGATATGTACAGACAAAGCTCTGGCTCTCCCCATGAAGGCAGAATTCCCAGCACTTCTCCTGCCCACCTGGAAGGGGGTGGGAAGGGCAGGCACAGGATCTCACCCCTCACCGAGTCTGTGAAGAATCCAGGGAGATGGTGTGAAATGATGATGGGAGATTCCTTACTGCCCTCAACACTGGCTGTTTGGAATTAACTGCAACTCCACTGACTTCCATAGGCACTATCAGACTTCATGGCAATGGTAGAAAACAGCAGCATTTGGCTCTCCACCTCTCACTTGATGAGTTCATTTCATACTCAAGTGAGCTCATGTAGCCCAATTATTTTAAAATATTTGGGAGGAAAAATTAGGACGATGAAATCATCTACAGGTAACCATACATCCCTCTTTTTCCCCCAGAGACATCGTCCCTCCCTGCCATAAATTTTGGGTAGTAAAACCCTGCAGCCCTGCGGATTCTGCTCCCCCAGCTGGGATAGCCTGCAGCAAGGCTGGAGCTGCTCCTGCCAGGAATTTGAGGCACAGGAAAGCTCTCAAGCTCAGCATTGCTGGGCAGCACATCAAATGTCTTACACCACACGTACTCAGGTGTTCAGATCTGTGATTGCAGGATCACCTGGTGCACCCAGCCAAGATCTTTGACCAAGGGGTGCTCCAGCCGGGGAAAGGGGAAAGCCACCTCACTGAGCTGCAGGTGTCTCGTTTGTGCCATCCACACCGAGTTCCCTTTATACTCATCGGAAACATGCATGCATGCAGTGCAGTTCTGCTGCTCCAACATACACCTGAACTTTAGGGGTGACAAATCACACCCTGGGCTCCACTGCTGAAACGTGTAGGTTACCACCAACTAGAAAGGAAGCAAGGCCATTTATTTACAGAGGCTCATGGGGGAAACAGGACCAAAGTCATGAAGTCTCAGAAATTAAAGTGCAAAATCTGTAGTGTCCCAACAGCTTTAAAAGGTCTCGTGACACAGCTGCATCACACGCAGTGAAGCTGGGCAGTATCCTGCATCCCAGCAGGACAGGTGGCTGAGGCAGACGCTGCTGCCTTTCTCTGGGATGGACTGCATTGATGTGCACACCCCACAGCACCACCAAACAGCACAATGGAGCAGTGAGCCAGTGACCCAGCTGCACATTCGGCTGAATTCCAGCTTCAGGGAGCAGTAAGATTTAGCTCCCACCTACACGTTATTTCTGGATTCCCCTTTTCCACCTGCTTCCTAAAGTACAGGGCGAGGGTCTCAGGTTCTGTCACAAAGATCTCGGTACCTGCCAAAAGGAAGGTTATCACTCCTGAATCGAATCCCGGCTGTAATTATTCACAATTGTATTGCAGATTCCATCAGAAAAGCCCAAGACAACACTCCCCATATCATTAGTTAAGCTTCACAGAGGAAGAGCAAGTTATTATATCTACTTTACAAAGAGGTAAACTGAAGTGACCCCAGTACCAGTTTGAGGGTAAAAGTTTTGCTTTGTAACTCTTGGAAAGACAGAAACGACAAGAGCCAGGGGAATTCTATTTAGTCTCACTTCACCCTATGTTTTCTAAGCTCTCCCAAAGGCACTGTGCTGGCCTCCGCCGTCTCTCCAAACAAGAGGCATGACAGTGCCAAAAGCCATAAAACTGCCCAGCACTTCGGTCATTTCCCGGTATAAGTGACCTGTAAACTACTCAGAACACCACATTCAGTTCAGCTAATTTTTAGATTACATTTTCTGGTGCAAGGACTGGAAATAATTTTTACAGAATCTAAACTGCAATTTTGTAAAAAATGGCAGCAACAGGTGTCAAGTCATAAACTTTCTATTACTAATTGAAAGCAAGTTCTTCATCCCTTCCTACCAACTTATAGGTTCTTTATATGATTAAATACATTTTCCATAAAAAAGAAGTCCCAATTAAAAACCAACCACTGTGAAAGTGCTTTTCCCATACCCATTTTACAATATTTATTCAACAGAACAGGACATGAAGACACAGTCCTCAGGGAAGACCATATCCATTGTGCTCCCATACACAGCCCTAGACATATTCCAGGCATGGATCAGTTCCAAAGAGGCCATGGCTACAACTGCCTTTTGTCCCTTCCTCTTTCTAAGATGTTGCAAGTGCTCAGAGTCCCCATTTAAAATAAACAAACAACAAGCCAAGTACTCACCATCACCATGCTAGCAGTCTTTGTAAAAGAAAACAAAGCCATGAAGTAAAAAAATAACTCTGCTTATAATTAAAACAGACAAACTTGACAAACTCCACCAGAAAACTGCTTATTGCAACCTCATAGCTTTTTAACCTAAACATTATTTGCTTTGCTAAATGCTTAAATCTCAAACTCATCACACAATTACATACCAAACTTGGCATTTAACACACAAGCCAATTTATTTTTTTTCCTCCAGTTTTAACAAATCACTCAGAAGGCTGGAACCAGTATCAAAGGAAAAGGAACAGAGCAAGAAAGTTTCTTTGTTGCTCTCGAGGTACTCACTGCACTGGCACAGTGTCATGTTGTGCTTTAAAGATACAAACTTGTAGCTAATGAGACAGAAGCAAAGGTCATCTTTCCTAGTACAGGATTTCTTAAAGATAAATTCTGTCTGTCAAACCTTTTTGCAAAATCCAAACTGGTTACCTCTGCAAGATTAGTTAGACCCAGCTTGTGCACTTGGTCATTACACCACAAGAAATATATGCTCTCTACAGTATATAATAAATCCCATCCTTTTACAAATTGCACCTTTAAACAGACTACATTTGAAGGTCTCTTAATGGGTGCAATGAGAAGTGGCTGCGATGAAGCACTTACCCATCTCTTGATTTTTCATTTCACGCTTTCAGCACTCTGCACTTGTGTAAGTCCCTATTTTAAGGCCCAGTTCTAAAGTCAGTTGGACTCCAAAAAGCCTTGATTTAAAGTGATTAAACAATGACCAATTTCAAAGCAATGCTTAAGAACTTTTTAAAAACGCTGACTTACACTGACCTACACTTGACTTTTCAGCTGAGCTCTAAGAGATGCTGTACACAGAGAAAAAAACACTTTAATGCTCTAAATCAAACATTAGCACATTAGGCAGTATTCACGTGAAAATTATTTCAAAGCCAGCAAATTAAGCAAAAAGTAGAACATGAGGAGTGACTGATTAACTGTTTTGTAAGGCTTGTGTACATTGAATTAAACCGGTTATCACTTCTCTCTCCCTTCTAAGATACTAACATCTTTCACACAGCTGTACACTATGCTAATGTATCTAACAGAAAAGAAAACACTCCGCAGGTAACCTTCCCTGTACATCATCCATCCTTTGAAACACTTGCACTTCATCAAACAAGGACCTGGAAGCATTAGTTGCCTACTGCTCTTACAGGATGCACTTCCCACAGCTCAGATAGTACAAATCTGAAGATTTCCAAAAACAATACTAGAATATTCCAGGCTTCCCTTCCTTAAATGCCTGTTATCAGCAAACAAATGATCTACAGCATTACAGACAGAAGCATTAAATAAAATATTGAAAGACTTATTGGCAAAGTGTTTGATGACACTTGCATGACTTCATGCAATAGCTTAGTTGTAAAATCACAAGCTAAAGAATATGTACCCTGCAGGCTTGTGGGGCTTTCAATTACTGTAACAGAAATAATGAGCCTTGCACTTGGATAACTAAAGGCATTAATCATTTATCTTTCAGAACACATTCATCACCGCTGCTAAAACATACACATGAAGTCAATATTCCCAAATAGTTCTTCAGAGACCATTCCAGTTTTCTTCTGAAGAGAAAGTGCCAAACTGTTCTCTCAGTTTGATCGCAATCCAGATGTTAATATGAGCAGGAAGAAAATGCAAACTTTCTGACCCAATCCTACAAATAATAGGATATTCATTTTAGATGCAGCTGTTAAAAACAGCTACATACGTCTTCCACCTTTTTTCCTTTGCAGCACCCAGCAAAGGAAAGTTCTTATACACTCTCCAGGGTTTACTTACCCTTAGCTCAACTTCTTTGCCAAGTAAGTCATACAGACTTGCTCCTTTGGAGGTGATTTCAGAAGCAAGCTGTCTAGCTGCCTTCAAGTCAGCAATCTGGAAACAGAGCAACAGCATTCATTGGCAAAAGAGAATCCACAATATCACACAGAAGATCCACAGATTTTTCCCGTTTTATGTTAAAAATGTACGGGAGGCCAGCACAGAGGCTGAATCTCTCCTGTAGCACTGAAGTTCCCCACTGGGATCACAGTGAGCCTGTCTCTTGGCTTTAAAGTGGTCTAGATTAGCCTCTGTTTACACATCAGTAAAACCTCAGACACCTCAGGCCAACAAAAAACACTCCCCAAAACTGACTCTGCCGGTTGTTGGTTCATGTGCTGCCCAGGGCAAAGGGAAATACCTTTTTCTACATGCAAAAGTAAAAAGTGCATATAGTAGAAGGTACGTGGCTAGCACAGTGCACAGATAGCAAATGCTGATTGTCTAGAAGCGTGTTTTCATGATTTCTTCTAGGTACTTTCTTAGCAGATGTGACAGCACAGCTATAACAGAATCAAAGACTAAGAATATCAGAATATAAAGATGTGCTAAAAGTAACGAAAAAGCAGCAACAAGAACAAGAACTCCTCAGCTTATTTAACACAGTTTTGTTGGTTGCCTTATTTTTTTTTTATTTATTTATTTATTTTTTTTAAGAAATATCTAGAGAAGGCATTTACTTTAAGGGCTTGAACAACTTTGATGTCCGTTAGGACAACGGGAAGATTCTCCTTTCACTCAACACAAATTGGCTCAAAACTCAACTATCAGTCAGTGGTTTGGAAGCTCCTTTGTTGCAATGAGATTAAGAGAGAGAAAACAGCCTTTATTCTGGCCTACTCCAACAGCTCTGCAATTTCAATAACAATTCAAAACAAAGATAACCTGTTTTGTGCCTCTGTTGCCTCTACTTCTGCTTAAGAACACACAACTTAAAAACAAGTCATAGTGTGTAACTTCAGCCACAGAAAGTCTGAGATAAAGAATTATCACCCTCCTGTAGAGAATGTTCTCCACTTCAGTTTCAGCCAGAAAGTGTATTTTTTTCCCCCCCAGATTAATACAGAACAAGACTGCAAGTTTTCCTTACTTTTGAGCCAAGATCAAACTTGAATTTGCTGCTCTCTTCCTCACTCACGTCTGTGCGCTCCACTCCCTTGGTGTTCATAGCACTGTAAAGCACAGAGGTGACTTTCAGCAGTTCCTTTACTGCATAGCCATCTGCCTGGTAAAGCTTCTTCGTGTTCAGCTTTATGTGAGCCTTGGTAGCCTTTGGGAAGAAAGAATTTATCATATAACAAAGAGTAAAATCTTTACCTTTTCACACTTCGCTCTAAAGCTCTTTTTGGGGGGCACCATCTTCTTTATGAGAATAAATCTTCCTGTTTGGAAACAAATTTGCCTCACCGTATTGCTGATGTTTATAAAAGAAATCTTTCTGAAATATGCGCACTTTCTGCACGTCAGAACATTTGCAGATAATTACCAGAATAAAAAAAAAAACCTCAAACTATCCATTAATTCTTCCCTGTGTGAAGATCAGCAAAAACCCTGTGCACCACTTAAATTCAAATTAAGTTTAAGTGGAATGTAAGTGCTGCCCAGGTCTTGTGATGATGCTGCAGAGAGGTAAATTTCACCCTTAATGAGTTACAAGAATAAGATCAATTATCCTAATTTAACTGTCTTCTCTTCCACCAGTACCTGCAGAATATTTTACTGTTTCTCTCAAATTATTCCCTGCTACAATATTACCGACTTTATTCCCTTGTCTTCCATCTCTGAAAAGTACAGACAGACCAGTAAAGAAAAAAAACACCAAAAACTATAACGTTATCATTTTTTAATTCAAAATAGAAAAAAAAGTGAGCATCATAGAAACTATGCATCTGCTGCAGAAAGGACACAGTTTTCTTGAAATTCCTGACAAGATTACGTTACACATGAACAGCCACAAGGAGCCAGTGCTAAACTCCAGGTTAAACTTTGAGGCACTCTTGCTAATGGCCTGACTAAACAGACAAGCAAATAAAAACTGTTTGCCCTCTAGTTCTACCAATACAAAAGCTAAGTTTTAACTTCAGATCCTCTTATGGATGCCTAGCTATGCAATACCTTCAGTCTTGGGATACATGACTTGAACACCAAAATAGTTGGTACTAGCTTTGTCTGCTCTACACTGGGCTTCTCCAAATACTTTAATGCAGGAAAGTTTCGCGTGAAAAGGGAGAAAGGACTGCATCTCAAACCACGGACCTAGCTCCAACTTTTCAGGGAGCAAAGGAAACAAAACAAAGAGCTGTTGATTAACATTTTTTTCATCTGATTCCGGTCAAGCTTCATGACTTTACAACCAGATTTCTGAACAGTGCTTGCATCTTGCCTCTTTCTTCACAAAGCCACAACGCAGCACAGTGCCTCTACGCTCACTTCCTGCACGCAGGAACACAGCTAAAAGAGAAGTGAAACTTTCCAGAGCAGGTTACTGATGTTGCACACCCTGATCATGAGACTCACAGTACAAAACACTGAAACCGCTTTGGAAAATTTTGGCCAGTGTGACCTCAAATGAACCAACACACAAAGCAGAAAGCCAGATGTGTTCTTCCATCTCTTTGGGTACAAGAAATCTAAAAAACTAGACTGTAGAAACAGTGGGTATTAAATTTTAAGAGAAGTATGCCATTAAATTGGCGGAATCCGTTAAACATCCACTACACAAAGAAGACTAATACACCACATCATGAAGGACATGGTTAGAGACAGGAATTCCAATTTCAGTTCCATTCAACCTCAAGAGAGAAAAATCAATGTCTAGTAAAAGGAAAAAAATGTTTTGCACTCAAAGGCTACTTAGAAAAAAAGAGGAAAAACACACATAAAGCTACATATATTTTTCAGATTGACATAATTGCACTGCCTATTCAAGCAAGCAAACAAACTTCATGTTTGGAAAGCTTGAGATTCGGTCACCTATTTTCTAACAACTCTAAATAGTTGTAAAGTATCATGAAGAATCACTTCCATCTATCCTGAAAATCCAATTATTACAACGCAATAAAAAAGAAATAAAAATTTACTGCAGGAATGGAATCAACAGCCAGAAAGTTTGCTCTACTTTAAAAACCTGCTTCATTATTATCATGGAGCCAAATTGTGGACCCAAGGTAGAGCCTCAGTAAAGACATTCAGAGAAGTGGGAACGCGAAAGGTTCCTGCCTGACCCACAGAGCAGCACGGCACCGTGTCACTGCCACTGTGCTGCAAGTCCCCTTCTTGGGGGATTAAAGTGGGACTGTAGAAATGCGCCAGCCATCTTCCCTCTGTGCTGTGTAGGAGGGGATGCTATGCCCTACCACTTACACCACAGGGTGGTGGGCTCAGTACCTTTGTCCTTGCTTCTCCAAACAGTCTGCATCTTTCCTGTTACAGTAAAACTTTCTATCAATCAATTCAGTAATTCAATAAGAGACAACCGCAGGCAGGAAGAATTTACATTCCTATGAGACAGGACAAATGAAACGGATATCCTAATTACATGAGGTCATACGGATCGTTACCCTCCTCCAAATCCCACAAAACCACAAGGTCCCGAATCTGACAACAAACATTAATTCCAACAGTGAGGGCAGTCCCAGGACACAGAGCTATGGACACACCACAAACACAGGGCCTTGCTGTGCAAAGCAACAAGCCCTACAACTTATTTCCTCTACCCCATGGCTCACTACTAACACACTCCTGTGCTCCTAAGAGCTCTCTGCACATTACCAGTACAGCATCCGAAGACAGTCATAGTTCAGGCCCTGAGATCCTTGGTTGGTTTCAGCAGCAATCCCTGTTGCTGACATTTGGCTTTTCTGGAACCCCGACACAGCGGTAAAGCACACAGCCCAGGCAGTACCAAGAGCAGCATTTGTGCCTATGCCAGACACAGGTTTCAGTCCTTATAATCAGTTAATTAGCCAAATAATGTGTGATGAAAAAGCAAAAATAGCACAGGGAAGAACCACCAGAACTCCCAGCTGTGTGCTCCAGCCATTCAGTCACAGACCCATAGTCTTTAACCCATCTGGCCCAAGCAATTTGCATTCTTTCTGTACAACAGCACAGTCTCGGTAGTATCTAAACCCATTAACACAGGGCAATGCATTGTTTGAATAAAAACACATTTATACTCCTTGTCTGGTAAAGGACAGGAATATTCTGGATATATTTCATGGTGATTAATCCATCCTGATATTCCCTAAGATAAATCTGTCTCTATCACATCTCACCTCTGGCTACGGACACATAAAGCTCCCAGCTACTAGACAAGATAACCGTGGATTCCACAGACGTTGAGTTATTAAGGAAACGTCTACAAGCTTTTCTCATTCTGAAAATGCTGAAGAACTACAATAATCCCCATATTATTTTTGTAATATCAACTAAGCATAGGATGATTAAAGAAATTTCAATTCATTTCATTTTCTGAATCAAATACTTCTAAAATCTTTAGGGATATCTTCCGTGAAATCAGGTAGTAAAAGGAAAATGTATTAACAACGTTATTAATGACTCCATCTTCTCATTTCAAAACATGCTTGGTTTGGAGGGCAGAAATCCCTCCCAACAAAATATATCTGTTCACTTCATCTTATGATGCTCCAGGACTCAAAAGTACATTCTGGTATGTACAGATGCGAATCATGTTCTGAACAAAATAAAATTAAGAATCAAGGAAACTTACGGTGGACACCATCACAAATCTGAAGACAAAAGTGATCCTGATTAGAATATCATTTTAATACATTTTAAAAATTCAGAGAAGTTTGATAAGAAATTAATCTTTGGCTCTAGCATAAGGAATTCCACTGTTTCCAAACCCATCTGGAAGTTTTAACCACTAAGTTTTTTCCACCTGATTAAAATTGTGCACAGGTGTGTCATAACAGCAAAGGCTCATGCCACATCAAAGCAACAAGGCTGATGTGAAGGAGCGTGTTCACAGGAGACTGCAGAAGTTGATAACCTAATTCAAGTGTGGCTAAGAATAAGGTGGTAAAAGATTGGCTCTGAGAAAAATAAACCTCAGCCCCATCACCGAGAAGGCTCATACGACAGAATGCCAGTGTACAATCCTATAGAGCACGTCAGAGGTTATAACTACTCAAGCATACGAAATAATTAGGCATCCAAAGTTAGTAGTAAATAAGACAGAATCTCTTCTGAACCCATTTAAAGGGCTTCACAAATGTCCTATCCACAGCTATATCTTTCACTCTTACTCCCCCCCCCCCCCCCAATATTAAGAGATAAAGGTGAATTTTGTTTTATCATTAGATGCTTAGATTCCAATTCGGTGAAGTCACAGACATAACTCTAGGTGATTTCAGTAACAACACACCCTGGGCTGCTCAAGTTTATAACAGCTGTTACATGAGGATCCCAAATCACCCACAAGGTCACCACTTGTTTTGGATCCGTACAAATACAAGTCTAAAAGAACACTCTAGACTCAAAGACCCTACGAACCAAGGAAGAATACTTCTACTTGACTTCATTACTATGACTCAAATGAAGCTACTTACAGTATCAAGTAGTTGTGCTTATATCATTGCTGAAGCTTTATTAGTAGTAAGTTCTAAAATTAACTCCTCCCTCCCTTTCTCTTCATTTTCTTACTATTTTTTAATTTGCATTTTTGGTCCTGAGCTGAATTCCCCAACCAATTTTATAGCCTAAATCATTATTTCAGAGAGAAAACAAAGCTGACCTGCAATCTGACATACATCACAAGAGTACAGTACATACTCAGCCACCCACCAAACAGAAATCATAAGGGATTACAAGGGAAACCATTAAAGCTAGCAAGGAACATGTATTTCAATGTGAAATAAACAGACATACCATAAACTGAGCTACAGCCTTAATGAAGAAAACGCGGTCCTGTTCTGTCTCAATATCAGGAGGAATGTCAGTCTGAGGCTCGTACCTGTGGAAAGAAGCATGCAGCAATTCTGAAATAAATATGCAGGATTGAGGAAACTCTCATTTATGAGGCAAAATCAAAAAGAAAAAAGACAACACATGTACAAAACTGAAAATAACTCTTTAGCTCCTACTGCAGATACAGGGATCCAAGCCCTGGAATGCATTGACGGATTTGTGTACAAACTGCAAAAGCTATGAAAGTCGAGATGCTTCTCCAGCAGGAATTATTACTTCGGGATCCAGAACACATCTTTTCACTCAGGGTTTTGCAAAGGAGCAAAATTTAGCTGACTTGACCAAATCTGTGAAATACTTATACTCAGCAATAACTTACTACTTAAATCACAAGCTGCTTCTGTAAATCAAACTAAGCTCAATCACATGTGGCTTCACAATTTAAAACACCTGGCATATGACAGAGCTCATCTTCTCAGCCTTTCAGGTGGTACATTAAAATGTTGTGTGCTAGATTACTAAGGGCAGTAACAAAAAGAGCCATGTCACCTTTTAAAATGTTGCCATAGATGTTTCCACACTCTCAAAATACATGAGAAAAGTACACGCTCACAACAATCCTTTCACACAGATTACTTTCAGAATTAAATGAAATGCAAAAAAGCAGACAGAAAGATTGTGAACTGCTTTTTAAAAAGCACTTGCAAAGTGCAGAAACTTCCAGAAGTCACCAGCCTACAGGAACCAAGGAAGAAAAAAAAGTAAATTCCTGGGGTTATTCCCGGGCTTTGAGATTTTCACCATTCAGACAGGCAAAAAGAAAAAGCATCTTCCCTTTCAAGTCACATTTGCAATTAAGAGCAAGGCATGTGCAAAGTAGCCTCTCCGCTTTAAAGTGTAATCAAAAGGCTTCTTGAGAGGAAAAGCTGCTTGTCAGTGTCAAGCGTAAATCTGACTCATAACAGAGAAGGATGCTGGCGTTCAGTTGCTGTTTGGCCTGAAAGTGAAGCGCTTCCCTAACAGGCACAGAGCTCCCAGTTATCCCACAGTATCGAAGTTTAAGCTTTTAAGTAGAGAAACACTATTTTTTTTAAATGATATTTTGTTATTTTTAGAAATACTATTTTTTAAATGATATTTTTATTTTCTTTCACAACAACTCTGTTGTGTTGCTGGGGGGGACGCTGATTTACACTTTTAAACATGAGGTGGAAACAACAAGTAATTTAGACCCTCTGTGTAACAGCAGTAGCTTAAAGAATACTCAGGTAACTCATTTCAAGGACTTTCAAATCATTGTTAAGTATTCCCCCATTTTATTACAATTGTGACAGCATTCAGGAAACATCCATTTAATTTTAACACTATTATATTAATTACAAATCCAGGCCAAAGAAACAGCTATCAGGCAAACAGATCGCTGTTATATTTTCCATTGGAATATTTGACATGGGGGGTAGCTTAGGTTGTTTTATTTTTTCGTGTATGTGAGGGAAAGAAGAGTATGTATTAGCAGGTCAGGTTTCATAAACATATAAACAAAGCCTGTCAATGGGTTAGGTGGGTGCGAAACCATAACCGGATAGCAGTGGGTGAACACTGTGTTTCTATGCACATGGTTTTAAAACGCAGCACGGATGCTAGACAAGCCCAAACTGAACCAGTAAGAGCTGTGAGAGGATAAAAACTGACTGCATCCCGAGCAGCTCTGCTGGGACACAGCCTGCGGAGCGTGTGAGGGACAAAAGCACCTTCAGGGTGCCATCCCTGACAGGACTCGGGCACTATTCTCTACTTCAGTTACCAAAACACATTGTTAGGTTCTGTAATCAAACTCCAAAGCCACAAACTTAATTACTGCATGTCCTGCGTGATGTGGAGAGGAGATGCCAGAGATCGGCCGGCTCACGGTAAGTTTCTCCGCCGGCCCGAGGCCCCCCCACCCACCTCTTCACCAGCCACAGCAGCACTTCGGCGACCAGCATGAAGTTCGGGGCGTGGAAATTCTCCAGCGAGATGAGCCGGGGATAGCCCAGCGCCCGCATCATCTCGGTGAAATCTGAAAAAAAAAAAAACAAAAAACAAACTAAAAACAGCCGAGAACGAGCGTCGGGGGGGCTGCCGCGAGCACCGACCCCGAGCTCCCCCCCCCAACCCCGTCAGGAGCCGGGGCCCTAACGGAGCGCGGCGCGGCCCTCGGCCCGGCCCGGGAGCCCTTTGCAACCAGCCCGGGGACACGAAGGGACATGAGGGGACACTGAGGGGACACAGGGGGACACGGGGGGACCCGGGGCCGCGCTCACTGCGCAGGTCGCGGAACGACATCGCTGCAGCAGGCCGCGCCGCTCGTTGCTATGGAGACCGCCCTACGGCGCAGCGGCCGGGCCCAACTTCGCCGGGACGCGAAGCGCCGGGGAGGGCCTGGGGGGGCCGGGTCCTGCCTCAGGTCCTGAGGGGGTCCTGAGGGGGTCCTGGGGGGGGGTCCGGGTACTGTTTCGGGTCACGGGGGGGGGGGGTCCGGGGCCCCGCAGCCCACACACTGGGCTCGGGGACGGGCAGCAACGCTTGGAGCACAGCCCGGGGGGTAACAGCCACACCGACGGTTCTGGCAGTGGTTTGTGGAGGAACTATAACGCAAAGCAAACAAGTTATAAAGTTATAAGTTATCTAAGTTATAAAAGTTGTAATTTATAAAGTTATGAAGTAGGTATGCGGCTTATCTTGGTGTTGGGTGCATGCGGGATGGCTCCCAAAGGCATGCGCACCCTAACACGGCGACTCGCCCTGGTTATCTGCAATAAAGAGCACGAATTTCCCAATACACCTCTACACGTGCATAACCTGTCCCTGCTGTGTACTGCAATCAGCTCCAAGCAGTCATTTCCATGAACTCCTCTTGTCTGTGCCTGCTGCTGGTGGTGGTAGGGCTGAAGGCCGGTAACTCCTCTCCATCACCAGCAGCTGCCCCCTGCCTCTGTGCAGACTCAGCCGCTCCTCAGCGCTCGCCCAAACCACAAGGTCATCTCAGCTGGTTTTTGAGGCAGGTTCCCGATTTTTGTCAGGAAACGTCCTCTGTGAGGGGCCCCGAGACTCCTCGTTTGGGTTCAGTAAGCAAAGACACTCAGCAACATCTATTTTAATGCGATTAAGCAAGCCCCTGCTCTTCCATTCCTGGCTTTAATAATTAGGATTGTTTTATTTATAAATCATTAATACAATTAAGCAAGCCCCATTCTTCTATCCCTAGCTTCAGCAGGGCGTGCCCCGTTAACCAGAACGCAGGGGCAAACCCAGGAGCAGCCTATGCCACATGCAGCAGCACAGACCCCTCCGATGAGCAAATGCTTCCAGCAAATACCTCTGTGTTCACTGTCCATCCTCACAACACCCAAGAACAGCCGTGTCCCCAGGCCAGCCCCTTGCTCCCTGCCACCCTTCGGCTCCTGCCCATGACTGATGCTGACTGATCCTGTCAGCGGGGTTTCATAACAAACTACTCAAAGGCTATCGGTGTCCCGAGTTTGCCCCTACAGACATAGCCAACAGTTCTCATGTTGATGAATCAAGTAAGGACAACGTGACAGTTTTTCCGCCAACACTTTGTTGTTTCAGATGTCCTAAAGGAATGGGAGCGCTGACCACGGGACTGCGGAAGCACCAGGCAGAGTGGCCACAGCTCTTACTGACAGGGCCATCAATATTGCGGGGCAGGATGAGCTGAAAATAATCTAGATGTCAGGCTGATCTATGGGTGCCTCAGTACATTTTGTGAACAGTCCTCAGTTTACCAGTTCCAACTGCTCAAGCATATGTAACACATGCACACACAAACTCTGTTGAGCAGCACCCTATCTACATGATTGAAAGAGCAATCAAAAGCAAGGAAATAACAATGAATCCTATAAAGATAAAAATTGAAAATAAGTAGTTACATTAAAAAACAGGATACATGATTAGAGGTTGGGTTCCTAATGCCAGAAAGCCATAAGATAGAAAACTTTAAATAATTCATTAGTTCAAAAGCTTATCAGCCATCCAATAACTTGGGCAGGGAGAACCAAAGAAGGAAGGAATCATTCCCCTGCTGTACCACACTGACCAGTGGGCAAAATAAAATAAATGGATGGTCATCATATCGTTTAACTCAGCTCTTCTTATTCATAGATGAGTATTAGGCAGCATGAATGTCACTGGAGTGAATGCAGCTTTGAAGTAAAAGGGCCAGGAGGAAACCGCAGCCACGTAACTGACAGGAACCTGCAGCATGGGGCCAAACCTTTCTCCCTGCCATGCTCCCATCCCCAGAAACTCTGACCCAAAAGAAAAGTGCTATACATCTGTGTTCATACCCCCAGATATGAACTAGCCTCCATGTAAACCACTCTTCATTCCACAGCTCAGTTCACACTTGAATGTTTTAGCATTGGTTTTTTTCCTTCCCTTCGCTACTACAAAAGCTGAACATTTTGTTGGAAAGGAAGGAAAACCTAAACTTTTGGTGCAGATTTCCTGCAGCAATAGGCGAACTATCTGACAACATTGCAGATTTCTGAGTTGATAATATCTTCACTGCACACCTGCAGCGACTGGTCTCCATCCAAGCCTCTAATTTCATCTAAATGCAATTTCATTCCATTAGGGCTGTGGGAAGCTTCGACCTCTGCTGGGGGCCTGGTGAAGGTGTAGGAGGAAGCCAGGCAGGGGTGGTGAACACCGCCCAAGCGTTTTGTGAGCATGCAGGGCACTGATGGCCCCTCAGGCACAAGCAGACCAGTGCCTGGTGGAAGGTGGTGGCTGCACCACTCAGCCCAGACCACTGGTGGTAAGGAATTAGCAGCCCCTGCTGTGAATGGCAACGCTGTGAGATGCAGATGGGGATGACAGAAGAGACCATCAGTAACAGTTTATTATTTAAATCCTCATGGGAAAAAAAAAAGTCTTATCTGCTTGTTTCACACACTGTACACATGAATTTTGGGGCTCACCAAATCACTTCAGGGCTGATAAGCACCATGTGTGCTACAACTGGGGCCAGGCAAACCCTTTTCCACAGCCTGGGCCCTGTTTGTATCACCCCATCCCACTTACATCCCCTGTTTTGACTTCAGGGCTGTGCCAACACCTTTTAGCCATTTCTCTGGCTCCATACCACTGGAGTGGAGTCATCCATTGGCTCATGAGCATCCATCAGGCAGTGGTTTCACCAAGAAAGCACTGACCTGAGCAGCTGAACATCATTGATCCAGGCTGCATGCCATCCGGTCCCTTTTAACTGCTGCAAGTGTTTAGCAGAATGTGCTTTTAAATAGTACATCATTCAAATATGCCATCAGACAGCCTGATGTCTGTGTCAGCTCCTGACTTCGTGCCAGAGGCTGCTGTGCAAACTGCTGTGCCTCTGCAAGAAGCACAGTTTCTGCAGCAGGGCTGAAGATGAGCTCCTTGATCCGAGAGGCGGCAGGCAGGGAAGGAGAAGCAGTCTCACAAGGTTTGACCACACGACCCTTCTAACCTCAGCCATTCTGTGAAGCTGTCAACAGATGAAGTATCCTTATAGGTATCTTATATTTAGCTATGTAGGATGACTCGCAGCTAGCTGCTGAAGAACATCTAACGCTTCTTGACTATTCAGGAAAAACTGTATGTAAAGTAGATTGTAAAGAAGATGGAGTGAGACTCATTTCAGTGGTACCCCCTGACAGGATGAGTGGCAATGAGCACAGCCTGAAACATGGGGGTTCCCTCTGAATGCCAGGAAACACTTTTTATTTCAAGGGTGACTAGGACCAGAGAGGTTTGTGAGTCTCCATCCCTGGAGATGCTGAAAAGCAGTCTGGACATGGTCCTGAGCAACCTGCTTTAGGTGACTTGCATTGAACCTTGAACCTCACAAGGGCAGCCAGACCTCATGGCACCTACCAGTCTCTGCTTGCTCACAAGAGCTGTTTCCAGAGCCCTTAGAAAGGAAGAACTATTTGGTCACATCTGCCCAAACAAGGTCACATCTGCCTACCACATCATCATCTAAGAACAGAGGAAGAGTCTCGTGGCTTGACCTTTCCCTGGTGTTCCCCAGGTGCCCCTTGCAACCACAGCAGCCCTGCTGACCTGGTGCTCTGATTCTCCTGGCCACCAGCCGACACTTTCTGGTTCCCCTCTGGCAGCTCCACACAACCCCATTGCATCCGGACACTACCCTCCTATCTGCCAGGTCCCCAGCACAAATAACCAGCTCTAGTAATTTTTCCTTCTTTCAGCCCTCTGAACTCTTGTTCCAGCTTCCTGCAGATGAAGCCTTTTTTTTTTTTTTTTTTTCTCTCCTCATTTTTAGCATTCTGCTGTTCTTTCCTGAGGTTGTTCTTTTGGCAGCGCTCGACATTAAAGTTGCTATCGCACGTTTCTAGCCAAATTCTCACACCTTCACATCGTAACACCTGGCAAATTGTCCTAAAGTGTTTTTTCCTTAACACTTCATGGAGAAATGTTCTTCCATGCTGTTCCCACAGGGGACTGATGCTGGCAGCCAGGCCAACCTGGCCGCTCACCGCGCATCCCTGGTGGCATCTGCCCATGCTCAGGGATGCGGAGGCAGACAGGGGCTGCCAACAAGGCTTCTTCCAGCTCACATGCAGAAGGAGTGGACGCAGTGCCTCTGCCAGATCATTGAAATGGAGGTTTCCTGATGCTCTAAAATCCCAAATAAGCTGCACTTGGTGGGCAGGCGAGCAGCATGGGGTGGTCTGGGGAGCATGAGGGCAGGCGGTGGCATCGCATCTGCAGCCACAATGCCCTTCCCAGGGGCAGGCTGAGCCCGTGTCCACGCTCCTCTGTGCCCTGGTTTCAGAACTGCACCCCCCCTAGAAACCCACATATCTAAAGCTGAAAAAAGTAACTTTTTTTCTAGCTAAAACAAACTTCTGAGAGCCTGAGCGCAGTCTCCCTCCAGCAGCAGCTGATCCCTGCCACATCCCAGAGCCTTGCTGCTCACCAACTTGCCAAGCAGGGAGAAGAGCTGCAGGCTTCACCTACTTTTTTTCCCTGATTTTGTCTCCTTGTCTCATCTGGCTCTTCTTGCACTGCAAAATCAGTCCTTGATCCCAGGGCTGGCATGGCCAGAACTCTTGGCAGGGCTGGGATAAGCTCTGCTGTTGAAAATATGACCATGTGAGAAAGCCAGCAATTTTTATTCTCATTTCTCTAATTTTTTATATTTTTTTAAATGAAAGGTAGAAAATTTTGAGGTGATCGAGGATTCTTGAGATTCCTCAAGCACAAAGCAACAAACACTCATCTGTGCCCTCCCCGATGGGAAAAAGGAGTAAAAAGGCCTCACACTTCTTGTGCATCCCAGAAGAGCCCCGTGTGAAGTCGCTGCAGGCATCAGCCTGCTCCAAGCCACCTCTCAGGCACCGCAAAATGAGAGTGTGGTTGCCTTAATGGCTGAGAAAATAAAGACTGCTTCTGCTGTGCTGCTTCCTGAGCTATCTGTGAGATAAATGCTGCAGAGAGTGTCAGCTCTACGGGCAGACCCCTTATGGCTTGAAGGGCTGGGAAGGGAATCTGCCAGAGCAATTCACTCAGAGAGAAGCTGGTGAGAAAAGAAAAGAGGCAGGGTGGGGAAAAAAGGCTTTAATTTGGCTGGTATATGTGAGTGCCACACAGATGCTTCACATTCAGGTTTCTGCACCCCACTTCTGGTGCCTGGCTTCTGAGCCTCCCCCAGCTCACAGCTGGGGCAGATTCACTGTCACCTGAAGGCTGTTTTGTGCCAAATGCTGTCACCTTCGCTGCCCCATCCACTCTATCTGGGGTTTCTGCTTGCTGCTGAGTATGGAAGAGAGTTTCAGGAGCAGCCCCCACCCTTCCCACTTGTTTACCATCTCCTCATTGCTCCAGAAGCGAGGACAGGACAGTGACTGCTACTTCTACATAGGGGAGGACAGGGGATGGCTGGACACCACTGGTGGGAGCCTCGGGGCTGTTGGTGCCAAGGAACCGGGGAGACACCGTGTTTTGTGCCTGGGGAAGGGAAGCATCCAGGAATGTCACGTTCCCCGTAATTACATTGCACAGCTGCTCCCTCCTGCTAATGTGCTGGCATTAAGGGAGCCTGGAGAGCAGAGTGTGGTGCCCAGGATGAGCAGCAGCCCATGTATCATGCAGAAGGGCTAATAAATCAACCGCCACTGTTTGATCACTCAGAAGATAAGCAAGAGAAGCTACTTAGGATGAAAAAACATCCCCAAGCAAATAGATTTCCAGATCTATCTCAGACTTTGTCTGACAGGTCAGGAGAGGAGGGACTGGATTCTCATCTATATGCAGTGAAAAACAAGACAATATTTCCACTCTCCAGCAGCTCCCTCCGAAGCTGAGTGCCACGTGGCCTGCCTGAAGCCAGCTGTAAGCACTTTTCTCCCCCAAATCCCCCTAATCTTGGGGTGTCTGAATTCAGATGGCTTGGCACAGCTTGATTTATAGACTACGTGGGGCCGAAAGTCCAGAGCGTCATCACTACTAGGCAAAGAGACCCAAAATCATGGTTCACTTGGGAAAAGTTTTGTTCTCTGCTGTACAGTCAATATTTTGGCTCCTGATCTGTGCAGATAGGACACTGGGCAGACCCACCCCATGTGCGAGCATGACTGCAAGGCAGAGATGAGCAATAGCAGGGCCATGCCTCATCTGCAAGCAGCCCAGATGCATCCTCTGGGCTTCCTTAGTGCCTTTTCCTATCGCAAAAATCCACTCGGCTGTGAAATTGCCCGTGGAGGAAGCGATTGCTCTTGGATCAACACAACACCGTTCCAGCAGCTGGCTGCACCGCAGCCCTCACCTGCCTCTGTCCAGAGCGCAAAGCGGATGGGGGGAGCCCTTTGTAACCTTCCTGCAGTTGGAGCAAAAGCTGTTGCACTGAAGATATTGAGGGATTTGGGGAGTTATTGGTGAGGTAATGAAGATCACAGGTTGCCTGGGCAGGTGACATTGTTTCCTCTGCAGTTAAGCTGTTGGAAGATCTGCGGTGACATCAGGAGAAGCTGGTGGTGAGCACGTCTGCACCTCCTTGAGCAAAGGGGACACACGCACCCAGAAACCTCCCTTGGGGGGAGCTCCAGAAAATGCACCATGGTGCCAGTGAGCCCAGGGCCCATCTCCAGCTTTCATTCACTCCTCAGAACCTCACCCAAATTTGCAGGAGGCTCCTGACCCCCAGGACTGCCTGCAGGACCCTCCTCATGCATGCTACAAGCTCTGGTGCAAAGCAGAGCCCCGCACCAGCAGCACAGCACAGCCCAGTCCCAGCCCAAACTGGGAGCTTGGCACGGTAACGCACACAAGGAACAGCTACAAAGGGAAGAAATCAGCAAGTCTTGTTTTTGCTTCAGTTTCCCCAAAGTGAGGAAAAGGGGAGGATTTTGACAGTGATCCTGAGCCAAACAGCAGCTTCAGGCAATTCTCACACCAGGAGGCTGGAGCAGATGCAGCTCGAACAGAGCAGGGCTCACAGGGCCCTGCCTCCAGCTTCCTCTGGCTATAAACTATGTCTGGTACCCGGGGTGGAGGGACACTACTCTGTTATTTTTCTTAAGCCCTCAGATTTACCAGAGAGACACACAAAGGAACCCAATGCAGCAGCACACCCACCTTTGCTCCCACGTTGGGGCTGGTGATGTGCCCTGCAGCAGGACCCAGCTGCCATTCCTCCAGCAGCAGCCAGCGTGCATTTCAGTGAGGAGCAAAGGAGCTTGCAGGCTGCCCAGCATCCATCTGAAGACTTTTAGGGAGCAAATTACCTCCTTTTATCTCCTGCCCAGATCTGGCAAAGCAGTTTCTTAAGCCTGGGATGCACCTAAACAGTCAGTGGGGTGCTCTGAGGACGATGCCTGTTAAAGGTGGGCACCTGGGCTCAGCCCAGGCTGAGCTCAACAGCAACCAGCTGTGGTGCCACCTGGAGCTGGGGGCAGATACCTGCCCTGCTACAGGCTAAATGTCTGCAGCTGAGGCCTCGTGGTGGCATTTTGAAGTCAGACCCATTTTCCTGGGCCAGCAAGGATGGACACAGCCACATCCCGTGCTGAGCAGATGCCCCATTAGCTGCCCATCACTAATAAAAGCAACGTCCCTGCGGGTTTCTTGTGATGCACTGAGCCTCAGCCCTCCAGCTTGGTGACCTCAGGGGACAGGCTGTCCAGAGCCACCGCTGCGAGGAGCGTGGCTTTATCCAAGTGCTCCTGTCCATGGTGAGTGCAGCAGAGACCGAGCTGCAAAATGCATCCCACGGTGCTGGCTCACCTGCAGCAGAGATGCTGCCAGGGCTGGTGGGGTGGTGGCATGGGACAAGCGTTGGGGAGAGGTCAGGGACTCCTTGCCCAGGTTGGTGGCTGCCCAGGTCGGTATTTCTCACTGGTGGGAAAGGCCAAACACTGTCAATTTTCACCATAGCTCAGGGAGAAAGGTGAAAGAACATGACTTGAGTGTATAACAATAAATCGAGCGCTAAGAGGTTTGGGAGAACAAAGTGCAGATGCAGACATGGCATTTGCAGAGCGCGTTGAATCACACACCTCTCCAGGAGACCATTGGCCACCAGTGCCACTGCTTTGTGGCCGCCCCGGGGACGGGCACGGCACCGAGTCACCGGTGTCAAAGGGAGTGGGAAAAAGAAAGATGGTGAAATGCAAACACAGGGCTATGGAGAGACCTGAAACCGATCTCCACATGTGATCTAAAATTATTCCATCGGGAGAAAACTTCTGGATTTGGCTTCTCTGTCCTGGGAGAGAGGACCGGGCAGTGATCTGTTGGACGCGATTCTGTTAAAATTGGTGGTAATGGAAGAAGTTGCAGCCAGCCTCCTAACGGGCAGGAATGAAATAAAAGCTGCAGCCTCTTATCCACTCCTTGAATTACGGATGCCGGGGGTATAGCGACCCTGCCCTGCAATACGGCTGCCGCGCCGCCTGCCAAGCCGTTACATATGGAGGAGGGCAGGCCGTGCCCTTCAGCAGAGGACGGGTACAAAGAGTCCAGCTCCAGGGCAGGATGTGAATATAGATGATTTCCAGAGAAGTTCTTGATCTTATCGTTCAGCCTTCCTGCTTGAATAAGGCGAGAAGCACAACGGGAGCGCGAGGGGCTCGGTCAGCTCGGAGGGCAGGCCCGGCGAGCCGCGCGCCCCGGGGCGCTCCGGGAGGAAGGCGTCTGCTGAGGGCTTCTCTGAGAGAGTGCCAAATTCGATAATGGCTTTATGAGCTGGGAACAGTCATTTATCACGAGCATGTGGCAATGCGGCGCTGAAGCACCAGCTTGGAAGTGACCTTTGCTGCAGAGCGCTGACTGTGCCAGCGTCCCCGGCCACCGCTGCCCCAGGGGATGGAGGTGAGGGCGACGGGCTGGCCCGTGAAGCCCATGGACTTGTTGACCGTGAAGACCTGGTGCTCCCCAGGGGTAATTAGGATGTCGCTTTGTGCAAGAGTCACCCCAAGCCACAGCCCTGCAGGAAGAGGAAGCACTTTGTGGCTGGGCAAAGCTCGGGGTCATTATTAGGGTAGAGACGTTGAGGCTGAAGGCAATGCATGGAGAGCGCACCGCTTAGGGGCAGCTGCTGCACTTAGCCTGGCGCTGGGTTGCTGTTGGCTCCGGTGTCTTGTTTTCAGGATCCCTCCCCTGCCAAATCAGAGAGATTCAAGCACAAAATAAATTTTTCCCGTACGCACACAACGGCTTCTGAAAAGAGCAAAGTCTGGGGCAAGCGGCTCACCGCTCGCACGGGTCTGCCTCTGCGTGTTGTCGGGCTGCGCTTTTGCAGCTATCTTTAATAGCACCATCTGCTGATATTAAAAATACTTTGCTTTTTAACTATACAAAAGCCTTTGGTGCGCTGAGCAGGGCAGGATGGAAGCGCGGCACTGAGCATCGTCCTGCCCGGCTCCCACCCGCACCGCGCTCGCTGCCTGATGAATTTCCCTACCCGGTACTGCTCCGGCAGCCTTTTCTGAGAAGTTCACTGAATAATTGCAAGTCAGGGTGCGTTGATTAGCATTTCAGTGGGAAGCAACACATTGTGATTAGCAAAGTCGGCAGTAAGACACACGTATGACTTTCCCTGCCTGCAGCGGCTACACGAAGCGCAGCCTGCTTTCAGGAGGTGCTGGGGAGCGGGGCCGTGGTGGTCCCATGGGGTCTCCCCAGGGGTGGAGGAGGTGGGAAGGGGGTTCAGGCATGTGTGTCTCTTGCAGAGCTGCTGGAGCAGTGGCTGCAGGTGCTGGGACCTGCCCCGGGCACCACGTGGAGGATGCGATGAGCATGGCCTGGCCGCAGGACAGGTGGGGTGGCCATGAGAAGTGCCCACACAGCCCCAAAAAGGCTGGACAGCAGCAAGGGGCAGGGGACAGCGGAGCTGCCACCTCCATCCCGGCCCCACTCTCACGGCATCCGGGCTCTGCGGCGCCCGGTGGGTCAGGATCCGGCCCCGCCGAGCTGCAGGCGCTGCAGTCGCTATGGAGACTCTGCCCGAGATGCATCAATATGGAGAGGAACAGCGCGTTCCTCACGTCCCCGTTCAAGGCACCGGCCCCATCGGGTCCACTGCGGGCTGGAGAGGGGCTCAGGTCATGCGGGGGGCAGACACGGTCCCTGCAAACGGCCATCATTGCCAAGGGATTTCATTTACCAAACCCCAAGGAAAAAACCTTTCTTCCTGCCCAGGCGTCTCCCTGAGCGCATCCGTGCGTGCACGCTAACAAGCTGCTTATGTCAACCCAAGATCAGGGTGTATTAATTTCCTACAGTGCTGTTGAGAAGTCCAAAGGCACATCAGTACCCCTGGGGGCAGGATGTGACCCTGGAAGAGCCCGGGCCCTGGGAGGGTGACCTGAATTGGTTCACCCCGGCCAGGAGCCCTCCCGCAGCCAGGGCGCTTGGCACAGGAGCAAAGCCCTGCACTGCTGAGCACCCACGTGCGTTGGTGGTAGGGGGACCACACCAGCATGCTGATGCTTTGTCCCCACAGTCCCCATTTTCCCCGTGGGCATTAAAGCCACCGTGTGGCAACGTCATCCTATGAGCAGGGCTAATGGGCAGCAGGGGAGGAGGAAGAAGAGGAGGAGAAGGACGAGGAGCGGTTCTTCACCTGCAGCAGCAAGCAGCGAGGGCGAGGAGTGGAGCTGCAAAGCCCTGGTGCTGCTGTCTGTGGGAGGCTCCTGGCCAGGCTGCAGCCCATGCCCCGCTGTGGCGGGGTCAGCTCCGTGCCCCTGGGGTTGACACGGGGGGACGTTGGGGCTTTCTGCTCTGGTTTGGAAGGGAACCCACACCCAAATGCTCTGCTGCGGATGTCCTAAGGAGAGGCTGGAGCGAGGGGCGTGGGTGGGTGCAGCCCCCGGGTTCCCGTGCAAGGAGCGGCGGGCAGCCACAGCCGTGTGCCCCGGTGCTCTGCTGTGCCCCAGGCACCTGGCAAGGCCACTTCCCGGTGGCTTTTTGGGCATTACATGCTTGTGCAGGCAGCATTTGTCACCCTGAGGCCAAGTTAACTGCCCGCCAAGGGGGAGAACGGCAGAACCCCCAGGGAAAGGGCTTCAGCAGCGAGGCTGCGGTGACATCTCCAAGACCACGTACCTCCTCTGCGCCTCAGCCACCACCAGGGTAAGGAGCTGTGCTGGCCGTGCTCCGAGTCACTCCTTCGTCCTCCAGCAAGGCTGTTCCAGGGGGAAGAGCATCGCTGTTTGGGCTGAAGCTGCCTGCGGGTGCACATGCTTACCCACCTGGGGGTTCACAGCTTTCCCTGGTGGCTTGGTGGGCAGCAGGGCATGGTGCTGTGCCCCATCCCATGTGCTCGGTGATGCTCAAGCAGAGAAACCCCACTGGAAACCCTCTTCCTCTGGATCCTCTGCTGTCCAGAGGCTTTGGAGATTTCGGTCACAGCCCAACTTCCATTGCCAGCCTTGCCCCCCGAGGTCCCAAAGGGCTCACCGAAACAATGAGCAGAAAACAAAAACCACAGGGCAAGGAGGCCCCAGGAAAGGCCCAGTGCCACCTTGTGCTGGGACAGGCATCCTGAGGGCACGGCTCCCCCCAAAACAGCCGGGGAGGGATGGGGGTCTCCCCATAGCGCATCGCCTCTGCCAGCCCCACCAGCGGGTTGCATGTCCCACAAAACCAACCCCTGCTCCCCGTGCTGCAGTGATGGGCACAGCTCCTCGCTGCTCCCGGCCACCTTCCCTGCCACGAGCCCCCCGGGCTGTTTTTAGGGGCGAACATCTCGATTTTGCGAAATAAATGTGGTGTTTTCTAGCAGGGTCAGCCAGCAGCGTTTCGGGGTGCAGCCTCACCCCCCCCCCCGAGCACAGGGCGCCCCATCACCTCCCCTGGGCAGCTCGGGGGGGCTCTGGGGGGCACCATCGGTGTCCAACCCCCCCCTTACCCTCCCCTACGTGGGGCTCAGCCCCTCCCCGACAGCACCCCAAAGGGGACCCCCGCGCGGGGTCGCCGCACGCCCCCGGCCCCCGGTGGCCCTGGGGGGGGCCGGGCAGGGCCGGGAGCTCCGCGGGGCGGCCCCGAGCCCCGGGGGGCGGCGCCGCCTCCGCCCCCCCCGTCGGGGCACGGCGCTGGCGGGAGGTGCCCGCGCCGCAGACGCCGCTCGTTCGCCGCCGCGCTCACGTCGCGGAGCCGGTACGGGGCTGGGGGCGGCACGGGATGGGATGGGATGGGACGGGCTGGGGGCGGCGAGGGGCTGGGGGGGGCGCCGAGGGGCTGCGCGGCGGGGGACACCCCCTCCCCGTGGGCACTGCGGAGCTCCGGGAGCCCCCGGGCGAGGCTGGGCCGGGGAAGGTGGGGTGCGCCCCTTTGCAAGGGGGAGCCCCGGGGGGGTCCAGCCCTGAGCCTTTCCCAAGGCTGGGGCACCCCGGTGCCCCCCCCGGGCCGTCCCTTCGCCCCCCGCCAGCTCGCAGCCCGGTGGCACCAGGCTGGCACTTGGTTACCCCAATTGGCTTTTGCTCCCAGCGCAGCCAGCGGTGCGCTCGCAGCCCGGTTCTGCCCCGGGGGGCGCAGCCCTCGGCCGTGCCGCCCCCAGCAGCCGCCTCTCGCCCAGGATCGGGGTGCTGAGGGCCGGCGGGGACAGCCATGAGGGACCTGATGGCGCCCCGGTACCGGCGGAGCCTCGTCCACCTCGCCTGGATGTGCCTCTTCTCCTCAGTGCCGGTAAGGTGCAAGCCGGGGCTGCGGGGCCGGTGCGTGCCGGGGGGGTCCCTTCGGGTTCCTTCGGGCCCCTGCGGGCTCTGTGCCCCCAACGTGTGGGGCTGGTGGCTCCACACCGGGCTCTGGGTGTGCTCTTGCAGCACAGCGGGGCCAAGGTGCTGGAGAGGACCTTCGAGGAGTGGATGCGGTACCGAGACGAGTGCCTGAGGAGGATGGCGAGCGAGCCGTACCCGGCAGGTACCCGGCTGGGCGCAGGGCGTGGGGCTGGGATTTGGCCTCCCGGTGACACCGGTCACCCACAGAGGGCTGCTGAGCCAGGACTGGGTGTCTCCGTGGGGTGCACCCAAGGGCTGGGGTACCAGGGGGCTGTGGTGTGGGGACAGTGGGACCAGGCTTGGCCGTGCCACCTGCGTCTGACCATCGGCTTCTCCCCGCGCGGTGCTGCTGATGGCAGGGCTCTTCTGCAACCGCACGTTCGACATGTACGCCTGCTGGCCCGACGGGAGCCCCGGCACCACCGTCAACGTCTCCTGCCCCTTCTACCTGCCCTGGTTTGAGAAAGGTGACGATGAGCCTCGGCCATCCCGGACCCCGTGGGGAAGCGGGATCTGGTGCTGGAGGGTCTGGGGGCGTGGGGGTGAGCGGGGTCCCACAGCCTTGGGATGCACGTGGCACGGGGAGGGCAGAGTAGAGGCAGCCCTGTGGGTGTGAGCCGTGGCTGCGTGCCCCGGTGCCCCTGCAGAGAGCCATGGTTTTATCGTGGGGTGGGGGTTTGGGGCCCCCAGCAGCCCGAAGGAAGCCTCTGCTGCTTTGTGCCCGCAGTGAAACACGGGCTGGTGAGCCGCAGGTGCGGTGTGGACGGGCAGTGGGTGACGGTGAACGGCAGCCAGCCCTGGCGGGACTACTCGCAGTGCGAGGAGGAGATGGAGTCCACCATGGAGGAGGTGGGAGCTGTGACCGGGGCGGGGGCACCCCAGGGTGCGCGGTGGGTGCTGCTCAGCCGGGCTCAGCGGAGCGGTGCTTGTGTGCAGGAGGGTGCCCGCAGGCTGATGGTGAGCTTCAAAGTGCTCTACACCGTGGGGTACTCGCTGTCACTGCTGACCCTTGTCTCTGCCCTGCTCGTGCTCACCGTCTTCAGGTAGGACAGGCGGGGGGCTGCGGTCCTGCCACGCACCGGGGGTCAGCCCCAGCAGGGCCACGGCCCCTGCCACACACAGCCCCTTGTCTGTGGCTGCCAGCCACGGCCAAGGGGTGTCCCCCGACCCCCTCGCTCTCACCAGGAAGCTCCACTGCACCAGGAACTACATCCACGCCAACCTCTTCGCCTCCTTCGGGCTGCGGGCGACCTCGGTGATGGTGAAGGACGCGCTGCTGGAGAGGCGCTGGGGCATGGAGGTGGTGCAGGTGGCCGACTGGCAGGCCCTGCTGAGCCACGAGGCAAGCACGGCCGGGGGGGTGACACCGAGCATGGGGGGACACTGACCCTGGGGAGGGCGTGCGGCTGGGGGCCGGTGCCCACACAGCCCACGTACACAGTGGGTGAGCTCGTGGGGTGCCCATGCAGCCAGTAAGCAAGTTTTTGGGGCACCCCATGGGCAAGCTCTTGGGGCACTTGTGTGCCCTGTGGGCAAGCTCTTGGGGCACTTGTGCACCATGTTGGCGAGCTCTTGGTGCACTTGTGCACCCCATGGGTGAGCTCTCAGCCCCATGTCGGGTGTCCTCTGGCAGGCGGCGCTGGGCTGCCGTGCGGCGCAGGTGCTGATGCAGTACTGCATCCTGGCCAACCACTACTGGTTCCTGGTGGAAGCCGTCTACCTCTACAAACTGCTGATCGGTGCCGTCTTCTCTGAGAAGAATTACTACAGGCTCTACCTGTACCTGGGCTGGGGTAGGAGCCACCCGGGCGCCTGGTGATGGGGTGGGGGACAGGCCCTGGGCCAAGCTGCCACCCCGCAGCGTCCCCAGCCTGGGGGCGGTTTCTCAGCTCAGGCGGGTGCTTGGTTTTACAGGGTTTGCTGTGTGACTTGCAGGGACCCCCGTGGTGTTCGTGGTGCCCTGGATGGCCGCCAAGTACCTGAAGGAGAACGCGGAGTGAGTGGCTGCGTAGAGGGCCGGGTATGGCCTCATCCTGCACCCCCAGCACGTCATAAACCGGGCTGCTCTCCGTGTCTCCCCGGGCAGGTGCTGGGCGCTGAACGAGAACATGGCTTACTGGTGGATCATCCGCATCCCCATCCTGCTCGCCTCCCTGGTAGGGGGGCCCCAGCGACCCCCAGAGCCATCCCTGGGGGCTGGAGCCGGCTCCTGGCTGGGGTTCGGGGATGGTGGGAGGGAGGGAGGGCTGGCCCCAGGGCGGGACTGGTCCATGGGTGCCCCCCTTTCCCCCAGATCAATCTGCTGATCTTCATGCGGATCCTCAAGGTGATCCTGGCCAAGCTGCGTGCCAACCAGAAGGGCTACGCCGACTACAAGCTGCGGTGAGCGGGGCCACCCACCCATGCCAGCTCCCCCATCCCGTGCCTCATTAAATGACCACTCAGCTTAAATGAGAGCTCGTCCCTGCTCACCAAAGGGCCCTGCCCCCCTCGTGCTCTTTTCAGGCTGGCCAAAGCCACGCTGACGCTCATCCCCCTCTTTGGGATCCATGAAGTTGTCTTCATCTTTGCCACCGACGAGCAAACCACGGGCATCCTGCGCTACGTCAAGGTGTTCTTCACCCTCTTCCTCAACTCCTTCCAGGTGAGGCGAGAGCACTTGGGGGTCCTCACACCATGGGGTGAGAATTGGGGCCCCCTCCTCCAGCTGGCTGCCCCTGTGCTGCCCCAGCCCCTGCACGAGATGGGGGACGGGGACGCCAGCCTCCTACCCAAGCCCTGTTGAGCGTATGATGGTGACTGAGTTGATGCCCATGTGTGTTGGGGATGCTCTGGGGTGACCCTAAAAGCACCCAGAGGTCCCATGCCAGTCCCATGCACTGATGTGGGGCTCGGGTCCGTGCTCTCTCCGCAGGGCTTCCTGGTGGCTGTGCTGTATTGCTTTGCCAACAAGGAGGTAGGTACCCTGCCCTCCCCAGCCCTGCTGGCCCCAGAGCACCAGTTTAATGCTGTGGCGCTGGCTGCTGCCCCACAGAAGCCAGCAAAACCCCTTAACCTTGCTTTAACCTCGGATTTATTGGGGTGGGTGCTGGGAACTGGGCTCAGGTTGTGCCAGCCGCAGGCTTTGCGACTCTGCCTCTCACGTGGCTTGGTCTGGGGAGGGCACAAAAAGCCAAACCCTAAGCCTGCTGCCCTACCAGGTGAAGTCCGAGATGAAGAAGAAGTGGCAGCTCTGGAAGCTGGACCACCCCGCGCTCTGCTGCACGCAGTGAGGGGCCCCGGGCGCTGCTCGGACACCGCCAGCCCCCCGTGCTCACGCAGGACAAGCGAGCGGTGCGAGGAGCCGAGCCTGCTGCTCCCCGGCCCCACACCATCACCTACCTCTGCTGGCACCACCAGACGATGCCGGCCGCAGGAGAGGCCCAGCTGAAGCAGGACACGGGAGCAGGATGGAGGCCGGGCCCTGCAGGGCTGGCGCTGCCCCAATCCAGGGCATCCACTCCTCGCCTAAGCGAGGGCCCTCGCCGCCACCCCGAGACACTTGTTCTGGAGTCATCCTGTAAAGCTCTTCACCTCCTCACCACCTGCTGCAGGCCATGGCATCGGTACCTGCCTCCCTCCTCGCTGCTCTCCAGCTGCCCCCTTTCCTCCTCTCTTCGACCTCCTCCTGTGGCAGAGCCCTCCTGGAGCCCCCCGGCAGCCAAGGGGCACGCACGCAGCTTAGCGCAGCACTTGAGCACCTGGGCTTGTGTTTATCCTGCCCCTGCTGCTTCTCTGATGGGCCCAGAGAAAACTACTGCAGGGGAGAGCGAAGGACTCGGACCCCAGCCTGCCCTTGGCACCCCAGGCCCAGCCACCTCCTCCGCAGTGAGCCCTGCACAGGAAAGGCTCTGGGATTGGGAAGAGAAGGCTGGCAAAAAGCTGGGCATTTTGGGGCCCGGCTGTGAAGAGCTTTGCTTTCCAAGAGGGGGCCGAGCACTGGCTGCACCCCCTCGCTGCCAAGTAGCCTGTTGGGAGCCCAGTTTGCTGCTGTGGCCCAGCTCGGCATCCCCACTGGGAGCACCCCAACCCCAGAGGAGCCTCCAGCAGTGCCCCCACACCTCGCCTTGGAAGCCCAGCCCGGCTGCAACCGAGAGCTCCGTGTCCAGGACTGGTCCCAGTGCTCCCAGAAAAGGGGCTGAGCACAGCAGCGGCCACCAGCAGCCCCCCAGCTCTTGCCTTCAGCAGCAGGACAGAAGTGCTGCCCCGTCCCTAACTCCTGCCGCGCCGCGCTTCGCCTTGCCGAGGCTGCTCCATCAGGAGGGAGGACGCAGCTCTTGCTCCCCGCTCCATGCAAGTGGACACAGGCGGTGCTCCAGCTCTGGGCGAGGGGCTCGCACAGCCCCTGGGCTCGTGGCTGAGCCTCCTAGAAACACGGCGGCTCGAGGAGAGCTGCCCTGAGCACGGGAAGGACAGAGCTCAGCCACAGCGGCACGTGAAGCTGGAGGGCCAAGCAGGAGGTTTGCCGGACAGCTGTAAGCCCTGTGAGACCATTTTGCACATTGACTCTCTTCAGATGTAAATAAATGTTTATTTTTCAGCAAGCAGAGCATGCCACGTGTCTGCTCTGAGGGAAAAGGGCTCTCAGGCACCAAGGTAAAGGCAGCTGCATGTGTAAGGGCACTGATGTGCGCTTATGGACACACACTCCTCACTTTAGGATATTAAACAGGCACCAAGAGCTCCTCGCTCAAGATAGCCCCGTGTTCCCCACCCTGGGATTACATTACAGGCTACACAAGGACAAAAACAGCAAAATAAGTCAACATGGTGATAAATAATACAAACAGTTACCAAAACCAGATGCCAGCTCTGGTACCAGGAGAGCCGAGTCACACGCAGAACAAGGGAGCAGGTAGTTTCTCCCGGCCAGGAGCTGGATTGCAGCCTGGATTCTTCTCTCCAAGCAGGGAATGGCCCCAGGAGCTGCTGCTGGGCCTGCCCAGGGCCACAGGGCCTCGGGAAGAGCTGGCCCTCCTCCTGAGGTCAGCTAGTTGCCCCCCAAACTCTGGCCCCTGGGTTCCGTGTACCGTTCTCCCAAGTGCTGCTGCGTGCAAGAGGAAGCTGAGGGACACGCAGCAGTTCTTGACACCATGAAAGGGAAGCTGGTGCCAGCTCTCTCGCAGCAGCTTCTGAAGTGGGTATGGGACCAGCCCTGGCTGCACTGTCCCACAGGCAGGCTGATGATCCAGGGACCACGGGGAGTCAAGTGTGAGCCTTCTCTGCTCCACTCCCACCCGTTCAGAGCCCAGGTCAGCTTGGTTTGTGTTTCAGCACAGCAGCTTTACTTCTGAGCAGACAGCAGGTTTATGTAAGAGCTGCTGAAGGGGAGCTCCTCTTGCCCACCTGTCTCTAGTGCCAGATCAGAGCTCGGCTGAGGGTTTGGCAGAGCACAGTCACACTGACACAGCTCACAAGTCTCAGACCAGAGCTGGGCACCAGATCAGCATTTCACCTTAAGAAAACCCCAGCACGCAACTCAACAGGGCCTAAACTCATTTCTGAGCTACTGCAGAGACCTCTGCCTTTATTGTGCAGCTAGGACCTTTTGGGTGTAAAAGCAGCAGTTCCCAGCTAGGAAGTAAAAACGCTCACTGTTACCTATGCACTCTCCTCCTCTGCAGCTCTGGTACTGCCTGACTACAGGAGTTCCCCCAGCACCAACCCAGCCAGTGCTGCCAGGGCATAGCCTCCAACAGGGGCCAGGCAGGGACTGGGAAGCCATGGACAAGGCAGCCCCAGAGCCCTGCAGCCACCTGGGGGAGAAAGTTGGAAACACTACGTGTGTTCCCAATGGTCCTGAAAGAAATCGGTCAGGTTATTCACAATTCTACACCAGCTCCCTCCCAAGAAACCCACACACCAGACACCAGAAACAGGTTTTCGGATTTTATTGTTTTAGCCAAGTCAACAAACGCTATTTAATTTGGACAGCTTGACTTCGGGTAGCACCAGACTCCCTGCTGCCTGCACAGCCACCCTTTCAGCACTGAATACTGTCAAGGCACACGTTCAAGGGATTGCTTCCTCAAGGGAACACAGTTCTATAAAGCCCCTTCCCTGGTGTCCCCCTTGGGACACTATCACCCTTCTGAGCCTTCACAGCTGGGCTCCCAGAGAACCTTTTCTGTTGGGCTTCCTTCACACCTACACTGCGAGTCTCCAGCCTGCCCGTTCTGTAACAGGGAATGAAGGACAAGGCCCCAAATCCTGCTCCTAGCATGTCCTCAATACCCTGAGCAGCTTTCAGGGATGCTGCCTCAGAATAATTGCCTCTGCCACAACAACAGTGCTTCAGTATGAAAGTTCCTGCAGCCTTGTCCTACTGCCTGCAGCACTTGGCACCTGCATACACCCATGTCATTCCCCAAACAAGGCACACAAGGGCAGCTTTTTCATTTCAAGAGTTAAACATGAATAGGGAGCACCATTCCCCAGCTGAGCACGCTGCCAGGTGCATACAGGCTGCAGCAGTGCAGGTGTGCCAAGTGGTGTACGTACCTGCCTCAGCGCCCCAGGGACGATTCACTGGGACAGCCCAGCTGGATGTCACCTTCACCAAAGGCACTCATTTTCAAGCCTAAGTAGACCTGGGCAGTTGATCAGAAGGAGATAACTAGCTAAGGATGGAGCTGGGATGGCTTTTTGCACTTAATCACAAACGCTGAAGGTTAAAAAACAAAACAAAACTCAGAACACAGTTTCTCTCCCTTCTCAGCAAAGAGAAGGGGACTTCTCCAGACTCGTTAAGGCCACAGTCAGACCACAGGTATTCCCTCCCCCCCTCCCACCCACCTTGGACTCAGCAATAGGCAGGAACAGAGCTGCTGCACACTGCTGGAAGCTGTTTTCTACGATGGAACTGTCACCAGAGCCCCTGTGGCTGTTTGCCCAGCTCCAAGAGACCCGGCAGTCCCCTTGGGAGGGGGCCTCTTCCTGCACCATGCGGTTGCCCTTTGAAAACACACAAAGTGCCAACACAAGAATGCCTCAGCAACCTTATTTCCTAGCACTGAAGCCTGGAAACCAAAGGCAGGCAAAGCTGGGGACTAAAGCTTAGCACTGCAGCTACATCTGCAACTGGGATATGATTTTATTTTATTTTTTTTAAATCTGCCTCCCGCGTGGGGACAGATCTATTCCTCTGTTCTTGTTCTGCCCGCCTTGGCACTCTGTTGCTTGCCAGAGGCAAAGGAGACCAAACAGTCTTGAGCTTTTCCTTCCCTCTCATGTCCTTCCAGGGGCACATCTGCCTTGCAACCACTGTCAGTGTTGGGATCTTGGCAGCGACAAACCTGACCACTGGAGTCTCTGCCACAAAGCTTTTACCACAAAAAAACAGTTATTTGGGAGTGAAAAACATGATCAAAAGCGACCCCAGAGGCAGGCAAGAATCTGAACTGAACCAAGGCAGGCTGGCTAGGAGAGATTTTGAAGTACAGATCCGAGACAGCAGTAGGGAAGTTGCTCCAGCTAGAGACTAGGGCTGTGTGAGCTTCTCTGGAGCTCACTGCAAAACATCACCCCCTCTGCTCACTTTACTCATCCACAACAAGCCTGCCCTCCTTATTGCCTCAGATACATTTTCTGTGTCAGCTCCTGAGCAACTACCAATCCACGTGTGTTGGAGGCCTGCAGGAGGGGATTCTGAAAAGGATAGCTGATTGCTGTAGGTAGCTGTCAGCTTTCTAACACCGCGCAGCCCTGAATGACAAAGGCTACGGGGAGCTTAAGGCAGATAAACCCTTTGGGCTCAGTGCTTGTCCTCTTAACTTAACCTTCCAGTATGGACAACACATTCCGGGGAACCTAAACAACAGTCAGGCCCATACAGCTGCTGAGTCCTTGTCCTCTGCTGTCCCTCGTTCTCCCAGGCACGTTTTCTGATGGCCGAGACCTTCTTCCACACATCAGCCAGCTCTCAGCAGAGCTGCGGTGCTGCCAGCACAGTGCTCACGCTCACTCTCCCAGGCACACTCAGCTTCCGGGTGGAACAGTCACCCGACGTCAGTATTCCTGCAGCCACCAGGAAAAAAACAGGACAGTTACCCTTCCAGGGAGGCACAAAGACAGGTTTTTCCAAATAAAAAGCCAGTCGAAGGGCACGTGAGGACGGGAGTAACGCCTCAGGGTGGATGCTCTGAGCAAGCACTGGGCACAAGCCACAGGTGGCTGTTGCTTGCTGCAAGGAATGATGCTCCCTCAACTCCCCAGCCCTTTCCAGCTGTCATCAGTTCCCACTCACCATCCTGCTTTGTTAAGGCTCTAGCCAGCTCTGCCCGCCCTGCCCTGGGGCCTGGAGCCTTTGGAGGTTTTGAGTCACAGTCTGCAGAGCTTTACCTGAGGACAAACCAAAAGGAAAACTCATTGTTAGCAACAGGCCAGTGAGTGGTAAAGAACAGGCTGCAGGCTGCATTCAGCCACCATTATCCTGCCTCTGTGCCATCCCCTTCCTTGCAGGGCCCATGGAACAAAAATGTGCCTGTTGTTGGGACAAGTTCCTGTCTGCAGGGCACATGCTTTGGGAACCCCTTCACATGCAGCTCTGATCACTGAGCAGCAGGAGAGGACAGCAGCAAGGAGAACACAGGGGGCTATGGATCCCCTTCTCTCAGTCTGGACCTGTCAGCAGATGCCAAGGCAGAGCCCAGTGTTTGGGGTGAGAGTAAGTGCAAGAAAATGCCTGCAACAGCTTCATAGCTGGGAGACTTCCCTGAACGAGAGGGGATTGTTCCCTCCAACCCCTACCACTGCCAAACCATCAGAAGTCCGCAACACCATGCCTCCCCTCCAGCACAACGGTCACTTCACATGACCAGCGTCCTCTCCCCCACCTTACCCATTTCTCCCACACACTTCTCTAGAACAGCTGACAGCTCAGGCAAGCTCAGAGACTTCAAGGAAGGTGGCCATCCTTCCCGCACTGCAAGAAAGAAAACACACATTTGTCAATCTGCATGCTCTGCAACAAAGGAGACAAGGGCTTGGTGTTGCTGTGAGGTGTCTACACCTGAAGTGGTTCCAGTTGAGGGTTCTGAGTCACATGTGAAGGGAACTGGAACTGCCCACAACAGAAACCGAGTTTTTTCCCCCAGTTATACCACTTGTGATTCCCCCACCCCTCAAATACTGGCTTGGTCGCACAGTAAGACAGATCTCAAAGATTAAGTGTAGCAGACTGAAATCGTCTCTGATTACGTCACTTTTAAAACACAAGCAGTGAAGAGCACATCATGTAGGGCAGCAGGACCATCTGCTAGCTCCTTGTGATCGGGAGCTGGAGAGCCAACCCTACCCAGCCACGTACAGCCGTCTGCCTCACTACATGAGCAGCACGATCCACCAGACGGGGTCACTGAACCAGCCACTGTTTCTGATTCAGACCTTGCTCTAGCGCACAGTGCAGTAACACACCTGAGGGGCCCACAGTGCAGTGCAGGAAGGTGAAGCCACAGGATCTTTAAGCACAACTGCCACTGAGTGCCTGTGCTACAGCTCTACGTTTTTAGCCAGAAACACCTACCAGACCCCAGGACTTCTGCCTTGCTAGAGATCAAGAGCTTCAGAGAAACTCTGCTGCAGTGAAAGCCCAAACTCCTTGGCTACTTCAGATGCTTTCCCCAAGCAAGACTTTTTTTTATTACACGTAAGCATTTACCTGCTTATCTAGCATTCCAAATCACACCTAGCCTCACCCTCTCAGCACTGAAAGGCAAGCACACAGCCTGCTCTAGGGTCTCCCACCGTTTGCCCACCCCCTGCTCCTGTTTCTTTGGTTCGATGAGCTCTCCCCCTTCCCCAGACACACTACTCAACTCTCACCGGTTCCCAGCTGCACCTTTGTGTCCAGCGCTCTGCCAGCTGCTTGCTCTTGGGTTAGCCGGGAGGACAGCTCTGCTTGACAGGATCTGCCAAACAAGACAAAGCCTGTCAGAAGTGCACAGGGTGGTTTCTGGAACAGCATGCCGGTCTGTGCCCTCCTACATCCTGCAAGTACCTGCTTGGGATGCCGAGGGACCACATCTAACGCCCTGGGTTACAAACTGCTCCTTGTTCCTTCCCAGGAAGAGGAAGACGTGCCCCAGACAAAGCTCGGGGCGCTCTCCACTGTGCCCCATCTCCACAGCAATCTCTGCCCCTGTCCACAGAGGAGCTGCGGGGGGAGAAGAGAAGGAGGGGGTGGGGTGAGCAGGAGAAAGCCTAAGCCAGGGGCTGCATCTGGTTAATATGAGAATCAACCCCAGTCCAATGTTTCTAATGGGCAAATGAAGCTACCTCAGGACAGTCATCAGGGGCACACAAAAGGTTCTCTGGTTAACATCATCATGCTATCAGTTCAAACAGTGCAGCCTCAGCTCCTCAGTGGGAAGAGTGCTCTGGGAATATCACTCTGCTGTCCTTTGGAAGCCAATCCCTGGCTTGGAAGTGAGCTGAGCCTTCTCCCTGTTGGGCTAGAGACTGTAGCAGTAGGACCACTGTCACCTTCAAGGACACGTCAGTCCTATCGACTGACAGATCAGGGCCCACGACAGAACAGGGGCTCAGCTGGGGCACGGAGAGGAGTACCACAAAGGCAACAAAGGACATTATAGCAGGTAGGGGAAGACTGAACTCAGAGGCAGGGCAGGCTTTTCTCTGTTAGGCATCAGAGCTGCTAAAAGAGTTTTCTTAACTAGCCAGGGTTGGCAACTGGAAGTCCTTTGATACTCTTTGGAAGTTAGAAACTCTTTCCTGCATTCTTGCAGTCACCAAGCCACATGCTCCCTATTACTTGGGCCTCAGATAAGCACTTAGGCTTTTGGTTCCAAAGGAGCTGAGATCCTTCAACTTTGAGTTGGAATAGGAGCGCTCAGCACTCTGAAAAAAACAGCCCATTTATAACTCATGCCATTTATATGAATTAATATATAAATATTCATTCTATAAATGAAGCCCATTTATAAATCAAGGCTTCAGATCTGCTCACATGGCCATGACTTTCCACTAGAGAAAGCCACAGAGGATCCAGAATGAGTTCAGATGCCTTGTGAGCTGTCCTGCCTTACCCTAAGGTATCACCTGTAAGAGTGACAGTATGACCTCTGATCTCTGCATAGCCCAAATCCCCATTTGCCCCATTAGCTTCAGTGACATTTGCTGGGAAGAACTTACTTGATCTGATCCAGTAAGACCCCAGCATCCTTGGTGATGGCCTGAGCCTCCCTGAGCTGGCACTGGATGGCATTCCAGCTCTCATCCCGCTCCATCAAACAGCTCTCGGCCACCGCACGCAGCTTCTGCTCCTGGCACACCTGGCCCTTCATCACCTCCACCTCTTCACACCTCTGCAGCAGAAAAGAGGGCAGATGACTCCACTGCAAGTAGTGTGCATCACTCCAAGTCCTGCGCATCACTCTCATAGTGCCTCCTCTGACACGTCCCTGCTGTTTTAATGGGTTTGGCAGCCAGAGGGTCCCTGCAGAAACGTGCCAAAACCAGCAGAAATGGAACTGCCCAAGATTTATACACTGAACACAGATCCTATCCACACCAAGACCAGCTCCAAAGTTACAATTTCCTCTTGCTCTCCTTTACCAAAGATATGCAGAAGACCCAATTTGCTAAATCAGTAGAAGCCCATCTGCAGATAGCTGCACAACTTCATGTGAAGTGATGCTACCAGAAAAAGCAGGTATTCAGTTCCCCTCACCCCCTTCATTTTAGTTCTCAGGTAGATGCAGAGGGGAAGATTTGCATTTATGGGGTTAACTGATCTACTCAACACCTAGTGTGTCCTCTGGAAGTTATGCCTGTTCCTTTACCCCAGTCCATTAGAGGCAGAATGTAGAAACACACTACCAGTCACTCATTAGACCATGAAAAGCCACTGATCAGCTCCTGGCAGACTTCTTACCTTGTGCAGCTGAATGGCCAGCTCCTGCATCTCAGCCTCCAGCCGATCTGCATAGGCCAGCTCCAGGGCATCACTGGGCGGCCGGGCATTGCTGTGCCATCGGGCAATGGCAGAAGTCATCTTCCTCTTAGGTCCAAACAGGCTGGTGGGAGAACGACAAACTGTCAGGGAGCAAACATTGCATTGTCCGTGCCCAACAGGATGCCTGGAAGACCTTTGCAACCTCCTGGTTCTTCCAAGGGCACCGTCCACAACAAAAACTTGCTGTGGCCAAGAACTAAGAGATATCAAAATTGTGTGGGAGACTTACAAAACAGAGAAGCACTCACCAGCTAAGCTTTCTTTACCAGGTTGCATTTGTAATTTTAAGGGAAGAGATAAGAACTACCTGACAGATACTCACGTGATGCCTATTTCCTTCAGGTCACTCTCTGTGAGGGTCAGGAAGATCCTGAGGTCAACATCTTGCTCCTCAAACACTTGCAGGTACTTCAGGCACCCAATCTGCTCAAGGAACGTTGCCAGGTCCTGCAGCCCATACAAAAACTATTTATGCTCTCACAAACAACATCATCAATTCTCTTCTTCACCATAAACATCTGCTTCCTCTTGTAATTGTTATGCCTTCCTGGGTTCCAGCATGTCATGACTTCCCCTGGCCTGTGCACTGCAGCTACTACCTCTTGTAACAACTGAGGAAGAGACAGCTAATGGCCCACCATTTGCCCTAGTGCCCACCACAGCCCTGAAGGATCTGCAATATCCCTCCAAGCAACATCAACACCTAAACCAGCAGTTCTTTGTACAAGACATTGCTCTTTCACAAGTACTTGATACTGGGCAGGGGGTTGGCATCAAAGACATTTTGATGACAACTTTCCTTTTATCCAAGAAGGCCAGGAAAGCAGCTTGAACAATTTCAAAGAAACCTCCCAGGCTTGCTACAGTGATGTGGTCTGCATCATCTCAAAGATAGCTTTCTGTCCTCAGTTACCTGGGGTCCTGTATAGGCAGGGGGCTCTGGAAGCATGAGGTGCTGACTAGAGCCTCCAGCTTTCCCTGGGCAGTGGGTCCACTGGTTATCACTGTTGCTGTAGCGATTCTTGACCTTAAAGCTTTTGGCTTGTTTCCGACTTGGAGGACTGTTTGCGTGGTCGGAATCCTGAAAAAGAAAGAACACAACAGGGAATGTAAAGGTCAAGGACAGTCATGCAAAAGGTGCCAGGATCGCTACGTCTAACAAGTGCAGGCTCCAAGCTTAAAGCTCTAAATCCAGACAATGGTCTACAAACACAAGCAATGATGAATATAAACCTTTTTAGAAAGGGCTGAATCAAATCACTGTCAAGATGGCACCTTGTTATAGCACTGCTCTAGACTGGCCTGGAATTAACAGGCTCTTGCAATTCCAGCCTATGAAGCAGCATGCGGGAGCAGAGAGCAGCACCAAATCCTCCCCAAACCAGTACAACGCACTGAGTTCCTATTTGTGAGAAGCACCTCAAGAAACAGGATCTGTGTTCCCAACCCTTCTACATACCCGCCCAGAGCTGGCTCTGGGGTGTGAGCTGTGACTTGAACCACTGAATAACTGCTATCCTTTTCTGTATTTTACACTGCCAATGTAGCATTACTGTGCTTCTCCAAATCTTATGATACTGCCTAATATCTCACCACGCTAAAGGACTGACCCAGCTCTAGCAAGGGATGTCCTTTACAGATTGCTAGATAGATACTGCTCAAAAAAAAGAGTTCAGAAGCAACAGAGAGAGCTTAAAAACCATTCACTCAACATCAAAAATCTACTCGAGTGAATGCTTTGATAGTTGGCTACTAGACAGAGATCAAACAAAAACCAATGTGTAATCTTCAAATACAGAAACTTGGTTTCGTGTGCCTTCATGTACCTTTTCTCACCCAGCCTGGTAATGCAGCCTTCTGTGGAGGTAGAATCATAGGAGGCTGTGGAAGGGTGACAGCACAGGCCAAACTGAAGGCAGAGAAAGGAAAAAGGACAACCTCACCTCATTGCTTTCCAAGGAGCCTTCGCTGCTGACCCCCAGGGCTTTGGTCAGGCATTCACTACTGCTGCTGCTGCTCCTGATGGTTGCTAAGTTGTTGGTGAAGAAAACATTATCCTCTGGAAAAGAACAAGAAAAAAAAAAATCTTGAGATTGAGCTTTATTACACTCAAGACTATTTTTGCCACACAACAATCAGGGAAGTCTCCTGGAAGGCATAAAGGAAGTCTTGTTATGGGTTTCTCCTTCACGTGCAGTACTCATGATTACAAGACAATTCTGAGACAGATATGTCACAAGTCTGATCCCATGCACTAGTCTTTCTCCTAGCCTGCTTAGTACCTCAGAGAGCAGGAAGGCCAAGTGTGTGTTTGTGTATTTCTGTGAGGCTCTTGGTGACAGGGTGGACAAGTGGATTATTACCTACAATAAGCCCTCACTCCCATTACTGAAATCCAGGGAAAATCTCTCTGAGCAGAGCAAGCACAGTGCCACATTACCCTCTATTAGTTTAGGAACTGCCCAGAGATGCTTTCCTCGTGCTGCTTCACAGAATCGTAGAACAGTCAGGGGTATCTTGAAGGGTATCTTGTCCCAAACCATGCTCAAGCTAGTCACCGAGAATCACGTAACGGCAACATCTCTAAGAAGGGAGTCTCCACCCATCTAGGCACCCTGTTCCAGTGTTCAGTCACCCTCACAGTAAAAACTGTTTCTTTACGTTCAGAGGCAATTTCAGTTTGTGCCTGCCACCTCTTGTTCTGTCACTGGACACCACTGAAAAGAGCCTGGATCTGTCTTCTTCACACCCTCCATTTGGATTTGTACACACTGACATCCCCACAGAGCCTTCTCTTCTTTACACTAAACCACGTTGGTGCTCTCAGCCTTTTCCTCAGAAGGGAGATACTTCAGCCCCCAACATGTTAATGGCAATTTGTTGGACCTCTTTTACAAAGGGAGTGTCTTACTCACTCCAGAATGCCTCCCTTCTGCCCCTCCAACTCCAGGTTCTGGGATTTCTCAAGGTCAGTCCTAGTACTAAAGAGAGAGGTGAAGGCAGCATTCAGAATGGTCTTTCCTCTCCCTGCCCACTGGGGCGTCTCACTCTCTGCTTGGAGGGTCAAGCACAACCTGTTTCTGGCCACTGGTACAATACTATGATGCTACAGACTCAGGTCAGAGGTGAAGATCCAGTGACCACAGCTGCCTAACAGCTAAACAGATCAGAAAGTGAACACAGAAGCCAAGGGGCTGGTCCCACACCCAGGTGAGCTTTGCAAATAGATTATTTTTTCCAACACAGTGATTTACCCCTGCTGCTGCTGCTCTCCACATCCTGCTCGTTAATTGGAGAGGTAACATCCCGGTTCCGGATACCATCTGCTTCACAGCTGCCATCATCATTGAAGGTAACATAGCCCTGAGGAGGGACCTGCTCTGTGTGCACGAAAAAGGGAGAAGGAACAGAGTAGTTAAGATTCAAGTTACCAGGGAGGTCCCCCGGGGAGGTTCCAGCAGAAAGAGCATTCATTCAGGGATTTCAAAATAATCAAGAGATTGTCACTTCAACTAGCAGAATCCATTTTAAAAAGCACAGGGGAAAGAATTCATATACATAGTTTCCCTCACACAAACAAATAGCTGGACTTTATTTAGATGGTGGCATTGATGAAAAGTCAGAGGAAACAGCCTTATATCAGAGCTGTACCTTACTTAGCTTTCAAGCATTTCTTTTTATCTCCACACCCACACTAAGTGGAAAAACATCTGCTTAAGAGAGCAAAGTGCCAACTGCGCTTCACCCCCCCAGCCAAGCACACTGTAAAACAAACCCTGCTGCATCTGTGCTAACATCCCACTACCATTTCAGATGCTGACTATTGTGCTGATACAGTCACTGCCCATGGTGTATGCATCTGTGTTGAGAGAATGAACCAAGTTCTGACTATGCTTTTAAGCCCATATTGGCTATTTCAGAAAACTGGGTAACAGCCCGAGGAATACCTATAGCTACGACACATGCATGAGAAGGCAAGTTCATACCACTGCATCCAGTGGTCGATGTCTGAACTACAATGATCTTTCTCTTGGCCTTCTACAAAGGCCTTGAAAACTTTTTTTTTTTGAAGTGGTACTTCAAGCATCAAGGAAAACAAAGCTGACAGGTCCAGGTGTAGCAAATTTCCTTTCATTATCAGTTATTTTCTGGATTGTGTGACCTCTTCCTTTGTCATCAGCCGAGAAGGGCTCTCAAGCCTTTGAGCCCACCTCAAAAGAGAAGCTGGGCTGTTTTCAAGAGTGAGGGGGAACAGTAATTGAAGTAAGAGCGGTGCTTGTTCTACAGATAATTTTCCACTCGATATCCAGCTCTCAGAAGTGCATTCAGCAGACTTTGGTTTTAAACCAGAAGCTCTATAGCCTTGTATGAGGGAGTTCACTGTTTTCCTTTTTGTATAAACCATGCATAGAAAAACCCAAATGAAAAGAAAATTGTTGGCACAGAAATAGCTGTAAAGCACCTGAGACCATGAAGGACTCTCAGTTAGGCTTCAAACTATTCTCACCATAGCGAGACTGCTTCTTTCCCCCGATTCCAACTGCTGTTATCTTAGCCAAAGCCTGGGGCCCATCATGGATGCTGGGACCCTTGGTCCTACGAACAGGTCTCTGTCTCTGGGGAGCAGAACACGATTCATCTGAAGAACTCAGCTCTTCATATTTTCCTGTAGTCCAAACAAAGACTGTTAGCAGCATGATAATTCATGTACCTACTCATTTACTACTGGTCCTATAAAACCAATGAAAAGAAAAAATGAAGTGTTAAAAGAGAGGGTGAAAGTTCAACTAGGTCAGGAAAGGGCCAGCAGGCAAGAAAAAAAGTGTTGGAGCTGTGCCTCTTACATCCTAAAAAAAATACTGGTATTTCCAAGACAGACCAGCTAATATTACCCCATATATGTAATCCCATACTTACAAGACATCAAGCACCTATCTTCACGTTCTACCTTAAGATGAAGGAACTAAAACCTGTTTACCTGGACCCCTGCAGAAGACCTTGGGTACTGGGGCTGCATGCAAGTCTATCAACCCCACAATCTTCGTATGTCCATACTTCATAGCCAGTGTCCGTGCCGTGGCTCCAGTGTTATCTCTGACATCTGCTTTCACTCCCTATAGAAAAATGGGCGTTTGAAGTGTTCAGAGCAGATAGGTATATAAAAAAATAATTATTAAAATTAATTAAAAAATTATCTTCAAGAAAGCTAAAGAATTGTCTTAATTTCTCCAAGCCCATCAGAAATACAGGCGCACCTTTGATAGCTCAAGCTCCACTATGAATTCCTCGTTGCCTTTCTATCTGGTTTTCCCAATCCCCAAGGAGGCATATGGCTCTTGTGCATTGCCACTGGGAGCTACTTAGTTTTATCTGAAATGTTTTGCATTGCTGCCTCCTTCTGGAAGTAAGCTGGACCAGCTAAGTGGGCTATTAAAAACTGTTTAACATCAAAAGACATGAATGCCAATAAACTTTAGGATAGAGACTTAAGATGCCCAGTAGTCCAAGCACACAAATCTGTAAACTCACTGCATTAGCTGCTTCCTAATTCAGCCAATATTCAGTCACATCAGACTTCCTCCTCCTTGTGCAAGACTAGCAGTGCACAGAGTACGAGCCTTCAGAAAACAGCTACTTTTAGAACAGCCTTGAAATTCATTCCTTTAGATCAAAGATGACCATCAGTGATTAAACAACACTTAGAACTGTTATGGTGTTAGCCTTGTGGTTCTCCCTCTCTGAAGGCTTAAACCACAGATTGTGAGCTTTACAGAGATCTGTCCAGACACTTACATGATTGAGAAGATATTGAACAATTATCTCATGGCCAGAAGCAGCTGCTTCCATCAGAGGTGTATATCCATACACAGGCTCCCTAGAAAGGGAACAAACACACATGGACTACAGTAATCAAAAAATGCACTGCACTCCTTGCCATATCATTATAAGACACTTTCAGCCTCCACCCTTAGCTGATCACAAACTATACAGCATATTGGCTATATATATATATATATTACACACTGCATTCTGGCCTATCTCAATAAAATAGATGCAGAAAGCGTTACCCTGCACAGCAACATGCTGCTCCTCCAGCTGCCTGTCTGCCTTTAATTGCCAAAATCTATTTTTCAGGAGCTAGCAAAACCGAGAACCTCTTGCTGTCCCTAGGCAATTCAATACACAAACGTACAGGTGGCTCCTAAGTCACACGAATTTGCTGCACACACCAAAAACTAGAAGCTGAACTTGAGTTCAGGAACAGTTGCACCTGTTTTCTTTTGGAGTTTATCCCATAATTAAGCCAGTAGTAAATCTAATTGCTCTTGTACTAGTTTAAATAAGCGATAGCAACATGGGCAGCCTCCACTGTTCTGTTTGCAAGTCACCTGTCCTTGTACTAGCTAATAGTGTACCACACCTCCTAAAGCACAGGGTAGAAGACAAAAGCAGGTGTCTTCTTCCTGTCTGTGTTTGAGTGCATTCATACATCAACTGTTGCTTTCCTATCTGAAATAGGAAATCTTTTGCGAAGTGACAGATTCCTCCTTACTTGCAGTTGGCGTTTGCCCCGTTGTCGAGTAAGAACTTGACCATCTGCTGATGTCCAGCACTGGTGCAGTGAAATAAGGCTGTCCAGCCGTGAATATCTTTCATCTCCAGCTCTGCGCCTTGCTTCAAGAGAACAGAGAATGTTCTTTACTGCATCCCCTCTGCTGGGTCTCTTAGCCACTGCCCCTCTGTGGTGTGATACCAAGAAAGTTTAAATCCCTGTCAGGAAGCTGGACTCAACAGAACAAATTGCAAGCTTTGGTCACAACTGATGGAGAATTCTACCCTGTGCATTTAAACCATGCAGTGTGGCTTTACCGACTTATTACAGGATACGCACCTGGAGGAGGAAGTAAGCAACACTTTCATTTCCACAGCTGGAGGCCAGCATGAGCGGTGTCTGTCCTTCTGGCGTCGGGATGTTCACATTCACTCCTGCTTCCAGCAGCAGGTGCACAATGGTGTCATGGCCAATGTAGGAAGCATACATCAGTGGAGTCCAGCCACCACAGTTCCTCTTATTCAAATCCAGATCTCCACTAAATAACAGAAAAGAATTCAGCTGAACTACTGGCCTGGAGATATAGCTCACAGCAGATTCCAGCAGTCTCTGCTACTACCACCACATTGAAAGAAGGCTGAAAAAAAAACCCACAAAATCTAGCACTGAAGCCTGCATGGGAATTCCTACCAGTTCTGGAACAACATCCACCAAATCACCAAAGAGATCGTTTTTAACCAGCAGGATTGCTCCCTTTAACTGTGTGCCTAAGAACACATCAGGAGTTCCATGGTGTGCCCTTCTTGTAATGTTAAGCAGACCTGTACGGCAGCCAGAGGGGAAGAAAAAAAAAAACAACCTAAGTCCCTAAGTACAAGAGAGCTGTGCCCTCTCCAGCCCCTCCTTACCGCTGGATACACTCCTGCACCACTTCATACTGGCCGATGGAGGAGGCCGTGTGCAAGTCCAGAGGAACATCCAGTTCTTCCCGACAGATCATCTGTCCGACCCCATGCCACATGGAGAGGCTGCGGCTCAGCAGCTCCGACTCGCTGGCTTCATCACTCAGCTCCGACATCCCGCTCTGAGCAACCAAAGCAAAGCAGAACTTTGAGCTGGCTGCTCTCTGTCCTGCACCGAGCACTGCCTCACCCGGGACCTCTGAAGCTCCAAGGCTTGGAGGCAAGGTCACCTCAGAGGCGCAGTTTCAAGCTCCTACCTTTACTTTGATGGCCTTCGTAGCCTGCTGTAGCCTGAAGCAATACGACTTGCCAAGGAGTTTCTGCTGGCAGTTCTTTCTTGCTGCAGTAGACTCTGGGATTTGAACACGCTAGAAAAATAAAAGCCAATAATGCTAAGAACATCTTTCAAATCTCATTTTAAGACTTCAGAAGCACCGGCTTTATTTCCTCCCCTTCTGATCAAAACATGCCTAAGGCACCTTTGGATAGCTTCATCAAGAGAAGACGTTAAACTTCCATTTAAGTGCTGATAGCACGCTTAGTGCTATACAAAAGGATGCAATTCTCGGTCTGCATGTTTTATAATTCAGAGAGAATTAAGAATCAGTGTGTCAGGAGAAGCACCAGAAACATCTGTCTTGCACCACAGGATGGCCCTGCCTAAACTAGAATTTGGTCATTAATGCTGACAAGTGCCCGCTGCTCTCAAAAGTAGTTAAGATCACCTGAACAAGGTGCACACTTTGTCATGTCATCAGGTTATAAGGAGATTGTTTCCGCACTTCAGCAGCAGCCTGGTCCTACTGCTGTGAATCTTGGCAATTGCTGAAATGCTTTGAACAGCCGTGCACCTGCCCATTTGTTATCTGACTGTACCCACCACTCTGCAGACAGTAACTTAATTACAAAGCTAGCACAGTTTCGGGACTGTCTGAAAGGTTTATTTTCCATCCCTAGCCTCGGGGAGCAATTGCAAATTAATCATTCTAACTACTCGCAGGAGAGCATTCTCATTTGGCACTTCATAAAAAGCTCTTCAACACAGCTGCATCTATCAGCTGTGGTCTTCAGCTGCGGTTTCAGGCTACATCTGAGTCAACCCAGTGGGAAGTGCTTTGCCATCCCTCTAGTCTCACTGCCTCCCATACAGCACTTCTGGGGTTTGCCAGATCCCACCACACACTACGTTGGGCAGCTGAGCTAACCGAGAAGCATTCTCTCCTTCTTGAGAGCTTCTTGCCAGTTTAAGTCCTCAGACTAATTCATCAGGGGGTCACACAAGTGCCACATTTGGCATCAACGAAGGAGAGACAAAATGTGTTTTTTAGCAGCAGTTGTTCTTTATGTTGCCTTAGATGTAACAGTAGAAAACAAACATGCTTTTGAAAACAATCAGTAGTCCTCTTCTCACAAGCACCAGCCCTTTTGCTTTGCAAGATAAGCAAATCAGCTTTAACTCCAACCTCTTTTCTCCCCCACTGGAGATTCCTCCCATATCTTGCTTCCCCTTCTGCCTTCTTTAACTTGCTAGGACCACAAAAGCACCACCCATTCTACCTAATCAGCACGTGTTGGTAATGTCTGATTCCTTTCTCAAGGCATCACCTATTTCACCTGATAACAGCAATTTCTATTACACTGGCAACGCAGGGGCCTCATGCGGGAACACACAGGGCTGAACACAAGTGAAAAACCAGAAACACCCTGACCACCTCACAATCAAAACACAAATATCTAAGCAGATAAGCGAAACACAAGCAGGAAAAGTAAGAGTGTTTCTCACTGCAACAAACCAAAGCTTCCACTGGAAGGCAACAACGCATGTTTGCAGTCAGTTAAGAGCTAAAGTCCATGACAGTTTGTACGTGCACGTTCAGGTGAAAACAGAGCTCACTGCTCTCTCTGCAGACCTCCTTCTTAACTGGAAACGTTTACCATAACACCCAGATGTTCAGCCTTTACCAGAACCTGCCCTGTGTCAGTTACAAGTTACAAACACAACTTCAGCAAGATGTCAGAGCAGCACTGATACAACTGAAAGGTTGTACCTACCGCCTGGCTCCAGGATATTCAGGACTCCCAAGCTCCTTCCTACCACCCTGACTTTAAAAAAGGCAAAAGTTTCACCCCAGACTAAACTGAAACATGGTATCAGCTGTGAACACACCTGAGAAAATACAGAGAACAGCTGAAGGAAATACAGAGAAGAGCAGAAGTGATCAGAGCCCTAAAGACTAAAGAGCAAACTGCCTGAATAGGGTTGTCCAGACTGAAGAGCAGAAGCCTGGAGGAGATGTGCGACAGCCTTTAAGTGCATAAATGGTTGCCACAGAGAAAAAGAGAGGGCAGAAACACCCTGTGCTTTGGGGCCGCAGGGGATATGACAAAATGTAACGGGCTTCAGTTGTAACATGGAATATTTTGGCTGAAGACCGCAGAAACCCTTGGGTAAGTCAGAAGAAGCGCACCAGGACAGAGAAAGGAATTGTTAAAATTATTCTGAAAATTGCCACCGCCACGCAAAGGGCCCGGCCCGGCCCCGCCGCCCCCGGTCCCCCCGAGCCAGGCCCCGAGCAGGGCGGCCCGGGCCTGCCCCACCGGCGGGGGGGAGCGGCCCGGGGGCTGCCGCAGGGCCTGGCCCCGCTCCGGGCGGCCGCAACCGGAGGAGCCCCCGGGAAGAGGCCGAGCCCCGGCCAGGCCCCCCCTGCCCCAGCCCCGCCGCCCCTCACCTGCCGCCCGGTGAGGCGCCGCTGCCGGAAGCCAGCGCCGGGGCTGCCGGGAAGCAGCGCCTCGGGACTACAACACCCAAGAGCCCCCGCGGCGGCAGAGCCAAGCCCCGCCCCCCTGCGGGTAAAGAGCCAATAGGAGGCGGCGCTCTGAAGGGGGCGGCGCGGCGAGCACCAATGGGCTCCGAGCCCCGCGGAAGGGCGGGCGGTTCGGCGGGCGTTGAGGGAGGCGGCGGCGGCGGCGAGGCAGGCGCGGGGGTGACGCGGCGCTGCCGGGGGCCCCGGGGCCGCGCTCCCGCCTCCCTCCGCCTCACGAGCGACTCCCCCCGCGCCTCGCCCCCTGCCGGGACCCCCGGGGCCGGGGCCGAGGCCGGTGGCGGGGGAGGGCGGCGGGGCCGCTGCCGGGAGGGGAGGGGCCGCGCGGGTGCTGCGGGCCGCGTTGCCATGGAGACGGGGCGGGGGGCGGGGCCGGCCCGGCGCCATCTTGGCCGCTGGGCGCCTGTGGCGGCCCCGCTTTGCCCCGATCCCCTCAGCGCCGTGTGGAGGTGCCGGGGGCTCGGCTCGGCTCCTGCCGGTTCTTTGTCGGGCCCCGTGGCCGGGAGCGCCGCCCCGCGCCGCGTTTCCAGCCGCCGGCTGCGGTCGAGCCCCCAACGGCCGAGGCGGGCGTGACAGAAAATGTCGGCTGTGGCGGCGGGCGGGGGGCGCGGGGTCGCCTCCTCAGGAGGCCGCGGCTGTTCTGCGCCCACAGCAGGGCTCGGCCCCCTCCCCACCCCCCGGAGGACGCTGTGGCGAAAGCTGAGGAGCCAGGTCCAGAGCCCTTCGTTTTGGGAAGGCGGCCTTGTGCCTCTTGAGCCGTGGTGGGCGGTTTGGTGTTAGCCCCGTCCTTGTAGTGAGCTCCTGCTCGCTGCCAGAACGCAGTGCTCCAGCCTCGGTGACTTCCTCCCCTCTACATAAATCAGATCCCAGTGTAGGCTTACAAACACTGTGTGAGAGGGGCACATAAAGCAGTTGCAGTGGCCTTTTGTGATCTGTAAACTTGCCAGGACACAAGATGGGTTCAGAGGAGCTCTCAGTCCATGCCAATGCAAATAACAGTCTAATCCTCTGGACAGTTAGTTCTGTACTGAGGAACATACAGTCACAAACCTCTTAACCTTTCTCGCCAAACAGTACTGATTTATTCCTGCTTTTGATTCCCCAAGAAGCCATGCAATTTTGGCATAAAAACTTAAAAGCAAAGGTTTTCCATGAGGGTTAATTATTCAACTTGCTAGCACAGCAGTAGTCCCTTGATTCCTCTTGTGCATCAAGGAAAACACAAGGAAGGAGTCTGCTTTAAAAGTCCTCTAAGAGGTCAAAATCCAAGAGCGTGCCTGTTCTCAGCTATTTTTGTACAAATCCAATGACAAAAAGCAAGCGTAAATCATTTATCTATTGTTGGATCAGTGAGGAGGGGAACATGAGGGGAAACGGGAAAGAGGAGTAAAGAGAGCAGAGGTGTCGGTCTTGTCCTCCCTCCCAGTGCTGGTGGTGAGAACAGGCTTTCCTAAGAACACAATGACAAGCCAGTCCAGCTAACAATCCTGAAAATTCTTTATGAATGAGGGGCTAAAATGGCCTTGGAGAGGCCCCAGTTGTGCATGTGTACGGGGAGTGGGGCAGAAAGCTCTGAGTGCTGTGAGTTAAGGTGGGAAAGAGTGAGTCCAGGGATGTAGATCTTAATGTTCACTGCTGACCGTGAAAACCCCGGGAGCGCTGAGAATTCTGCCGACCCTGAATGCACACACTTTGTTCTTGCTCTGTTCTGTTGTTCCCTTGCTTTCTTTCCTGTGGTGTACTTAAGTTCATCTTTCATTTGATTGAAGGGAAGCTGTTCTAATGGCCTCAGAAGGGCAAAGTGAGGATACAGAGCACCCACCTGAGCCTCCTACAGCCCCTGTTCAGAGTAACAGAGCCTTGCAGTGGGGAGCTATACTTGCTGCAGTGAAAGATCAGCTCCCATCTCTGGACTCTGACACTTCCACAGTAAGCACTGGAACCTGCCTACCTTTCTCACTGTCTTTTAGAAAAAAAAATCTCAAAATCAAGGTCATCTTTGCCTAGCATGTTATCCTTAATGGTGTACTTGTGCATTCTGAGTATCATTACGGTGTGCATAAACCCACAGCGTTACCTCTAATTGTCAGTGTAATTGCTATCATTCACTGTGTTCTTCGGAACCTCGAAGTGGGACTGATTTCTCCAGATGCTGATATTGCTAGGTTGGGAAGGGGCGGGTAGCAGACACCTTGCAGAATGACCCCACATTTCTGCTTAGTTTGTTCAGTCAAAAACACAGGATGAAAGAATCATACAACTGATCCAAGATGAAATGCTAAGGTTTTATCCTTGAGAGTATTGGGTTCCTCGTTCTAATAATGTACTGGCCAGGCAGTGGGCCCATACAGAAAGTTTTTCTATGTATGAGGATCACAGGAAAGACATGCTCCTGAAGCCTTTGTGGTCCACTGGAAGAAGCATTTGTCTGGTATTTGATTCCTGGATTCTACTTTTTTCCCTGCCTGTAATTCTCACAAAGCCACATTGATCTCTGTTCTTCAGTTCTACCTGCAAAGAAGCATAATGCCACTAGTGTTTTAACATAAAGTGTGAGATTCGTGGATATTGTGCAGTATTCTGCACCGTTACATGTTTATTACTTGCTGGATCTTAATGTCTGTGACAGGCTGCCTATGGGCAGCTTCAGCTCTCAGTTCACAGGACAGCAACGATTGGGTGGAAGTAGAAGTGCCTGCCTCTCTAGTTCAAGATGCTGGTTCTGGCATTGACTTTTCCAAGGTGATAGTGGGTCTCAAGACTTGATTATTAGTGGCCTTAGGTCCATATCAAAATATTTTGTTAATTGTCAAGCAGGTAACTGTGAAGAAACGGTTTTGAACTGTTCAGGAAATTTATTTAGGAGTTTTATTCCAATTTAGCATGCCCCTTAATGATACAGAGGGAGTATTGTGAGCCATGAAGGAGTCAGAAGTGCCTTCATGGGCTATTTATTGCCTATTAATAATCAGTGATGAGAAGCAGTGTGATGGAGTGGATAAAGAGGAGACACAGATTCCATGACCTGTTTTCTGCACCTGGCTCTATCAGGAACATAGGTGTTGGACAAGTTATATGGCCTTACTGTTTCCCAGTTCCTCCCTACCTACATCCTGGGTTAGTTATTTAAAGCAACTGTTGCATTTGCAGGCGTGTCTATGCAGTACAGATTAAACGTCAACACTCAGGAATGGTTTCTGGTCATTCTTGTTTTTTAAGTGTGCAATAAAGCTATGGCAGAGAGATAGCTTTGTATTTTTATGCTAAATACCAATCTATACATCGCATTGACCATTTTTTTACTCATAAAAAATCTCCAAATCCTTTGTTTCTATCACATGTGGAACAAATTTCCTGCTGCAGGAACTGCTGTAGTCTATTTGGCATTTACATACTACCCTTAATTTACATTCAAAGGATCTGCTTGTACAATCCCTCTCCTGCTTAATGTAAACCAGTAGCCTGCTGAGCCTGTGGTTTCCCTGCTGCACCTTTGCCCAGTGGTTTCCACTTGCGGGAAGATGCATTTGTGTGTCTGGGATCTGTAACCTCAGCGGGCTGTGCTCCTGCATCGCAAGTGGCACTGACGAATAGCGTCTTTTGCCCTGCAGTACTTTCATTACCTTCATATGCATTTTATTAAGGGGAAAGAAGTTACGTTGCGCTTTCGTCTACATTAGGAAAAATTAATTTTGCCAGAGAGAGTTCTCCACAATGTGGCTTAGTGAAAATAGACACTTGCAAAACAATGAGACAAGCAGGAAGCCAGGGTCCTAACTGCAGGAAAGCTGCTTATTCTCTCTTTGTTGTCTGTGTGTAAGAATCCATGTCAAACATGCACTTTACGTTCAGAAAAGAGATTTTTAAAACTATTTAAGCTCTGTCCAAACGAGTATAGATAGTGATTTACATTCTGAACAGTGAATATCAGAGCCTTGAGTGCAATGACAAGCCTTTATGGCCCTGACCAGCCTCACTTGGAGCTTCCACCCACACCCACTGGCCCAGCAGCTCTATTTAAACTCAGCCCTGGGCCTTTGCTTTCAGTCTGGGCTCTGTTAGAGGAGTGCTGGTCTTCAGCCAGAGATCTGCCTTGATCCAGGCTTTGACTCGTGAATTGATTTTTCACTTAGCCTCAGGCATACATCCTCACTGCAGTCTGACCTTATAGCATGGGTTCGTAGCTCCACGTGCCCACTGCTTCTGGCCTATCTTGCTTATTCCTCTTAGGTAGTGAGGTTCTGAGTCCTAGCTGGTGAGGCACTTATGTTTCTGCCTGATCCTCCTTTAGGGAGCAGCTCTGCTCTTGCTGCTTCCCAAGGGGTAAATAAGGCGGTAAAAAGAATCATTTAGGATCTTCAGGGCTTGCACACCCCTTTCAGTACTTTGCTCAGAGGAGTGTTAGTTATCACACTCTGGGGCAATTCAATGTTTTACCTGTTCTTTACTACTGTAGCTTGCTCAAATATTAGGCTATTTTAAGACAGTCTAGGTTGCTGAGTGTCAGGCTGTCTAATAGAGATGTGATTGAGGGGAAAATGGTGGTTTCTGAACTTCAGTTGGGTGGTGACAACATAGAATTTGTTACCACAAAACAAGCATTTAAGTGAAGTTTAATCTTCTATTTAACTTTTCTTCTCTGTTGACAGTCTGATTGTGAGAGTGATGAGGAGCTTTTTATCTTCCATCGAGAGCATCCCAACTTAATTCCTGACCTGTCAGAAGAATTGCTGGAGTTCTCCCTGGAAGACGCTGACACGCAGGTTGTTGGCTGTTGTGAGCAGGTTGTATTACTGTAACCCCCTTTTCGTCTCCTCTCCAGTGTAGGCAGCTGCTGTTATCTGACCTATTTGGCTGAATAGCGTGACAGAAGAACATGGTCCCCAGTACCTTCTCCCGTTGGAAATTAGGTCTTTTTTTTTTCTATATATAGTGACCCTTTTAAGCTTTCTCTGCTTGTGTGCTTTCAGACTTTTTTTGGTCCCACCATCTTGTTTTCATTATTTTCCTTTTACCTTTTTTAAGGCTATGGCACACCTTAGATCCTAGTGATGTGTATCCCACCTTTTCTTTGCTTGTGGTCCTGTCTCAAGAAACCTTTCAGTCTCTTCTAAATCTAATGAATTTTGTTATGTTTAATGCACATGATGGTGCATATGGAGTGGGAAGGCACAGTTTGTCATGTGAGAACAGGTGCCCAGTTTCTAGTCAGAAAGACCACGCAAGTATTCGTGGGTTGTCAATAACACAGAGCCCTTAAGGCAGGCGATGCTGCTCACTGAGTCTGTGGACTTCTCTATAAGAAGCTCAGTACTGGAATGTTACCTGCAGCTCAGCTGAAGCCACAGCTGTGTGTTAACAGTAGTGCTGTGCAATGGCTTCTAAGTTTTAAACAGCTTGAAATGGTTTCAGCCAGCATTTTACATACCTAGAAAAAGCAGAATTCCTAACGGCAGTGTACTAAGGAGGATGAGTAGGGAGTTGAGCCCTTGTACCGGTGTTCTGAGAGAAAATGATTACATTGCATCTGCACTGATGAAGACTAGGTGTCATGAGAAGCTGGGAGAGGAGCCACCTGGCCTTATTTTGTCCTGGAAGAACTAACTTACTGTGCTGCTTTATCCCCATTCATTTATCTCAGTGTAAGAAGTGGCGTGTAATGAGCAGATGTAAGGCAAATTAATTTCAAGGGCGCTTCGCACATCCTGAAGCTATAGTCTTTGCAAAGTAAACAGTCTTACTGTTTTCTGTGATGGACGTGGTGTGTGCTGCTAGCAGATGGTGTCTGAGTTGGAGTTGCTATCTGCCAGTCACTTTGTTTTGGTTTATTGTCAGCTTCTTTAGCTCAGGGAGATGTGACTTTGTGCATGTGTGTATTTTCTCTACCTGTAGCAAGTGAAGGAAACAGGAAGATATCCATGGGAGATCTGGAATGGAGATCTGAAAAGTTTTGGCTTTCAGAAAAAAACAGATGGTGCCCAAGTTAGTGCAAGAGAACATGTACTGGTGATTAAAGATGAGACTTCCAGTCTTGCCAGCCATGCTGAAGAAATTCCAGGCCAAAAGGGAGCTATTTTTTCTGAAGAACCTCTTGCAGATTCCACAGATGGACTTGAAGAGCAAGAGCTGGGCAGGCAACAGGCCAAGGAAAGAGTGAACTCTTGGCTTAATACAGCATCATTAGTGGAAGAGCTGGGCAGTAAAAAAGAAAGGAGAAAGCTGATAAAGACAAAGATACTCTCAAAAATATATCTAGAGCCATCACCAGGCCAGCCAGAGCTAAATGTCAAGCCTCCTTCCCATGGCATGAGCGACAGTCTAGAAAGAAGAGTTAAGGAAGAAACTTCTACAGCTGGCCACCTTCAAGAACAAACCCATCTGTCCTCGCAGGTGAGCAGCCCAAACAAATGGTTTTAGAGTGCTGTTTGTGAGGTAGAAGGGCTAGGGCATTGTTTGCATAATCTTACTAAAATACAGAACCAAAATGCTGAATTCTGCACGTGCCACAGCATTTTTCTTTGTTGTTGTCCCAAATTTGAGTTTTGTTGGGTTGTACGAGATACAAACTGCTAAGAAGCTTCTCTTTGTCTTGTGGAGCTGCCATTGACAGTCTGTAATGGTAGCAAAAGTTGCTGGTCAGAGGCATGGTTTGAGCTCTCATTCAGGAACACCAGCCACTGCAGCAGTCCGTGGGAAGGTAAGGGATCTCTTCTGTTTGCAGGCTTTCTGTTAAAACAGTGAGCTTTCTGGTTTTCCAGTATCTTGTCTCTTTTGCAGCAGTGTAGTAATGCTGGAGGTAAGAAAAGAGCAGTCAGGGTTCCTGAGATCTTCACTCTTCAAAATAAAAACCAAAACCATAACTTTTTGATGTTGGAGCTCTGCTAGTACAGGCAAAGAGTGACAGTGCTTGCCTTTCTTTTTGCATTGTGCTGAACCATTTAATCATGCCATTATTGGAGGGATTTTTATTTTGCAAGTGGTTCTAGGTTTAATTCCCAGCTCACTTAGCGCGAGTCAGTTGCTCTGTTACTTGGAGAGGTGTGGTTTTGCCTTTAGAACATGTTTGGTATCACTGACTTTAGTGAACTGAAGCCTGATGCTTTTGTGTGCGTTCTGAGACCAGGCTTGGTGTATTCTCACTTCACAACAGTGAGGGCAAAGCTGCATCCTTTGCATGCATGGCATATATGTTTAGATTTGAAATCAGATTGCTACTTCCCAGCTCAGCAAGGTACCTCAATTTGTCAATTAAAATTGTTAAAACTAATATGTTTGGAATCAGAAGAAATTATATTAGTTCATTTGAGAAACATTTTTTTCTTCCTTAATGAATATTTAAGTCCCTCTCTGTGTTTGAAATTTAATCCTGTAGATCTTCATTTCTTACTCTTCTGTACCCTTGCAATACCTTACGATAGTCTCATTCCTATTAAAGCATAGGAGGATAAAGACTTACTACTGCAAGTTAGATGATAATTTAGTCTTTTTATTGTAATAGTTGATATTCAAGCAGTACTGTTGAGTGTCGGTTGCATCATAGCATAAAAGCACGCATGGTCTTTCCCTCCAGGCTGTCCGATAAAACAGCACCTGTACTGAACCATGATGTGGTTCTCCTTGTAGCGAGCTCAGCTGTCAGTCACTCGCTCTTCCAGACCAATACATCTCAATGATGTTGTTGAACCAAGATTAGCTTATGGCGATGTGAGAGACTTCAGCTTGTGGCTAGCATCAGCCTTCAACATTGCATCAGCTGTGGCCTGTAATATTAGAATAGATCTGATCACGGTTCAGCTATGCACAAAGATTTATTGCTCTGGAAAGAGTGAGAATCGACTCTTGATTGGGAGGGGCAAATGACTGAGGTTTTTACAAGGTGAAGCTGTTTTCAAGGCTGATTTTGCTTCTCTAAAGTCCATAAACAGTCACACAAAACACAGGGTAATTCTAGTTGTGACATAAAAAGAAATTGGCTATTATGACAATTAAAAAATATATATATATAAATACTTTTAAGTTCTGGTGCTTCAGACTAGATGTGCATATCTTATTTTAAATGAAACTTCACATTAAATATTCGGAGGGGAAAGCAGGCAGTGTCTGAAATGCCTGGGAGCCTTTGTCATCACAGACTGGTTCTCATACCTAAATGGGTGGTGTGCACAGTGAGCGTATCTTCAGCCAGTGTACGTGTGATTTGAGCTAACAAAATTGATGATCCTGTCTTCAGTTTGGGATAAGCAGCTGTGATATCCCAGCTGATGCTGACTGGCCTTGTGTCAGACCATCTTTTAGCCTGTTTCACTATCTACAGTGGTTTTCTAGAGTCTGTATCAAAGGCATTCATGATTCTCAGAGAAAAAACCCCAATGGATGTGGATAAGGCAGCTGAACAGAAGCAGTATCCAAAGAGATAAACACGTCCTGTTCTTTACAGCACTTCTCAGTGGATCTGTTTAACAAAGCAAGTTAGGGGGAGTGTCAGGGACTTCATCTTTCTAAGATGGTGAAAGGGAGAGGAAAATAGTACTTGGAGGGTGGACAGAGGAAAATAAACTGCAGGGATCTGGTCCTGCTGGTGGCTTTGAGGGATGCAGGGGCACACATGCTGTTGAAAAGACTCTCCCTGCATGTGAGTACATGTGGAAGGCTAGGCCATCTGGAGGATATAAGGTATGTCCCAGTGTATGGAGGGAAGAGTCAGGTGGATATTTAAGGTGGGCTTCCATTTTTTCCTTTAAGGAGCTGTCAATTCAGTCTATTCTGGAAACATCTTCTAGACACTGCAGTTTTTTTCAGGTGGGGAAGGAGAAGGTTCTCCACCTGTGTTATATCTGAATGAGCATCAGTTCATTCGGAACAGTTCTTTTAGTAATTATACTGTGCTTGCCTATGCAGAGCCTTGCCAATAACAGAAAAAAGCCCTGTTCAAGCAGTACATATCCCTTTGCCAGTCATGCCAATTTTTGAGGCTTGTGTTTAAGCAGCTATATCCAGAGTGACCCAGCAGTTCATGTACTAGCAGGTGACAGTAGTGCAGTGCTCAGGATAAGTAAGGTAAAATTTTGTGTCACTTTCGTGTTTATGTAAGGCAGAAGAATCAGATGGAGTTACCACAAAGTGTGCAAGTCAAAGGAACTCTTATTTAGTAGCAATCTTTTGGTGGTGAATTTTCCTTCACAGTTTGGTTCTCTTCTTTCAGAATATTGAGAAATGGGATCTAGACAAGATTCTGGAGGAACAGAAGCAGCAGAAAGATAGCATTCATACAGAATTTGCCTTCTCTTCAGCAGATCATGGTAATACTGCTAAATTAGTACCAACTTTGCTGAAAACATAAAAATAAAGAAAACTCAGCTTCATATGTTCAAATCATTCCTGCAGCATCTTCTTGAATGTTGAAACCATGGTAGCTTTTTGACTGCCTCTTTAAAATGCTTTTTTTTTTTTTTTTTTTTTTAAAAACGATTAGCTTCCCTTAAGATTCTGTCTTGCTTTTGTAGCTTGCAAAAAGTGCTTTGTGGCCTGTCATAGCCTAAGAGTGAATCAGAGGCAAGACAGATAAAGGTTTGGAGTGAATTTAGTGAGAGGTGATTTACATCAACAGTATTTTTATCCTCCTTCTTCTGACAGGCTGTAGAGAAATGTGTGCTATTATAATGGGGAAAGGGTCTTCTGCCACTGGATCACCCAATATACCACAAATGGTGATTTTTGTTGTTGTCTCATAGAGATCTTCAGGTGTAGATCGGAACATCAGCTCATGGAAAAACTAGCAGAGCTGTGTGGCAGGCAGTCCAGGACAATGTCGCCATGCCACAGGAGGCCATCAACCAAGATCTCCTCTCAAGAAGAGCAAAAGAATAAGAAGTAGGTCCTTTGCTCCAATCGTCATGTACAGTAGGTAGCTGCAATTGGTGGTAGAGATGCTTGGGAACTCATAGGTTCTTTTCTCTCTAGCCTCTGCAGAAAGTTTGTGTTGTTGTTGGAATATGTTGTAGTGGCGTTAAAAGACAATGACTCCGTCATTCATGTACGTTTGATAATGAACAGGCAGTATCCTGCCACCTGAGCCTTCTCTACCAGTTCTGTTTAGATCTTGCCAGACTTGAAATGAATGGGAAAGGAAGAGGAACAAGGCTGAGCAAATGATCATGGCCATGTGTTTTTTGTCATTTGGGTTAATTCTAAGGCTCTTACTGGTCCTGATTTAGCTAAAATACTAATTTAAATACTAACGTTGCTAAAAGTCTCCTTGCTGGCAGAGCAGGAAGAGCCATGAAGATGACTTGTACTTTGTATGCTCTGAAGGATAAAATGGACTTGCCACAGGAGGCAGAGAGAAAAAAGGGGCCTGGTTTTGCTGGTTGACACTGGGATCTTATAAGTTATTGGGTACAGTAACTGCCTCTCTTTGTTCTACAGAACAATTTGACAGCATCAGTTTTTAAGAACTAAATATCCCTCATTTTGCTGCCTGTGACCTGTATTCCTGGCGGGGAGCTGAATCTTTGAGTTGAGCTCTGGAAGGTGGTGGATAGCAGGCAAAAGAGTTTGAATTGGTGTGGTAGCCAAGCACAAAGCTTCTTTCACAGTCCAGTTTCAATCGTAATCTGTGCCCTGCAGGATTTCTCCTCAGGATAAGGGAGAGGATGTGTTTAAAAAAAAAAAAAATGCTTTCTGTACTTAGGGATGTTGCCTTCCTGTCATCTTTACCAAGTTTTCCAAGGATGGACACGATGAGATTACCCTGCCTGCCAGAGCCTCAAACTGTGTACATTGATTTAAGAGATGCTAAACCACAGAAGTCAGTAACGTTCCATGATGAGAACCAAAGGTAAATTCTGGCTTTATTATTAGAAGTCAATACCAAAGTGGGAAGTCGGAAGAAACCTTCTGTCTGTATCTCACATTTGTGAAATAAACTTTTAAAGTTTTCTCTTCTTACACACCTCTGTGACCTCAATAGGAAGGCACAGCCCATAGCTGAGCATGAAAGTATTTTGAGGAGAGAATATCTTGTCTCAGAATGTGTAAAGGTGCAGGGATGCAGGCAACGCAGAAGGGACATGCAAATCATCCCTGGAATAACATTTAGAAAGTTTCCCATCTATAAAGGAGTGGGCAGTGATTGCACAGCAATGCTTGCAGCTGTCTGTTGGAATTGGGCTAGCATTTGACAGCACTGTGTATGAAATGGACTTCCTTGACTACATTCCTGGCAAGCAACATGATGATTTCTCAGCCTCCTGTGTGATAAGAGGGCTCTATATAGGCTATAGGAGGCCCAGTTCTTCTCAGTCTGCAACTCATTCTGGCAGATGTGTCCCTTCTTCAGAACTAACGGTGTCTGAGGTAGCTCTTTGCTTCCTTCTCAAGATGCCTACTTACTGCAGCAAGAGACCGAAAAAAACAGTCACCACAAGGAGACTTGTTAATAAGCAGCAGAGTGCAACTAACACATTATGATCTAGAATTGCTTGAGTGTTGTTTGCTTTTTTTTTTTTTTTTTGCCTTGCTAGAGTAATAGTGTGAAGAGCTATCCATGAGACCTAAAGATCAGCCCTAGAAGTGTCTCCTGTTTTTCCTAATGGATCTAAATTTGCATCTTAGAATTGACTGAAATCTAACACACAGTTTGAATGAAGTCAAGTAACAGTATCTAATTTATTTCATAGTGCAGGTGACAGCTCCACTGAAGAAGAAGAAGAGACTGTGACAATTAAGGACCAAACAGAAAGGAGGATGTAAGATTCTTTACCTTGACCCTAATTCAAGTGTTACAAAATTAAAATAATTCCCCTAAGAGTGATTAGAGTGAGAGCTCACATACTGAAATATCTCCATTCCTGGTTTTCACAGCAAAAGTGCCCAATCTAATAATGAAAGTGTTTCAGTCTGGACCCAGATCTTTGTTGCATGGTAAAGATAGTGAAGTTAGAAGCTGCTTGGAGTGAGATGGTATAGCACTGTGCTACTTTACAGCTGTGTGGCAGCAGCATAAAAGACAGAGTAGACATGGGTGGCTGGGAAACCTGACTCTTTCTCCAGACACATTTAAGTGACATGAGAACTGCTTTTAAATGACTTGGAACCAAACTTTGAAAATGTTACAGCAAATTGACTCAGACAAGCCTTTATTTTTAGCAGTAATAAAATAGGCTAGAATGCATGTTGACTTTGAGAGAATATTGAATACGTTATGTGGGCACAGATGCTCACAGTTCTCCTTAATTGTTTAGATATGTGTGTATATATAGTCATGGAATCCTAAAACGGAGATTCTTCAATAGGCACAGATGTCAGCCTTTTCCTGTTACTAAACTTAGGGCTTGATTCATACCCATAGGTTTTTAGACATACATTAAATGTGAAACAGGTATGTCAAGTTTTAAACATCTTACTGTATTTATCTTCTGTATTATATTTAGAAACCTGATGCATGTAAGTTCACGTTACAGCAGTACAGAGGACAGGCAGAACACTTTGTATTGTTGTGCCAGCCAATTATTCTTACTCTTTTTTAATAGTCTGAAAGAATAAATGACTTGGCAAGGAACAGAGCTGAATACTCAGCGTAACTTATGACATCTAATTCAAAACCATCAGAAAATGGGGATGTGATGATGCTTGGGGAACTCTCACTGTCACTGAGGCAAATGCAGAAGTTGCATCAGTGAAAATCTGGTGTGATGGAGAACAGCTTAGCTGAGTGGATTTTGATTTGTTTTAATGGTGTTAAAGTAAATACACAAATGAAACATGGCAAACATTATTCAGTTCTGTTTCTAAGAAAGCCTCATGGTCTCAGCAGCGCAAGATCCCAATCTCATCATTCGCATGGGTTCAGTGCTATTTTCACTTTTATTTGGATGGAGTTATTAAATATGGCAATGTATGCCGTAGCACAATATACCTACATGTTAGGGCCTTGGAGTGATAGTCTTATAGTCTTAAGATCTCCAGGCACTTCCTTAGCGTGGAAAATACTCTGGTTTATTGCCAGAGTGGTCAGATAGTTCAGTGCCATCTCTAGCACTATACTATAAGGCTGTTCTCCAGTATATGCCCTTCTCCTAGAAGTCCTACTTTATTTTCTGAGTACACTACAGAAGAACACAATACAAGTTTGGGTCTCCATTTAAACATACCAGAGACAAAGGTCAATAACTCTCAGAGACTTGTTTGAGACAAACCATTCTTTGTCTCACCTGGTCCATTCTTGTTTGACTTACTCTGTGACAAAGCTCTAAGGGCTCTAACTCTTTGCCTGAGGTCAGTGTTATCCTGCAGCTCTAACTGTTTCAGAACATTCTTCTAGACACGCTGCTCAGGAAAAAAAAAAGTTAGGAAAATAATCATCAGGAGCCCACATCTGTGTAGATGGGGTCTATTGTCACAGCCTAGAGTCCGAGTCACTCATCTTGTAAATGCTGAGTATTGTACAGTCCAGAATCATACTGAGTTGGAAGGGATCCACAAAGATCACTGAGTCCATCTCCTGCCTTACATAGGACCACCCAAAAACGAAGCCATATATCTGAGAGATATCTGAGAGCATTGTCCGAATGCTTCTTGAACTCCAGCAGGCTTGATGCTGTGATCTGGGTATCCAGCGTGGAAGGTGTTAACGTGCTCACACTACTTAAGCATTCTCCTTAGTGTCACAGCTGTCAATGTAAATGTTGATCTGGTGGCTCTGGATTGGTGATGTGACAGCAGGAGAAGTGAAATCCTTAAGAATACTCTCCATCTGGATTTTCTTTGTTCCAAGAACCACGTTTAGTTGGGATTAGTAGAGCACTATGATGCTATGTACTCAGACATACCACATAACTGCAACATCAATATCCAACTGGAGCAATCTGTCACTTAATCCACGTGCTGTTCAGCTACTACTAAAACAAGGTATATTTGCTACAAATAGATGACAGTCTTCCTGTAGCAGATAACCTGGGAGCTTCATCACTGAATGGAACTGCAAGACAAAATAACCATATCTGCTTATGATGTCATGAGAGGACATTTCACAGCAGAATACAATCAAAATACTGTACTGCTGACAATACAGCAGTCACAGTAACTTGGTGGAGGCATAGGTGAAATGAAGCTAAACACTTAAAAATCCTAAGTTATCAGAACTCTTCCTCTCTGTATTTGAGTCCCAGTACCCATATCCAAAGAAGACAAAAATCTGCAGACCTCATTTCCATGCCAACATTACAATTATTCAGGGCTCTTCTAGTAGTTAGTTGTCTCTTCTGCCTGAAATCCAGGAGAGGTAAGAAATACCTAGTAAGACTGGATTCACATTCTGTCACTGTGGTGTTACCTGTATGCTGGTGCTGCTTTTAGCAACAGCTATTAATCTGTGTAGATGTCCAGTCTTTTTTTTGAGCTGTTACTAATGAGAAGTTGTTCAGAGCATAAATTTATTCATGTAATGCTTTATCTTGATTTAATCATTATTTTTTTTTTTTATTATTCCTCTGCAGGAGGAGTTGCTCAGGGAAAAGCTTGCTACTGCAACAACTCCGTACAGCCCGTAAAGAAGCCTCAGAGCTTCTTCATGATGTACCTACCCCAGCTGAAAGACTCAGAGGCACAAAACAAGATCCAGAAAGTCTGGAAGAGATGGGTGCCTCTAAACTCAGTCAAAAACAATATCGTAAACTGAGAGAAGAGACAACGAAGGTGATTTCCAGGAAACTGAGACTGCAACCAGAGAAAAGAGATGTCCCCTTGTCAAGTCAGGGGAGCAATGGAGCTGACACAGAAAGAAAAAGCGAAGTAGAAGCTGAGAACATTCAACATTCAGGAAACGTTCCAGAGTCCCCTCTACCCGCAACAGAATTGCCAAGGTATTGCACAAGAAAAGTCACCAGTGGTTTTGATTAGGGCTTATCTAATTGTAATTAGATAATTGTGTAAGACTAAAGAACATGGCTTATCTGGTATGTAAGTTGGAGCAAAAGGATGCGTCTGGTTTTCTTACCTAGAAAGATGGCCAAACTTGGCAGCTGTTGCTTAACATTTTAGAGGCTGCCAGACTCAATAGATCAGAGAATTGGCCTAGGATTAGACATGGCTTACTGTGGCACTTCTGACATGGTAAATTTAGATGTTTTCTTTAGTCTTGATTATAGGTAGGAGGGTAACAGTATTGATCACCTTTATGAAGAACAAAACTGAAATTTACTATGCATAGCATCATAGAAAATAAGTCAGGAAGGGTCTGTCTCCCTGCACGAATATTGGGAGAGTTATAATCTAATTCATTCCTGTAACTTTTTTTTTATTTCCCCTGAACAAAGCAATTTTCACTCTGTCATTGAGAAAAGAGCAAGAGCTCAGTGGGGCAAAGTATAACCATGAGGACCTGTTTTTACCACAGGAGTTCCTTGGAAAGCTAGAAGAGAGAAATAACAATGGTAACAATTGAGGAAAGTGGAGAGTTTTCTCCAGTTACTTGGGCTTAATGAAGTGTATTCTGTGTAAGATCTAATTTTAAAGTGAAATCAGGTGGCTACCTTATGCACCTGCCCAGCTATTTGGGAGATCTCCATTATTCTGACTTTTCAAAAGCTATATTCTGCCTACTATTTTCAGGGTGAAATTTAACATTTTGACTTTGACATATGAGCCCTTGGAAAAAACGAGAATCTGCCTGCTCAGAGACTATTACTTTTTCAGTTGTCTACCCTATCACTTAAACATTTTAGCTGGCATGTACTCATTTTAAATGGCAGATGGTTGGTTATGGGTTATTCCTTCAAGAAGCTCCTGATACTAAAACTCACTGCTTCCATCAGTTCTATAAAAACTCCATTTTGTCTACCTGTTAGCCTGCTGCATAGATGGCAGACTGCAGCTTGGCAAGAATCTGAGTTATTGTTGTTGCTGAATAATAGCTCACATTGATTTTTAACATATTTCAGTTTTCTTTCTTGCTATTCTAATTGTGGAGTCACCTGGGGCTTGAAGGATTGTGAAGAAATTGAACTTCATGTTTGCTGTGGAAATGGCAGATGAAATCTTGCTCAAAATATAGAAAGATGGAAGGTCTTGCTTCAGGGGAAACTTGCCGCTATTATAGCAGATAGGAAAGGAAATGGCTGGAAGGCTGAGTATTTTGGTGTGGAGATGGGGAATGAAATCTCAAACAAGTCTCTGCTAAATGGCATGTTTCGGTCTCCAAACAGATTGTCACTGCTTATCAGAAATTTGAGGTCTGCTCCTCTTCTTTGTTATTTCAGAGAGAGATGATCTCACCCAATGACAAGTTCCTGTGTCCCCCACAAACACCATAAGTGCTTTCTAAATCTATTTTAGCCTTTCACGTCATGATCCACCCTCAAGTGTATGGTATAAACATGAGAATAAGAAATGCAAACAGATGAACAAGGATGTCTTTTCTCCCAAGTAAAAAGTCAAAGCAAAAAAAGAATGTGTATATTTTTCAGGACAGAAGAAAGTAAGATAGAACTATCTCAAAAGGAAGAACAGATGAAAGAGAAACACAGGAGACACAGATTCCAGGAGCAGCTGGAGAGATTGCAGCCTCATCAGTCAGTTACTGGAAAGCAGCCCATGGCAGAGAAAACACCGGTTTTGTTCCACATGGTTAGTAGTTCAGCATAGGACTGTCCAATTTGGAATGGCTTCCTGGCCAAACGTGGATGTGGTTGTAGAAGAGAGAAGTCATTTTTATTGCATTATTTAAAATCTGTTGTGGAGCAGCATTACCTGGATAGATGAGCAGTCCTACAGCTCTTCTCCCACATTAATTATGTTTTTCTCTCCTTCCCTGTAAGGGGAGGGTTTCCTGTACAGCTGCCCACCAGACTTGATTCCTGTCATGACCCCATGCATCCGAACTTAAGTTGGAGGGCTCAATGTCACTTACTTCTCTGGAGCCAGACCGTTTTTTTATAACTTTAGAAAAAGTGGAACATTTTCACTGTTGTACTTCTAAAGCAAAGCCTATTCTGAGTCCTGTCTGGTTGTTTGCCCCTCGAAACTTTATATTTCAGTTTTGTGGGTGTGTGTGAATAAGTAGTTGTTGAGGATTGTGATTTTAATAACAGATCTCGCTTTTGGCTGAAGCTCTGATTACAGGAGTATGAAATTAATCCTGATTTTTCCCCAAACCTAAAATATGGCTCAGAGGACAGGGTAGTTTTTCCTTCTGAGATGATTTGTGTATGTAGTCCTAATTCAGCCTTGCACTGATTTCAGTGGGTGCAACGCCAGCTGAGAAGGTAAGAGGAGATAAGAAACTCTAGAACTTGTCTGTGATTACTCTGTGATGATTTTTCTGGGCCAGTAACAATAAAAAAGCTCTCTTGTCAGTACCAAAGTTGATAGACCTTACAGCCCTAACCTTGGGAATGGACCATTTGGATGTGCTTGTTTTGTAATTAATTGAATGCCATATTTCTGCAAACTAAAAGCTCACTTTTTCCCACATTGGATTAATTACTGTCAAGAAGTACAGGACTAACAGACGGACGGGTGAATTTCCCCTCTATCAGCCTGCTTTGGAATAGACTGCACAGAGCTGTTCTCTTAGCTCCTTCAGTCCCTGGTGTAAAGGTTGTGAATCTAGTCTTCAGACTTGCTTCTTTCTCAGTCTGCCAGGAGGTGCTACCAGATTCCAGTTAGCCCTTATTAAAATGCAGACACTTTCTCGTCAGAAATATACTTGAGCTTTGCTATCTCATTCCTTGCAGTGCACTAAGTGATTGCTGGATTGTGTTGTATCCTGGTCATTTCCCATATTTGCTGTGATGAAGCCAATGTAATGAAGATGAAGGCCTGGTAATGTGGTTTCTCTCAAGTACAGCTCAGGGTGTATCTGCAGTGTAGTCCTGCTGTCACCAAATCACTGTGTAAATACACCCAGATAGCCAATGTGGTGTGGTCACTGCTGCAAGCAAACCAGCTCAGAATTTACTCGAGTTCTGAGGCCTGTAGAAACTGCCAGGGGTAACTGGCACCTAAACTGACTGACAGGCTGCTTGGGGGAAACCTGCCCAAACTTCCAAGGCGCTATTGATAGTAACAAAATCAGTGTAACCCGTAATCTTTTATTACTGCTTCTTCGTACTGCAACTTTGCTCTTAGTTCTTCAGAAATACTCATTAAAATTAAGAATGAAAAACGGAACAGCATCATCCATCAAATGCAAGCCATTTATAAGATTACTTGAAATTCATTCTGACAGCACCAGTTTTTGTCTTTGAATTAGAACAGGTTTCCTTTCCTTTCTTTTTTCTTCTGCACATAGGAAGGCAGAAAAACTCGAATGTTTTGACATTTAAAACTAAAGGAGTGTAATTTGGCAGCTGTGTCGCTCAGTGAAAATATCTAATATCTATATATAAACATGTATATTGAAAGAACAAACCACAATGTTTGACAGAGTAGAATGCTTTGAAACTTGTTTTCAAAGTTCTTTGTTTTGGCAATGATAGATGTCGAGATCTGGAATGCTTGTCATGGTTTCCAGAATTCCTCTGACCATTTTTAATGTACATAAATAATTGAATCGAATAATAATCAGAGGGGAAGTTTAGAAACTCAGTAGTTACTGTAGCTGAGGTGCTTGGAAAGAATTGTAAAAATTTTAAAAGCTGCATTATAGTTACGTTAGAGTTCTTGTCTAAAATTTGAAAGCAGTGAAATTCAGATTTAATATTACTGTCTCTTTCTTAACCTAGTTCAGTCAAATTCTGTAAGCAGCCTTGCTCCGTGGGATGCACTAATATAAATGAGATTCAGGTTTGGGAAGAACACTTGCAAAACTGCACAGGTAACTTAAGATGCTAAAAACTAACTTTCAGAGGTATTTCAGCATCTAAAGAAGGGGCTGATAGCCAATGGTATTTTCAAGACAAGCAAGTACCAAGTTCCCATGGAAATCAGTGGGCTCATTCTATGAATTCTGCCTGTCATTCAGATTTCTAGACACTTTTTGCAATCTGAACCAACTCTTATTTTCAAAAATGCATGGAAGAGCCTGACTTCTCCCACCTTCACCCCTCCGTTCACCCTTCCTACCCAAACTTTCAGTGAAACTTAAGACTGGCAAAAGTAGATTTCTCCTGAAAATAGGCCCTTTAGCCACATTTTAACCTTTGGATCCAGTTCAGAGCTGATTTAAGGAACTGCAGCTCTGCTGAAAGCCAGCTGAGTGGTGATGTAATCCATGTTGTAAGGTCAGGTTGAATTAATAGCTTAAAGTAACATGTGCAGGTTTTGTTTCAGTATTTGAGCAGAGCATTGTTGACAGGGGAGATGGAGAAGGAATGCTGTACAGCATATAAAACAGTTAAATGAAAGATGTAAAATGAAATGGGTTTGACCTGTCATTTAATTGATGTTGTTTGGTATGATAGAATGACTTAGTACTGATGTTTATTTCTGTATTACATTGACATTAGATCCAGATAATAGTTGCTACTTCTGCTGGGCTCACAACTGATTTTTGTGTCAAGGAGCAGCACAAGCTACTGTGTAGAGGAAGATGAGCCAAGAGCTAAAGGTGCCAGCAGGGTAGGCAGGGGCAGAGACCTCACCAGCAAGGAGTGCAGTCCCACAGCGCTCAGGCAAGAAAAGCAGAGCAGGTCCAGTGAGGGTAACCAGTTACCAAGTCTCTGGTGGTGAGGTAGGTCCAAGATCAAGGTGAGAAAGTCATGTCAGGGTCAGGATTGGGTCCAGTGACGGTAAGCAGGGTCAGCCAACAGGCAGCGATGATGCAGTAAGGCTGTAGTGATGAAGAATGTGGCCTTGCACGGGTGTAGCTGCAGTGTGGCTTGGTAAAGGATCAAGGGCAAGTGTCTCAGCTTAAATGCAGCTCCCAAGCAAAGGGGCAAGAGGCTGTGCTGTGTCTGAATTGGCCTTGAACCCAGGCAGCTAAACCACTGCAGGGGACCCTGATACTTTACATCCAGCTATAGATTCAATTTAACAGACAGCAAATGTCAGTTAGCTCTATGAAACTTTTATTATTAGGACAAAAACGTTGTTTTCCAATGGGGCTTCAGCTTGATTCTTTGTTTACCTTTATTGCTTTATCATGATATGGCAGAACACAAGATTGTGCAGTTTGAAAGCTATTAAGAACCACCTTGTTACCAGTACCTTTTAAACACTGTTTTATCTACCTTGTACAGTCAAACTGTTTGGAAAATGAATGCATTGACTCATACTGAGACTCTAATTTTTCTTGGCTACACATTCACTTTGGCTAACCTTGTGCTAGTAATTATATTACTATGATCATCGTCTTATTGCAGCTTAGCTTTACGGCTGGCTTACTAAACAAAAACAGTCGGGCATGCAACCGAGTCATTCTAGCTTAACAAATATATTATGCAGACAATTGCTTTCCAACCTGCAGATGTAAGACTCTATAGCCTTTCTGTCAAAATTGGCAGGGTTGTGGTTTTTTATATTAATATATCCTTGATTCAGCTCACTGATGTCAGGTAAAATTCTTAGACCAGAAGATTCTCTGCTTGCATTCCCACAAAGCTAAACTTAAAAGTACTATGGTCAAAACCTTCCTTGACCTTTTGCTGCCTTACTCTTCATTGGATCTGATGTGACTTTCACAGGAAAATCTCTGAAAAAAATCCTGGGAGCAGTGCTGAAGTATTTATTGTATGATTGGATACTGTGACAGTTACCCTGGGCCAGCACAGTATGACTGAAAGTAGAGGTTGATTTCCAAAATCACTAGAAATATTTTTAGTTCAATTACTGGTCCTATGTGGATTCTTTTATGTAGAAGATGCCTTGATCTGCACAGTTTTCAGTGAATTGTTTTGATTCTTCACCTGTCTTACTAAAATAGGTGTCTGTGATTTTCATTACTATTGTAGAAGAGTCTTGATCTTTTTAATGCAGTAGTGTGACGACAACACTGGAAATTGCCTTTTTCTTGCATCTCACCTGAGCACAAAGAGTTGCTGAAGGAAATTGACTGCGGGTTCCAGGGTCCCAACCTAACAATTTACCAGCTGGACCATACTACTTTGGCATCTCACCAACTCTGTCGTGTATCTGCTTATGTGAATGTGCTTAGATTATGTCCTAAGCAATATTTACAAGTTTTCTGTTTCTATCACTTTGGAAGAGGCATAAATGAAAAAGAATTATGATTTCTGCAGGTTATGAAATTAAACAGATAAAGCTACGTAATTTTATACACTTGCTTCAGAGCAGGGCCATGCTGACCAAAGAGGAAATGGTGAAATTCATGTCTCAGTAGAAAGACAATACCAGGACCCAATCCACCAGTTACGAAAGGAATAGTTTTTATGCTGGTTCTGCACAGAAATGCCAGTTTTTCTCCAACAGAGTGGTGCCATATACATATTTGCAGAAATCAAGGAAAACTTGTATCTTATTTCAGTTACAATGATCTCATCACACAGTAACTGAACTTTCTTATATTTGTGTTACTCTGAAACTAATCTTGCAATGTTAAATCTCCTTGTGACCAAGTGTTGTTTTCATTTATGCTGGACCACGACAGTTACTACATTTGCACCTCTGTGAAGGCAACAGATACCAGCATTTAGCCCTTACTATTTTATTATAGCTTAAAACAATAAATTTTAAAGATTGCAAAATATTTCATACTCAGCCTTTTTCTGGCATCAGAACTGAATTTGGCTTGTCCTTCACTCTAGGTCTTCTCACTCTCTTGGTCTGACTCTGTTTGGGGTTGTGGCCAGCAGTGATGTGCCAAACAGCCAGCAGATGGCCCCTGAATTCCTCCCTTTTTGCACAGTGAGGTATTTAATGAGTTCCTGGAGCAAGATTAAAATCTCTTGTACTTAATGAACCTGCTGCCTCGATTCAAGAAAGGCTTAAAAATAAACTAAAGCAATTAGAGATGATGTAGTTAAATTTAGCTTGCAGAAACAGAAGGCCAAGGTTCCTGTTTGTACCACCAGTCCAGCACACAGGATTCAGAATAGCATGGAAGTTCCCAAGAAAATGTTTTTCTATCAAAGGCAACTGTTAGCTGGCACAGGGCCTGTATTTCTGGCCTCCTCTTCATCTTCCCACATGGTACCAGAGTAGGAAAATGGGAGGATTTGTTGGCAGAGTCCTTCGTGCTTAGGTTGAGTTCAACTGATTTATGGTCCCCTTGGTTGTGGTTAACAAGCTAGAGGAACTAAGGCTGCTACTGCCTCTGCCACAGCCCTGGATGTCGCAGATGCATCCTGAGGATTTGCCTTAGCAGGCAAAGCAGAGAATCTAAGCCTTAAAAGTCTTTGTCACAAACAACTTCCTTTCTACAGGCATTCTGCTTGCTTGCTCTTTGTGTTCTCAGAGTAATAAATGTTACTGGAAGTGTGTGCTTTGGCACGCTTTGGGCACAGATAAATGCAAGTCAGGAACTTTACATCCTGATAACTCTCCCAGTATTTCTGTGCATGCAGCAAGAGCAGTTAAACATGACATACACTAATCCTGCTTTAATAACCTGTTGTCTGCTTCAGCAGGTTTCTCAGCCATGTTACTGCACCTGTGCACAGAACCAGGAGACACTCGCTCTGTACTGAACACAGCAGGACTAACAAAATGCTGTAGAGAACTTCTTTGCATTTAAATGTCCACACAAAGACCCGGTCTGGTTGTTTAGCAGGGGCTTCCACCTTTGTCCACTGTACTTACCAGCTATGGAAGAATGGGACAGTCAGGTCTTTTCAGAGATGAGATTTTGTGCTGTTTTTCTGATGGGAGTTTGAGATGGCCATAGGGAAATGTGAATTATTTAGTCCTTTATATTTTCTGACACATCTTGGAGGAAATTAAAATGTGTTTATTTTATTTTTTAATATACTTCTGCATGATCGTGACAGATGGGAACATTCATTGTTGCTTCTTAAGGGAAAGGGTAATATAAGTAAAAGAAATATAGTTACCAGAATTACATGTGTGAACTTGCTGCCAGTAGAGGTCCTAACCACTCCTCTGTTCACATTAGAAGAATGGTTCAGATTAAACTTGAAGAGAAGACAATAGAGCAAGATGTCCATGGGCTAATATTTATTTCTCATTTAGAAGAGGGCAGGAGGAGAGAGAGCCTTTTTCGCACCTCGTGTCTCTTCAGGCCTTGCTCTTTTATAGGTCCTGTGTTAGCTGGCAGAAGGACCAGCTACAATAAGGTTGTAATGCATATGAACAAGTGCCAGTCAAATTTACTTATGTAAAGAAATACTTTCTGCCATGAGCATCTTCCTTGGAACTCCCAAATGGGAGTTCCCATTTCCTGGCCTTACCTCATGGTTGAGAGCTGTGAGGCTATTTGTAGATGAAAGGAGGTTGAATGTGGCCTTCTGCTCTTCCAAGGGGCTGTTCAGGCATGCCTGACGCAGCTGTAATGCTATTGTTAAAGAAGCTTTACAGTTTAAACTGCAAAGTTTAAACTGTAAAAGTTTCCTAGTTTTTCCTCATGCCCGCTTGCTTAGCATCATGACTTTGGTTGGACCACAGCCTTGAACCTTGACATGTAGGGGGATAAGCTTCGTTACAGCTTGTAAACACTTTATTACAGAAATAATTATAGAAACATTCTTAGTGGCAGGGCTATTGAAAGGAATTCAAGGCTTTGTCTGAAATTACCAAGTGGAAGAATCTTACAGTTAGCTTTATTTTAAAAACATAAAGCTCTGTCCAGCGATGTGCCAAGCACTTGGAGTTCCCACAAGATTTGTTGGAGATTGTAAGCACTTAGGAGTTCTCAAAATCACAGATGACCCATATTTACAGCCTAGAGAATTCAGAGGTCCAAAGGGTTGTATGCATAGTATGTTGCAGCTGGACACAAGATCACACAGCCTGTATGACAAGCTGGACACAATCCATTTATGAACTGGCAGCCGAGAGGTTGAAGAGCAGGCCACTTAAGCTCTGGTAAAACTTCTGGATAAATCAGCTGAGCTTTCAGCAAACCAGCAATGCTGCAATATGTTGTATGGGTAGTCCAAACCAGTACCTGTTATCACGTTCGCTCTGCAGGGTGGCTAAGCTCACTCTGAGTTTGGGCATGACACTGCCTCCCAGCATGGCTTTTTCCTATGTCCATTAGCGTATTGCCCTAATCAGGGACTTGGCAACATCACACTGGGAGGGACTTAAGTACTACAACTCTAGGAGCTGTAGAAGGACTCAAAAGAGACTGCATAGTTAGCTCCCCACTTTTTTTTTTTTTTTTTGGGGGGGGGGGGTTTCCATAGACTATCAGAGAAATACATGACAAGATAAATAGGGTTTTTAAAATAGAAAAAAAAATACAGCTTTACCTAAGTTGATAAGCATATGATGAATTTCTTGGAGTATCAAACTACTCGTGTCCTTTTAGCAGTATTTAAAGCCAGCAGGGAACAGTTGTGAAATACCAGCCTAGTTTTCAGATGGCTGAGGACCGATTCCATGCTCTATCACAGGTTTTTGAAGTGACTGTGTATAATTTCCTTCCCTGCTGCAGGTATGGAAATGACAGCATATTTCATTTGTGAGACAGTTTGAAATCAGCTGAAGAACAATAGAAGATAGAGATACTAGTGCTTGGATTTTAGACATGATGCTGTTTCAGTAATGTTTAAAAAAAAATTCTTAATCTTTCTCGGTAATTTTACTCTGCTCCTCTTTGGGCTATTTTACAGGCTTTTGATATTTAATTCAGTTAGCGGGGATCTAGGGTAAGGAAATGTTTTACTCACTTTGCAGTTCCATAGAGAAATAATCCATTCCAGAGCCAAGACTAAGGCAAAAGTTCCTAATTCCCAGTACTGTGTTCACATGAAATGTGTAAGTAATTTAATTTCTTTTACATATTTCAGCAGCTGCTTGTCAACCAGGAGTAGAAACTCAGTAGAGCAGGAGCTTTTTGTTATGTGTGCATAGAATACCAGCACAATGAGGCTGTGAATCCTTCCAAGCCTAAGTGTTACTGTAATGTAAACACCAATCATGGAGAAGGCACTTCTCATTTTTAATGATTATGTCTCAGAAATCAAACAAAATCAAATGGGATTCAATGCTACTTTGATTTAAATTTTAGTGCAATTTTCAGAGCATTTCTTTGTTTACCTGAGGAGTTGAGTCTTTGACAGAAAATTTTCCCACTTCTAGCTAATAAAGAAGAAATTGTGTGTAAAACAGCTGCTTCTTGCATGTTATTTTTGCCAGTTACTTGAATGTTTTTAGCTGCATTCAGACTTGTTGCCAAATGGCCTCAGTTTACACATTTTTTCTTGAATATATTTAGGTGAAAAATAACCATTTAAAAACATTTTTGATTAGTTAATATGCTTCATAACCACACAAACATTCTGTGTTCTCATGAATTATGTTGGAATTGGTCCAATTGGTCCTCAGTCATCTGAAAACTAGGCTGGTATTTGACACGTACTCCTAGCTGGCTTTAACTACTAATTAGAACATTCTATGTGCTAATGAAGTATTTCAGGGAGCAATTTTATCAAGGAAGTCGTAGCGGCTCTGACTGTGCTTTCCCCATCACTGCTGCCTGATAGATGTTCTTGTTTCATTCATACTCTTCTGATCTAGTGATCTCAGAGTGACTAGAAAAATGTTGTCCAAGAGAGACCATTACCTGGCTGTGTAAGGCTCTCAGATGGTGATAATGTTCCCAACCCAGGACAGAGCAAGAAATCCCAGTAAGTCTCACACTGGCATATATGAGAGACAGCGTGACAAGGGCAGTGCTGTGTGCTTGCATTAGGAGTACTGGCAGCACAGGCAAAAGTTGAGCAGGTTAGGACAGAGAGCATACCCTAAGGTACAAGATTCTTATTTAGGACCAAATGCTTGATGCTGTGGACTTGTCTTGTTCACTGCAGACAACAACAACAACAACAAAAGTATGTTGAATTTTGGGCCAAAAATACTTTTCTCTCTGTGTGAGCCTGAATAATTACACAGTGTCTCTCTAACATATTCTTTGGGTCACATCCTTGATGCTCCTGCCAGAAAGGTTATATATTTTTTTGTTAGCACAGATGAGCTAAATGTTAATTCTAGAATTCTAGTGAAGCAGGTGAAAAATCCCTTATAGGGAATATAGGATGAGATAGGATGAAAAGAGATTGTTGTAGAACAATGACACATCCTGACCCAGAAACATAACTGATCCTGCCTATCACTGACTGACTGCCAGAGCTGTGGTGGATATAAAGCTACTTCAGATTGCATTTGGGGTTGACAATGGTCGGGTGGCAGCAACAATAAAAGGTGTACAAAGTGAGGTTTTCTGTCCTTGGTTCCTGTGCCACACAGAGCTCAGTTTCTTCCTCTGTGTCATCTCTGAACTGCATTCCTATGCTCAGTAAATGCTGGTGGTGAGCTGACATTTCACTCTGACACTTACCCTCTTTGTGCTCCAGTAGAGGTGCTGGCTAGTTTTAGCACCTCCATGATGCCAAGGATGGATAGGTGTCTCTTTCTGAATCAGAAGAAATAATATTCTTCATGCCAAAGATTAAGAATAATGGTCTAGAACATTAAAAGAATTTTCAGCAAAGAAATTTTTTTTTTTTTTTTTTAACTTAGGGCGCTACATATTGTGTGAGGTTATCTGGAGAACAACCAAGATCATAACAAATAATGCTTCTGTTTCTCAGCACTTTGAGTTCCTGCAATCTTTCTCTGGGAGAGTTTTCTGCTTTGGAGGATTGTACCTCCTCCATTTTAGCAATCTGAAGCTCAGTTCAAATAATAAAAAAAAAAATTCAATAATATCTTGCTACCATTATATTTTTCAGGTCCATAACCTCAGCACGGTTGATATTCAGAAAGCCATTCGTGCTATATAGAGTGAATCTAGTACAAAAATGCATTAACAGAAAGACCATTCAGACCATTAACATCAATCATACTCTCCTTTTTATTATTAAATGTTGCCTTTCTAATTACAGTATGTTCTGCCAGTTGCGTACAGGAAATGCAGATACTTTCCGCATTCTTATCTGTTCTCCCACTTTGCAATGATAAAGCAGTTCTTTGAATAGTTTCACGGTTTATTCCACCATCTAATGTGGAATTTCAGATAATCTAGCAGATGGCATTGTCATCATTTTTCCTTCCCTACAGAATGAAAATGAACAAACACTTGACATTTCCAATATGGCTTCATCTAATGCAAGAATTTTTAGAAGCCATGAAAGCGTTATCTGCTTTGGTTTGGAGAGAGGGGCACAAATGTTAAATGTATCCCAACTATCTACTGTCCTACATTAGCAACATGACTGCATGGAAAATAGATGTATCACCACATAATCAGCATGCTTGTGTTTTGTACTGTGAGCTGTGCCTCCAGCGAAGCATGAACATGCAAAGCTAGAGCTATTTCAGCATGAGAGTATAGAATTTTCATTAGAGAAATTAGCTAGAGCTGCTAAAGTACCTAGAAATCAGTTCACATTTACAAACGTACAGCAGATGCATCATTTGGCAGAAGATTTCTGCAGTCAGTAATTTGCCATTCATCAGGGATTGCCTCTGAAATCTGCGATCCAAGCTAGGGTGCGGATGACATAGGAGGATAAATTTAGACATGGCTGAAAACAATTATTTTGATTAAGCCTTCAGCCAATGAGAGGAAGATTCTTCCTATTCCTCCCCTTCCCCCTCATTCACCTCCTCCAGTAAAGAAGGAGGAGACTCAGTAAGTATAACTTATATGTTTCACATGCAGCAGATGCTTTCATTTAGCTCTCCATGCTATAGAGTCTGCTCAGCATAGTAGAGAGTTTATTTTGATTGAACACGATGCCTTCTTTAGCATTAGCATCAGTTTAGTTTGTATTGGAAAAAAAAAAAACTGCTAGAAGGAAAATGCTAAAGTTTTTTTTATTTGCAAAAGAGAGGCTGTATCTGTAAAAAGTTTGCTTCTCCTTGACCTACCCTTCCCCTGGGAGATAACCCTCAGCCTGGGTGAGCTGATTCTGATGAGAAATACTGACTGCTTTTTTGGATCCGTGCAGTGATAGGAACTTTCCAAGCACGTAATGTAGAGTGTTTTTCAAACAGCAGTTGGATGGCAATCACTTTCACTTGCCATTGGCCTTATACCTAGCTGGGAGCCAGCAGCAAAGTTCTTAGCTGGCCCCCTTGGCTCCTGAGCTGCTGCTCTGTCGTTCCAGCCTCTAACAGCTCTGATAATCTTTCCCAGTTCTAGGGCAACAGAGCTGTTTGTCCAATGCGGTGTGCGGGTGTAGTAAAAGCAGTGCCAACTAGTCTTTTCAGAAACCATCAACAAAAGCATCATTTAACCAATTAGAGCTATTTTATTAGAAACAAAATGACATTAGTCTTGGCTGACAAACTTGTATCCACTAAGCTTCAGCTTGCTGTGATTATAAACAGTTCTGATTAAAAAAAAGGCAGATCTGTGCAGATCCCTTTGAATTGCTTTTTGTTTTTTTTTGTTTTTTTGTTTTTTTTTTAGCTGCAAGCTAGAAGACATAGGTATCCATAAGGCATCTTGCAATTAATTTCTCTTTCTTTCTTTTCAGTGTGGATTTGGGGGTAGGTTATTTAATTTTTTTTAAATATCTATTTAACATGACCTCTAGACATGTTCTTCCTTGGCTGCTCAGTGTGCCCAATGCTTCTGCTTGCGCGGTTGTTGTGTCACAGTGGAGAATTGTGGCCAGAACTGGGTGTGGAAGGGTGGATGGAAAATCAAGCTGAAGGGTTGTAAGCTGCAATGTTGTAAACTATAATTGCAAAATAAAATAGCAAGCACTTTGGAAATAGGAAATTTTATCTTATTTACTCTATGGTAATTGCTGGTACTTGAGTACAATCAGCTGCAAGCCTGTCTGTGATTGACAGCACAATTCTAGCCAGAGCAACCAAAAATAGCTCAGGATTTCAGTCATTTCTATCTTTTTACGATCTAATACTGTCACAAAAGTCAGTGTAACATGTAGGGAAACTGGACTCTCTTCGTAGGTAGACTAGGTAAATTGGACAATGCTGAGCAAAGGCATACTAAGAAAGCACTGAATGTAGCTGACTTCAGCAGTTATTGCCTGGAATTAAACAGGATTAGCTCCTTTTCATTTTTTTGTTCATTAGTCTTAGTATTTCTGCAATTAGTTAAGTTCTTTGCCTAGATCTTTGTTGGGTAAGGAGGCTGACAGGAAGAAAAGGGCAAAGAGCAGTGTTCAAAGCCTCATTTGCTCTCAGGAAGAACCTTAACAAGTGCAGAAGTGAAATTCTTATCTGAGCTTGGTCAGAAAACTTACTGAGCCCTCCCATGCCACTGGGCCAAGTAGATTTGCAAAAGTTTGAAATTTCCTGCTTAAGGAATAGATCCTGGTTTAATCTTTAGCTCTCAAGTTACCTCCAGTCATTGATTGCACTCCCCATATGGTTGCTGAGACAGGAAGAAAGAATCACGTCTCCAAGCAGGCTACAGAAGAAGGTCATATTTTTCTAAAAGTCTCCAAGTTTCTTTTCAGGCCTCTTTCTTGGAGAATTATGATGGTAGTGTCAAAGCCATGTTAGCTCCCCAGGGCTACAGTAACATGAGTACTACAGATCTGCAACATCAGAAGATTTTGCATGACTATTTTTCTTTTATTACTAATTGCTTTTTATTTGGTGCTTGTAGGCCTTAGCAACAAAATAACTGGGCAACACAGTAGATCTGCTTGTGGCTTTGTATTTATGGGTGGTGTGTTTTGTTTTTTTTTAAAACCATTTTAAGGAATCCTGTGTTTTGAGGACAGGCACAAAAGTCAAGCTACATTAACTTGTCAAATGGATTAGTCATTAAACACCTTTGTGAACGTTTAAATTCAGAATTAAAGTGGCTTTAATTGGATTTAGCTGATTTTGCTTCCAAAGTACATCCAGGTAAATCAAATTAAGGTTAATTCAGTGTAAAGGCATGGGCAGACATCCTCATTAAGGGCTACTTGGAGCAACTGGAAACAACTGCCCAGCTGCTCCTCAACACCCTTCTGTTCTCATTGCGCTCCTCCTGTGTTCCCACAGCTCAGCTCACAGAAAGGGGAGCCTGCTAGCCTCGTACTACAGTAGGTCACTTCAGATTGATTCTGCCCACCTTAATTAGCAGTGTAGTCTGCTGGCTGATTGCACTGATGTGCACAGGAAGTGCAGTCTCGTTGCACTTTGCTGACTGAAGTGGTGAGCATAGCCTTCATCCGATGCTGTAACTAGTAGCTTGGAAATAACATCACCATAAACAGCTCCAGCTATTTGTAAATGAATGTGTGTCGAAGCTTGTAGAATACATGCTCTCAGCTTGCCTTGGGGGGGGCCCTTAAGGTCCTTATTCAAGGATCGTACCTGTTGAGGAACAATACTCATATGTGTACTGGATAATCTTTGTGACTTTAGGGACTAGTTTCCTAATTTACAGAAGAAACGTCAGGAGCAGCAGGCTGAAGATAGATAGGAATTGCTAGCCAGCTAATAATTACAGCTATTGCATCTTTGGAGAAACAGAAGAGATCGCTTAAACTGTAATCCCACAATTCAGGGTTGGGGCTGTTTGTTAAAGAACAGGTCTCCTCAAGGAGATGGATTGCATCCAAAATAACCAAGTATCAATGCTAAAGTAAAAGACAGGCAATGAATTCACTTGAATGTATCATCATCTGTGAATGAGGTATGTAGATGAAGCAGAAAATGATGAAAGTTTTGACACTTCTGCCATGCTTGCCTTGAAGGCGTTCACTGATTTTTAAAAGAAATAGTGCCAAATCTTAAAGAATACAGAGTAAATTTTATCATGCTATATCCAGCTGTAACCACGTAATCTTCCATTTACCGAGTGGTATTAGGCTAAATGAAGACCCAGGTGACAGCTCTCCAAGAAAAACTGAAGTGCTCCAGAATGTGTCACTGATATAATGACCTCGCTTTTTTGGCTCCCACTTCCTCTCTGATAAATGCTCACTAGATATTAATTGTTCCTCCTATGATGGCAATGAATATAATTCATTCGTGATGATGAACACTGTTCCAGTAATCCAAATGACATTCTTTTTCTTTTTTTTTGGACAGGAAGCCTCTTATTTGCCAGATATTGACACATTACCTAGATCAGCCCCTATGAAAAATGAGGTGCTGCTCATGACAATTTGGCTGTCAAGTTGTGGCCAGGTATCTACAGATCAGTGCAGTGGGCAGGTGCCTAACGTGGAGCTGAGAGCAGCAGACATCTACAATGCCCTTGTGACATGGCTTCTGTCTCTGGTGAGTATGTGCAGTGACTGCACAAAAGAAGGTTCTGCATGATTAAGGGTGTGCTTTTCCCTCCTGTGAATAGGTTCTCAAAATTGCTTTCTTCCAACAGCTACAGAACAGTGGTTAAACGGAGGGGAAATTGTGTCCTACCTTGTCTTTAAATGCAAGTTTTGCTGGATTATGCCTGTAGTTTACAAAGAGTGTGGCAGAGAAAGTAAAAATAAATTAATTCATTTTAAAAAATAGTGAAGCAGACTCAAAGTAATCAAAAGTGATTAGTGAATGCAGAGGGCTAAGTATTATACTTCGTCCACAGCAAAATGGAGACATTTCCATCCTTTCACTTGTCTTGACACGTCTATTTAAGAACAAATCCTTTCTGATAGCCAAGAGGGCAATGAACAAGTGCTGGTCTGTTTTGTCTTAGTTGTCCTTTGGATCACACCTTTTCCACTCTAAAGAAACCTTCACTCTTCCCGTTCATCTGATGCTACCCTTTTCCTCTAAGAAAAATGGGAAGTATTTTTTCTTTCCCCCCATCCTGCATTTTGGCCTTCTTATCTTCCCTTGTTAAAGACGTTGGCATACCTATCCATGTGCTCAACGTAAATTTCACCGTGAGTGGACAGCATGCACAAGGCTTTTAAATCACTTAAACTCCACTTTAACAGTATTAATTGTTAATGATGTTCGTGCTTCCATTAAAACATTGCCAACATTCCTTAATGTTAGTTCAGTGCTAATGAAAATTGCCACTTGAACAACCCCAGAGTCTGAATCTTCCATTCGGAAAATAGTTAGCTCATGAACAGCTGCAGTGTGAGGTTTCTTCCCTTTACTCCCACTTAAAATGCCTGAGCTCTGACTTGCAGCAGCTCTCTTCAAGCCTGAAAGGGCATCTCAGCTTCCAGGGTTCAGCGTTGCCTCTATTAAGAGGGTCAAATGTTGTGATGGACTCTATGTCCAGTGAAAACTGGGATAAAAGCCACAAACTGATTTCAGACAGGTTCCAAAACAGCTGCTGGATAGCAATGAAAACGTCTGTGTTTCTGTAACGAAAGAAAAGTTGAAGCATTTTAGACCAAATTCTCATCTGCTGATCATCTGTGTAATTCCACTGAATCACTGGCTTCCTGGCTTGTGTAAATCAGCATGTCTTTATTGACTTCCTTGAAGATATGCTGATTTCTACTAGTGGAGAATGTGGTAAAGATGACAGCATTCTCCAGTAGCAGAACTACTACAGAAATTCCCATGCGAAACCAGTATCCAAGGCAGTCAAGGACTTGGTAGTGCTATTTTGAGTGATACAACCGACCTATTCCACAGTTTGAAAATGCACTCGCACCTTGTGTTGAGAATATCTTTTTAAAGGCATTTATCTCACTGTAAATAGCTTTGTTTTATGTATGCAGTGAATAGCAGAGCTATTAATCTATCTAGAGATCACAGTGACAGTGTAAACCATGAGAACAAGGCTTAAGTGGTTTCAGTATTCACCAGAACCCTGGGAAGGAATTACAGTCCTGTAATTCAAACTTGCCTGTCTCTTCATCTAGTACACAATCTGCGTCAGGGATCTTTGCTTCACATGGCTGCTGCTCTTTCTTGTGGCTTTGGTTGCTTGTGTCTGACTTTCTGATGGTCCTCTGCCCTCTTTTCACCTGCTACCCAAGTTTCAGGATGCTTTGCAGTGCTGTGATGTCTTCCCAGGCTGTTTTGGGTATCTTTTCTGTCTTTTTTCTACCCAACAGTAAGGTTTCTCATGTATTTCATTGCTGAAACGCATCCTGTTTCAGCCTCATTTGGGGCAGCCTTGTGAGCCAATAAGTGGTCTCTACTCCTGGAATCCTGTCTCTGGAACAAAACTGATGCTCACAATAAAAGATGCCCAGTGTTCATCTTGAGGTTGGCACAAGTCCCTTTTTATCCTCCTTGTTTTGGATCAGATGTGTATATTGGCAGATAGAATGCCTCCCACACATAAAAAAATCTGTCAGAAAGAAATCACCTCAAGTCTAACTACAAGGTGGATTCACTGAACAGAGATTGATGGGGTTCTGCCTTTTAGAGATCCCTAATAGGGAAGATGAAGTCTTATTAAAGATGCCTGCAATAGCTCCTCAGAATGGCGTAATCACTGAGCACTGTTTTTTGAACCGAGATCGGACTGATTTCATTATCATTAACAAAGGCAGCATGCAGTGCCACGAATGGGCAGTGTTGACAGGGACTCGGTTCTCATTTCTTGCTAGACTAAAGAACAAATGTAGGTTCTCGCTTTCACTTAGTGAAACTGGTGGAAGTCAGAGCTTGCAAGTCACGAGAGTCCTCACTGAGAAAATAAATCCTATGACTTATCAAAACCTACATGTTATTCCTATTTAATTTGGTCTTTATTGATTTTTCTAGTGGCTAAACCATAGCTAATCCACTAATCAAGTGAGAGTGCTCCCTGGGTTATTGTATATTATATGACTACTCAAAAGCAACAGAGCAAGATAAGGGGTTACCTTCAGTCTCTAAATACAACCATCTAAAAATGAAATTATGTTCAAATGGATTTACAGGTGCCTCCTGTGAAAATTAAAGGTGGACCCAAAGCTCCGTTTCAGGTGGTAGGGCTACAGCAGGCCTGGCAAGAGGATGGATTGGCCCTATATGCTTGTCTAATGGCACCAGATGAATCTCCAGCCCAAAACAGCACCAAGATCCCGAAGATTAAAGTAAGTAGCAGCCTTTACACTTGCTAGTCATACAGAACTGCCACAGGCAGTTACTGCTATTTTTCACTAGAGACCAGGCTTGAATATGCCAATTCAAGCTCAAATTTCAGTGAGCCAGGACAGAAAAGCATAAGTGCTGCTCTAAATTAGAATGGGGGAACAGCCCAGTACTGTGTGAACTGAAAGACTGCTTACAGCTAATTGCCAACTCAAGCTGTCCTCAGTTATGCTGAATTTAGATTATGTGCAGATGAGGAACCAGCTCTATATGGCGAAGTCTTTTGTCTCTGCTGCTCATTAGCTGTTAATATATTTTTGGTGGCTGTAACCCCACAGTGCAGGGACTTGACTGAGGAGACATATGTTTGCGTGTATTATGTTTTGTCCTGTTATATTTTAACTGTGTGAAGAGTGTGGCCTATGAGAGGGAATGTTGTCTTGCTATTTGGTTCCCAGGAGTCAGGACCCAAAGATAGGACCCGAGACTCTGTTCCCTCAACTCTGCTAGACTACAGAGTCTGTGCTGTGCACCAAAACACCAAGCTGAAAGGTCTAGCACAGAAGCTGAAAATCTAGCATGTGTAGGTGGCACAGTGTATTGTAAGGCATGATGTGAGCTCGTGTCCTGAAAACAGCAGAGCTGTGAAATGGAACAAAGTGGGGCCCAGAGTTGCTGTCTTTTAACAGAGCTAATTTGAAACAGATTGCATCAAGATGCTCAGAGTATCGACGATTTTGTTTTCCTTTGTGGAGACAGCTTGTTAGAGCTGAGACCCACTGTGGCCTTGCTACTCTTCCCTGGTAGGGATACCTGGCTGCCCAAAGCCCCATCCAGCCTGGCCCTGAACACTTCCAAGGATTTCCAGAAATTCTGTAAGGAAGAATTTCTTCCTTATATCTGGTCTAAACCTACCCTCTTTTATTTTAAAGCCATTCCCCCTTGTCCTATCCCTATAGCCCCTGACAAAGACTCCCTCCCCAGGTTTCCTGAAGCCCCCTATAGGCCCTGGAAGGCTGCTGTAAGGTCTCCCTGGAGCCTTCTCATCTTCAGGCTGAACAACCCGAGCTCCCTCAGCCTGGCTTCGTAGCAGAGGTGCTCCAGCCCCTTGATAATCCATATAAACCTTCCTCTGGACTCGTTCTAATAGGTCCATGTCCTTCTTGTGGGGGGACAACTTGCTTCAGCTTCCCTTGTTCAGCTGCAATGAGCATTCCTTGCTCGCAGCTGCCTGTCTATCAGCAGTAAAGATTGAATTTCCCATGATGTGTCATAAAGCCTGGAGTATGACAGCTGCGGCTCCAGTGCTTGCACACGTAAATGATTGATGCTGGCAAAAATGTTATGATTAAAACACTACTCAAAAAAAAAAAAAAAAAAAAAAAACACCTTTCAGCTAGTGTTTGGGCATCTGTTGGCAGAAGCAGCAGAGCTAATGAGGCTAAGCAGCCTGCTAGGCTGGACAAGGGCTTAGTGTTGATTTCTGTCTCAGGTGACTCAATTCCAGATGTTTTCTGTGAAACAAAGAAAACAGGAACAGGGACTAACCTGTCTCCTGTCCAGTTGCCTTATCACTCTCTGCTGATCTTAGATGAGGAGCTGACCAGAGTATCAGAACTGATGAGCACTGAGTATGCTCAAAATATGTATCTGGTGTCAAATAATTGAATGAACTCGTGAAGCTGCAAGCCCAGGCTGCTCTGAAGGTTTGCTTGGAGCCGGGAAGGATTCTATCACAGGTTGTCAGAACGAGCCTTGTGGAGTTTCCAGTCCGCATATAAATTGTAAATGCTTGTTTACTGCCCAATTTCCAGCCACTAATGTTGCTGTTGAGTCCAGCTAGCGTGCATGGAAGTGAACAGGCAAGGCATTTGGATGGTATTGCTCAAAGCAAGACTCCGTATAACTGAAGTTTCCTCTTATTGGAGGCTCTACCGTGTGTCAGTTTGATAACAATGACTTTTGTCAGTTTTGCTTTCTTGAGGCATTTGTAAAGCTGCTGCTCTTTCCCCAACGGAGATTTAAGCTGATAGGAACAACAAAAGTCTTTCAGAAACGTCAGCCCACAGCAGAGGTGAGGAAAACGACTAGTCCTAATGGGGAGACTAGCCCTGCCTCCCCACTCCTCCCCATGAACAGCTTCAGCTATTGTTGGAGAGAGATGTGGTAGACTTTACTTTTCACACTTAAGTCTTCAGTCTCGTACTGTAGAGTTAATGTACGATACTTCAATGGTGGAATCGGATAATCAAATTATTCCGTTGTGGCATTTACTGATTCTTGTTCTGTTTGTCTCCTGTTGGCGCAATAAGAACCAGTTACCTGGGCTTCCTTCAAAATATGAAAATCCAGGAAAAATTGGGGTTCCCAGGCATTATTACTGCAGCTACTGACTCCAAGAATGACTATAAAAATGTAGGAAAATTTTCCTTACCTTTTTTTTGTATTGTGTAGAGAGGCATACCAAGTAGTATAAATTTTAACCAACTGCATCTGACAACTGATATTTAATGTTTTTAAAGTGGAGGGTCCAGGGTCCATTTTCAGTGCCAAAGATGGAGATGTACAGACTACACAGCTTACTAGGTAGATTTTTGCTTATTTGATGCTAGGAAGGAAATGCCTATCTGTGTGTCTGTACTTGTATCTTGTGATAGCAGCAAAATGACAGTTGTCCATGGATTTTGTTCAGATCATAACATGAATATGATTTTTACAGCAGATATTGGATTGCTAGAATCTGAGGACCTATCTGTATCAAGAGGGCAAGATTTCACCTTCTTCAGCTTGCCTCACTGATAATTCTCGCCCCTGGTGTGACTGAACACCCTGAGCGTGTTCATCAGTCTCATTGGCTTTGATGTATTTGATTGTGTGGCTTGGTGCCTGCCCTAGCGTCACAGCTCCAATGATGCTGGGGCACAGCTCATCACCAGCAACTGGAACAAGACAGCCTGCTGCTTTCACGTAGCTATAGTGTGCTGCTGGTTGGTTTGGGGTGTTTCTTTGCTTGTTGTGGTGTTTTTCTCCAGTTACTAGTTACTGGAGATGAGCTACATTACAGAGCTGTAAGCCACCAATTTTTTATTTACCAGCTTCTTCACTGCCATCTATGTCTTTCATACGGTTACGAATATAATAACGGTTTCTCAAGGAAAAGCTCCTGTCCTAAGCAGATTAACTTTCGATGTATTCAATTATGATGACATCTGTTTCTCTATCAAATGCTTCTGCAATGTTTTAATCCCTTTTGGGGGGTTTAGTTTTGCTCGTTTTATTTCAGTGCTCCTTCCAAACAATTGAGAAAAGTGGGAAAGATTTGAATATTCCTTCATGGTTTTGGTTTCTTGAGTTGTTAGAACAAATGCTTTTACACCTCTTGTAATTTCTGCATGCAGATCGACAAGCTGCATTTACAGGCATGTCTGATGGGAATTAGATTTGTACAGAGCATGCTTTCTAAGAATCTACTCAGCATTCCCAATTAGGCACACTAGCACCACGCAGAGCAGCATGGTTCTTCTCTGTATGCTTTGATCACTTAACAATTCCGTGGTGGTTCAAAAGAGCTCACGATCTCTGTCATTCGATTTGGGGCTTTTTTTTTTTTTTCAGTCCTTTACTGCTCGAGTTCTAATTTCTAGGTGCCGTAATAGAGGATATGGAGAAGACGCTTTGCATAATTGCTAATTCTGTTCATTTCTGATTGGGTTTCATTGAGGTCACCAATTTGTTCTCTGAAAATCTGACTAATTAAGAACAAACTTGAAAGAACAAAGGGCTTAGAGGGGAGGTTAAATGATGGAAAATGTAATTTAGCAGTACAGTGTTCAAAATTAATGTATCGATATTAAGGTTAGTATCAATCTTTTTAAAATCATGAAATTAATAAATATTTTAATTTTTATCGCTATGAAACCCTTTGCAAATGTATGTTTCATTGTATCAGCCTGTTTTGTCTCCCTTTTCAAGAGGGATGTATGTATGTAATGTGCTTTGGAGCAGTATCTGTGGGCTGTCAGATGTCATGAGCCAGTTATTTTATACCAGTGTCTGGCTACCAGTCGAAGATTGCTGTTAACTCTCCAGTTATCATCCACGATGGGGTTTTATAGCTCAGCTGTCCAAGCGTATCGAGGACTGTGGTGGAAGAGCAATGCTGCTAATCTTCTCAGCCCCTTTACCAAAGGGTTTTTTGAGGCAAGTCCACATGGAAGCGTCTCCCCAGGCCGTGGTGTGAGCACATCACACAGTCAGCTGGTGGGCATAACTGGCTGTTGCAGACAACATCTGCTCTCAAGTCCCCTCTCTGGTGTCACAAACCCAGACGGTATCAGGACCTTCAGTTCTGTCTTTGGTCATGGAAGTGGAGATTTTGCAGAGTGACAGCAGGATCGTGGGAGGAGTGTGCTTTCTGTGGGTAAGGGGACAAGTTTAGAAGCTCTGGTTGTTGCAGGGATGCAGGTTGTGATGGTTTGGGAGGCTGAGAGGTGTTAAATTAAGATTTTGGTTTGGAGACACTGAAGTGCAGTTGTATGGCAGATGCGTGAAGCATGAGGTTGGGATTGTTGCAGGCAGAAAGAGTTGTTACAGGTACACAGTGCAACACAGAACAACGAGCTGCAGTGCCTATCACCAATGCATTTTAATTGTTGACTTTTTGCAGACTGAAGAAGATCTCCAAGGAATATCCATTTTTTACCAGAGGATTACTGAATTTCTATCCTGTACGTGGCTTCCAGATGTTATCTGGTGGAGTCCAAAACTGGTCAATTGCTTCCAAAACCAGCTATATCCACTTGCTCCTGAAATTCCCTCTGTCCTGCTGAGTTGCATCACTACTGTTAGTCCTGATCCTCAGGTACTGTACAGAAATGCTTGGGCTTCTGATTTTTTTTTCTCATTATGTCCAGTAGAAGTTGTTGTTCTTCCTGTGTTACAGGTATTTTCGTTTGGTTTAGCTAAGCATTTAAATTCTGTTTGAAAATAAATTCTTCAAAGCAGTGTTGATTTTCCACTGAAGTGCATGAGATTACAAGGACATAGCACCACTTAAAATCAAGTGATTAAACTTGCTTTCTTAGAGAAGTCTGTAGGAACACTCACCTCATGCTGTCTGGAAATAGAATGATAATTAACTTCTTCACTTCTGTCAGTTTAGCAAGTGTTCCATAACAGATATTCAAGTGAATGTAATGTTACAAGAATTCATACACCTTGGGCTTACTCAGGGAGTTTATTCCCTGTGGGCATCAAACATTGCTTTTAGGCCTCTAAGCACATAACTGCCTCTCCCACTTTACTGTAAATATTTATCCCAGCTTTTCAAAGAAGCACTGAATGCTACCTGATTTCCATACCTTTTGAGGGAATGTTCCACTTATTCCTTTCCCATGACATCACCAGCCTTTAATTGATCATGTTTTTTTCCCAGTATTTCTAAATCATCAAAAAAAATTGAGATACAATTCCAGGGAATTGTGAAGGCTGCAATTCTGGTTCATGACAAAGTTTAGTTCTGAAAATAGTGTAGCATGAGAACTTTGCTGCAATCCCAACCAGATTTGGGGATTACTATTACAATGTGAGAATCAATGCCATGAAAGCTTAGGGGCTTAGCAGTGCACTCAGCAATTTGCCTCAAGGTTTATCCCGCTTCTCTGAAGGAAAAGGAGGCTTAATATTGTTGATTTGCAGTCACTGTAGCTTTCAAGTACAGGCAAGTGCAATAAAGCAGGCTGACATACTTGTAAAAGATAAATCTGCTGTATACTTGTAAGGCATAAAGTAAGGCATCATTTAAAACAGTCAGGGCTTTTATGCAAATCCCCTATTAGGGGGATTATAAATCATTAGAAGTTGAACAGCGAGATAGCAGGCACTTTCTGGGGGTAGGTCTTTGCCTTGATGCCATAGAAAAATGAAAGTCGATTTAAAGGCCACATTCTCTTCCTAAGTTCAAATGCTCTGTGCCACCCAGGTTCCCAGGCCTGAATTACACTGAGACCACGATGTATCGTGGCTTTTTAATAGATGTGTCTTGCAGTTAAACAGAAAGGCTGACTTCTCTAAGCAAGGCGCAATGAGCCAGCCTCTCAGCAGGCAGCAGCTAACCCTGTTGTCTGCCTGAAGCTTTACAAAGTGATACCAACTGAGAATGTTCCCAAGCGTCATTAAAATACAACCAGTATAAATTCTACACGGAAAATTCAGTGTCACATTTTTTAGCTTCATTGGCGTGAAAACTTTGCACAGGGCCTGTGATCCGTGCTTGCTTTTTATTTACTTGATTTTGGAGTGGTGTATGCAAACCTGAGCTGACCAAAGGACCTGCTGCTATCCCTTGGAAAGGCATACAGTGAATACATAAGGCATACAGTTCTTGCTCCAGGTAGCTTAGTCTGAAACTCAAGTCCTGATGGGTGGATGAAACAAATGGGTAGGAGTGGAGGGAGGAGGAACATCAGGTAAAACTGCCATCTGCTTGTGTGCTGCCAAGCTCTGTGTACGGCTTTACAAGCAATTGATAGCAGTTTCTGTAATACACTCAACAAAGTGCTTAAAGGTTAAGCCAAGGTCTTGTTTTCAGTCAATTGTTCTAGCGTTTTTTCAGTCTGTTCTGAATCCCAAACAGATTGCTTTTCTCTTGTAATCTTTCTTTGAGGCTTTCTTATTAATACTATGCATGCTGCCTATTAACCTCCAGTAACTCACTTTAGGCATGAAGAGTAAACTCACAGAGCAGTCATTAAAACCGCAGGTTAGGTTAGGAGTGGCATAGTCCCCGTAGAAGTCATTAACTACAGTGTTCCTTGTCAGCAAAAAGAGAACTTCATTTTAACATGGAAGTACTCTCTGCTGTTAAGCTTTAGGATGCAAGCATTAACCCTAGGGACACGGGAAACCTGTAGCCAGCACTGTTGCTTTCTGCCTCTGCTAATTTGTTTCATTAAGGCGCACTGCTTTTGTATTGCACTTTCTCCAGTGCTCTGTGCCCTGGGACCCTTGCCCAAACGGTACAGCCCCACCAGCTATCACTTGACATCTTTTTGCATGCTTCCCGGAGCATCTTGTTGAATTCCCAGCCTGTACGGATACCTTCCATGATAAGAGGAGTCAGGGCACAGCAGGACTGGGTGAGTGATCGTGTCAGCAAGGTTTCAGGGAAAGGAACCTCCATCCCTAAATGGAAGTGAAGATGATTTTATTTTTTTTAACTCCAAAGAATTGCTTTTGTTGCACCTCCTGGTGATCAGTTCCCTACTTGCTCCTTCTTTATTCTTTAGTTTCCCTCCTGGCTTCCAGCACAGGTGTTAGGGTTTATTTATTTATTTTTGAGACAGCAGTACTAATTGAAGGCAGGTCTACACAAAGCTCCCTCTTTGCTTTTCACTTAAGCAAAGCTCCATTTTTTTTATTCAGTTTTGGCTAAGCAAGGATGAGAATTCCAGAACTGGATCCAGGGCACCAAACTTGCCTTGATGTTGCAACTCAATGCTGCAAAAAGGCTTTAAACAGTGGAGGCTGAACCAACAGGAAGTTTGATGTGTGGGAGGGGACTTGCAGAAAATACAGCAGTTCTTTAATGTGGTATTTCTGTAGCACAAATGCAAACTTTTGGGATTTTCCTGCTGGCGAGTTGGTGGCAACTACGTTACCAGAAGAGCTTTACGTGTACAGGCATTCAAGCTTGAAAGTTGCAAACTTTTTTTTTTTTTTTTTTCCAAAGACTGAAATAGCCAGGTAGAACAAGAGCAATGCATGGCTGAGGAAATTAGAAATCACTGTTTCATGCTATGGAAAAGTGGGCATGGATTCTTTGCTTGTTACTTTGTGCACTTTAAGGCACCTAATGGGGACATGTGAGTGCCTGAACTCTGTACGTAGTCTTTGAAGCGGGAGTGAGAAGCATTTCCAGTGACAGCATGCACAGGGTGACCCTTCTAATTTAGGCACGTAGGTTAAAACCCTGCCTGGCATGCACCTGTTCTCCAAATAGCATGGCGAGAGGGAAGCTGCTTGATGTGAAACTTCAGAGACATTGAAAAATCTCCCAGGAAAAGCAGCAGAAACAACGTTTTTGCAACATTCAAAACAAGAGTAGGAAAAAGCCATCTGACAAACTGAGGTGTCCCAGTGGAATGAGCCAGATCGTGCAGTGAAGCTTTTTGGATTCTTCACTTCTGACTAGAAATGAGGAAGCTCTTTCCAAACTAAAATTTCCTAACAGGACCAGAACCTTCTAGAGAAGTGGATGGGGGAAAAAAAGGCATGTTACAGGTGGAAGTAATCCTTAACATTTCCATTTCCTAATGCTTCCCTCCCTACAAACAGCCCACAGGGCATGTACAGTTGTGAATCTGTAATTTAGTGTCTTCTTGTCAAGCTCGTGCTGAGCTGTAGAGTTTGAATGCTGTGATGTCTCACTGACGAGTATCATGGCTTTACCCATGCTGAGTGGCTTCAGCATCTTCCACTGTCTTTTACTACAGCTTTTTAATTCCACTTCTAAAGAGGTTTGCTCAGAGAACTGCAACTTAATTCCACATCAGCTTTTCACCTGTCACTCTTCAGGCCCAATGATCAAGCTTGAAGGACTTGGTCATTGAGCTGCTAAACTGGGCGCTGGAGTGCTGGACCGACACGTGTGGGGAGAGGAGGTCCAGCCCCCAGAACAGCACCTCCACATCTGCGTGCCCAAACGGGAGAGCCAGCAGGATGCTGAGACTTGCAGCATGGCACACGCTGGCCCCTAAACCCAACAGCTCATGTTTAAGTCCTGGCTGAAGTTCTAATCCAGAAGATCTCTTCATCCTGTCCTTTGCTTTCCAAATCTTGCTTGTGTCTCATCTTTCCCTGAGTTGATGCTAAGGGCCCATGTGTCTGGCACCCTGCATCTGCTAGGCAGCCTGATAGCCGTATCTCCAGCTTTGGGGAGAGCACTTACGTACATATCACACGTCATTGGACTGATGAGTCCGCGTGGAGATGAGTCACCTGTGGGTGAGACATTTGTCCTGGGGCCTCCTCTCTGCGTTTATAGCAATGACTCCGTAGCAGAGGAGCTGCATGGCTGTATCTCAGCCATCTTCATGCGACAGAGGGGAGGTGGTGACAGCCTGGCTGTAGCTGAGTCCTGTTGATTTTTTGTCATGCTGTTGATTTTAGTGAGGCTCAGGAATTCAGGTTGTCACTGGGAGTTGTAACTAGAAAACCCAAGCCTTCTTAAAGGAGAAGTGGTGTTTGCCTAAGTTTGTATGGAGGTGAAGACTTCACATAGGGAAGAGTAGGCCATTATAGTTCATTTTTCCCAAAGTTTGGTAGCACATATTTAAATTGGGACCATCGCTAACTATTGCAGAAGCAAGCAGTTTGAAAGACCTATCAAGCTAATGTGCTTTGCCATTAGTGCTGTGCATGATTGGCAGAATGGGTGGAAATTACTCTCATCCATTCTCCTGTGTTTTAGGACATCTCTTTGCTTATACAAAAGGGGTGCAAGTGGAAGGAGAGGCATCTTCAAACTGCCTGAAATACAGTCATCAGAACTGCACGTTTTTAGTGACAAAGTCCTGAATTAGCCCGCTCTCTCCCCAGACTTTCCCCTACCTGGGATCTTCCTACTGTGCTTGCATGTTTCCTGCACTAAATCTGCAGTCACCTGAAGGAAGTATGCAGAATGGAGAAAAGGTGTGAAGAAAACAAACTCAAGTTTGTGTTAATCTGTATTCCACAAGGAACACTGCACTAATGCATTGGAGTTTATGACAGCTAAGAGAGGAGAAAGTTTGGGGATAATGCACTCTAACTCAGCGGCATGATTGAGCGTATCCCATTAGCCATGAGCTTTGCCTGTATGTTAATGTCAAAGCCTTTGCTGGAATGAGAATAGTGCTTCCTCTGCTGCTGCTGACGTGGTCAGTAGAGTTGAAATGTTATATATGTATCGGATTCACGGGCTGTCTTTGGAGGTAGGAGGGGATGCACCATCTATCTCCTAGGGATTTAGGTGCTGTCTTAGTGATAATGGCTGAGCAAGTCTTTGCGTTAGAAAGCACTTTGAGTGCAAGGGGATGAGATTGTGGAGTACATAAAAAAAAATTCTTCCTGTTTTCCTGCTGTGGCTGGGAAGCAGTCTCGAAGACTTGTTGCAACTTAAAAGACTCTCTTAGATCATCTGACAGCAAAAGCTATTCCTTTGTTGTCGGAAATGAGAACAGAATATGCTGTAAGCGAGAAGAGGTACTGGATTTGGTCATATTTCTGCATGACAGTTAGACTCATGTTTTTGCTGCACACAGCTCCAGTCTTCTCTAAAATGTGCTTATTCGTGTTTCTGCTCAGTATTTTACAACATGTTTTTGTTCTGCTGTGAATTTCCTTCCCATAACTGTCTGGCTTCATCTCAGTAATGCTGTCTGAAACAAAGCAGTGGCTCTGGGTTTCTTTTTAATGCTGTTTGAAAAATGATGTGTGTCCAATCCTAGCTGTGGTGTAAATCGTTCTTTTCCACTGTTTTTAAGATAACAGAAATCAGAATTTGTCTCCTCATTTAAAAAAAAAAAAAAAAAAAGATATTTTTTGATAAAAATATAGAGTACCTACAAATGGGAAGTTACAGGCATGCCCCTCCCTTCCTGCTCTGATAGCAGCAGTGTGTATGAAGAAGATGTAAGGGCTGTAAAAAAAACGATTTTGTGAGAAGGTGGGGGGAGATGGTTGTGGAAATGGTCATGGTTAAATGATCCGGGGTTTTGGAGCCTGTCACAGCATAAGTCAAAGTATCCTGGGGCTGCTATAGCTGCCAATGAGTACAGGGTACCTCTCCTCACCACTGTAACGCCTTCACCATGAGATAGAAGATTATTGGACTGCTCTGCAGAGCCTTTCAGAAGAGGCATTTTTGGGTAGGTATTGAAGGCTGGCCTGCCTCTTTACCATTCTGCACAGTGCTCAGGGAGGGAGGGACAGGTCAGTGCTCAGAGATGATGTATCAGCTAGCCTGGGAGAGACTTTCTGAACTGCTGTGTTTGCACAGAAGCTTTACAGCTACTGTAATATTGCTAGAGGCATAAGAGAAGAACCAGCCCTGAGGTGAAACCAATACAATTCTCATGCCTACCCTGTCTCTCGCTGTGGAACACTGCAAGTAGTGTTATCCACCAAACATAAGAGAGTAGCTTCGAGCTAAAGAGTGTCAGAATCACCAAAATTATTTCAATAAGAGTGAGGTCACTCAGCTACCTGGGGAGGATCACTGTACAGTGCCTGTCAAATAGGGCTCATCTCAATATTACAACAACTGAACTTGATGCAGTTCTCTTAAATGCATGGGAACGTTGCTTTCTTCCTGTGCGTTGCATGGGAAGGTGGTGTCAGGACTTTCCACTTGAACATTTTGGCTGGACTGAACAAAACAGGCTGTCGTATTGCAGCCAGCTATGTGTATTTCCTTACCCATGAGAAAAAGGATTTTCTGGGAGATCTAAGGCTTTTCAAGCTTAATTTTCTGCTACTTTGTGAAATCACATGCAGGGTGGCTGCTAGAAAACAGAATCTGACAGATCATAGAAACAATTTCCCATGGGCTTTGATTCCCTAATAGGTGTGGCCAGATCCCTGCTCTGGTGGGGAGGGAGCCCGGCCAAGCTGCCTCGGATGGCAGCTGATCCACAGCTTACACCACGGCACTTTGTAAAGGTCAGCTTTTTACCTTGGACTTCCCAGCTTGTGTCCTCTGCGTCTGGATGATTGTAGTGAAGGTTCCCATGGCGATGCAGGCTGGAGTTGGTTTGTCCACCCTTGGCCCTCCTCTTTTCCTTCTTGGAAGCTCACAGACTTGAGGTTTGCTCAAGGAACAGCTTGAATGAATGGAAGCCTGGGGCCTTGCTGCATTCCTGTTTCGTAAGGCTTGTCTGATCCCTCCGTGCTCACTGCACCACGCCAGTGTTGTTCACAGGAGCTGGCAGCAAACATTGGAAAAAAGAGGAGCTTCTGCTTCCTTAAATCAATGTGTGTTTTTTTTTCCTCTAATGTTTTCCACAGCAACCATGTTCAATATCACATGTGGAGGCTAGTGGACGATGAATTGCAAAATGTAATGAGTGAATCCTTCAGAGATGTCAGAGCACTCAGTTTGGGGTAGTTGTGCTGACTGAAACCAGGTGAAAAGTGAAATCTCTGGTTCTGCTTTTAGGCAAATATCTTATGAAGCACAGAAAACAGAGGAAGGAGAAAACACAAAGGGCAGATGTCAGAGGGATTTTAATATCATTGAAATAAATTCACTTTGTAGATGTTGTTTTTCATTTATAGAATGATATGAAGTTCATACCTTTTGCCAAGCAGTGAAAAATAATCTCTAATCTCTTTTGTGATTACACATTTAAAGAGCATTATATGTACCTCATACTCTAAAATGGACACTTCTTCGTGCAATTAATACATTTTCCATTCATAATAAGTCTTGATGGGACCAAGTTGAAATATAACTCCTCTTTTTTTTTTTTCTTTTTTTTTTATTCTGTGATATGAATAAAACCACATGAGATGGGAACAGACTCATGACTGCTGAAAGTCAAAGTAGAGACCTTACAAATAGTGAAAATACTCAGGTTTCACCTTCTGAGCCTATGTCTCAAAACGGACATTTTTTTTTGTCTTGGGATTTCTGCCCGATGTGCACTCTGCCTAAATGCATCCATATTTCTGGGATGCTCAAGATCAGTGTAGCTACAAGTAACGCTTTTTCCCAAAAAAGAACTTGGCAAATGAGTCTTTCAAAAGCTACATTCCTTTCTGGACTACGGCCTTGCTTACGAAGCATGAAGTCACAGCAGATTCTCATGAGTGACACATCCTTCAACATCCTTAAACTTGCCCTTGTACAGGTTGCTTGCTTGACTGCCCAGAAAATGTATGAGAAACAGAATAACGTGCTGAGATTGGGAAATGCTACATTTCTGTAACGCTGTGACCTAAATGCCAGAGTCTTTTGCCTATTCAGGAGTATGTGGCACAGTAAGACTCACAGATACGTGCCACTTGTGGTGACATGAACACAGGAGAAATGTCCTATTTTAGTTACAGGCACATAAAAAATTCATGCAATTCTTTCCCCGCCCTCTGTTTGGTTGGTTAATTAGAGCATTCGCTTGACAAAGCTCTTTTCTGCTGGATGCCCAGTATGATCATGGAGAAACAGGGTCTCAAGCTGCTGAGCCTGATTCTGCAGCGCCTTTTGTATGTGACTCCTGTTCATGTTAGTGTTTGCTCCCCATGTGGAGGGCCACTGTGTTGGACCCTAGGAGGGTTCAGTCCCTCAGGAAGCAGCTGCAAAGTCATATTCATGGGATATAATTTCACTGGAGTTGGTGGTACAGATGCAGGAAAGCAAATGATAGGGGAACAACACTGGGCTAATAACTCTATTCTGTGAATATGCATCCTTATATGTTCTTTAGCCATAAAATTAACCATAATGTTTTTTCCTAGCTCTTGATTTTGAGGGATCAAAATAACATACAGGTAAGAAATATCATTTGTGTGTTTCAGGCGGTGGAGAAAGTGTTTGCAGTGCCAAATGGATTTTACTGGCAGACAGTTGAAACTGATGAAGAATACTTCCCTAATAGCAGCAACATTGAGGCTTGCAGCGACACAGACACTGAGGTAAAAATAATAATAATAATCACAATTAAGTGACCAGAAATATTTCAGTGCTTAGGTTTGGTACAAATACTCAACTTGAAGTATTTCTCACTCAAACATAAGTAAGCTGAGTCTTTTGTGGCAGTGGTCTTGATGTACTGATTGCTCTGAGCCACAGAAGATTAAACCATGAAATATATGGGTTGGAGAAATTGCTACCAACCAGGTGCAGATCAGTAACAACAGACAAATTCTGCTAACCCAAAGCCCCGTGACTGCAAGCCAGCGTGCAACACAACTTTTATAAAACTTGTGCTCCGGAATCCAAGTTTTTCTGAAGCCTCTGGTACTATTTACCTGACCTACAGTAACAGTGTGTTGTAGGAACAAGTTGAAAGTATTTCCATGTTGTTTAACCCAGAAGAAGAGGTCACTGTAACTTGAATTAGCTCATCTTTACCTCAGTGTAGGAGTGCATACCAAAGCATGCTGGACCCCTATACAGATATGATATCTTTTACCCCGGGGTAACTCACCTTTCTTAGCTCTTGCACAACACAACCTGGCACATTTGATCTGACGAGTTCAGTTTCCTGTTAGGAGTGAATCGGGGAGATGCAGATATCTTTATGTTGTCCTAACAACCAGCAAGTCTGGCCAGTGGCTGAGAGTGGTTAGCTGTACCAGGCTTGCTCCTGGAAGATACTAGAAAATCAGTTATTTATTGAAGATATTGGGCACCTGGCACAGTCAGGAAATGCCTCGTATGTCTTCGTGACAATTCCTTGACTCGCCTCAGGAGTCCTACTGGGGAGCCCATACAGAATCTCTCACAGCAAGGGCAGGATGCTCTGTAAGGAAATGGCAAGCCGGGAGGTGAAGCTAACAGCAAGGCAGGCAGGGCCAGCCACCTCGCTTGGCAGGGTGCACTCACACGTTACCAAGTGAGAAGAGCAGAACAGGTCCAGCAACAGCAACCAGGGTCAGCCAAGAGTCCATAGGGACAGGGCCAAGCCAGAAGGTCAAGCCAGCAGATTAGGATACCGGCCAGAATCACTGACATATGAGACTGGCTGCAGGCATACCTGCAACAAAGCTCAGAGACCAAAGCCAAGTGGCTGGCTCCCAGGCAAAAGGGGAGGCAGCAGTTCCTGAGGTTTGTCAGTGCTGGACAGCTGCATTATCAAAGTTGGCCTGGAGCCCAGGCAGCCAGACCCCAGGGACTCTTATAGCTGCTACAGAAAAATGCTTCCTTACTGGCTGCTGTGATGACTGGGTTAGCATCAAGAGAGCTTGAGCTAGACGAACATAAAGAAATAAAGCTTTTATTCCTAATTAGACTACTTTTTTATGATTTGCGTAAATTTATATCTTCATTTATTATGATGTTATAAGCCTTGTTGTGTGTTTATGGGGGAGTAGCATTTCATTTAAAGTGTCCAGTAGTGATGAATTCATTTGGCGTTCACTGCAGACATAAAGCTTGCTGCTGGGGATAGCATTGTGTCTTTACACCCAGGAGAACCATGCACAAATTTGAGGCCAATACAACCATGCTTGTCTGATCCTCAGCTAGACAATTTATTGCCCTCAGCATGTCAGGCACCACACAACTTTCTCTTGTAAAGCATCTGTGTTTCAAAACAATAAGTTCCTTCTGATAGGAGAGTGCAGAGCTCAAAGTAGTTTGCTTTCCTGTTGGGTATAGACATTCAGTATGTAACAGCGTATGTCTTCCTGCGTGTCAGGATGAGCTGAATTGCAGTCATCTGGTAAAGAAAAGTTCAAAAGGTAAATCTGGGACAGTACCAGGGATGTGCCTGCCTTTTGAATCATTTTTTGTGTTGATCTTGGCTTTTTTGTAGGTATAAGGAAATAACCAGTTGGCCTATTATTATTGGATCATCTTTCTGTAGTACGCGGAGTTAAACAAGAATGATTCACTTTATTCTCTGCCCCAGAGAACTTGCAGTCTTTTACTAGTAGGTTTTTGTGACAAAAGGCACAATTATTTCAGTAGTAGTACATAATTATTATTCAATCATAATTATCATCGTTATGATTCAATTTGAAGCTAAAAGCCTGCTGTGCTGAACTGCATGTAAACAGAAGAAAAGAAAGCCTCTTTATAGCTCTTGTAGTGTAGGTAGGGCATGGGAATTTAAGGTGAGTAGAAGAGACACAGCTGTATGGTCACTGTGGGCTTGGAAGCATTTTGGCTCACTCCTCCAATGTGCTCTCGCTGTTCAGGTTGCCATGGTATTGCTGTTTGAAACTCTCCTCCGAAGTTCCCTAGCTACCCATCACGTGTTGCAGCTGGTACTCAGCTCTGGTCTGGATGTCTGCGGACTCCGCCTGCTCTATCCTCAGCATGATGTGCTGCTCTCTAGCTCAGGTGAGGTCTAGTTTTCCTCCAGTGATTCCACTGTGTAATGATATTGAGGTGAAGGTCTTTAACTCTACTAAGTTGAAGAATGATGTGGTGCTGTGGACATGGAGAAAGGGGTATTGGATTTACAAGAGCATCACATCAGTTCCCTATATCTTTTCCAAAGGCAATTATAAAAGACCTTAGGCTGTTTCTATCTACTCCCAGTGTTGCTAGAATTCAACTACTCCAAGCTGAATTTTTAGTCCTTTATTTATGTGTGTCTCAAACCACTTTTATTGTTCCTTTGTAGAGACCATTTGCAGACTGCAGTGCTGTAAGCTGCAGGATTAGACCCATGTAAGTTAGGGATACCAAATTGGTTACTACTGATTTTTCTGGAGGTACTGCAGAGAATCCAGCCTCTCTTCCTCAATTCCCCCATCCCATCACCTCTGGTACTTCAGTCTTTACTTGACCTTTAGGAGAATGGTTGAAAGGAAACTACAGATCTATCCATCCTGTAATTATGTTTTCTGATAAGCCATCACCAAAACATCACAATTTGCCAATAGCAGGTGGTCTGAGGTAAGATACCAAAAAGATAAGGCAAACAACAATTGTATGAGTCCCTGATGTCAAATCTCAAAGCCCTTAACGTTAAAAACCAATGGCCAAGTGTTGGCCCATGCCACTCAAGTCTTCCATTTGTGAAGTAGACATACTGAAGCCTGTCTCAAAGCTTTTATGGAATGTTATTAGTAGATAATGCAGTACAGCCCTACAACAACGGGCAATTATACAAGCTGCAAGGTGTAGAGATGGCCTCTGAAATGTTTTGTGGCTTGTACTTTCTTTTAATCCAAAAGTTCTCCTGGAAGGTTTGCATGTGGCACTGTAGTGAATACAAGCAATCCATTTCTCTTGGGGAAAGTTGTGGGCAGACAGAGTGAGAGAAGCAGGCTTCCGTTTGCTTTGACAGAAGATGAGCGCAGACCTGCTTAAATAGAGAAATATCCTGCAGTTTCCCTGCCCGTTTTTACATTTGAAAACCATACAAGCAGACTGCCTTAGAAATGGGATTGCAGTTGTCTCAGCATTGTGCATGTAATGTATTCATATTGATAGCTGCAGAAATGAAGAAGGACTTCAGAAATGAGTAAGAAAACCATAAAATCACCAGTCATTAAGAGATGACAGGCAGCAGATCTGCTTCAGTGCTCTGTACCCTGTATCTAAATAGGAACATTTTGTATGAAGGGACAAATCACTTGAGCTGAGGGCTACTACGTGAGTTTGTAGACTGGATTTTTACCGTTAGCTTGAAAACTTTAAAATGACTATTTTAACTATTTTCAGTCAATTGTCTACTTGTTCTGGAGACTTATGTTCTGGTTTCTGATTCTTAGGCAACTAATGATATAAATGAATACATTTAAACTCCAGGGAAGAGAATGACATGTCTTTTTGCTCTTATACAGTAAGAAATGTGGAGGAGGCAAACTTGCTCTTTACTGGGGTTACTTATTGGACCCAATAGTGCTGAAGTGAAAGTGGAGAAGGGTTTGCCAGAGATGTAGGGAAGAATTGTTGCAGGAAATAAGGAAAGCCACAGTTCAAGTCCTGGAGGGGAAATAAAGGTGGCTAATCAAATATTTGGACACATTAGGCGACATAATGCAAAATTGGTATTTGATACAGAAGCAATGATCTAGAAAAGATGTAGATGGATATCCAGCCTGTGATTCCCTTCCCAGTTTTCCCATTTCTGATTAAAATTACAGAAAACATTCTTCTCTTCAGGCCCATATTCTTGCCGTCTCCCCTTCAATCCCACCAGCCTTCCTTATGAATACAAACAACGTACAGCACCAGAAGTTGAAGCGCTGGCTTCTAGTGTATCAGTTGTATAGTATTTAACCCCATGCACACCCTTTTCCATAGCAAATAAGAAGCCAACACACTCCTTTTTTCTTTAACAGGTAAGCTATCTTGAGTAATCTCAGAATTACTGCTGGGTAAAAACGCACAGCTGGTTAAAAGCATAACACTCACAGGACAGGTAACCAGTAGGTTACTTTGCCTAAGTCCACTATGACAGAGCTAAAAAGAGCACTTGAGCAGAATGAATGACCTTGGTGAGGGTTGTTCTGTGCTTTAGTTACAAGTCTCTTTGTCTTTCACAGAAAAACTGCCTTCTTCCTATGCTTCAGAGATGGGCATGGTGCCACCAGTGCTGGCTTTGGGCGTGAGAGGGCCTAAAGCACGTAGCACCTTGCAGAATATCATGGGGCCATCCGACCCGCAGCTGGCTGGCGTGACAGACTGCAGTTCCATCAATGCCATCTACTGCAGGAGCCAAGCAGAGCCTCTCGTCTACCTGCCCCAGCTGGACAGCCGCGTGCACAGGGAGCTGTGCCTCTGGTTCGGAGGGAGAGCTGCTCGTGCAGCACTGCATGGTGGTGTCCTAGATCCAGCTTCCAGATGCAACAGAGTGAGGTGATGGCACTGGGCTGCATGCTTCTGAGCTATGGTAGTGCTCGTAGGCAGAGCATGACATGGGTGGCAGACAAGCACACAGCTACTGTGCTTTGTCTTATCAATTAGTCTTCTGCTAAAGGTCTCAATGAACCAGAGTAATGGATAGGAGCAATCTGTACATTTTCAATTTTCACATATGTTACTACGGTCTGTAAAAACCCTCAGTCTCTCACAGGACCATCTCTTCTGGTTGTGTTAGGTGTGGGACTCTTGCAGTTGCCTCCCATCACGAGTTCCCAGGTAGCTAGACCTGTAATTCATACACTTGCAGCACCTGCTCCTGGGTCCTTGCTGTGCCAGCCACAGCTGATCAGCCTGATCTGAAATCTCTTTCAGCTGTACCTGGTGCTGGGGGAAGGCTGCAAGGCTGTGTGCCTCTGAGGGGCTTGTTCTCCAGGAATAGCTTTGCCCATCCTTATCAACTGATTGGAGATAAGGAGCTTCAGATGAAAAAGGTTCTTCAGAGAGTTATGACAGAGGTCTGTGAAAACAAAGGGTGGCTTAGAAACTCAACTCAAGCAATCAGTGTGAGAAATGCAATTTAGGAACTGGTGGTAGAGCAATAGGGTGCCAAAAAGTGCTGGGAACAAGTCAGATTCAGGAGTTTGGAATCTTGCTCTCAGATGGGGCTGGACATAGCTGCAGAGGGAAATGGGCTAGTAAGTAGCTACTAATCCATCATACAACCTACAGCGCCTGTGCTCTGCTACGTAGTACTACAAGGAGGGGGGACTACAGCTTCCAAAGGCTCACGTTTCTGTCCAAAATAGGCAAAACCTATCTAATGTTTTTTATTTTTAAAGTTGCTTGGTTGACAACAACATAACATTGATGCTAGGCTGCCAGAAAGTCTGCTCTTGACCTTACTCAGCAGAGCAGAAGTACATCAGGGAAAGGGATGAGAGGAAAGGAGAAAAGCTTCTGTTCAGCTCTGTGAAGTCAGCACTGAGCAGCACATGGTCTGCAGCTGCAGAGAGGCAGAGGGAAGGTCAGATCAGTAGTCTGAACACTCTTTCAGCACTCCTTCCTAACACTCTGTTCCCAAACCTCTCTGCAGCTTTTTTTTTTTTTTTTTTGATGAAGCACTTCCTAACAATCATTCCGTTCCTGACAATTTTGCTACTTTATGGATAGAGACTTAAAACTAAGAACCCAGGAAGCACGCTCAGTCCACACTGAGCCACACTCAGTAAATGAAGGGCTCTGCTGTGCTCAGGGATCCTTTCCTGAGACTGTTACAAGGACAGATCAGAGTAGGCTGGCCTGCAGAGGGAAGAGAAGAGACACAGGTATTCTTTTGGCTTTTGAAAGACACTCCTTTGGTTGTTCCAGGCACAGGATCTCAGCCTTGAAGCATTTGTTTTACAGTGCTTTATCAAAAGATTTGGCTTAGGGCTTCAAGGAATTTCCACCAGCCAGGATAATATGAAACTCAGACCTCCTCTCCTGGCTGTCATTTGTCACATGGACCTGTGTAATCATGTGGGGTGACAGCATTTACAGGCTGGATTCTTCAGACCCTGGGCATCTCTTTTTAATGTTACTGGATCAAATATGTACTGATGTGGTGAAACTCCCCTGGAGAGAACTTATATAGGGCCCTGCACCTACAAACTCTGGATAGGTTTTTTGGAGATCCTGGTTGCTCAGTGCAGTGTGGAACACTGTTGTCAATGGCAGCAAACCTGGGGTAAGTTGTTCTGCAGTCCTCTTGGTGCTTCCTGCCAAGAGGCAAGGTGCACCCATGTAGAATCAATCCGATGCACACAGAGGGGATTGTTAGTTTTGTTTGGCCACGAACAGTGACTCTCATCATTGTTAGTTTTAGGATTTGAAAAACTCAATTTGGCAAAGTTTCATTCATTTTATTTATTTGTTTTCCTCTGGGATGCTTTTCCTCCTACAAAGATGATGAATTCTGCTCCTCTGGCATAACTTAGCCAGTCCGGAGTGGTGCTATGTTCTAAATAATGCACTTGTCTTTCTCTTAATGCTGGTAATTCGGACCATTGGGAGATCAGAATACAAACTGCACCTCAGAATTCAGTTTTTCAAATTTTACTTGCAAATACTGGTGGCTTCCGTTGGTCTCCTGGGAGCGACAAGCAGGATGTATTCCAGCCAACTCAGTAGCAGGGGATGAGGCAGACAGGTTTGCCTGAACAGCCTGCATTTCCCAGACCTAGCCAAGCTATTTTACAGAGTGCCGTTTGAGTTGTCAGTCCCTGGCTTTCAGAACCACACCTTATGCTCACCATGCCATAATTTGGACCTTTTGGGAATGCAGAAATGTTTAGAGGTTTCACTGCCATGAGCATCTCTGCCAGACTTGATAGTTCTTGTTGCCCAACATGAAGCAGCAGAGGAGTATCATGAAAACTTTAAAATTGCTTAAGCTCTGGCTAAAGAACCAAAAGTGAATAGCAGCTGTAATATATTTGTGGCTGGGAAAAATGCTGCTAATGCAGCCTGACATATTTCTTGATTCCCGTGTTTCCTTGCCAAGCTGGCTACTTTGTATGAGGTACTTATTGAACAGAGAGAGCCTCAGAGGGAGTAATATAGAGAGAGATGTTCAATCAGAGAGACCTTGATGCAGTTCAAGTCAGGGACAAGGGGTTGAAATGGTGGTTTCAGTAAAGCTTCCTTGTCCCTGGGCTTGTAGAAAGTGGGTTAGAGTCAGAACCTTGCATAACAGCTTTTAATATCTATTGTTTTTCTTTAGGTCTCAGAGTCCTTCATCAAGTAGAGCAGAAGCAGATGAAGAAAACGTTCATCTCCAGGACATGGTGCAACCTCGACCTCCAGCGATGCTTGTCTCAACTTCCAAAGGTAGGGAATGAATCATGAGGTTTTATGGCTCTTCTTCGCTGACAGTGTTACCTCCCTCCAGCCCACCTGTTTCAGGAAATTCTGCCTCCCTGGATTATTCAGTGCTGTGACCTGGCCAAGTCCAGAGCTAGGAATGAGTTTCTAGTGAAGCACTGTTGCCTAAAATGAAGTGACAGAGGAGTGTTATCATCACCTCATCCTCCTCATGGGAGTAGCTGCTAGAGTCCTGTAGGCTGCTTAGATTGCACTGAAGGATAAAGAAAAAAAAAGAAAAACACAGCAAATTTTTGCTTGTAGGGGACTTGTTCATCCAAGGAACCATCATGTGAAGACCTACCAGTGTCTTTAAACTGCATGTTTATCTGATTAGAGATCATCTACCTCTACTATTCAAGAGTTGAATATAATGGGGTATGAAATTAAGACTTCATTCAAGCCAGGACTGACCACACAATCAGAAAAGAAAGTATTTCACAGGGCTATAATATTAACTAGCTCTCACCTGGCTCCTCTGTCCAAATCCCCCTTTTCCCTTTGTAGCAGTAATCTTCCAGCTTATGAACTCATACCTAGGTAGCTGCAAGCTGACTGTGCTCAAGGGAAGCCTGCCAGGGCATTCAGCATTACTACTGGCTAAGAAGGGTCTGTGTGGTTTGGGGAGTCTGCTGTAGACAGGCCAATGTGCTGGTAAACTTCTGCAGTTTGGCCTGGCATGGCAGATCTCAAATGCATATGATTTTGAGATGATGCTATTAGGGCACTGCTGCCCTGTTTCTACTCCCACAGTTGAAGACAGCTCCTTGGGGAGAGTGAGGGGTGGGAGGGGTGGAAACTCAGCAGCTGTCAGAGAGAAGATGGCAGGAGGAAAACAGGATTGTATTGACATAGAAAGAAGGTACAGAAAATTATGGTGCTAAAGGAAAGAAGGTACGAAAACATAAGCCAAAAAGATGAAAAAGGGGAAGGTGACAGAGAAGGTGACAGGAAGAAAAATAGAGAAGGGAAAAGGAAAGGAAGCGAAGTCTTACCTTTGAGATACACTCTTTCGTATAACTGGGCATGTTAATTCAAGTAGCTTGGCAGACAGCCATTGGCTCTGCGTTATTTGGGATTGGTATTGATGGCAGCTGGTTGCTGCTGATGGAATGACTCACATTTTTGCATCTCCTTCCTTTTATGGCCATTAATGATTCACATTTGATGTGGGCTGCTGAGTTACACCACACCACGTTCCATCTGTATTTGGGCTCAGGAAGTCACTTTCAAGCTTTGCTCCTCAGATAACTGTATCATCTCTATCATGACTCTCAAAGAGAAGCTGAAAACCTGGACTGGGAGCAGGCACCCTATGGGGTGTTAAGGAAAAGAAACATTCACTTATTCCTTCCCTCAGGTCTCCAACAGCTTCTCTTTGAGACAGGAAGATACACTCATGCAGAGCATGCAGAACAAATATATTGCTGCTCCTACCAGGTATATCTGCCCCCCTTCCTTCCCAGTAATCAAAGTTTTATTGATCCTAGCAGATATTCTTGTTAATTTGGGATATGTGTATGTGAAATTTTGTTTGTTTGTTTAGGTGTTACCAACTAGAGATGAACCAAAATCTTACCACCTGCGACCCTGAATTTTGACAGTTCATATATAATGAGTGCAGCACTGTCAGCCTGGCTCAGAGCCTGCAAAATTAAAGCCATATAGAAGTTTTAGGCAAAGTAACACTCTGCTTGTTGTATCCTTAACAATAAACACAAGCTTTCCCTTGTTTTGTTGCTATTGCTTTGAAATGGCAGGCTGAGCCTTGGTCAAGTTCTTGGGGGACAAATATCTATCACAAAGTTTAGAAGCCCAGGAAAAGTACACTGTTGATAGGTCTACCACCAAAACCAAGTATAATTGGGACACAGAAACTAAAATATATTCAGCCCCATTATATGATAGAGGTAGAAGAAATTAACAGGGCAGTACAGAGGAAACCCATGTAGAAATGATACTGAGCGTTTACTTTCTTAGCTCTTGGCAAGTTACAGAGATCTGAATGTGTGTTATGTACAGGAGAAGAAAATCTGTTAGAACTAGGACAGTATAATAGCAAAAGAGATGGTAAGAGCAGAGACCCAAAGTAAGATCAGAACAAAGCGAATGCCTTAGGTAGATCAGAGGCTACTGGGAAGCTCCATCGTAGGTACAGCAGGATGCTATACAAGAGATACGCTGTTCAGGAGGCCCTGTGGGCTATTTCTCCTGAGCTCATAGCATCTGTTTCCACCGTGTTGACAGTGAGCTTGGGATTCAATTTAGAAAATGGAAGTGGAAAAAAAAAATACGACGTTCTAACCCAACATAAACTCCAGTTACTTCTACGAGCTTATCTATTGGAGTGAGAGATGCAAGCAGAGCACAAGCAGCCAGACTTAATGCATTAGGCTCAGATAGCAGGGAAACCCAGGAAGGAGAGAGCAGGCTGGTGCCATTATGATGACCAAAGATAGGAACCTGTGAAGCCATGGATGGTACAAAACCACAGTGGGATGGTGTTGTGATCAGAGGCTGGTCCAAAGGTACAGCAGCCCATGCCGCAAGGCAAGCTCTGGGATGCAGAGTAAAGACAGGACTAAAGAAGGGCTGAGAGGGAGCAGAAAGTAGTGCTGACCAAGGCTGTAGAAACTGTGGGTCCCGCAGGCTTAGGACCACTAGTAATAGCAGAGAGGAATGCCTGGGATTGCTTCATGTACTTCACAGTGGACAAACCAACAGTCAGTCTTGTCCTCATTTAGTTACTCATCAGTTTGGCCAGGTTTATCAGGTCCTTACTCCTCAAGGGGTCTGACTGCCATCAGACCAGCTGTAAGGGTAACAGCTCCAACACAGCCTGACAGGGGCTGACACAGCCGTCACGTGAACTGAGAGCGTACGTACCTCAAAGAGAGATAACAGCACATAGACAGCTAGATAGACCTTATGAGACAGACTATCTGGGGTAGTTGATTCATAAAGAGATTGCTTCTAATGTCATAAGCTTTATTGTTCTGTGCTGACCTCTGACAGCAGCCATTATAAGCTGAATAGAGCAAATAAACCATAAAATGCAGCATCTCCATTTGGAGAGTGCTTCAAGTAGGAACTGGCCACTATGTGAGTTTCCTTGCAGTAACACCACAGTTTCTGTGGAAGTAACATGCTGTTTTTCTTATTCTCTTTTTGACCTAGGGGACATTATTTTGATGGTGTCGCCTGTGGTATCTCCTCATGCATATGGTAATGTGATCTCAGTCTGTACTCATCGGGGGTTTCTTCTGCAAGGAATCAGACGGCTGCAGCTTTCACCCAAGCAAGCCATTGTGCTGAGCATGACAACAAGTCAGGTACCGGTCAGAACATACAGCTCACTTGTATGCTTTGGGTTACCATTTCTGAAACTTATTATACTGTGGGTTTATGGATGTGTGAACTGACACACTCCTGTAGTGAGTGTTCTTGAGTGTTCTTCTCTGTTCATTATCTCTTTACTAGCTAGCCAGCACTTGTGTTCCTTGTATTCCTACGAGTGGTGCTCTTGTTGCTTTCAGTACTGATGTTTTTTCTTTAGTAGGAAAATCCCACTAGGCCTAAGCCTCTCACTGAGACTAATGCACGATCAGGCTTTCTTCTACTAAGTAAACATGAATTTTACCATTGATATCAAAATAAGCTAGAGCAGGCTGTAACCTCATAAATCAAAATAACAATCTCTGGCCTGTAAATCTATATTCAAGAGAATAGTCTTCATCTAACAGACTAATGTGTGATTATGTACTTTGCTGTCCCTCTGGGTCTGCTTGTGGCCTTTCAGAATGAAGTCCCCTAGCGTAATGCATTCAGATGGCTTGTGAGAAGAGCTTTCCTATTGTCAAAAATTGAGTGTTTTGTGTTTTGTTTTTTTCTTTCTTTCAAGGTCTGTTAACATGATGATAGATTTATTTGAATTAGAGTGCAGTTGGCATTTTGACATGTCAGCCTAAAGAAACAAATAATCATAAATGCAAGATTTCAGTCAAACTCACCTGTACAAGAAGACAAGTTCTGCGTATCTTACAAAATAAACCAGCCAGGAATCCTATGACAGTTTGTCTTATAAAGAGCTGGACCCCTTGCTTTAAATTTTCGTGCTTGGAGTTGTTTCCTATGTCAATCAAGAAATGCATCATTTTGCAAACTAAAGTGTGCACAAAGCCCCTATTTTCTGCTTGTTCTTTAATCAAGCATGAGGAAGAACACTTTCCCTGCTCATAATATTTTATAGAATAAAAGTAGTATTTATTGACTACTATAGTAAAAACAGCCAAATATCTGGAGCATGCTCCTAAATGGCCATTTCAGAAGTTCAGGAACTATTGCTTTAATGTGTTCTCTGGTGCTGTTGCAGAACCTAGGGCTCAAGATCGTTATTGCATGAGTGACTTAGTATGGTACCACATATTGGCTGCACTGTAATTGTTGTGGTTTTAGTCCAGCCCAGTTGTAGAGCAAAACATTTTCTATTAAACCTTTTCCCTGATGTTTAAATTCCTTTGTGTCATGAACAGATGACGCATGAACAGCCAGTCATTGGAAGTTACTATGGCTCTGCTGGTGTGCTGTATCTTGATATGCCATTGTAACCTAACTATTTGCTTGAGCCCTACAGTGATTGAATCTGCATTTAGTAGTTTAATCTGGTCCTTGTTATTTCAGATTGCTGTATTTTGCCCTAGAAAGATTTCAAGTTCACCTGTAAACAGTTCTGCAAGAGGAGAGCTTTCTGCTGAGCCACGCACACACAGTCTCATTTTGTTGCTGAGAAAGGAGAATGCTAGTCACCATATTCCTGCACTGGTAAAAGGTAATGCTTTCACTTAACAACCTCAGAAAATAAGGCTTGCATTTCAGTTCATGCGAGCTAAAGATTAAAAGCCTAACCAAATCTGTTACATTGCAGGAAAGATTTATTGAGAATATCAGGAGTTTATAGTTTTGCTATATGTATCTCCAAGCCCACTTGTAAATCAGCCACTGCTATGTGTCCTACATAGTAGATTAATCTTTGTCAGTTGTATGATCTTTAGCACTGAAGTCCTTTTGACTTAGATCATAGAATAATTCATGTTGCAGGGGGCAACAGAAAGTTGGTCACCCAATGGCCTGCTCAACACAGCATCAGCAGTGAATTCAGACCAGAATGCTCAGGGCTTTTTCCAGTCAGGTCTTGAGAATCTGCAGGGACAGAAATTCCCCCATCTCTCTGGGCCTCTCTTCCAATGCTTGCTTATGCTCACAGGGAACTGTTTTTCCCTTATGTCAAGCTGGAACCTCTTCTGTTTGAATTCCTTACCCTTGTCTCTGGACTTCCCACTGTACACCTTCATAATAGTCCTAGATTCATCTTACCAATAACCTTCTCAGGTATTCTTATTGCCCAGAGAAGTATGCTACCAAAAATACATGGGTGTCATAGAGCCTGAGGATAGCACCTGATCCTATCAACCTCAGCACTGAGTTCTGCATGCTTTTGATTTCCAAGCATCTGAACTGCAACTCATTTTATATGCAGGGACTGCCAAAGAACAGACAAGTAGCTGCCCCAAATCTTCTTAGATGAGTCAGACTCTGTTCCGATGCTCTCGTTCAGGAAGAGAGTTTAGTTTTCTTAAGGATAAGCTGATCTCTAGGGAAAGTCACAAACAACAACAGGGATCAGTGCAGAACAAAGAACCCTGCCCTGCCTGCTTCCTCCTGTTCTGGCAATGGGCAAATTGCCTGTAGCAGGAGAGTCTGTTCCTGTGTCTGTTTTTCTGCAACCTGCCCTTTAGTCTCCACCACTGGGAGAAGTGGGTCAGTGTAGCTTGGACAGTCCCCAGCACAGTGATTTGACCCCTCCATTACCACCACCACAGCTAGTTCCTGATGGAGGCATTCATCCACTGCCTGACTGCCCCTTCATGGACAATGGAAAGGAACATCGAGAGGTTTGAGGGGGAAAAAAATGAAAATTTCAAAAAGTCCTCTGCTTTTTCTCCCAGGACTATCACAGTATGTTCTGAAAACATGTTCAGACACAGTGGATTAATCATGGCAGACTAATTACAGCACCGTGTCACCTGCTGCCTGTAGACCTAAGGAAAGTTGCTTATTAAAGAAAGGCAGCTTTTTTTTTTTTTTTTTTTTTTTCTCCTCTGAGTGCCAGATGATGTTTAAAGTGTTCGTTTTGCACTGCAAAATTTGCACTAGAAGTATCTATGCGGGCACTGGAACAAAGGATAGTCTGGAAAGGTCAAGTGTTTTCCCCCATTGTAGAGAACTGTTTTTTTCCCTTTGTAGAGAGATTTTGCAAGTGCCTCTTTTATGTCTTCCTTTATTGCCTCGGAAGTGATCCAGAAAGATAGCTTATTTCATATTCCAGAGCCCTGAAGAGGGGAAGCTGATGATATTCCCACATAAGCTTTGGCTTGGCCTCTGAAAAGTGTAGAACGGCACTAGGAATTGAGCAGGGTAAATACCATACTAAACAGTTTCATATTTTTAATCAGTGCCTCCTGAAAAGTAGTCACCCATTTGATGCCCAACCCTGTTCAACCTTCAAAGCAAAGCAAACTTAATCATTCCTACAACAGAAGAGAAAGATATGTGTCTTTAGGTAATGTATTTCTGGCTTGAGAGTCAAAACACCATAAATTTTTGACCAAGGTTTTCTTCACTAAGTTTGAACAGACAGCATATAATAGTCCTGGATCACAGTCAGTTAGGTTGGAAAAGACCTCTAAGATCATCTAGTCCAACCTTCAACTTAGCACTGCCATGTCCACTGTTAAACCATGTCACTAAGCTCTACATTGACAATTTTTTTTCATGACCTCCAGGGATGAGCAACCTTATCAAGTGGAAGGTGTCCCTGCCCATGGCAGGGGGCTTGGAACTAGATGACATTCAAGGTCCCTTCCAAACCAAACCATTCTATGATGGTGACTCGGCTACTTCCCTTGGCAGCCTGTTCTAATACTTCACAACCCGTTCAGTGAGAAACTTTTTTCTGAATATACAACTTAAACATCCCCTAGCACAACTTAAGGCCATTTCCTCTTGTCTCATCACTTGGTGTTTGGGAGAAGAGCCCAATTTCCACCTTGCTACAGCCTCCTTTATGGTAATTTTACAGTGCAATACGGTCTCCCCTGAGCCTCTTTTTCTCCAGGCTAAACAACAGTTCCTCAGCCTCTGCTCATAAGACTTGTTCTCTAGATCCTTCACCAGCTTCGTTGCCCTTCTTTGGACATGTTATAGAATCATAAAATCAGAGTGTGGTTTGGGTGTAAGGGACCTTAAAGATCATCCAGTTCTAACCCACTGCCATGGGCGGGCACACCTCCCACCAGATCAGGTTGCCCAAAGCCCCCATCCAACCAGGCCCTGAACACTGCCAGGGACAGGGCATCCACAGCTGCTCTGGGCAACCTGTTCCAGTGCCTCACCACCCCCATAGTGAAGAATTTCTTCCTAGTATCTAACCTAAATCTACCCTCTTTTAGTTAAATGTCATTGCCCATTGCCCTGTCACTATATTCCCTGATAAAGAATCCTCTTCCAGCTTTCTTGTAGGCCCTCTTTAGTAACTAGGGGGAAGTTTTGGTTATTCATCCCGTCTGAATTTCAAAAAGCAGATAGGCAATTTGCAGTGGTACAAGTTCAAATCTGTGTCACTGCCACATTTGGCATCTAAGGTTTGTCGTCAATGTCTAGTGCTAATAATCTAGTTTCCATTCTGTGCTGCAGTAAATTGTTGACAGGCTTGTACAGTGAAAATCAATCAAACATATGCAAAGTAATTGTAAAAATAACAAACCTTCAAAAACGTCTGGAGTGTTATTGCAGAACACAACCAATTGTGAAGCTGTACTGTATGGCAGTACCTTAATGCACTGCCTGTGTGTCGCCTGGCCCTTTGGGGGAAGAACGGGAGCTGAGGGATTGCTGGTTTCCAGCACTCAGTATTAATAAAAGTGGAGTGGAATCAGATATTTTCTAGACTGGTACTTACATGAGCAGAACGTGGTGTTTCCGTTCGGGTCTGATCCTCACAATGTGGCCACATGGCACTGTGTAGCATGCAGGACACTGGCCTTGTTGCTGACCTTGAGGGCCTGGACTCAAAACACTGGGCTTGAGATCTGTGACATCTTTTCCTTGTGGACACCAACTTATTTAGGACACCTACTGCAGTTCAGGAGCTGTGTAGGATCTTCTATGTGTACATTCCATGATTCAGTCAACTTCCTGTAGCTGGAAGGTAATAGAAACAAATGGGATCCTGGTCACAAAGCAGAGATGTCTCCAGAGAAGCTTGGGCCAAACCTCAATTTTTCAAGTTACTTTTCTAACTATAAGTGAATATGAGCAGGGGGAGAGGGGATGATGGAATTGCATTTCATATCTCTTAGGTGAGCTCAGCACAACCCACACAGATGTCTCTGTAATGGTTCTGTGGTCAGATGAATCAAAATATTTGATAAGCGTGTTTTCATGTCAGACTATACCACAGAGTTATGTATTCCTCATGCACTCTTTGTTCTGTGCACAGGACTGATGAATGAACTGGCAAAGCAAGGGCTCCTTGGTGACAAGCAGAGCAACCTGCCTGCCACTGCTGGGCTGGATCCCTCTGTGTGCTTTCATGTGGCTCCTTACACCGAGACCTTGCTGCAGGCACTGGGTAGGTCAAGACTAGGGGGAATGCATTGTTCTGTCTCTTACAAGGACCAACATCTTTATTAGAGGATTTTCCTGAACAAGGATGTTATGAGTATGCTTGTTGCCTACGATAACTTGTTCAGTGTTCTGATGTCCTTCAATTACAGTAACTCTCAGTGGATGTCTTCTACCACTGGGTAATGAATGTGAGGATCATTAGAAAAGTGATATAGAAGTATCTTAAAAGTAGATTGAAATATATATGGAAAAATAAATTATTTACAATTAAATATGACCTGATAACAACCAATTAAGCCTTAAACCTACCATAAGTAAATGAATAGTATCCAATCAATAAGGATTTACTGACATAGTTTCAAAGAGAAGTCAAAGTATTAAAATGAGAAAAATTGCTCATTTAGCATGTAAAACTAGAATTTGCTGAAGTGATAAATGTTAGCAGCTGTAGTTTCTTGTGTAGGTGCAGAGAAGGCACTTTTTCATTTCACTTTACTCAGATGTTCTTAATTTTAGTTTATACAGTTGAATTCACTTCAGTAACTCATTCATTCAAAGCTGGGAAATTGATAAGACTTGGAAAAGCAAGTAAACTTCTCTTACAAATCTGTGACTCAGACGGATAGGAGAGTCTTTCAGTTCTTTACAGCTCTATACTAGTTCTATGCAGCTGGAGGTTACAGCAATCAGAAGTTTATTTTGATAACTACAGGTAATGTTTTCTTATGTATTCAGCCGATTAATATAGTTTTATTTAATTATTTTAAATGTTGGATATCAGGATTTGTAATTGAAGTATATCACTTTCCAAAAACAAATCTTAAGGAAATACAATCAAATGCATGCCATTCACTATTTTCTAGCATTATGAAATGTTGAGGTGTTGGAATAACTAAGTACATGGATATTAATCTATACAATTGCTTAAATAATCATGTAGTTGAAACAGTATAAAATCAAACACAGATTTCTGCAGGGTATTTTGCAGGCTATGCTGCAGACCACGGAAACGTGCATAATATGGTAACAGGTCCCTAATTAGTCCTCAGTTGTATGCTGTGTGATCTCCTAGAACACAAAGTGAAGTATCAATTTAATGTGAAGGTAGTCCTTAGTTATCAATCTGAAACTGATGTCTTAAATAATTTAGGTATAGATCTATCAACTCTGCTCAACAGTGTGAATAAGGATATCAAAATTAGGATTTAATATATTTGCTTTACATGCCAGAAGCAATTCCAATTAAGGGGTGCGACTGATTAGTAAGGATTTGCTGTGATACTGCTCCTCAAGTATGCTTCTTTTTCTGGCCATGCTGCGCTGCAGCATCATGGTGAGGCATTGGCCTTTGTTTGCCCAATAGAGAATTAGTCAATTCCTTCACACTAAAAAAAGAGTGGATGTTTGTTTCTCAGCAGTAACTACATCTGTTTTGATGGTTCTCTTGGCCAGGAGGAAACCTCAGTGCAGTGCCAGACCCCTGTAACATTCCTCTGGATCTTTTCTGCAATCGAATATATGCCTCTGAACCTGAAATGGAGCAGGTTGTCATGCTGACACTGATCGGTGTGGATGCTCTGAAGAGTGCTGGAGAGCTTCTTTGCCAGATCCTTCTTCCTGGGAGCAGTAACCAGTCTCAGAATGCAGGTGACCACAGCTCTGGGGGAGGACTGCAGATGTCAGTCAGGGAGGTCTAGCCTGTCAGCTATTTTTGTCATAGCCAGAACATGATGAATAATGTGGTAAATGGGGCCTCAGGAAGGACCAGTTTCTTTGTTTACCTGCCTGAAGCGCTAAAGAATTTATCACGGCTGGTTAGTCATGGGCAAGGCCACTTTTCACATTACAGACAGGACATTGGCATAAGTGGGCATCATTTTCTTCAGAGAGTGTCAAAATAGTTCAAAGATGCGCGTAATCCGGAGTATTGTGTCTTTCCCTGTCTCTTAAGTATTGGGAGATAATGCAGCTGTATAAGGGAGACGGAGTGACAGGAATTCAGAAATCACAAATTCTATTCCTGGTCCGCTGACATTCTTTGTGATCAGAAGTAAGACACCGCACCTCTTCAAGCTTCATTTCCTCACGCACACAGGAAGAATAATGACGCTGTCCCCCACATTAAGTGCTTATAAATGCATGCATAAAGAGTGCTGTCAAGTGCTGAGCACAATGATTTTAAATAATTTCATGATGCAGATTTTATTGGAGTTCAATAATACAGGCACTATGCTAACAAAGGGCAGAAGTCTGGCATCCTGTCTTATTCTGATGTATCCTACTCTCTTGAAACAATGGTATGGAGTGAGATCTGTACCATGGTAGGCAAAGAGAAGATTCTAGCTAACAGAAACTTCCAGCAACATGCAGTCATGGACTGAGCCCCAAACATCTTGTTACATTGGAAGTAAGACTACTTTACAAATAATTTTTAAATTACTTTAGAGACAAGTCAACATTAAATTGTAGCTTATTATGGTAATGAATATAGCTTAAAATGGAATGTTATAAGAGGTGGTAAAGGATCTATAATTATGGATTATGTTGTGACAAAGCACTTAGCTATCAGTCTATTCTCGGTATTTCCCTTTCAACTCCTCTCCATTTGCTATGTTCTCTAATCAAATCATGGCAGTTATTCTCTCTGGCTCCCTGTTGATTTCCCAGATAGGCCATTTATTGTTTTCACTGTAATGTAATTTTCTAGTATTTGTATCTTGTGTTTTTTTTCCCCAGTATATTTCTATATCTGTGTTACAGTCCATTTTGGATGCAACCAGGACTGAAGTCAAAGCAACTTTGGAACTTTAGTTTAGTTAAAAAATAATCATAATTTAGAACGCTTCTCTCCAGTATAAAACGTAGTTTCTAGGAAACACATGCTGTCAGTTTATACTGAATGTATTTCCTTTCACTTGCAGAAGGACCTGATTCAGGATTCGAACTTCTAGGTCTCAAATGGTTGCCCTATCTCACTCGATGTCAGGCAAAAGAAATAACCCCTTTTGAGGTTGGAGATACTTCCTGGCAAAGAAGCCTTGATAGACTCATGTCGAACCCAGTCCTTGTGTGTGCATTACGGCGGATCAATGCCTTCAAAGTTCTTGCAGACACACTGAAGCTATTAACACAGCACAGGGAGGAGCTAAGCAAAAGTGGGAGTGCTCTACAGAGAGTAATGGCCTTGACCCCAGAGATGACGTTCAGACAAGCCATCCTCTTCTTCACAGAGAAGGATTTTGTAACGAGTAAGCCATATTTTACCATTTATAATGTTCTCAGGTATGGGGAGTTTGGGAATTCATTGCACTAGGATAGAGGAATCCATTTCTACCTGTTTTGCTATGGCACAGAAAAACTTATTAATCTGGGGTTAAGTTCTTCAGCTGGCTGAATGATCAGCGATATGAAATTACCAGGAGCCAGTTGAGGTCATCTACAAGTTGGCCTATTTATTGTGGCTATGTGTGGCCTGGTTCCCCTTCTGAAGATCTCAGGGTACTAACTAGATGTTACAACAGTTAGCAGGACCAGTAAATAATATTCTATGCACTTTGCCTCTGTATGAAAGAGCAACTGGAAAATGGAGGCCAAGATCTGTCCTGCCCTGAGCTTGTCCTATACTCAGGGAGGTGAAGGTACTACCTAAACTGCAAGAGATGAAGAGAACAGTTTTTCTTGAGAATTTCTTTTCATCCTGGAGCAGGATGAACAGTTCATGAGGAATGGAGGCCTTTGTTGTCAAAACTTCTCAGACTTCAATGATATACGCTTGCATTGATCTGTCAGCATAGCAAAAACCTGCTAGTTTCTTCCTGCAGCAAGGAATGTATAGCCACACCTCTTTAAATTAAATCATTGTGTGGACTGAGGTGTTACTCATTTTGGATGCTCTGGACCGCCACAGTATGAGCTCCCACTGTTTTCTTGTAATGTGAAGCATAGCATGTCACCTAAGCTCTTGGGGAAGCCTGACTCTTTACACCTAAAGATAAATAGTTCCAAGCCTGATGATTTCTGATTGTTCAGGCGTATAGATAAATCAGGATAGTGGAAACACTCTGTGTCAACAGAAGGAGTGGTGGAGTTCCATACGTGCGTTCATGCTTTGTAGTTTTAGCTCTTCCTCTATCTTTTCACGGGGAAGAAAGGTTCTTTGTTGTCAACACCAAGTTAGATGCTTGTTTCAAACATGCTGTGCTTATGTAGTGCAGAATAACAAACTGGTTTTACTGAATAGAAAGAAGAAAACGTGGTGGTGTCAGGAAAAAGATACTCATTTTAGTCTCACAAGTTAGGTCTGACAGTGATCTATGTGAGTCTTTTATGTGAGTTTGGAGAGCAAGAAGAAGAGGTCTTCAAAAAAACAAGGCAGCAGACACCCCAAATTACTGCACGTAACTGCAAGATTGCATGCATTGCTGTCCTTTGTTGGGGTTATCTTGAGACCAGAAGGCAGGATAACAGAAAGGCAGACCTGAAATCAGTTTGTTGAGGGAGGTTGTAATCACAGTGTCAGCTTTTCCCACCTAAGCCATTGTTGACAATAAAGGAGCACAGACACATCTTTTAACTGTGACTTCAGCATCCTCCACTCTCTCTTTTATAAGGTCATTACATTTTTCCTCCTGTTGTTGGAGGAGTGGAGGGGTCTTCATTCTATGGAACAGCTCTTCAGCTCTCATTTGCCCTGTTAAATAAAATTACCTTCCTCGACCCCTGCCTCCCCAGTGAAGGTTCTCCATCTGTGAATCTGTAAAAGCACATTTCCTTCCTTTTACAGATGCAGAGTACCGCCCTGCTACAAAATACCTGCCACCACATAGAAAAAAATCCAGGGCTGAAGGTAAGATCAAAAGTATGCACCAATTGCCTCTTGAATAATTTTTTTTTTTTACTCTTAAAATAGATTCAAGAAAAAATAACTCTACATCCTCTACGTTGGAGTCATCAAAATGGGAGTAGTAAACCCTTGGTTAGACATTGTAATCCTGGGCAATTAAGAAGAAAAGGTCTGATAAGTCTACTTGGTACTGGGGGAAGGTGGTATTATTGCCTTTATTCTGCACAATTCTTCTCTGCATGCCTGGACAACCTGTCTCATGCTGCTGTGGAATGTAGGCTAGAAGAGTAATTAATCCCAGCTCTTTAGTAGTACTTGAAGAATATGCATTTCGTCATTTTACAGCAAGGATAATTGAAGCCTAGAGAGGTGAAATGTGTTGGTCACTGTTTCCAAATAAGCGAATGACAGAGATCAGAGCAGAATGCTCATTTCCCAAGTCCCAGCCAGGGGCTCTGCTCATTGCATTACATTGCCATGCAGGTCACTAGGCACTTCACAGATGCTAGAAGTTTTCAGCCAACCCTAATACTAAAGGAAAAAAAGTGGCGTTTTGAGGATGGGAGCTATGAGGCAAGGAGATGGTTTCACCTTATATGTTCATTCTTATTATTTACTGCAAAATAAGAGAAATACATTTGGAAAGGGAAAAAAAATCTCATTAAAATTAAAAACAAAAACATTTCAGCTAGATAACCTGCCAGATATGTTGCTCTGGGAAATAGAAATACATGGACTTCAGACAGTAATAAATATTGATGACAGTGAAAAATGATGATTTTGTTTTGACAGACAGATTTTAGTTTTCTGCTATTTACCTTGTATGTCTCTTTGGTTAAACTTACCAATGAAGATCACTGGAAAAGGAAGTCCTTTATCAGTCTGCAAGTCTCTCCTCATTGCACCTTCGTCCTAGCTAACTTCTCAATTCACACATGCCTTGAGGTGTTGTAAATTTTCCTCACCTCTCTAGGTCACTGCAGGTTTTACATTAAACTGAAGGTAAAAACATTTTTATATGGACTTTTGTTGGAAGGCCTAACTTGCTCATACCAGGCTCCTTTTGCACTGCCTTGCTTTTATGAGGAACCACTGAAGCTAATCATTCCTGGCTGTTTGGGGAATGTCACTGAGGTTTCATCAGCAGAGCTGGGGAGAGGACTGAACCATAGATCAGTGCTGCCTAGGTGTGTAGTCAGAATACACAGCCCTTCTTTGCTTCTGGGGCAGGGAAGGAGGGAAGGAGAAACAGGTCTGAGTTTCATGGCAGCTTCCAGCTTGACTGTGAAATACTGGCAGCATGAAGTTGGCTTAAAACTGTTTTAGCTGCTCCCTGAAATGGTGACTAAGAAAGAACCCACGCAGAAAATATAACTGAAAATCAACATAATTTAGTATTTGTGGTCTTTTTCAGCATATGCTATTGGGCTGTCTGGAGAAGTGAAAAGTACTACATCTCCCAGGGTGTCCCAGTACAACTGAATTCCCAACCATGTCTGAAATCAAGCCACGCATGTGCCAGGGTCGCATTTTAAAATGTATGTCATAGCAGTGTTGGTTGCATTATGCAGAGGAGGTGGCACTATTCTCAAATTACTGTCCCAGAACATACATACTTATTAATCAGATCTATCTGCTTATTTCGTTTAGCAGAAAAGAGCCAGAGATGCCGTGAAGAATCACTGTTTACCTACTTGCAAACAGGTGAGAGAAGAACAAATTGGAAAATGTGGCTTAATAAGGCTTTTGTGGACATAGCTCATGTAGATGTACCAGCAAAAAATAAGTGAAAAGATTTTCTTTTTTCTTAGGCTTGAATACTGGCAGTGATATACATTCGCTTTTCTAAACATGTCAGGAAATCTGATATTTGCTTGTCTTGAGTTTACACTTATTTTAACATGCTTGTATCTTATGTATATAAATAGTATATAAAAGAGATCCAGTGCTGTGGTTCTGTTACACTATGAAATCAAAACCCATATAAATAATTAGGGGAGGAGGGTGGCCCAATCATGGGCCATAGGAAAGGATCTAAAAATATTATGGTGCTGAAAAACATAACAAGAGACAGGAAACTTGGGCAAACCCCGAAAGGCCACTAAACAGCCAGAACTGATGAAATCAGGCATGTCTGAGGGCTGCCAAACAGGCCTTCGTGGTAATTCATGATCAACAGAGACTGTTCCGTTGATAAACAGCAGTATGTTATCAAATGTTGTCACTTAACAGTCACCAGGGAGAGAAAACCAACTCTAGGTGACAACATGTCCCACCTGGTTTAGACACTTGCCTTTGACCAGAGCAAGAAGGCAAAGTGAGAGAAGATAAATCCCCTCCTGAAGTGTCTAAAGTACATAATTATGCGGCATGTAGTGATTCACACACCACAAGAATGAGAATGTTTGCCCAGAAACATAGCAGATGGTGAGTAAAACGTCTTGAGGACAATGAACGTTTATGTAACCGTATGCAGTTGAGATTGCCATTCTGTGTGAGAGCAGCTGAGTGGATCCGAACGGCTTCCTTCTGCACTTGCAGGCTGTTGCTATGGCATTTAAACCTTTTTGTTCAAGAAATATGTGCAAAAAAGCAGCAGTTCCTTAATATGAGGGCTTGGTGCAGGAGAAGGGTTAAGTTTCCGTATCAAATGGGGGCAGCATTCCTGCCTTTTATTTTTGATCCCATATTTCTCTGTCACTGAATCAGCAACATGCCTCTTGCCAACTGAAAATAACAGTATGCATCAAATTATATGCAGCATGGTTGATGCTTCGTTGCATCGACATCTGTATAATTAGAAATGGGGTGTATAGGAAGTATAAAATGACATTTTATGTACACAAACAGATAATCATGGATCAATTTTAACAGCCTGCAGTACTGTTACCTCATGCTTCATGCTAATTGACATGGTTGGGCACCAGCAGTTAATGGGTCCTAGCTGACTGCTTCCGACACTACAGTTGCTAATAAATCTTCAAGGGGTGTTATTAGGATAAAATCTTAACTACAGTCCCATTAATACAAAGCTTTAGATTTTAGACAGTGCTTTAGTAGAACTAATAATTTGAAAATGCTGTCATTTAAAAATGTAATTTATGAATTTTCTGCCTTTTATGACATTTTGTATTGTCAGATAGCAAAACTATCTTGGTCCGTTTTGTTCTGTTTGTCGTAGCACACTGTGTGCTATACCTGGCTGGCAGCCCTGCTGGGGAAATACTGTCAGAAGCAAAAACTTTTTGCTGAAATCTCAATTTTAGTAAACACAATCCTATTCATAATAAGGCTTATAACGTTAATTGGAACCTGTCATACTTGTTAGTGCCTCTTTGAAACATAGCTCTAACAGAGAGATACAGAGCTCTGAGAGATAAACTATGAGGAATAAGAATTTAATAGGTGCCTGAAGGATTTTATCACATAATCACTACAATTCACATGAAAAATGTAAAAGGAAATATTTTATCCTGCTCAAAACATTCAGATATAATAAAAAGGATGGAGTCTCATTCTACAGACCTGCCAGATAAACCTTTTGGACTTGTAGATATGGCAGATTTCCTGGAGAAAAAAAAAAATCTACAAGCCCAAACTGTTACAGCTAGCTTTTTTTTTTTTTTTTTTTTTCTTTAGATAAATATATGTACACAGCTTTTTTATGGACTTGCTTGGTTCAAATCTCTATGAACTTCACACCAACTTTTAGATAACCCTCTTCTAGAGATATCTGTCCTGGCTAGTAAACAAATATTGCTGTATGCTTTGCCTCTGTTTTTAAGAGCAGCTTTGGGTTTGACTAGTGTGCTTTGTTACAGGAGCACAGATCCTTTGCACAGTGCTGCTGATCAAACCTGGTGCCTGGAGCCATCGTCTTGCAAGGATCCTCCAAAAAATAGGCCTAGAAAAATTCACTGTGGTTGCGATGAAACATGTACACCTGGAACCAGACATTGCCTTAGGACTCCTTTCTTCTGAAGTGAAGCAGGTTTGTTACGAAACTGGCAGATCTACAGCTATGCTTAGGTTTAGAGTGGGAAAATATGTGAGCTAGTGAGTAATCCATTCCTGAAAGAGCAAAAACTCCCATCCGGGATTTCTTAGTTATTGTTAGAAGTGAGCTATATAGAACAATCATATCTGTACAATACCATGCACAAAGCAAGCTGACAGGCTGACAGTTTCTTTTATCGTATGCCATAAAGAAGCAGACCTAGTTTCTCTAAAACAAAAGTTCAGAGGACATGGGTGATACAGACCTCCCAAGAATTTGTTTAATTGCTAATTTACAATGCTGACTCTTAACTGCAAAGCAGGTGTCCCCTGTTTCTTCCCTTACAATCAATCCAGGTAGGGCACCTCAAGAAGTGTACTGCCCTCCCTGCCTGTGTGCCTGGTTTTCCATCCAGCTCCAACCATGGAGCTGGAGAACATTTCCTTGCACTGCCAGAGAATATATATACCTCCAGAGCCCAGTGACAGTATGGTATTACATTACATCTACAGTTGAGTTTCTGTTCCAGAAGCATGTGTGCAAGAGTCTATAAAAATGACCTGCAAAGAGAGAAAATGATTTTGCTGTCAGTTCTACTGTCTAACAGACAATAAAGAGGGTTTTTAAACCTTGGGGCGTTAAAGGTTTTTGTTAGCTGAAAATAGGTTTGTTTCTGCTCTTTTATAGCATTAGAAATTCATTTTTTGCCCAACCTGAAATATTCTGAGATGATAGCTGAGCGTAAAGATATTGTGAAAATCAGGAAATAAGGAGGTTTTTTTTGTTGTTATTCTTTAAAAAAAATATTATTTGATTGCTTTCCTGAAGACACTCAACCAATTAACTTTTACCGAGAACAAGCCTTTTTAGTGAATATTACTCTTGAGTTAAGTTGGGAGAGTTTAAAGCACCTATCACAGGAATTCATAATAGTCTTCTAGAAGAAGATGGGAAATATCACAAGACAGTGTTCTAACATAACTATCTATCGGAAAAAAAAAATAATACTTTCTGCATAATAGCAAAGGAATCGGGCAAAAGCATCTGATACTTAAATATTTGCAAATCTTTGATAAGAGGAATATAGTGCCAATTAGAGTTGCTGGGGAAGTACTTTCCAATAAAGTTTTTAATCACATGATGAAACACAATAATATTTAGTTGATCATCTGAAACAAAAGACGTTTAAAAAAAAAAACAAAAAACTAAATGTCTACCTTGGGAAGTAATGTAGATATTAGGGTAAATTTGAAAAGAAGTTATTTCATGAAAATTTCCTCTTGATTTTAAGAGTTCTCTAACACACTGGAGCAGCTGTTGAGCATTGATTTAGTTTCCTTGAAGAGCTGGTGACTAATGAGCTTAAAAATTACAGAGTACTGGGGTTTTGTTCATGGAAAAAAGCATGTTCTGAAAGTGAGAAAGCAGTGATAATAGACTGCCTTTGGCAAGGGGCAATGGGCAGTAGGAAATGCTTGCTATTGTACAGGGGCTCCTCCTCATTTTAGAACATGTCCAAAAATCTTTTAGTCATGTGGACTGATACGGTTTGGGCTCCCAAGACAAACAGGTAAGATTTTCAGAAAGCCTCAGCATGCTTCAGGGACTGGATTATTTTGAAAATCTGGCTTGTAATTGTTACAATGGCAGCTGGTGAGGGCAGAATTATTTTTCACAGCTGAATTTCATATAAGCAATTGAATCAGAGCAATGTTCGTTGTAGATCTGTCTCTCTGTTTAGGGGACAACAGGATACAAGGCTGTTTTTAAAAAGAGGCTCTTAATTTGGAGGCAGATTGCTGAGATTTAGCATCTCCTGTTGAAGAGCTTGGAGCCAGTGTCAAACCCTTCTAGAAGTTCTGTTCCAGCCTTTCTGTCTCTTCCTCACCCAGATTCTGATCCAAAATCCATCTCTAAAATAATCTCTAGAAACTCCCATGTGCTGTGCAGTGTGCCAGTTTGGTTTATGTACATAGTACTTTGGTATCAAATTTGGGATTTAGTCACTGGTAGCAATACCTAGCATCTCCTTCCTCTTTCAAACATGTTATTTACATGCACATTTATGAATATCCTCAGCAACATGCTTTCATTGCTTTTTCAACTTAAATACTAGCAGTCAGCTTCTTAGTAGCTTTTGGCCATTGGACTATGATAAATAATGAGGTGGTTCGCTGTTTGCTGAGATTGTCTAATCACAATAATGCTTTTTACCTGAAGGCTAATAATAATAATAAAAGCAAAGGTCAGCTAAACAGAGCTGACACTGTCTTCTCAGCTTTTACCATGACACTAATAGTGTTGAAATTGTGAGAAGGAACTGCTCCCAGAGGGAGTTCTGCCTGTTTTGATTGGTTTTCCTGTCTGCATTTATCCAGGATCCAGAACTGCAGAGACTCACAGGTGTAGCTGCTAGAGAGAAAGCCTGATTTTACAATGGAAGCTGATCAATCTTCCAGGAATTTACCTGATACGGTTGCCAGTGGCAGCAGGTCACTGGATTCAATAACTTGACTGCTTCCCTCCAGTCCTGTCTTGTGAGTCTAACGGCAGAAGCAAAAGGACAGTTTTGCTGCATTTTAATCCTGTTAGTCCTCCAGAGCCAGCACACAGCTGGAACTTCCTCTCTGTGTGCATCAACAAAATTGCTCACTGAATTCGAGTCAGCTGCACATGTGCAATCTTGCTGCAGCTGCTCGGGTATCAGCAAGGACACGGTTTGAAGACAGTGCAGAGGCAGGATGTAAATAAAAGCATCATTTGCCTGGAAGGGTCTAGACCGGATACGAGGATGTATAAAAAGGAAAAAAGTCACCTTGACTCACTGACACCATTGCTAGCGGTTAGAAACAACATAGTCTTTAACCCCAAGCCTGCTCATAAGACAGGATACAGAAACAAAAGGCTTTTGTTACATAAATCTAAAAGCACTGTTCAGAAGCTCTGGAACAAAACAACTTCATTTTTTTATGTTCTGTTTAACAGAAACTGTCTTTGAACATTTTCTTTTGCAGATGTGTCTGACATGGAGTCAAATGAATGTTGATATGTTTTGTCCAGAGCTTTTGAAAGTTTTCATGGAGATGTCATCATTGTTTTTCATCTCCCAAGGAGAAGTCTTGATGACTACTTGGAAAAGTGGATTATGTGCATATTTTTTAAACTATCAAAAGTTTTCAAGCAAAAAGGGCTTATTTTGTATTATACAGATCTGAATTAATGTCAGAATTTTGCAGTATGCTATGACATGCTGAAACTCTTTATCCTAATCTAAACAGAGCATTCTAATCACAACACAGCCTGTGAAACTTCCCCGTATGTTTCTCATGTGCAGTCATGAAATGTGACTGCCATCCCAGAGTTTCCTTTGCCCTTTATTTCCATGGGATGGGTGGACTGCCAAATATCACAACTTGTATCAAATCTCTTATCTAACTAACCAGCTTAAGAATGGGTCTGTCTCATGGATCATTTTGCATTTGCAAATATCAGGATTGAGTCGGTGATTTTCAATTTGTAGCCTGCTTAGAAGTATAGTTTAAGAGGAATGTGAGTGTGAGAAGATTTGGGTCAAAGTCAGTGAATGGTTTCCTATGATAGAAAAACAAAAGAGGCCTTGAAGTATTTTATCTTCATTTTTTTAAATGAAATGGTAGGATTTTCCTTCGGAAATGCTTTATCTAGAGAACTGTCATTCTCTGGTGCTTTCAAAAGATTAAAAAAGAGAGGAATGAAAATCTTTAGGGGGCTGAATGATGTTATTCAGTTGAATCAAGCAAGAGTTTTTCCCTCTATGTTTTAATTTCTTCAAAAATTGAAAAAAAAATAAAAAGGAAGTAACCATAGCTTGGTTTAGCCAGCAAGCTGAAAATGTTGTCTGTAAGCTGTAAAGAGCACACAGCAGTGCCCTGGAGCTGCTTGGCAGCGCTGGTGTTGCTGCACTTTGCCATTTGGAGGGCAGGGAGGCAGACCCGTGTGCTTCTGCCACTTTTTTAAGATGAAGGGAGCAGGAAGAGGCAGCTTGCAGCTGCTGTGGACACCCTGACCTCGCACTCAGTGGAAATATCTGCAACAAGCTTGGGTTTCCAAGGTTTTGCTTAATGAAAATAGTCAGCTTGGCCTTGACGGCTCTGCTGCTCAGGCACCTTCTGCCCCAGGCGCTTGCAACCTTTCCCTGGGTTTCTCACTCATTATGTCTGTCTCTGGCCAACAAATTGGTCTCTGGTTGCTGGTGCAGTGGCTGCTAGTTGTTTTTACCACTCATTCTGAGTTAAAGAAAGATCCCAGGGTGCTGTGACCTGCACAGCTGTGTGACAAATATCTCTGCTCAGGGTGAACTGGCAACATGTGTAAAAGAAACAAAGGTAGAGAAAATTGTTGTGGAGCACACAGTACATCAGTGGCAAAGCCAGGAGGGCAAGCTGTTTTCTTTCAGCCTAGTGCCCTGTCCTGAGCATCCTCGTTTTAAGCTCGCTGTTTTTGTGGTCCAGATCCTGACTAGTGCATGAAATTGTACCACCCTCTAGGAGAGGCTGGGCTCTAGCAGCAGGGGGTGTGTGTTGGGGCTGGGGGGTCCTTTCTGTGAAATCAAAGAAGAGTTCTGGTATTTGTAGTCTAGCATGCTATATAAGCAGAACTAAACATGTCTCCTTATCCCAGAACGTTTATGGCCTCCATGATATTGCTCATGTGTGTTGCTTCCCTACCTGAATGTCGTGCTGAAGGTACTGTGAAAAGGGTATTTCACAAATCAACGGTTCGGTAGTGGGCAACTAAGCTTCAAGTAGCAGTTTATATTCGTATTTACCCACGAAAAATGAACTCCACCTCCAGCCTAGCATGTGCAGATCATCAGAACAAGTCACAGCACAAGGCTTTTCTTTCTTTTAGAAACACAATTTTGGTTCCTTTCTTACTAAAGAATTTTAAGAAATTAATGCAAAAGCAGTTTGTATGTGTAAAAACTGCCATTGGCTGATCCATGAACCTGAGGACTAAAATCGTGAGCTGTTTACAGCTACAAGACAAGCTCAGTATTTAACTTTGTTTAGCTCCATGTGTACTCAGGATGGGAACTAGACCTACTATTACCAGGTGATTGTCGCAGCAGATGCCAGCTCGGTGACTGTGGTATATGCTCTGGAAGCTCTGCTGGCAGAGGCCACTAGCATGCGTGTTGCAAAGAGGAGAGAAAGCAAAGAATAATAGCAGATCTGTTTGCTTCAAACAGAGATGGTTATAGCCGAAGGAAAAGCTGGGATGTATCCAGGACTCACCTGCACTGTTTATTATAATCTGTTCCCTTTCCATTATTTCTTTTCAGGATCCTGCTGTTTTAGAAGCTCATTGTACCTACCTTACCTCAGGCACTTCTCTTGTGCTTTGTCTTCAAAGACCAAATGCTGTGAAGAAGCTGATAGATTTACTGGGGCCGGAGGATCCTAAAGTGGCCCAAGCATTAGATCCATTCCTCTGGAGGGCTCAGTACGGCATCAGCACAGTCCAAAATGGATTTTATGGTAGGTTTTTGTAAAAAGAAAAGTCTGAAGGCTCAGATAGAAAATAGAAAAAACGTTATGTACTGTTTCCCTCCTGCATCATCACTACAGATCTGGCCTTAGCAGGCAGGCCATTATTCCCTAGAAAGCTTTCATTGTTTTCTTGGTGGCAGAGCTGAGTATGTCTCAAGCTATGAAATATTCTCCCAGAAGATATATCAAAAAGTCATCTTCTCAGAACAGCCCCAGATCTGTCTTCCTTCAGAAGAGATTTCCTTTGTTCTCTTCACTGCTTGGTTATTCTGCAATTATCCCCAATAACCCATCTGTCTTCTCTCTGCTTGTGAGTCTCCTCCTGATAACCATTGGCCAATTGCAACCAGATTTCACAGAGGGTTTAAAGTCTTCAGGACAGTGAGCTCCTCTAGTATCTCAAAACATTAATGACTGGGTAGAAAGAGGTGATCAAAAATTGCTCCCAATGAGGAAAGCAGGTAAACTCAGCTGTCTTCCAAGAGACACTCTTGCCAGCTGGCACATCAGCAGAGGCATGCAAGCTAGTCAGCATCCTCAGTGTGCTGAACCAGCCACAGTTTCATCTGCCAGCAGCAGGTGGAAGAAATGGGAGGGGGAGCTAGGATGTTGCAGTGTATATGTTGGGTGGGTGAGATAGAAGATAGCTGAGGGTATGGGTGAAGGGTGGGAAAATGGGATGTACTGCCAGAGAGAGAACTAGGAAGAACTAAGGGTATTGTAGGAGAGGGGGAAGGGGGACTTCCCAAGGGGGGAGGGGGAAGGATGTAATTTAAAAATTCCTAAGGAATCATTAGTTGACTGCCCATGAGTAGTTTGGTTTTCTCAGTGTGGTGCTCTTTGTGCTGTATGTAGTTAAAGGAGTATATCAATAGTAAAATCAATAAACATAAACACAGGTGAGCTAGCAGGGACTGTATGCTTTCAGGTTCCTGTCAAGATCCATTGGATTAATCGGCTCTTTTTTATTGTATTCTGTACTGTCAGGTCACTCCCTCGTTTTGACCATATCAAAGAGGAGAACTGGTAGTGAACAAAGTATCATAGAATCATTAAGGTTGGAAAAGACCTCCAAGATCATCTGGTCTAACTGTCCCCCATCCACCAATATATCCACCACGTATGGCTTGGGGAAGAGAATCGACCCCTTGATTTAGAATGTCATTTTGTCAGATATGATCATAATCCTTAGGACTAAGATAAATCAAGAGAGATCTCTTACCGTGATTACTTACAGGATCTCATTTGTAGGAGTGACAGGAGAGCAGGGTCTACCTACACAAGAAATGGTCAGAGCTCTTCAGCCAGTACTTTTCCGTTATCAGCCCCTGCTTCTTTTGCTCATAAGATTAATGGATTGCCTTTCCATGTTGCCTTGAGAATGAGAACTCATCAGTCATGGGTAATATATACCCAAACTTAATGTACCCATGCTACACTTAGAGCTTCCCTAGCATAACTCTGTTAGTTTACTCTGTTGGTGAGAGAGCTGTGTGTTAGAGAAACCCTCAGATGTCTGCTTTGGGATTCCCTTCAGATCTCTGCTTCCTCCCAAGGCTGGGCTGGGCACAGAGCTGAACTAGCTGGCCAGCACCTGCCTGCTGAGACCAGATTGTGTATTAGTGTATTAGAGCCAGCTATACGGATGGCTCACAAAGCTGTAATTGCACACATTCAAGGAAAATTGTTGCAGCTGTAGTTTATGTACACAGCAACTCAAATTCAGGAATTTGATCCAGCTGCTATGCTAAGGAGGAGTCTGTCCCTAAGGAAAGGTGTGTTCTTAACCCTTTGCACCTCCAAGAGTTTATCCTTCAAAAAGGGAGAAACATTTGCCTACAAGTTAAGCAGGAAGAGTTTAGTCGTTGCACAAGTGATCATCTGGGGGACCATAGAAAATACTGCTTTCCTAGGAGGGAATACCGAGTTTCCTCAGCTTTGCTCCAGCTGAGGAAGATCTCTAACCAATACCATCTTGCTGAAATGGAACAAACCCTCAGTGTTTCCTTTGGAAGTGACTAGGGAAATTAAGTAAGATGAAGACCAGCTTCCAGTGATACCGTCAAACCAAGCAGTTTTAGTGCTCTGAGACTCTGCTGCAGAGGTAAACCTGCATTCCTCCCATGTCCTCCGGGCCTTATGAAGTCACTGTGTAGTGCTTTTTCTTGAACCCAAGGAGCTCTGTGTGTGCATCTGTGCATCTTATACAGTCTTATACCTTGAGCAAAGTGAGAGCAAAATGTTGCTATTCTGCTTTGAAAGCATTTGTGTCCTTTTTGTAACAGCATCAATGATTTAAACAAGAAAGATTTGACATAGAGGTACATAAAGGATACGGCATGACTTATGCACTGGTTACTTACACAGTCTCAGGATTGTAAACTACTGCATTAAGGACTCCGGCTATACAATACCTAGAGTTATGAAGTTCCACACAGGGCTGAGTGATCTAGGAGCAGCAAGGCAGAATTTTTTTTTGCAACACGTAGCCTGCAAAAATGATAATATTTCAGAAGATATTTGCGTTTTGTATATTTGTATCCCAGGAGGATGGATCTGTGCCAGCACATTGACAATCTATCTGAACTCCAGTTACATAGAAATAGCTTTTCCTTCTTAAACATTTTCCACCCACAAATCTCAAAACATTCTGAGTAGTGGTTTATAACAGTGTTGCTTTATAGGATAATATTCAAATGCTAAACTGGAGGGACCTCTCAAGCCCCTGAGTTGAGTTAATGCTATCACTGGCAGCCCCATCATCGATTCACTTTCATAAGCATTCACCCAATTGGATAGCTGTTAGAGAACTTCACAGCTGTGGTACCTGGAAATCTTATTACATTTTCAAATTTAAACATAGTCATAAACAGCTTGCATCCATTTGTTCTTGTGCCAGTACCTGTACTTTAAGTAGTTCTTTTTCTTCTCTGACCTTTTCACCTTGCTGTATTTATCAGAAATCAGACTCCTTATCTTTTTGTTATGTTGGATTTAACAACCCCAGGTCTTTTAGTTTTAACTCTTCAGATGATTCTCCGTTCCTTCTCTGATCCTCATGTTCATTCTTTGTACCTCTTCTAATGTCAATCTGCTTTTTGTGACCACAGGTGAACGGAATAATATACTGCTATCAGTAATATCTCACTAATTATAGAATCACAGAATGATTTAGGTTGGAAAAGACCTCTGAAAGACCTCCAACTGTTGTTGGACTGTAATGTTTTCTGTTGCCCTGTTGTACACCCACATCACCGGCATATTTGGGCTTACATCATTGTTATGAAGCACACTTGCTTTAGTATCTAGTAACTCCTTCCCATTCAGCAAGACTGAACTCTTTGTCAGGGAGTGTAGTGATGGGAAAAGGAATAATGGCTTTAAACTAAAAAACGGGTAGATTTAGATTAGATTTAAGGAAGAAATTATTTACTATGAGGGTAGTGAGGCACTGGAGGAGGCTGCCCAGAGAAGTCATCGATGCCCCATCCCTGGAAGTGTTTGAGGCTAAGTTTGATGGAGCTTTGAGCACCCTGGTCTGCTGGGAGGTATCCCTGCCCGTGGCAGGGGGCTAGAACCAGATGATCTTTAAGGTCGCTTCCAACCCAAACCATTCTGTGATTCTAAGACTAGACTGGTGTGATCCAGAAACATGTGAGAAAAAAAATGGGGGGATTAGAGCTAGTATTGAAGAGTATCACTGTCTCTTTAACATGCTTCCCTTGACTACACTGTTAGGAAAAAGGAGTCTTGTTTACATGTAGAACAAGCTGCGTGATAATAGAGTAGAATCAAAATACCAAGGAGGCAATGAAACTATTCTAAATATAATGGTTTTAAATGTTTGCTATTACTGTACGGAACAGCTGGCCTTTAAAGCAATTACTTCAGTAAGTTGCACATCATCAATCTCTCAGGAAGATGAGTGTGAGTCCAGAGAATGTTTAATTCATGGCCTGAGAGAATCTTCTCATTGTATTTATCTCTCAGGCTCCAAATCCTATCAAATAGCTGTCCGGGATATGAAGCTGTTTTTCCCAGAAGGGCTGTGCTGCGCCGAGTGTCAGACATTAGAGGAGGAAGAGGTAGGATTCTGCCCTTTCCTGAAAAGTATCCTATTGTGTCAGAGCAGTGACTTTGGTCCTGCTACCCCTTGACTTCCTTCCCCTTACACTCTAGATAATGCGTTCTTGCTGTGTTTCACCAGCTGCTGAGATTTCCTTCTCCTGTGAATGTCCCTGTCACAATGTGCTAACTTTGTATTGACCCAGACAGTCTCAGTGGAAAAGTGCTTTTTCAGAGATGTTTGTTCAGTGACCTGTGCTATAAATTCAGGAGGGCTCAGGACTGATGCTTTAGAAGCAAACTTCCCACACTGAGCCAACATCACTTTGGAAGCAGGTCATAGGGAAGCAGCATCACTGGTGATTGCTGAGACACAGCCGGCCAGAGGCTGATTGTTACCAGGTTTTCTCACATAGTGTTCAGGAACTGAGAATAAAGCAGGACAGCTGATAATATAGCTCACCAATTGCTGAATGTGTCCCACAGAGTGCATACATGCTCACAGCATGGAGCACTGCCACACGTGTGTGACAAGGGTGCTGTCCCCCAGAGGTACTGGTCCACAGCATGGGAAAGGGTGGAGCAGTCTCTCGTAAGGCATCTCATGTTATAAAGTGCTGACACAGCTTACAGAGCTGCTGGGTGCCAGCATCTTTGTCTGCCTACACTGGAAGGCATAAAGACTCAGACCCTTGCCTCTTGGCTGGTATTGTGGGTTGTGCTGAGAAGCCTACTGGTACTGGCATGAACAGCTTCTGCTCATCTGGCCCTTCACACGGCGTCAATGCTGGTCTCTGATTCAAACCACCATAATTTGCCAATGGCTAAAATGAAACAATAAGTCTTTCCTTTTCAGCTAGTTTTGTATGTTGTTTCCACTCTGACCAGTTTCTTCTCAAAACCAGAGTCTGAAATGATGGGTTATGCCCAGCAAAGGGCTGGAAATTTTTGACCGATGTCCTCATGGCACAGAGGTGACCCAATCAAGTCAGTCCAAGGAGGTTAGCTCTAGAACTGCAAGTAGCTGGCCAGATCTTCAAAGTACTATGTGTATGTCCTCCTTCAGTGACTCAGTCCGAAATAGAAAGGCTACACTGTGCTGGGACACATGGGTGTGCTGATTCAGCCAGAGACAGAAGGGGGCTGCTACACACTGGAGTGACACTGGGTAAAGATCTCACAGAATCACAGAATTTCTAGGTTGGAAGAGACCTCAAGAGCATCAAGTCTAACCTCTGACCTAACACTAACAGTCCTCCATTAAACCTTATCCCTAAGCTCTACATCTAAACGTCTTTTAAAGACCTTGAGTCTTGGAGTCTTTGAGCTTCTGGCCTTTAAGAGTTGGGAACAGAGGTGTCTGGATACAAGACCATTAAAAGGATAAAAAGATGCCGTACTTAGTTAAGCCCCAATAAAAAGGAATGCATAGAAAATGTTCTTTTATTTCCAGACAACCAGATGTTTTCTAGGCTGGCAATTATAGGAGTACACAACACCAACAAAAGCTTCACAGCTTGGCTGAATCAATACTTAAGAAGAGTTATCCTTGCAGATTAGGTAACAACGTTCACATGACTTGCCTCTTTCTCCTTCCCTTCCCTCCTGCAGATCTATAACCTGAAACGTGACCCCATAGTTGGTTTGGAAATCAACAAGCAGCGCAAAATCATAAAACATGAAACAGGAGCGCGGCTCAATTTATTGGGCTCTGGGCAACCATGCGATCTTGGTAAGGAAACGCGTAACTCTTGATATAGATTGAGACTGTTATTGATTAATTGGACAGCAAGACAAACCATCTGGTGACAGCAAGATTTGGTATTGATGTCCTTTCAGAAAGGAGAGACAACTGAGCTGCAAAGAGCAGCTCCAGTGGAGTCCGGCCATTTAACTGTTTACCTGCCAGGTCTTGCCAGTGCTTTCCTGGGCTTAAATATAGGGCTGTTCAGAAGTGCTGACTTTGTCACCAGCAAAAGAAAAAGCACTGTCAACACAGATAATGTAAGAAGCAGTGAACTTTTTTTCTGCTGAACTTTTACAATATGTTTCAACACCAGCTTGGCCACAGTGGTTTGCGTGCCCATTCAGAGCTTGCCACAGGAGAGACCGAGACGCCATCGTGATGGGCAATCGTGAGACCTTTTGTTCTGTACATAGATAGGTAGCAATTTATGCAGGGAGTGCTTTTGGCAGTGTAGACATCTATCTCTTGGGAACTGGACTGAGATCTCATTCAGTTCCCACTAGCTGCTGAACAGCTGCCAGCTCAAAATGACTTCCAGTTAGTGCTGGTCTGAATTTGTTCTGAAGGCACAACTTCAGCAAGCCTGTCAGTGCCCTCAGATGCCTACGGTTGCTCTGGGTCTTTTCTGCTGATTGTACTTGATTGCATGTATACAACACAGGCTGTGATGCTGTGCCTTTTATGTCAGGAGATGTAACTCACACATGGATGTTTGTGGACCGATCCCAAGCTTTTATAACCAAGCAGTGACCAGGTAAAGTATCCCTGTGGTATTCACTGGGGAGCAGACATGTTTGGAATCGGGTCGTTCTCATTCCTTTCACTTGAGTTCCAATGTGACCAGCAACCAGGAGGGTGGGCAGCTGAGAAAATGTTCCTGCACTGCAACTGATTGCTGCAGTTAACTCCAGCAGTAAAACCACAACATTGTTGTGGACTGGCAGAAGAGCATGATAAAAATGCTGCGGATATACAGATGCTTATTTCCTATCTTAAGCCCTCACTGATGTGGGACTTTTGGCCCCATACCAGCAGGTTCACAAGATAGCACGTGTAGAAGTGCAAGGATGATGGCAGTAAGTCATGACCTTTGCCTTACTGAGAGCAAAGGTGCTTGGTAGGCACCAGGTCACTTTGTGTAGGGGGTCTCTGAAGAAGAAATTTCCCAAGGTCATTATCAGTGGATTCTTTTCATTGTCTTATATTGACCTTGGATGATGTCCTACACATTATTCATGATAATGACAAAAATCACATGTGTAAGGCCCTGTCTCCTCAGGCAAGCTCCTTTTTTTTTTTTTTTTTTTAATGTCACATGCTAATACATCAGAAATTGGCTACATGAACATTTTAGATTTAAATGTTAGCTGGGGTGAGGGGTGAGGCCTGTCTCACAACATTACTGACATTCCCAAGCCGTTATATGAGCCCTGAAATAAGAGATTGGCAACTGTGTGTATTTAACAGCAGCTTCTGGGGGGGTGACCAGGCTGTTCTGCGTGTAGCTGCCTGACCTTATCTGGATGGCTGCGGAGATGTCACCACGTTGTTGTGTTTCCTTTGGGATGTGTTGGCTCAAGCTCTGTTCAGAGGGCAAAGCTACAGTGAGAGGAGACTTGCAGGTGTTCCCCATCCAAACTATTCCATGCTGCTATTGCCGACAAGCAGAGTATTTCCCCCAACAGCTCAACTGCACCTTGGAAAAGGACCAGGCCTGAAGCGCAGTTTTGTTGTGACTGAAGTACTTCTTGATTTTAGCCTAGCTTGCGAGTTAACAATAATAACAACAGAGAGCTAGTTGTGGAGAGAGCAAGGGTATTCTGCAAGTTTTGTATGGCTCAGTCTTGGGAGCAAATCTCAAAATACGTGCCCCCAATTTCCTGCTTCATAAGGAAATCTCTTTGCTTTGAAGATGTTTAAGCAGAGTGAAAAGAAAATTAATGTACAGCCCTGATGTGTCTGCGTCTCAGAAAATGTTTTTCAAAGAGCTACTGTCCTGGAAAAGCAAGTACACGTGATCTCTGAACTGTCAGGCACGATATAGTAAGCGCCGCCAGCAAACCAGACACATCATTCACTTCACGGTCTCATCTTAAACGCTAGAGGTAGCTCTTGCACACAAAGAAACCTCCTTTCTGCAATTACCACAAAGCTCTGCCTAATGGACAGACGGATTTATCATGGGGAAAATATGAAATACATTAAATCTTATGTATGTTGCTGAGAATTACATTTTGGATTATAAAAGCGGCTGGATTAACAGATTTCTTTGTGTGGAAGAAATTAAATGGAATAGTGTCTGCTGTAGCAAACCAGCAGCTGTCCTTGTCTGACTCCTGAAATGGGGTCACAACTGCTGTCTTGTGATCTCCAGAAACGTACACGTAGGCATACAGCAGTTTGACAGTTTGGGATGAGCAATCACATCTGGGAACATCCCAAATGATATAACAATGCCTGAGTGCCTCTGATCTTCCAGTTACTTGTATGTGGCAGGGAAGAATTACTTAGAGGGCTAGCAGTTGGCAGGGGTACGTATAAAGCAAGCATCTGTTATGTTTTGATCTTTTCCCATCAGATCAGCCACTGCTTGATAACCTCTGCCAAACCACTTGCCTCGTCTTGCCTGGGATCATCCTGCGGGGGTCAGACCCACCTTATGTTGAACTGCTTGATCAGCTTATTGGCAAAGATTTCACAATGACTGGAGTACGCCTCACTGTCCTGGACGCACCACAAGCTCATTGCATCTCTGAGATACTAAGCAGGGCAAAGTGCAGTGTTGCAGCAAAGGTATGAAACAGCTGGAGTTGTTTTGCTTCTTTCCCTGTGGAAGAAGAGTCATTTGATGCAGTGCTGTGCTAAGATGTCCGGGCTAGTTCTGGGCAGCCTAGTTTTGGTAGCAGCATTAGCAGAGCACTGCAGTCTGGTCTCTAATATGCTGGTAAGTAATTTGGGCAGCGTGCCTTGCTAGCTCGTTCCTACCTAGTGTTCCTCTATCTCCATTAGCTCACTGACACCTAAACTTGACATTGTTATGTTCAAACATATCCTTACTGTGAATGGTTCATCCCCACTAGACATTTTATTCCATTCACCTATCAGTGAGCAGTTGCTGCTATTATGTATGTTCTGCTGTATTTATCTGGAAGAACAAGACAGAATACAGCACTTTCTATTTCCCTTCCTGTAATCGCACCCCATTAATCCTCTTCTACGATGTTAAATAACCCTTCCACTCTTTGGATGGTGCCCTGGAGTTCTGGGCAGAGATTTAATTTTGTGTCTCATTCTGCTGGTGATGACAACTCAAGCCGCAGTCCAGCATTGGGTTTAAGCAAGTGCTCACGGGGTGTAAGCACAAGATATGCTTCTGGGGCGAGCTAATACATCACTTGACATCAGTGCAGCACTGTGCCTGAACTGTTTTTCTCTTTGTACTTGATGTAGGATAAGCCCAGCATTTCAGGAACCTTGCTAGAGCAAAGCAGTAAGGTGGAATGCACAAGAAAGTGCTGTTAGGAGCAGAGAGTAAACACCAAGGGAAACTACTTATACTGGAAGTAGTGATCAACACGGGGCTGTTAGAGGCACACAGCGGTTCCTATGAAAAAAACACAAACATTTGTGTTCCTATCCCTTCAGTTCTTATGAGAGTCTTAGGTGTTACCTGTAATAAAAGCAGGTAAGATCTTTTTAGGTTGTGATTTTTTAAACTGACAGCATCCCTTTGAAGTACAGCTGTACAGAATAGCAATTACATCTAGCATCCAATTAGTCTGAGCACTACTTTCTTCTCCTGTGGTTCCCCTGAGGATGCCATCCCTCTGCGCACAGGAATGTGCAGACCTCTTTAGGAAGGACAAAGCGAATCAGCGTGTGGGAAGGAGAGCCACAGCAGTGGCACTGCTCTCCTGGCGATGGAAACGCTTCCTCCTGTCAGAGATGAATTACTCTGGGCAGAGCTGGCATGTCTCCAGGAGGGTTTGGCACTGCTGAGCCAAAGGTGAACATTACAGCATTTGTGTTCCCTTGCCAGAAGGAAGATGGGCTCCTTCAAGTAATGAGTGTTTCTGCTACAGTATCTCAAACATTTACAGTTATCTCCATATTCCTGCTTCCAGCAGACTTAGTGACAGACTAACACCTCTAAGCAACCTGCTTATTTTCACTCTGAGGGATGGGAACAGGAATAATAGCAAGCCACAGGAATGGGTTAACTAACGGTCCAGACGCGATATTCTTTCAGTTTGAAAGAATCTGTGTCTGTCTTTCCTGTCCTCACACAGCACACAACCAGTTATCTGTGCTGTCAGCAGCTCATCAGTGAGGCTTACAGACTTATTTAAGTGGATAGCAACCCAAAGCTCTGTTCTTCCTTCCCGTAGTGTTCCCTTTTAATGGACGGTTTGTGTCTGGTGTTAGCGGCAGAGCGAGACAATGCGGTCATTTGCTTCGACTCCCTGCTGGACAGGTAAGTGAGGAACAATATCACTTTAACAGCACTTTTTCACCACTGTCTCAACTCTCTACCATATAGTGTGCGATCTGAACAAGGACAGCTGATCTTCGTTTCTGTAATTCTCTTGTGGTTTAGACTCACATGATGTTAGGTACCACTCAAAGGTGATGTGTTCATCCTAAGCTGTGTTGTTTTTAATCTGTTGATATCTCAGAGCATTCCTTAGTCTCAAGTCCGTGTGCCCCATGCTCAGGATGTTAAATACTAAGTTGTGGTGTTTGTTAAGGACTTGGAGTGTCTGTAAGACTTAGCAACATCGTTCCACAAATACAGGGAGTTCTCTAAAATAAGGGCTCACATTGGGAATAGACCTGCTGAATCAATAAAATTCCTAGGAGAAATATCTTAGCAGATTCTGTGTTTGTTATGAAAAAAAAAAATGCTTAAAATAAACACCAGAGAGCAAAATCAAAAATCAGCCTCTTAAATAAATCACCACAAATGCTGGGTAGAGGATTTACAGGCCTGGTAAAACAAACAGAACCCCTCTACAGGGACTGATTAGTGAAATAGAATGATTATCAGGCCAATTAACCCACTGTCTCCCAGAGGGAAAGTTTCCTTGCACAGGGGGTGGTATTTGGCAAAGTGATGTGTAGTTCATGCACATGGTTTCCTCTGGGAAAGAAAGCCAAGAGAATCTGTTTTCTGACACAGTCAGTATAGAGCAGTCCAGCAGCTGTGCCACTAAGGCTGCCATGACTTTGGCTGTTCCATCAGGAGGATTTCCAGACACTGTCAATGGGCAGGAATAAGAATTCAAGGATGCTGGAGTTTACAGGCATCAAGGTGATCAAATCAAAACATTTGAACTGGTAGACATCTCGGAGTTCTCATACTTTGATCTAATTTTACGGTGCTCAGCTGTAAGGCTGCACTTGGGAAGGGCAGGTGGAACAAATTTTGTAGCATGTTTTCAAATATGCTTTTAAGCTAATGACAAAATGTGGATATTGCTCCTATTGGTTTAAAATCCCACCCTAGGAAGCTACATCCTAAATCTTCCATCCAACAAGGTACAGCACTAAGGGAAAACAAAGAGCAACTGATCTTTCAAGTGAGTTTCCTTCTACCCTTTTCCTGCTTCACAGGAAAAAGTGATCATCAGGAGCCCCAAAGATCACTGCTGAAGGGAGTTCTGGGAGAGTGGCCGTCAGCAGGGCTGGGAGCCAATACAGGATCTCCCCCTATTTATTTTTCCCAGACTTTCAGAGTCTGGGCACTGCATAACACGATCTGTAACACAGTGCTCCCCCCTTCTATAGGTTTAACTTG